>NW_027122275.1:685603-1371207 GCF_030686945.1 Centruroides vittatus | reverse complement strand
TAAATCAAAGATTTTTGAATGTAAAGAGAACAAACTAAACTTACAAGTGAATTAAATGAGCAAAAGATAACAAAATATAACAGCTCTTTATCTAACAGGCATTTAGCCATTAAGGTTATTTAGCTAAGGTTAGTAAACCCGAAAAAATTTGTATGAATTTGATCATAAATTTTTTAATATTCTAAAATTAAGAACGTTGTAATGTAGACAAATATACGCAAAGTTATATTAAAATTCTATAAATTTGTGAATATTAAGAAAATAATAATAAAAGATAAGTATTAACAGATAAATACATACAACAAAATTATTAATAAATCTTTAAAAATTTAACCTTTTCAAATTATTAATTTAACAGAAAACACTATAGAATTATTCGAGTTTGTAATAAAGATGAAGACAAATAACTTATTTCTAAAGATAAAAATATAACAGAACCTTTTTTCTGCAATAAATTCACTGTTATAGTATGAAAGTTATACAGGAAGCCAGTGTTAATTCACGAATCCATTTTTTACTATCGTTATTCAATATTTTCTCTCACCAGACATGTTTATTAAATGGATTTTCATAAACAACAATCACATTCATCATCAGATAACGGCATCATCCGTCTTCCTGGCAGGAATGTATTTATCTTAGGAATATAAAGATTAGATACACCAGGTTAGAAAGTCCGTAGAGAGTTACAGAACAATCCAAATCTCTAAAGACATCTCGTATCATCTTATACGATCATGCAGCTTTACCAGAGTACTGTACTGTACATAGAAAATAAATTCACATAGTATTTTCTAACATCCTTTCACTTTAATCTGTTATTTATATTGAATTCCAGAATATACAATTTTTATTGTGCATAATTCTATATCTGTTTATAAGAAATTTTCTACAATAAATTATCTAATTTATTAAATCTTTATTATAAAGATATTCTTAATATAACTTTATATTAATTTCATTCCAATTTTCCCGTCTATAGTTTCTTTATTCACAAATTTATCTTGGATCCGAGAGTAAGAGTTGAAGTATTTTCTATATCAATAATTTCATATTTTAATAAAAAATTAATTAAGAAATTTATTTTAAAATCAGAGAATTGAGTTTTTAAATGTCAATCCAAGCTTAAAAATTGCATGAATTCCAGTTTCGAGTGATTTATTTTCTAAATTTATTACTCTTTTCTGAATATTCTGATCTCACTCAGAAGCATATAAATCACAAAATAATCAATAGAAAGAGTCAATATTTAAAAAATACTATAGAATTTAATTTAAAATATTTTATAAATGTTTACATTAATAATGCACTTAATTAGTTAATCATATAACATAATTATAAAAATTTTCGAGGAAAATAAAATATTTACTACACATAATAGCGAATTTCTAACATGCTAAATTTATTACAAAATCTATCCCAAAGTTGAATATTCTCGATACATTGTTCTTAATGATGAAAAAATCATTAATAAATGAATATAATGAAGACATTTTAGAAGATTGTATTTTTTGTAAGGCGATTTTTTCATCATTACAGAACTAATGAAGAAAAAATATAAATTAAAAATCATAAAAAAATATTAAATTTAATAGAAAAAGCAACTAAACGAATGTCATTTTAAAAACATTAATTTATAATAGCTATTGTTAACAAATAATTATAAAAACAATTTTTTAAAATTTTAATTAACTTTTTTCCCATCGATTTTTAAATGATAAAATTATATAATTATATATCTAACAATTAAAAATACTCTTCGCTTCTTGACATTTTTATCCGTAACTTTCTGAATCTTACTTTTTTTCTATTAAAAGCTAATAAAAGTACAAGTATCTTCAATCAGAATTTAATTATTTTATAAATTTTAATTGAAGAGACTTGTACTTTTATAAGAGTGAAAAATATCTTTATATGTTAAAGTATCCAGAGAATTTTGTAATTAGTAAGTAAGTGGTGGAGATTTATACACTCACGAATGTGTGAGCCCGCGAAACTGAGAGCGGGCCTGAGCTAATTTCGCGCAAAATTACTTTGTAATTTAATTTCTTAACGCGATTGTTAGAAAAAACATTGCACTAGAACAGATCGAATGACGTTCTCTATAAACAAACAGAGAAGAATTTTAACAAGATGTCAAAAAGAAAATATCTCATTGTGAAAGAGGGACAGCTGCAATCAAACGTCAACGAAGTCAACGGGAGAAACCTATGCTCGCACCTGGGAATTAAGCTTTGACTCCATCAACAGTCGATCATGTGATCATTATCCCAGGCGAATAGCTTAAAAGATGGAGACACCGAAGTTCCGGGCGTTCGTCTCATACAAAATCGGAAGGAAGGTGTTCGTCCCATACAAAGTTGGAAGGAAGACGACTCCACATCTAGAAGTTAATTAGTGCCAAGGGAAGACGACAACAAGATTAAACGGACTTCCATGAATGGACAGCCCCAGCCCATGCAAGTCGCCAAAGAGAAGACTCCCATGCACCAGCCCATCAACTTTCGAATCCCTCTCTCTCCGATCGAACGAACGTCATTTAATCGATCAACGAATTTTGAGGTATCAGTAGATGATTGTAAACTTTCTCTCCACGACTTTAGCGCCCAAATTAGGTCAATAGGTCAAGCACGCGCCTTGTGAGCTTAAATAGAAACCTTTGTCACTCCACTTGATAAGAATATATGTAATCGCATCTAATCGCATATTCTGTAGAAATTATCCTAATTAGTAGAATTGTATGTATCATAGGGTTAGATATATAATAAACTTTTATTTTGTTAACAACCTGTCTCCTGTCTATGCGACCAAAAGAACACCTATCGACGTACTCACGCGACATCCCCACTCGAAAATTAGCCCTCCTAAAGCCATCCAACCAGACACGGAGATCGGACTTTACCAGCCCGTGCAGATTAAGTAATCATTAGGGAGGTACCCTGTTGCCCCCTGCATATCTCACAAATGCATTTTGTAAACAAAATCATGATCAAATTTTCTAAAATCGATTCTTAACACAAAATTTCCTATGCATTGTATTGCATGATAAAATATATTACAGGAAAATAATTGTAATTACTTACGTAAAATGCGTTGTATATTACCACAAATCAGCTTACCAAGACATACATTTACTAGCTGTTAAAACTGGCTCTATGTCTTGGTAAGCTGGTTTATGGTCCACCTCATATTATATTTCGAAATAAAAATAATGATATAATATTATAAAACGCGTTTAAAATTATTTTACAATTATTTTTATATTAAACAAAAAAAAGACATTTTTATATACTGTTAAATACTACATATAATTTATTATCTTCCGAGTTGCCAGAGTAAAGTTACTATAAAATTTGTATTAAAAGATGTCTGGAAAATTGATTAAAGATAAATCTGCATATAAAAGTTTTTATTGTGAAACTCTCATTATAAAAAGGCATAGTGTCGAGAAGTATTTAACGAGAATGAGAGGAGAATGTGTGATGAGAACGGCTTCATTTTTAATAATGAAAATGCTGTTGTCGTTTTTAATACTCGATATTTAGAAAGCAGAACATAGAGTGCTTACTTGATAGATTCAATACATATGGCATATGCCAAAGTCGTAAATTAGTTTCTGTTTAAAAAATAAATTTTTACGTAATCTAGAGTACTAAATTGGTCTGATTAAGGGTTATTCTAATAAAATGCAACATTGTTTCAATCGTAGCAAATATTGAAGTATGAAGGCTAAACTTGCGATACGACTTAAAAATCCAATGCAACTAATGGATATACATTACTATATCCAGTTACTAGGATTCGGAATAAAACAATAAAGCTTAGGATATAAACGAATGAAAATTCTTAGGAAATTTCAGTGTAAAAACCCCCAGATGGATAGCGCAGATATGAAGGATTTACAGTAAGTGAGGTTTGAAGACTGTAGAAATAACATTCTTTTCGTATTAAATAACGAGGAAAATATTATAAGATTCGAAGCTGGAACCATTTAATGTTTGTAAATAATGTTAAAAACGTATAACGTGAAAAAAATGTATCTGCAGGAATTTGAAATGAGAAAAATTTCAAATTTATTACCATTCACTATGAATTAATTATAATTAAATAATTTACTGTTTATTATAAGATTTACAATTCTCATTTTATCAGTATTTATTTCAAAGTTATTTTTATTTCAATACTTGAAAACAAGATTCAATTTATGTTTAAAAAGTTTGAATAGAAACGACAATGAACACATCTCTTGATCGTCACAATAGATAAACAGAAGTATTTTCATTTCTTTCAGTTTTAAGCCATCAGAGTAAAAATCAAACTAGAAAACAAAATTGACAAAGCAGATATAAGCTATCTGAGCTGAAAGGTCATCCTGTAAAGTTCCTATTAAGATACGAAAATATTTAGAAGGGTTCTCTTATTGCGTTTAAATTACTAAACGAAGATTCAATAATGCTTATATTATTTTCAATGAATATTTTAAGATTGCACTTTCTAGAAGATTGTTGTTGATTGAATGAAATGATGATTTTAAGCGAGATAATAGGTATATTGTTTTATGTCTCAAAAATAGATTAGAAGCATCGAATAGAAATAAATCTTTAATATTCCCCTTCCGAGAACGAACAATAAATTGTAACTTTCTAAAAACATTGTATTTATCTATCCAGTTTTCAAGTTTCACGTTAATGCACCATTAAAAAGTTTTAAAAAGTTAGAAAGAGCAATTGGCTATAAAACTATAATCAATTGTTGGATGTACGAGATTTCAAATTTCAGTTTTTGAAAATCGTAAAGTTCTAAACAGGAGATAAAATTGAAGTTTTAAAAAGCTTGTAAAACCCTTATACAATTTAAAAATTTCGGAGAAACTGATTTTAATAACACAAGAGAAAATGAAATTGTTACACGATATTACAGTAATTTTTATTTTAATATTTAAAGAACTATTAAATGGTTTTGAAAACTGAAATTCGGATCTAATTTTAAAAAGAATTATGGAATATAATTAAGAAAAGTAAACGTTTCTTCGGGATGAATCTAAGAAAAATCATAATATCGGCGTCGCTGTAAACCTTTCTTAACTTACTAATAGTGGATCTAAAGGACGTAAAATGTCTGTCTTGGGATAACTTATGCTTCACCAGTTACGAATGCAGTGTAACTATAATGAGTAGGTATTCAGAGTTTTCTGTAGAAAAATTGTTAAGCAAATTTCACCGAAATTTGGTATTTATACTCCGAAGATATCGATTTTTGAAAACACTTTACTTCAAAATTCAGCCGCTGGGGAGGTATTCGGTGCTTCAACCCACTTAATGTGCATATTACATACTACTCCTAACAAATTTCGAGAGTTAAGAAACAAAGCGCAATTATTGTATTTGAATTATGATTAAAGATGTGGAATAGAGAACTGACGATTATATCAAAGTTATGGCTCAATGTACTCTCTATATCCAATACTCTAAAAACTGCATTAGTTGCACAATACATTTGATCGCGAAATGCAAATGACCATTTGCGCATTTAGTAAAATTCTGTTTTTTTTTTTTTTTTTTTTTTTAATGCTAATTGAATAATATTGCCTTGATAAACGAGGCTCTTTACGTAGCTCCCTAAACAAGTCAAAGGAGTTCAGATCGGGTGATCGTGGTGCTAGAAATGATGATTAATCACTATCTCGCGCAAAAAAAATGTAGTAAGGCTTGCATATTTCAGCCAATATATGGGATTAACCATCTTGCATAAAGATTGTACTGTTCGGACTATTTCGTTTCTGATGTGCTGGAATGATGAAGCTTTAGAGCATATCTCCGATCTAGCGCATTAACGAAACATGTCAGTGGCCCAGATGCAGAGCTTTCTTCAAAAAATAAATAAATAAATAAAGAACAAAAGAAAAAGAATATTGTGAAAACACTCCAGACTGTTATGTATTATATGTGCAATGGAATTTCTTGGTGAACGTGTGGATTTTCGACACACTACGGCAATTGTGAGTGTTCATATAACCATACAGATAAAAAATGTGCCTTATCACTCTACAGTTTGCCAGAGCCAGCATTATTAACTATTACCAGAGTTACGAATTTTTCGTTAACATTATCACCAGAAACCAAATCTTTCGTGAAATATCTTCTATGAATAAAAATGCAAGATTTTTTCAGGAATTTATACATTATCGTATAGAGCAGTGGTTCTCAAAGTGGGGGTCGTGAAAAATATTTGGGGGGTCGCTGAAGAATTGATGCCAAATCAATTTTTTTCAAATATTTTATAAATTTACTATGGATTCATGTTTAGAAATAATAGAAATAAAAAATATATAAAATAATTTTTACTTAAATAAATTGCCCATGTAAATAATAAAAACAATATAAATATTTTAATACGAGCCTAATATTCATAAATTTGTGCGCTATTGGGGAATCCCCCGAGTTCCAATCTCAGCCTGAACTATGATAGAACAACATTGTCATTTGGAACGGTGTTCCCTAGCAGCGTTGCGTCTGTAGGCAAGTCGAGTTAGAAATACAGTAGAGCGTCGTTATCCGAAAACCGGATCAACCGAAAGCTTTTCAGTCAGCAAATTTAAATTTCCGCTAGTGCTGTGACGCTGCAATATTTGACTATGTCTTGGGCTACTCCAATATTATTTTAGTTGGTATGCGTTTTTAGCTGGCAGCACTGGAGCGACCATGAGAGGGTACTTAACTCCCTCCCTCCGGGATGTTTTCCTACACATAGTCATTCTTCGGGGTCCTTTCAAAATTTTTAAGTGCAAAAGGGGGGTCGCGGACCAAAAAGTTTGAGAAACACTGGAGTGAAGATCCTTTCTACTCGTCACGTGATCTTTACAAATGTTCCGTCCCGAGTCGTTCTTTACGCCTCGAGATTGTCCGTTTGATGGTCCGTTGAAAGTCACACCTCCACACTCGATAATTAGTTATATACAGTTTATTTACAAATATTTACAAAGATATACACTATGTAATAGCATTACGTACACTACAGTATCGAAGCTGTGATGCAGCACGTCGACTTAGCTGGCCTGGGAACACGAGTCACTCTTCTGGAGATGGCTTAACCTCGTGGCCGTCCGTCTCTACAACAACCTTTCTCCAGAGGACTTTCTAAGAGGAGAACACTCTCTCTATCCGCCTCAAAGGTCTGCCTGTTGTTAGAGACCGCCACGTACCAGGTCCCTCGCCCTTTCTCCTCGCTTTTTTGCCACCCTTCCAATTTAAGGGATTCTGGCACTGCCTCCTGCGACCAATCACTTCCTTCCCCTTCTTAGAGCCTTCCAAGACGTCCGCCCTATCTCCCGCCGACGTAGCTCACATTTGCGTCCGTGCTTTATTTATTCTTGTTTTCTCAAGCTGGCCGGCACGTGGCCAACACATTGTCCCTTAAGTGGAGACGCTACACCTTTGATCCTTCCGGCCGTTTATGGCCCCGACCCCAGGTGGGAGCAATTACCTCAGTCGGGCGGTTTCTTTGACACAGGCCGCCAAAGGCGACCTTTACACCTCCCACCGACAAGGTTCAAACTGCGCTTCAACAAAAGCCTGTTTGACATAAACAATACTACCGCGACACACAGCAATCTTTACCGTACAAATTATTTTGTTACACTACACTTCCTCCTTTCTTATTACAAGGATCAAGTTACTACAAATAATAAACTATACTAACAATATACAGTATTTAATATTTTACAGAAAAAGATATTTTACACAGTCAATAACATCTTCGGCAAATTGTCCCGTCACATTGCATTCAGAATCGCCTGGTAGATACTGATTACATCTATCCGAAGGACTTAATACCGACATAACTGCCTTGTCTGTACGATCTGGGGGTTCCGGATTGCTCCTGACCTCCAGTCTGGATAGGGCGTCCGCATTTGTGTGATTCTTCCCCTTCCTGTGCTCGATCTCGACGTTATAATTTTGCAATGCCAACGCCCAACGTGCCAACTTTGCACTATGAGGAGTGCTTAACGTTAGATACCTCAGAGGGTTATGGTCGGTTATCACCTTAACTGCATTCCCATATACCCAATAGTGGAATTTCTTTAATGCCCATACTACTGCAAACGCCTCCTTTTCTATCGTGGCCCAATGTAGTTCTGACCCGCGTAGTTTCCGGCTCGCAAAGGCCACGGGTCTCTCCTTATTCTCGGGTGACATCTGAGCTAAACACGCGCCGACCGCGTGCTCCGACGCATCGGTGAATAACACATACGGGCTTTCCGGGTCCGGTGCGTGCAAAAATGGGACCTTCCCTAACCGCTCCTTGATAGCGCAAAAGGCCCGTGTGGCCACAGGGTCCCAATATATGACATTAGGAGATCGGCGGTTCAATAAATTGGTTAATGGTGCCGTCACATTGGCAAAGCCCTCGATGTAGTCACGGTAATAACCGCAGATCCCTAAGAAGCTCCGCATCTGCTTTTTCGTCTTAGGTGCTTCTAATTCAGTGATTGCCTTAACCCTATCCGGATCAGGGTTATGATGACCTGACCCAACAATATGTCCCAAGTATTTGATGTGGGGCTGCGCGAACTGACATTTAGCGACGTTCACCGTAAACCCATTGTCTTGTAACGACTCTAGGACGCTCCTTAAGTGTTCTAAATGTTCGCGCCAACCATTGGAAAAGATGGCAATGTCGTCAATATAGGACATTGCGTAAGCCTTATGGGGAGCTAAAACCTTATCCATAATGCGCTGGAAAGTGGCAGATGCGTTCTTTAGTCCGAACGGCATTACCTCCCAAGCGAATTGTCCCCTGTGTGTCACAAAGGCGGTCATGTGCCGACAGCTTGGGTCGAGAGGTACCTGCCAATACCCTCTACTCAAATCTAATGAAGTTATATAACGAGACTGGGCAATCTGATAGATAAGCTCGGTCGGATGCGCCATGGGATATCTGTCCGCCACGGTGCCCGCGTTTAAATATCTGTAATCTACACAAAGACGAATTCCCCCCTCTTTCTTCGCAACGCAAACAATCGGATGAGCAAATTCCGAGGAACTACTTTTAATCAATCCGGCTTCGAGTAATTCGTCAATTATCTCGTCCACCTTGGATTTTAAAGCTAGAGGTATTCTATACGGCATTAGGCGCCTCGGTTGCCATCCTTCCTTCAAGGTAATACTATGACATCCAGCAGCCGTCTTCCCCGGCTTAGCATCGAATAGCCCCCGGTAGTCCTTCAGGACGTTCTCTAACTCTATCTTTTCCCTGCGGGTCAGCTGGGTGCACGAATCTAGGCTTGCCTCTCTTCCTTCGGACTGGGGTTCGATCACTCTGGACGTAGTTGGGGCCGTTATAACTTCGCCAAAACTGTCATCCCCTTCAAAAATGACCCCGACCGAGCGTATTCCCCGTACATACCGCTTCAGTTTATCGACATGCACCCATTTCGTCGCCCCGTTCTCCATTTTCACCCTATAGCTCCCATTGCGTACCTTTTCCTCAATGACGCCCGGTCCCTCCCATCTGTCGTCGGTTTTGCGGTTACAAAGCGCCTTTAAAACTAGAACAGAGTCTCCTACCGCAAATTCCTTTCGTCTAGTACGCAGGTTATAGTGGCTCGCGTAGGTCTGTTGTTGTAAGGCTGCGGTTTTATCAGCATAGTTGTGCACCACTTTGATTCTTTCAGTCAATTTATCTAGATACTCCCTGATGTTAGCGTTCAAACTATCAGGCGGACTAGCTTCCCCTGCCCATATATTTCTCAAGACGGATAAGGGACCGGTCGGGGCTCTGCCGTATAACAATTCGAATGGAGATATACCTGTGGTCTCGTTCGGCACTTCCCGGTACGCCCACAGCAAAAAGGGAACTATCCTATCCCAATCCCTATTGTTCTCTGCTATCACGTGCGCTAGCATATTTTTGAAGGTCTTGTTCCATCGCTCAACTGCACCGTTGCTTTGAGGATGCTCGGGAGTTGAAAATCGGATCGATACGCCCATTCGTCTCAGCATCTCACGAGTGAGTTGTGCCGTGAAATTGGTGCCTTGGTCACTACACACTAGATCCGGGAACCCAGTTCGCGAGAACACTTGTAATAATACGTTACATGTTGTCTTTGCCGACAACGAACGAATGCACTCCACCTCTGGCCACCTAGTGCACAAATCTATGAGGCAGAGGGCATATTTGTGTCCCCTAGCCGACGGTGGGTCGATCGGACCGATTACGTCTAAGTTTACTACCTGAAACGCTCTACTCGGCCTAGTGAGGGGACTAATTGGTGTACGGTCATCCTTCCGATAGGGGGCACGCACCTGGCATCTATGGCAAGCCTGGCAATATCTCTTTACATCCGCCGTCATGTTCGGCCAGAAAAATGCCTCTCTAATTCTATTGGCCGTCTTGCGACTGCCCAAGTGTCCTCCCCAGGGGGATTGGTGTGCTAACTTTAGTACCCGCTCCCTACGTCCTAGCGGTAGGACCACTTGTTTCATTCTTCTGCCATACCATTGATCCATGTGATATAGTAGACCACCCTCTATGACGTACCCGTTCTTTCCCTTTCTAGCTAAATCCCAGCTGCCCTTGAGTGTCTCGTCCCTGACCTGCGCCTCGTGGAGTGACCGTTTGCTTTCGTCATTCACGTCCGGGCTCTCGCCACTGTCCTCCCTATCTGTTACGGGGCCCGGATCATCTGCTACAGTGACCTCATTCACGACCGACCGTAGCTGCTCGCTCGTCTCTGCTCGTTTGGCTTCCTCTAGAGAACAATAATCGGCTGCGGAGATTAATGCATCCGTGGTGCCACTAAGCTCGTCAGTTAAGGCACAAGTTATCAAAACAGGGGTGTGATCAACCTCTCTTCTGTCCGGCTGCCTTTTTAAACTAATAGGGATGGTCACCAAGGCCGCAGTTACCTGCTGTCCGAACGCACCGATCAGCCTTATCTTCCCGGCCGCACGGGACATGTAATCCGGTATCAAGGCTTTCCTAATTACGGTTATTTCTGCCCCGGTGTCTACTATCGCCGAAAACTGACGATCCTGACAACTAAGTACGATATTTTTGTTAGCGCTAGCAGGTTGGTTTCCCCTGATCGCGTCCTCGTCGATGTTCACTCTCGCTACTAGCTGGCCGGTAGACTTCGTGCTTTCGTCTACATTAACTACTCGCGTCGCCCTGGGCTTTATCCTTTCCTCTTTATTACGCCTTCGCGGGCAGTTCTTGCTGAAATGTCCCATTAAACCACAAGTGAAGCATTTGATTTTGGCTTCCCTCGCCTCAGATTCCTTGTTGGTCGCGGTCGCATCCGCCGTTTTATTGGTGGTCTTCGCTTCCGCATACCGGTCGTGGTACGGTATCCCTTTACCCCTCTCGAACCTACGCCTGAAATCTCCCTTTCCTACGGCCTCTTCATGCTTGTCGGCGTATCTGGCTATCTCTTCCGGTGGGAGCCAGCCTTTACCTTCTTGCAATAAAACGTAACGCTTAGTGTCGGCATCTAACTTAGTCTTAAGGTGATCCGAGACCACTAATTTTGTTAGCTGCCCAAAAGAATCTACGCCTCTACTATTCAGATAATACCGATACAGATCCTCCATTCTAGCTGCAAATTGGGGCCACGTTTCTTTGCTTCCCTTTTCAGCGGAAGTGAACTCTTTGAGGTACTCAGCGGCAGACAGTCTCAGCTCGTCTAGTAGGAATTGTTTTAAGGTTTGGTAATCCCTGATCTCGTCTGCCGTAAGCCTATTTAACGCCGTTTTACATTTCTCCGATAGCACCGTTAAAACTAGCTGCCCCTGAAGTTCTTCCGGCACATCGTACGTTTGTAACACTACCTCTACGGCCCGAAACCACGACGGTACTTCCGCCTCCTTGTCTGGCATTTTAGGTAAAGCCCATCTAATTTTTCTAGCTAGGCTATCCAAGTTACCTCCCAGCTCAGAGTTATTACTAGTCCTAGATTCACTTCGTAGACGATCTCTCTCTAACTCTATTTCACTCTTCCTAACTTCTATTTCAGCTAGTCTAATTTGTAGGCGTAATTTCTCTACCTCGTCTGACTCACGCCCCTCTACTTTGTTCCGGTTATCCGTAACCTCGACCTCGGAGTCCAAAATTTCCCTTTCTGGCTCCGTATCCATTTCCTGGGATTGACTAAGATCAGCCCGACCTCCCTGATCCTCAGAACATGGCATACCCCTTTTTGACCCTTGAGTCCTTCCGCGTCCCGGCATTCTGAATACAAACAATCAAGAACAACTTACCAATGTTGAGTTCTGTTCCGCCTTGATTTCCGGCTACTCTTCCTTCCGTAAGTATCCAAAGTTCTCAACTATCTCGAATGTGGGCTCAGTACTTTCCTGTCGTCTTGCGAGAATCTCCTGAAGATTTGCAAGAAAATCCTGTCGAAGACTGCGCCAGTGAAGATCCTTTCTACTCGTCACGTGATCTTTACAAATGTTCCGTCCCGAGTCGTTCTTTACGCCTCGAGATTGTCCGTTTGATGGTCCGTTGAAAGTCACACCTCCACACTCGATAATTAGTTATATACAGTTTATTTACAAATATTTACAAAGATATACACTATGTAATAGCATTACGTACACTACAGTATCGAAGCTGTGATGCAGCACGTCGACTTAGCTGGCCTGGGAACACGAGTCACTCTTCTGGAGATGGCTTAACCTCGTGGCCGTCCGTCTCTACAACAACCTTTCTCCAGAGGACTTTCTAAGAGGAGAACACTCTCTCTATCCGCCTCAAAGGTCTGCCTGTTGTTAGAGACCGCCACGTACCAGGTCCCTCGCCCTTTCTCCTCGCTTTTTTGCCACCCTTCCAATTTAAGGGATTCTGGCACTGCCTCCTGCGACCAATCACTTCCTTTCCCTTCTTAGAGCCTTCCAAGACGTCCGCCCTATCCCCCGCCGACGTAGCTCACATTTGCGTCCGTGCTTTATTTATTCTAGTTTTCTCAAGCTGGCCGGCACGTGGCCAACACATTGTCCCTTAAGTGGAGACGCTACACCTTTGATTCTTCCGGCCGTTTATGGCCCCGACCCCAGGTGGGAGCAATTACCTCAGTCGGGCGGTTTCTTTGACACAGGCCGCCAAAGGCGACCTTTACAACTGGTATAGAGCATATCTATTTCCGTGATATTATGCAAACACTACTGCTACCATGATAATTTTCCTTTTTTGCCCTGCATTTATGCAGTAGCAATGTCTCCCGTTTTACAGCGAAAGTTCCAGTCTCCTCAAAACACAAAATCATTTTTCTAAGATTGCCAATAGGCAGAGGATTTTTTTTGTAAATCTTTAAAGTGTCGAAAGTCCCTAAATTCCGAGTTCTATGTCGTTGCTGTTTCGTTGATACAAGTATTTAACAAGTAACACTTAACAAGTAACTAACAAGTAACGCACAATCAGAGAAAGTGGGCATCATGACTGTTCATCTGTCGAAGAATTGAGAGGATAGTTTGAGACTTATTCATGCCTGAAATTCATTTAAAATGAATATAATATGGAGACAGTAGCGCCAAATTTTGTCCTAGAGACTGAACTCTCTGAAAATCAAATCGCATAACGAAAATATGTATACTCGTATAACAAATCTTCCAATTTTAGTTGAGATTTGGTCCAAAAATTCTTTTTTTCAAGAGCTCAGAACACTTACTCCCTAATTACAATCACTGTACTTTATTTATTATTATTATTTTGAGGATTTGTGAATATATTAATACTTTTATAAGCAAAATTTATGAACAATAATGCAGTGAATTACTTTCGAATTGGTTGAACAACATTCTTAGATAAGATCTGAGTTTATATATAATTTTTCTTGTTGCCAGTATATCATAGATTTCTTGTGGATGACCTATTTTATAGAAAGTGTGGATACCTTAAACAGAATCTCATTTAAAGTATTGTGGTGTATTACTTGACTTCCTAGCATCTGATATACCTGAATTCATTAAGTAATCCTGAATGAATGATGTTTTATTCATTTATTTATTTACTTTAACTTGTAAATATTGGCAGAGAAACGAAGAATTTATAAACAGTAATAGCATATTAATTGCATTAGACGATCATGTTATTTTTATTTATATAAATAAAAATAACATGATCGTCTAATGGAATTAGTATGCTATTATTGTAAATTTCTTCATTATTTAATTAACTTTAAAGAAAATAAAAATAAGCCAAAACATAAAATATTAATTATTATTTACGAAAATGAGTTAAAAATGAATTATATACAGTTTTAATATTGGATTTAAATACAAAAAAAAATGTTAATATTTGCATTTATAATGTATAAAACAAAATTAAATATTTATATTTTACATAAGTAAGTAGTTCAGTATTCATATTTTAAAATATTATTAAGATACGAAAAGTAGTTTATTTTAGAACTTGTATCTTATTATCAAATATACCATATATATTTAACAAAAGAATAAAATAACTTTATATAAATTTACAGTAATTCATGAATAATTCGTATTTGTTTAATGTGTAAATAATATAAAATAAATTTTTAAAATATAGTGTAGTAATAATGAATTATATTTATCTTATAAAGAGAAACTTTTACAAATTTATAAATATATAAATAAATTAATAATTATTATATTTTATCAGAAATTACAAATCTTTCAAGTACTTGAATATATTATTAAATTATAATAACAATAATAATAATTATTATTAAAGTATATAAATAATTTTACAATATTGTCATCTTACTGGTGACAAGAGTGTAGGAAGAGCATTTGTAGGAACCGGAAATTGTCCCAACCTTTCGTTATATGTAAGGGAATAAAAGGAATGTGCGCGTGCCTCTACACATACTGATGTATGTTCGAGTATCTGTAAACCATAATCACTGCTTTCATGTTAACCTTATCTAACAAAAATAAATTATATTAGAAAAATCAATATATATTTACGGATATAAACATTTTAAGAGAAAATATATAGTAAATTTATGAAATAAATTCAATAAAAATACTAAAACTAGACCTTAGTAGTAAGAAAGGTATTAGGAATTTAATACTTTTAAAATTTTCAAATATAACTTTTATATGTTTAAATTGTTTATTTATAATAAAATTTAATATAAATGTAAACACAAAACTTTTGAAATATTCTAACTGAAAATTTCTAGATAGCATTAAAATTTTATAGTAAACATTTGTATAATAATTTATTTTAGTTTCTGTAATTCTGTTGCAAATATTGATATTACAAGTAAATTTAATAATATATAGTGCGATAATAATAACAATATATAATGTTATATTATATATATTATTATACATATGTCGTTGATGTATTGTAATAATATTAAATGTAAATATTATTTATCATTTTAGTTATCATCATCATGGGTCTTATAGATTTGTTGCCTTCTTCATTACCTTGCTTTATTTTTCCATATTCATTAATAGACCCATTTTCCACATATTACAACATCCTTCTTCATTTCTATTCTATTGTTTCTTTCTTAGTCTGTCAAATATCTTTATTAGGTGTTATGAATTCATAAATGAAAATAAAACGTTATTCTTCGAAAAGTTTTATAGAATTTCTAATTGTAAAATTTATTTATATATTAATATAAATTCTTTTTATATGCTAAAAACTTTATAAAATAATTTTCTGAAACTAAAATTACTTTTTAAATATGAACTTACTGTTTCGTAAATTTAAAACTAAATAATAAGAATATTGTAATTATAAAATTTAATTTTAATAAATTAAAAATAAAAATATTTATACTTCTATATTTAAAAATGTAAATGTTTATAATAGTAAACAATTAAATTGTTTCCATTATTAATTTTAAATATAACTTCTACTATTTACGAATAAAATTACAATTTTCTTTTATAAATTAAGTAATTAAGAAATAAATGACCGATAATAAAATACATAAATTTATAATAAAAGTCTACTAAAAATATTATATTAGAAAACTTTTTCTACTAAGTTAAAAATAAAATATCAAACTGTCTTATCTATGAGATAAAAGGAACTAGTTCAAACAGAAAGAAATCAGTTTGAAAATTTTTATTTTACTTTTATTCCTTTCAAGAATAAAGTAAATTCTTTCCTTTTCCTCTGATCCTTTTAATTTCCTGAGGCATTATACAATAAGAAAAATCTAAGTTGTTAAAATCTGTTTGATTTTATCCTGTTCCTATTGAAGAATGTCTATTTGTAACATGATTTTCATATCTATTATTCATTCTTTATTTACTTATTTTTTAAAGTAAACAACAAAAATTATAAGCAATAAAACTAAATATTATTCATTGATTTGTTTAATAATTTTTATTATTAAGTACTGAATAATCATATCATTGGGAAATGTTTTCAATTATTATGTGAATTATAGAAATTTATTTAATTTCATAATTAAAAATAAATATATTCTTAATTGTAATTACTAATTTAAATTTAAAGTTAAATTTGTAAAATTCTAATTGCTTTATACTGAAAATGAAGGATTTATTTGAGTTAAATTATATAATAAATTTGCTATGCTTTTTATATTGCATAGAGTTAATATTAAAAGAAATAGCTAATCTCTGTAACAATCTGTTTATTTAATCTCATCATACTTTCGTATTATCTTTAAAATTTTTGAGAAATTAAAGCAGTTGTAGTTTTAAAAAAGAAAAGGTCAAAATATTACATGTAAATAAAAACAAATCATTAATGTTTATTATAAAACTCACTTTATCTGTGGATATTCTAGGAAAAGTAACAGATTAAAGTAGTTGTTATTGTCTACCTTTCTGGCCAGAGAGCTAAATATTGGGGGTATCTTAAAACAGCAAGTGTAAAGAAAAAAATGCTTGTTGGAAAAATACAAAAGGCATTCTTTGGTATAACTAGAAAAGGCGTCGTTTATGCAACGAATTTACTCGTTTTTGTAACTTTACGTTTTAATGAAAACAGTTTTTCATTGTAATTTGGTGTGTTGCATTTGTTAAAATTCAAAAATTTATATAAACGTTCTAAATGAAAAATAATCTATGAAAATAAATCTGTTTATACTATTAAGTTATAAAGATAATTTTTTTTGCAATATTTTTCAGAAATAATTCTATAATTTATGCAAGAAAAATGTTTAAAACTGTAGGAAATTTATCATTTCTTCAGAATAGTAATGTTTATTTTATACAATTTTATTAATAGATTATGAGTTTTAATTATGAATAATTTTGTTATCGACAAAGAATTACTGCAAGTAATTTTACTTTTGATAAAGAAAACTTTTATATTCTATCATGTAGAAAATTTTATTAATATTAATAAAAGTAAGATGATGTTATATCACATTAGTGATGTTTTAATTTCAGGTTATTCCGTTAATAAATAATGATATACATTTACATTGAGGATATATTACTTATGATCTCAAGTTTATGTATAAACAGTTAAAGAATTTAATATAAAATATATATAAACTTCTGGCAAAGAGTAATTTATTCATAAAAATATTAATAAATTCAGAAACCTTCATATAATATTTATGGAAATATATATCAATAAATAAAATCTTAAGAATTTTAAGATTAAAAACAAACTTTTAATTTGGTTTGGTTAGAAAAGTTATGATTTATAATTAAATTATTAAAGTAATATTTATTTATATAATTAAAGTTTTATTTTAACTGGAAGTTTATAAAGGTTAAAATAGCATTAGTGTTTCTCGTGAGATAGAAAGAGAACTATAAAATTGTAAAAACAACAAATTATAGATGAAACAAAGAGCACAATACAAATATGTGGTGGCCATCTTGTCTCTTTTCTAAAGGTCTTATAAAAACTTATTTTTTTCATATACTTTTAACTATATAACTAACAAAATCATATATACATAATTTATTGATTACTTGTACTAAATAAATTAAATTAATTTAACAAAGTTATTTGTTTCAAAACATACAGAAAATAATATATAACAATACAACTTTTTGAACAGTTTAAAGACAGTATATCGTTTGTAATAAAATTTATCAATTTTAATAATTTCTGAAATTTAACCAAATTTAATTTCATAAATTTAAAAAGTTATTTTATAATAGACATTATCAAAAATTATATAAAAAAACTAGTTTTATTATTTTAAAAATAAAAGATAGAATTTATTTAATGGAAGTTTAAAAATTCTTCAAGAAAATATTCTGCATCCATAAATTTTATTTTTATTCCAAAACTACTAAGTACAAAAAGAGATTAATAATGTGACTTCACCTTGAAACATGTGATGTATGCAGTGAAAAGGAATTCGCAGGGGACTTACGCGATTTAGAAATGTGTAACCTACTGTAGCTGTTTTTCTTTCATTTTAACATTTCTTACTTGCATTTATTTTTATTTTATTATGAATTGTTTGTGTCATTCTTAGTGACATTTTAAAAATGTTTTTCTTGTATAATAATAAAATATCTTTTTATAAATATATTCGCCATTTTAAACAAAATTATTTAAACTTTCAATGTTAACTTATAATATCGTGAGATTTCACACAATAAATAATTAAAATAAATTATTTATTATAATTATATTAACAGTTTTTTGTTAAAAGTAATCAAAATTTATATCTCTCAATTACATAAAATATTTTTATAATAAATTTATAAATTAAATAATTTACGAATTATAAAGTTATATTCAAAAGATATTGTTTAAATTGCCGAAAAATATTATAATTTTTATAAAAAAAGTATACAGTTTTAATAACAAAAAATAATGCATCAAATTTCAGTCTATATAAAATTTAAATATTTCAATTTTTATTATTTAAAACAAAAATTTATATTAAAACTAATTAAAAAGTAAATTTTACAAATTCATTTTTATATATAAAATATATAACGTAAACGATAAAGATTAAAATCACTTGGAATTAATCAATGATATAATACAATGACATTTTGAAAATAAAACAAGATTCTTCCGGATAAATCTTGAGATTATTTTTTTGAATTCAATAGGAAAGGAGTATTGTTTCAAGTTTCAATAGAGCATTTAGTTTATACTTTAGATAAGAAATTATTGAGAATTTCATACAAAAAATATTAGTACGAGAACAATATAAAAAAATTAATTTTAAAAGTAGACTTTTTAAAACTAGAAACGTGTATTTACACATAAAAAAATTATAATTTAATACAAAAACAGCTTTAAATCTTCGTTAAATTTATCAATGTTATAAAATATATTTTTCCTATGATAATTAAATTATTTGATGATTTTAATCTTTTTTTTTTATTATTTTGTAAGTTTTAACATTATGTTAGATAAATATTATAATTTTATTAGAAGAATATTTTTTAATTATTAGGGAATAGAATTAAGAAAAAAATTCAAAAAGAATTTATTATTTGTAAACTCTAATAAGGAAAAAACATTAAATGTTTGTTTCTTAGAAATGGTTAATTATTCATTTGAAAATTATGAAATATTTTATTTGTAAACGTCTTAAAATTAGTATTCAGTCTGTAAGATTGAATGAAATTATATTATTAAAGTATTATACGCATATTCAGATAGAGAATTAATAAAATTTTTCATATAGTTTGCCTTATAATTTTATCTAAGTTTTCTGTTGACTTTCATTTAAATTAAATTTTAAAGTATAGGTAATAAAATTTTAATATAGAAACCCATTAAAATAAATATTTTCTTAATTCCCTTATTTACTTTAATAATTTTAAGTAAGATTTTTAAAATTAAATGCGAATAATTAATATATTAATGAAAATTTCTGTTATTTATGCAAACACATTTATATTATTATTATTATTATTTTATTTTTTCTTTTACTAAGAAAATATAAAAAAGCTTAAAATATTTTTTTAAAAATTTATTTCAGTTAATCCCAATTTAGAAATTAATTTATAATGGATTTTTCTAGTCTTTTCTACGAAACTCGTACATCGATTTCTATTTATCAAGATGAAATTCTTACTCTAATTGATGCTTTTCATTCGAAGCTTAAAATCTTCACTGTTAAGTTAAATTGTTGTTTTCTGATGGAAACATTTCGCTTCTTTGCCTTGATTTATTAATCTCACTCTAAGGAATTTTCTTTAAACGTAATTTATTTTGATAGAAAAAGTAATCAGAAAAGATCTTCTTTTATTTCCATAAATTTAAACAAAATATTTATTATGTCAATTAATTTTGGTGAAAAATAAATTCAAAATTTATGAAAAAAAGGCTTTTCATAAATAATAAAATAAATAAGAATACAGTATTAAATTAAAGAACCAGAGTAAATTATAATTATTTTATCTTTTTTATTCTTTCAATAAAGAAAAAATAATTAATTAAACGCAAAATATATTTAATTTTTTATGTATAAAATTATAATTTAAAACATTTTAATATTTTTTATAAAAAGTATGTAATATATTAATAATTTTAGTTTAAAAAATAAAATATTATTTTATTGTATATTATTTATAAAATATTTAATATTATATACATAATTAATTTAAAAGTATTTCATACGTGTAAAATTCAATAAAGTTATATTATTTTTTTAAATTTTTATGTGGAAACAGAGTAAAAGAGAGATGTTTAATTTTATTCACAATCACAAGCGTACAGGAAATAAAAGATTAAGATTAAAGACATGAAATAATTTAAAATCTAATTCTTCTTTAATAACTTAAAGAATAAAAAATATTATAGAAAATTTAAGAGCTATTTTTATTTTTTTATATTAATAAATTTTGAATTATTTTAGTAAATAACATGAAATCAATGTTTAACTATCAGGATAAACATGAAGCAAATGCCAAGAAATTAATAAATATTTAAAGAGATAATTATAAATATTTAATTTTATATAAATTAAAATAATCTGTTATTGGTATAGTCTGCAAATAATAATTTAAACTAAGTAATTTAATAAAAATTTTAAGTTTTTTTATTTTTAGAATATTAATGTGTATAATTTTATCATTCAAATCTGCGCTTCTAGAATGAAGAAAATTAACACTTTATATATATTATGCAATTTTAAAATGTACAGAAATTCCAGAGTTCTATCAAAATTAGTTCATACTTAGAGAGGGAATGAATCGTCACGTCTTCAATTTTCCATTAAAGTACAGCTACATCTATACTATTATATATTTTCTATATAGAGTGATGTACGCTCTTTCAAACTAAATTTATATTTATGCTTTATGAATTATGGTTATCATGAGGATAGTTCTCCTTTCATTCACTACTCGTCTCCACCGTCACATATTGACCGGGCGAGTTATATAATGCTAGTCAAAGACGGCGCTGCTTCTAACGACATCCTACTATGAAGCTAACGTGCAATAAAACTTATAAACTCAAAAACATTCGTTTCTTTAAAAATATGAATAATATTTCTATAATTGTATCGCTATAATCCAGTTTCATAGATAATTATGGAGTGTCCTTTTGATAAAATTGCTTCTGCCTCCTTAAAATCTCTTGAAGAGAATAAAGCCGAGAATAACTCGTATTCTGGAAGCTGCAACGTAAATCTATCAAAATTTGGAACGTCAGATACTTCAGAATTAGAAAGATTGGATCTTCGTGGATTGACTACAGCTGTATTGAACTTCATCAGTCCTTCGGTAAGCGCTACACGTGGTTTATACAGTTCTTCTAGTAAATATTAACTATAGAGATGATATCTTTTCTTGTACGTATCCTATTTATTAAATACAAAAGAAAACTCATCGAGAAAATATTATTCTTTGACTTAAAATTTATATGAATTAATCGATAAGTCATGTAAAATAATAAATATCTAAAATAAAAATAATTCTAAATATATATACATATATAATATTATAATTTTTACTACAATATTTCTCATATTCGTAGATATATATATATATATATATATTCTCCACCACTTTATCTTTTTTTCTTTACATGTATTCCAATTAGTATTAATAATTCTGTTTAGATTTCGATATAAAATATATATTTACATATTGATAATTGTTAGAAATTTTTAAATATGTAATTTATCTTCAGAAAAATATAGAAAAGCTTTACAGCTTAACATCTGTTCCTTGTTATAATATCAAACAGCGACAACGAGATGTGCTATCATAAGTGCAATTATGAAATGTTGACACACTTATACTATCGATCTGTATTAAATATTTGTCTTCCTCCTTAATAAAAAGTATAATTTCCTGAATTTTATAAATATATTTTTGTTCTAATTCCTATTCGCTACACTTTAAAATTTTAATTTTTGGTATTTGTATTTCGTGAATATTTTATTTTATTTTATTTTTTTAATGAAAAATAAATGCGTGTAATTTTCTCAATGATAGTCATTTTCATTGTTAAGCTGTCATAACCACTCTTATAGAAATGCTTTACAAAAGACCAATCAATGTTCCACTTCCTGGATGCCAAAGAGAATGAGTCTTTCTCAGCAGACTTTTTAAAAATATTTATAAAATAATTAAATTACAAAAAGTTTTCTTGCATAAAAACGAGTTTAAATGTAACTAAAAAAGCATATTAAATAATAAAACCATAAATTTAATTGCTTAGTTAAAATAAATTTATTTAATTTTTTAGATTAATGAAAATTAAATTTATTAACATCAGTATGGCATTTCCTTAGTTTAATGTTTATTCTGTTTTTAATCATTGGCGTTTTTGGAATTTAATATTTATCGAATATATTAAAGCAAAACTACTCTTATCTTTTGCATAAAATTCCTTCTTAATTTAAGATTTAAAAATAACTTGTTAAATGTTATTTTATATTTTCTATATTCCTGTCTTGTAAATGACACTGTGCAAGTCTGTCATACACGGGATTTTTCTATTAAAAATGTATTATTCTATTGGTATTTATAAATTTATAACTCTTATATAATATTAGATATTTAGTAAACATCATTTATTATGTTAAATCTTATAAAACTTATTTCACTTATAAAAAATTCATATGAAATATTTTATATTTCATATAAATCTATTGTGTATACCAATTTTAAATACATAAAATTATTTTAAAAAATTACTCAATTGTTAAGGTTATAATCATTTCTTTTATAACATTATGGGTATTAAAAACATGTTTATGCACATAAAAATTGTAATAGAAGCATATTATAGAAGCATGTTAATATTTCCATGCAATTTTCTACATGCAATTATATCAATATTTGTTACTAAAAACAAATATTGTTTGAATATATAAAACTATAACTAATATACAGCACATTTAAATTATATGTAGTAAAAATCTTTAAAAAATCTTATTAATTAGTTATATTAAAAGTAAGCATAAGTATATAAAAAGTTTATAAAGTAAGAAAACAATTTAAACACTACACGAAACCATGTATTTTTGCAGTAAAAAAATCAGAGAAATGACAAAAACCGCTTTTAAAAATAATGAAAATCCTCAACTAAATTTGAAATGAACTTTTATACAAGTTTAATTATAAACTACAAATCAAAGCTTTAAAACAAATTGAGTTGAACCAGGATTAATTTATTCAGATTACTTACAGTAAATGAGACTTATACAAATAAAGATAACACATTAACTTGTTACTTTGTGTCAATACTGAAAACAAACAGTTTCTAATACGAAACGTTTACAAATTTCAAAAGATGAAAACAGTTCATCCGTGAATTAGAAACTGTTACTAACGTTAATTTTAAATATAAGTAAATTATCCTATGTAATTTTATCCTACAATATAATTTATTTAAATAAACTATATTAATGTTTTAAAATACTTAAAAATTATTTTTCTACTTGATAATTTGTTTTATTATTTGTCTGAAATGATCAGTTATTAAATTAATGCTTTTTATATCTAACAAACACTTATCTTTTAAATAATTATATGATTTTAAAATAAACATTTTAGAATAAAATAATTTAGTGTAGGAGAAGATCTTTTATACTTAAAATTTTTAGAATGTTTATGAATTATTTCAAAAAAAATCACTATAAAATTTAAGTTTTTACTTGTATTATTTTTATAACAACCAAATAAATTTTTGTATAAATCTAGTATTTACAGGTAAATTATGAAATGAATATTTTTGATCATTTACTTATTCTACCCGATATATTTAAAGATCTTCTTTCTTATATTTTTAATTTTAAATAAGGAAAATTGTCAAATCAGATCATTTATTAGCGTATTTAAGAATTAATCTTGTTACAAGGGGAACTTAAATAGAGTCATAACAAGCATAATGAAATTCATAAATTAAAATTTGACTCTGCGAAAATAAATATAAACTTTTCCTATTATATAAGAGGTGACTAACAATTGCCAAACAGATCATATCATCGGTTTCTTTGCTAATCTTCTTGGAGAGTAGAATATTTGATAAAGAAATTATATAATCTTACTATTAAAATAGAATCCATTTAAAATAGATTCCTGTAAAAATCTCTCCTTCGATTTACAGTATGACAATGTAAAAATCCCAAATTGTATTCTAAGCTTTTCACTGCTCGAACATGAACAAATCAGATGATAAACTGAAAATAGTTCTTAATATTATTTACACAAAGTATGTTTAATATCTAAATAATACCTATCCACTAACACATAAAAACAGTTTAATCTTACCTAAAACTTTTAAATCTTGTGTAGAATTTGGAAATTAATAAAACTGCTTGATGGAGAAAACTTTTAATTATTTACAAACTTTGGATAATATTTTGAATTTGGTAGTCTATTCCTTTCTTGGCCCAACACACTATTAAATATCGTAAAATCCCAAATCTAGCTAATAATCTAGTTAAACCGATTATTATGATAATTCCTTTTTACCTTATATATTCTTTTGAGCTGATCCAAAGTAGAATTAATCAGGATGTTATTACTATAAAATTTTATGATCTTTATCACCAAGAAATGCTCTAGCCAATAAGGAAAATTATTATTAAGTTCATAAAAATCTTATTAAATGCTTAATAATGTATTTTAAAAAATAGTTATATGGTTTGTTGCATCTAATATTTGCATAATTATACTGTAGATTGTAAAACTCTATAAGATGTCCAATATTTTTTTAAATCCCTCAAATATATTACATAAAGGTTTATCGAATATACAAAAGTTTTATATGATAATATTAATATTTTATTTTATATAAAATTGTAAACAATCTTTGAAAGATATATTTCAGTCAAAGATCTCAATAACTAACTATAGTATCTTACGATTCCTTTAGGATGTTTTGATAAATTTAATGTTTCAATTCAATAAAAATATTATTTATATTAATAAATGTTTTAAAGTACGAAAAAAAAGCATACAAAGTTCTTTCTTCTCTTACTTAAAAAAATAAATTTATCTTTTATTGAGATTAAATATTCTTTTTACTTTTTCTTAATGTTACTAGCCGATAAAAGTGTTACTTATTAATTATTCGCATTTAAATTAAACAAAGTTTACTCTTTTATCAGAAAAATTTATTTTGTAAATAAGAATATTTAAATATAAATAGTCTTTTATTTTTTAAATTCAATTCCATACGGATATATAAGTACAGTACATGAATACCTGATGTATGAGTGCATCTTATTGAATTAATAACGTTGTGTCTACATATTCTAGAGCTTATTTTATTGTGCATCTTTTATTTTATTTTTTACTAAATTATGTTATATATAATTATTTTATAATTATAAAATTCCTTAGAGAGTAAAATTATCACAATATATTTGAAGATAAAGGTTACATTTATACTATATTTTTAAAATCTGTAAGAGAAAATATCGATGTTTACATTTGTTTAGTTCTTAAAATAAAAATGTAAGCATATATTTATGTAAAATGTTTTTGTTTTATTAAGATTTATGGTTAAAAAAAAATCTATAGAGGAGACCGTTTCACGTGCGGAGTTTCACCAACGGATAATTTAATTAAATTTTGCGACCCCGTATTTGGTCAAGAGGCTTTCCAAGTTTATTGCTAATTGACATCGTGTACTGGATTTGCAGTATAAACTTCAGCAAGACGGGTTTACTATTTCCTATGTCTTCCCCAATGTGAGAACGTAAGAAGTAGTAAACCAGTTTCACAAGTCTTGTTTAGCTTTTTCAGGAGACACTTGCAACATTCTCAATTAACATGTTTTGCAGCATTCCAGTTGAGACAAAGCTACGAGAAAACATTTATTGGGTGCATGTACTATACGTTCCTGTTGCGTTGTTGTAAATAACGAATTTTGTCGTCATCACTCACACAGCAAAAAATGCACTCCGTTTCCACAAACAGACGCAATAGGCTTGAATCAGCATTGAATCTTTTAAAAATTAAACATTGTTACGACCTGCATTTACATCATTAATAAATTTACTAGGTGAGTAACAATCTGAAAAATGCCGTTGCCAAAGTATTGCCTGAGTAGAAATTCAAGATAAGTCTGTGTGTGATGACGAACTTGTGACATACTTCGCAAGGAAAAATCGTTCATAGATATTTGCAAACACAGATTAAAAGAAATATTTAGTTGACATAAATGACGTATTTTCCAAGCTGCCAATGTCGATACCTGCAGTTTCTTCATTCTTTATGCAGTGTCAGCAACCTTTCTCTTTTCTCTTCATATATCTTTTGATGTATAAACCAATGGATATTATTTATTCAAAATTTATATATTGTCACCCTTTGATTCTCGAGTCATTTTGTAATTATTTAAATACAAGAATGATGGTTCAAAACTTTTTTACAAAATATGCATAATATTTGAATTTTCTTTGGCCTGAAACTTTTATGTTCAATCGTATATTACTCTCTACTACGATTGGACGATTTGACATTTATGAAAGTATCTTTTTGAGGAGAAACCCTCTTACGATACCAAGGAAACGGTAGCATCAAAAATTGGACAATGGACAATGCTGTAGCAGGGTGCCAGTATATAAAATTATTAAATTAAATAATCATATTTTTAAAAATTTATTCAATTTAAAATATATTCTCTCCACCTCAAATTAGTAGTGACTGGCCCCTGTACTTGTACATAATACTTTTTCTTCTAGCAACAGAGTCATGCTATCATCTATCTAACTCCTTACAGGAGGAAATTTTGAATTGAAATAACGTACTCAACCTTCCGGTTTTCTTCGGTAGTTCATATACAGTTAATCGGGGCTTCTGCTTTCAGATTTCATCCATCTATCCCTGTTCTAGAAATTAAGGAAAGACAACCGGACAGCCGGACGACAATATGCATTTATAGATCTGCAATTTTTTCAAATTTTAGCCCAATAATATTGTGTAATTTGAACATTTTTCATATATAGATGCTTGTTTATACAATGTAGTAGTACAGATTTTGTATGTAAAAGTTAAAAATTTATTTCTCTTATTTCTTCTTAGAAACTTAACTTTATCTGTTTTGAAGATTTCGGTAAATTGATCTTTTTTCTATTTCTAAAGAAAATATCGTCAATAACATAAATTGTGCATCTTTGATATAAAAGAAGGTATCAGAATCAGATGAAGATGGAAACATCACCTCTCAGATGCTCCTGTTTCATAACTGAAAGAGTAAATATTTTGCTTTATGAATTCGATTTCATATCATGGAAGCCGTAGAATTTATCGTATTATTTTATATATTCGTAATAATATTTAACTATTATATTCTCAATTCTCTTTTGATATAGTTGATTTTTAAGAACTTGAATCATAAAAAATAATTTTACTTTTCAGAATTTCACCTTATTAACTACGTTACAGCATTCCTTATACATTAACGAGCAATTATTTATTGTGGCATCGACATAACGCCAGGCTGCATTTTTTAATAATATTTTTAATTTATTTAATTTAAAATATATGCTCTCGATCTCAAATTAGCAGTGGCTTTCCCCTGTACATCATACTTTTCCTTTAACACTAGAGTCGTGCCAGTCATGTATCTAACACCTTTCAGGGAAAAGTTCGAATTGAAATAACGCGACTTCTAGTTTATATCGGAGGTAAAGTACGTTTATGATTAATCGCAGGCCTCCTTCCCATAACGTTTCCATATCTGGTATCAACTTATATCTATCTAACTCTATTCTACAGAGCAAAGAAAGACAGATGGACAACAATGGAGATTAATAGGTTTAAATTTTTTTTTATATTGCAGCCCAAAAATAGAGTTTTTGCAATTTCCTATACAAATATTATCAATGATTTAAAAGTAATCTTTAACAAAAAGAAATAACAATAATAACTTTTAAGGCTGGTTGCAACATCTTTAGTTATTCACGCAATCTCCAGCAGATGAAATTAAAGATGTAATGCTTTTTCTATAAGAAAATACTCTACTAAAATTTCTCGTAAACGAAAGTAGATAGAACCAAACAGATATTTACGCTCGAATTCTCTTTAACTCTTAAATTAACGTACGGTTCAGATTTTTGAAAATAGAATTCGTTAATTTTCTAAAAATTTCTTACGATTTTAAATCTTTTTATAAAGTTAACAAATGCGATTTTTAAAGTTATGAACTATTGGTTATCAGAAGATTTAACAGAATTCTCTGTCTACTTTTGTTTTCAAGAAATTTTGAAAAAGGATTTTTCCATAGAAAAAGCATTACATTTAAAAATTAAAAAGCATCTGCAGAAGATCGCTGGCATTATCAAAGAAATTAAAATTAGCGTATCATAATTAATGCAATGTTTATTGATACAAAGAGACGTTATATCGAGAAACTATCTTATCACAAGACACTATATTCTACTAATTTTCAGTCCTTAATATATTACTACATTTCTACATGGTCATCTGCACGTCAGAAACAGATTAACCGAAATATCCGAAACCCTTATACCTTTTGATAGATTAGGTAATTTGCCATACACAACCGCTCTTAAAGTAATTAGAATAAATTAAATATATCCGATTTCAATAAAAATATATACTGGTTTTGGATACTTGTCGTTCTATAAATGCTATACAGTAGGTTCTCGGTTTAACGAACTAATTGGGGAAGGGGCATACGCTATTACCAAAAGTCCGTTAAATCCAATGCATTTCAGAAATATATATTAATAATAAACTTATAATGTACAGAATGTTGTTATACTGTATAAATATAAATAAAATATTATTACAATGTATTTTGGGAAATTTATACTCATTGATGCATTACTTAATCTTTTAGTGTGCACTATTCGCAAATTATAAAAATTTCTCCTTTAGGACAGACATTTTTGTCCATTAAATACGAGGATCATAAAACCGAGGTCTGTTAAATCGAGAGATTGCTATAACAACGTAATTTCTCCTCACACTAATAACAAGTTTTCATCCAGAAAACAAATGTATTTTGCAACCATTACACAGACTATTCCGTTATAGTTCTATGTTCCTTCTGTAAGCCCACCCATGGCCGAGTGGATAAAACCACTGAACACTGGGCAAACGGGCTGGACACGTAAAGTTTTCTTCACGTTCGTAACACCTAAACAGGGGACAGTTTTCCATAAAAGACATCCTTGGGTATTTTCCTCGACAGATCGCCTATATGTCGAGATACGATAAGCAAATAAAGTAAATCAATCTTCCTTTTCTAATTTCTACTTCAGTAAATACTCTTTATATTTAGATCTAATTAAAATAAATTATTTTAAATAAAACTTTACATAATTGATAAGTTTCTATTTATATTAAAATTGAATAACAATTAATTTTTCATATATTTATTCAATTTTATTAATAATTTTCTGTTATTTCGGGTTGCATATCATTACTAATCGGCATTGCTTAAGAATTTTTGACATAAATATGTAAATATTATAAAATATTTAAACTTTTACCAACAATGGGTAAAGTATATTTAAATAATTAAAGAAATAACTTAAATCTACAGTTGACTTTTCGTTTGATTTTTCTTATGCTTGCAGCAGACAAATAAACAGCATTAATGTAGTGCACTTTTAATTACTTTTAATCATTAAAATGAGTGCCATTTTCTCTTGATTTTTCACATATCAGAACTAATATTAACGTGTCTCTTCTTCCTCTTCCCTTAAATTTCCATTATTTACAAAAGTTATAACAAAAAAGTTAAATACGAAAGAACATTCAGTTCTTTCATATTAGTTTGTTATAAATTAGCATTAATTAAAATGATTAACATGTTTAATTAACACTACTTAACATGTTTTATGTATGCTAATAAAAATAAAATAACGAATGTTTCTAGTGAAATATTGATGTATTGTCACTGATATACTCCATGGGAAACGAATCACGGTTAACTTTACCTTTTGGTTCACTCTGTAATTGGTTCATATTTTATTATTTTCCATAGAATTAAAATATATTTTTTTATTTTCCATTTTTAAATTTGAATCAAAAATAAAATTATTACTTTCTTGGTTTTATTCTCTCTTGTAAAGCATTCCCCTGCAAAGTTAATAACCTCTGAACGACGGCCACACTTAAATAGTCTAAATGGTCGTTGTTCGGAGGTTGTCATTATTAGAGGTTTTTTAAAATAGTTTCACTTACTAAAATAAAACAGAGTTGTTTAATGGAAATTAAACAATACAGTTTAATAAAGATCTAATTAATTAATTGAAATTCTAATCATTAGAATTTACTTTTTTATTGAAAAACAAACCCAATGAAGATTTAGTTGATTAATTAATCGAGAATTCAATTGCTATTCATACAAATCTATTTCAATTCATTAACTAAAATTAAATGCAAATATTTTTAATAACGAAATACAATACTTGAATTTTAATTTAATAATTATCATACTATCTCTTAATTCATTATCTTTTCATATTTTCTAATCAAAAGATAGCTTTGATGCGTAGATGAAACTTTCTAAATTATCATATCAACATAATGAAGAATAAATATAAGAATAATTTCAAATATTATCATCATAAATGGCTTTAAAATTATTTCATTAAGTGTAATTAAGTAGCAATTTTGGTCTTAATTAAATGAAATTTTTACAACGGATTCATAATTAAGCAGGATTTTTAAATACATATTCCTACATTAATTAATTATAACTTGGATTATTGTTTATTTTACAATATTTTTCGAAATTTAGAAACATATTTTAAAACATTTAACTTTTATTTTGCGGTTTTAAAATGTTTCAAATAATTTATCAGTATATTCTAAAACTGATGACAGAAAATGGTAGTAAAGTCAATTTTTAAACAATTGTCAACTTAAATAAATTTATTTTAAGTGTATTTTCAATTTAACTTTTATAAAATCTTAACTTTATAAGATTTTAGTGTATTAAACCTTAATATTCTTCCAGATATCTTTCGAGTAACTTCGTTTCAAAAAGAAGTTAGTTGAAAGCATCCCATAAAAGTATACATTTATGCCTTTTCTATAATAAATAAATATAAAATTTTGTACCTATTTTTAAAAAATATTTTAAAATTAATCTCTTAAAAGTTTTTAAATAAGAGGTTTATTTTCAAAAGTTAAAATAAATTTCTTACTTGTAATAAAACATTTGAAAAATCGATTGAAGGTGATACAGAGATCATGGTTTTGGCACAATTGTTAAAGAGATTTTCTGGGTTGAAGCCAACTTTATAATAAAAGAAAGCTTAGAAAAAATTATTTACTAATGCTAGAAGATACTTTCTATGTGATAAAAGTAGAAACTAAATTAAATTTTATGTTACTCGGAAAGATAAAAATATATTAATTTTTTTAAAATAAATTTAAGTAAATAGCAAAGGTAGAGAAGAATGATAAAGCAAGATTTATAATTGGAATAATCTTATTTCATTTTAATAATTAGGTTATTAATAATCGCTAGATCATAAATAACTGAAAAGTTCAAAAGTTCCTTCCTTTAATCTCTCATTAAATCTATGAGTTCGTGGCCTAAATCTTATCAAAATATCAACTTTTATTCTTTATTCTTTATATATTTAATTATCTATAATAAATAAATTCTTAAGCTCATTTAATAATGTAAAAATTTTAAAGATATATAAAATCTACTTTAGAATTATAGTAATTGCATGCATATTATTGGAATTTTTCAAAATTTAAAAAATATTCTTGATAATTATAAATATAATCAACATTGCGTATTAAGAAAAGAGTTTTATTTATCACTTAAGATTTTTTTAATCCTGTTTTGACTTTACATTTATAGTTTTCAGTACTCTCAATCTTCATAATACTCTACAATTCTTTAAAACTGGATCTATAATTAAATATCCTTTATAGAAATGATGATATATTAGGATGATAACACTATCTCTGTGATGATTACGACGATTAAATCCTTAATATAAATACAGCATCGTCTGAATTTTCATATGTTTCGTTAACCATCATAAAACATCTTGATTATGTATAGGAAGTTTCATCACTGATATTCAAGATCGATGATGATGTTTAAGAATCAGAGCTTATATTTATTTATTTATTTAATGTTGGTCATCAGTAAGTCCATCAGTTTAAACTTGTAGAAAATTGAAAATTGATGAATAAAATAACTTTTTTGTTCTTTTGTAATATGCTTTTATCTATAACGACTTTACTATTTTTAGAAATTCTGATAGCATTGTCATCAAGCCATGTTTTATTGTTAATATTCCTTATTTCAACGTGCCATAATATCATTTTTACGATCATTTCTATCTCCTTCACTACCTCTGTATAGCTTTTCTTATCGAGAACATCTGTACCAATTGATTTTTCACTAAAATTCTCATAAAACGAACAGAAGACACATTTTCATCCCGTTCTACGGCAAAAATATTATTATTTTGTAACTCGGATTAAAATTTAACTTTAAATATTTTTTTTACATATAAAAAATTCTAAATAAAATATAATATTTTATTAATCTATTTTTTTTCTTCTAAAAGTTCTGGAAAGTACAATTTACTCTAGATTATTTAAAAAGGAATTTTTGGCGATTAAACTATTAAAATTTACAGTTTCCGAAACATTAAAAAGCATATTCTTGAATTTTGGTGAGGACTACTCAAATTCTCTTCTTATTTTTATCTATTTTAAGCAACATCTAGACAGACAGAACGATTAAAGAATCGTTTCTTCTAGAAATCACTACTAAATTAAAGGAAATTACAGCATAAAAAGTATATAAATTAACAGATTCACATCTAGGCACACAGAAATTAAAGAGACGTTCTTTCGTAAATAAAATGCGGTTAAATCAGAATAATACTTTACTCAATTTTATGTTAAAACATTGCCTTAAATTACTTTTTTTTTTAAAATTAAACTATTTAAAATCTGAATCTTATAATTTTAAAATTGCAGTTTTATTAGCTTATCAATGGATAGAAGCTTCATTAGTTTTGTACGTTAATTAATTAAAATAATCGATAAAATTAGAGAAATGATTTTAAAAATTATGTTTTGATTAGTTGATTATAAATTTACAGCTTTATTTTATAAAGTAAAAACTGATAAATTACTCTGAACACTTATAAATTTATTATAAGTTATAAAAAGTAGCAAAATATAACTTTTCTTTAACTTTACTTAATAAATTTGTGATTTTTTTTTCCTCTAGGCCTACTAAATAATTTTTGTATATAATTTATTTATATTGATAATTTGATAAAAACATTCAGAAATTTTAGTCAAATTCAATTTCCTGTGTACAGTTTTTTAACGCACATTTAACATTTATTCTGTTTTCTCCTTCGACGAATGACTACATGTATTACGTTTTACGTTTCTCAAATTTAATATTATCATATAATATATTATAATTAGATAATATTTTCAGCCGCAAAATCTCTCGAAATTTTCTGTAAAATCTTTTATTACATTTTTATATGGTAGCGATATAATATTTTATTGCATATCTTACAACCTAACATGGCAGAACTTCCTCTAATGATTTTTAAAACAAGTAGTAAAGTGTAAGTTATAATTTCATTAAGATAATATTATATGCCGTGGATCTATATTACAGGTTTAGAGTGTCCTGAAAGTCAGTTAAGTAAATTGTTGTCTTATTCGAATAGGCCTGCTTTATTACGCGTAAACTACGTAAAAGTTATTCAAAACGAGAAAATTCTTGTTCAGTACTCGAATTTAAACTTTTAGTTCGCGATTTATATTCACAAATATATCCTAAACACGTTAAAATACAGTTAACTGACAACGGATCAAGAAAATTAATATGCTTTTAATTCGTTACATATATTCAGCAGAATAAGAATAATTTTAATTTAATAAATAGATGAATTGTCAATAAAATTCTTAAAGTTAACATAATTCTTTATATATTTGAAGACATTATTGATGTTATGACAGCTTTTCACTATCTATACGCTATTTGGTTATGTAACTTGACACTAAGATTCCATTTAAATGTTTTTATTTGTATAAGACATCACTTTACGGTGAGAAATTTTTACGATAAAGTTAAAATGCATAAATATTTTAGAAAAATTTGCAGTTCTTTCATAAATTTTTGTGTTAGAAGTCATTTTTCTATATTATTCGTGGTATTTCTTTAGTGGCTTTTAATATATCTGTAAGCCCTTGGGGTTTTGTTTTGCCATTTGCTTATTTTGTCTCCTTGTATGTTCCATTTAATACTTATAGATGGAATTATTTATACCTGTTTGAGCCCTAAAGGTTAAAACTCAAGTAAATGCTTGGTTTATACAGACAACCTACCACTGGCATTTCTTAAACAAGTTGATTATAAAATACTTTAAAGTTGGGAAACACAATCAAAATTTATATATTGTTAATATTTATTTATAAGATGATAAATCGAACTTGATCAGTTCTTTTAGAATATTAATTATAAATGAATATTCTAAAAGAACCGAACTTTTCGGACAGATTTTGTTACATAACGTATACCTCTTACCTCAACTATTCTCAAAATAAGGTCTTCCTTCAGCTGCTCACTCTGCTAGAATCCATAACTCTTGTCAAAGCAGTCCTGAAAGCCATTTTTGTGATATCTTTAAGGGCTTTCGTCACTACTACAGCTTTCACATTCGGCTTCCATCGATCATTTCTGATCAATGAATACATGACCAAGATGGGCATAAGAGTGCTTCCACAATTTCTTTACCTAATCTTGCCCTTGTATATTTTTCTATCTGGTATGTATGTGACTGGTCTATCTGGTCTGTATGGTTACGGTAAATGAAGAAGTTGAATGATCACAGGTTCCAATCAGCAGCAGAGATGGAAACACAGCGACATTAAGACAAAAAAAAAAAAAAAAAAGAAATATTTTCCAGGTTCTGCTTTGATAAGTGTTAGACTCTGGTTGAAGTATGTAACATCAGAAAGGGCTTGTTTTAAATGTGATGAGAATGTTCACGTTTTTCTTTTGTGTAATACGACCTCAGCCAAAAGTTCGTTCACTTTTAAGATGAAAATATCATGGAAAAATGATTCGATTTTGTTTTTAATAATATATTTAAAACTAGCAGATAGGCCCGGCGTTGCTCGGGCAAAAGTAACGATAGCGAAGTATAAGATTATTACGTTATAGACAACCTTACCCGTTTTCACAGAATGCAAGAATTGGGTCCTCCTGTTTTCAGACTAATTAGAGAATTTTTAAATTGGTCTAAAAATATGTTCGATTTTCCGCAAAAACGAAAAAAACTGCATCTGCGTCTTGCATGTCACTTTCTCTTAACACTTACTGTTACGTATCACTTCCATTGTTACTTAACACTCCCATTGTTGATGGAAGTGTTACGCTTTAATCCTGTTCCTCTCCCCCGTGGGGAGGAATTTCGAAAAAGCTCTTCTTAGTGTGCGTTCTCGTGACGTACCCTAACTATGTACCAAATTTCAACTTTCAACTCTTAACCGTTTGGGCTCTTAACATTTCCATTGTTACTTAACACTTCCAATGTTGATGGAAGTGTTAAGACTTAATCCTGTCACTCTTCCCCGTGGGGAGGAATTTCGAAAAATCCTTTCTTAGTGTGCGTTCTCGTGACATGCCCTAACTGTGTATCAAATTTCAACTTTCAACTCCTAACCGTTTGGGCTCTGTGCTGATTATTATTATTATTATTATTATCAACTCGTCTCGATTATATATATAGATGAATAACTTCTGTACAATATTATTATAACGCTAGCAATTTTTTTTTTGTTCTTATAAAATTATAAAAGATAAAAAAAATTCCATAGATCGATACAAAACGCAACATGTCTCTTCATTGATTTTTCTTTATAAAAAATTCATTCAAATTTTTACTTTTAACATTTATAATTTTATTTTTTTATTTTGTAATGTACCGGCAAGAAATGTACTGTACTATTCAATTTAAACTTAATGAATATTTACAGTATTCATTATTATTAATAAGAATAGAAAAGACGTAAGAAATAATTGTAAGTTATCCATTTACAAAAAATATAGGCTATACTGTGTATTTTAAAATTAATGTATAAATTATACGAAGTTTATAATTTTTATTCATTTTTGAAAATAATTTCTAATATTAATATTATCAGAATATTTAAAAATTGTTACTGAAGTGAATATATTATTTAAATATAATCAAAGTTAGAATTAATTAACATCTCATTTAAATCTCGTAATTTTAAATGCTGTTAAAATTAATTAAATTAATTTTAAAAAGTATATATCATTTAAATAAGTTAAACGGGTTTCTTTTTAAAGGTTTTATTATTTATTAATTTTTTAAAAATAAACATACGTTGAATTTTATTATAAAAATTAATTTCTTTTATAATTTTTTGAGGAAAAAGATTGTTAATTTTTATACATCTTGTCTAATTCTTTTGTTCATAAAAAATTTATTATAATTGTTTACAGTTTTAAACACAAAAGAAAGATTTTAATAAATAAATCGAAACTAAACTTTTATAATAATAAATTAATTTTTTTAACGTTATAAAACATTTTCTCCTTGTCAATGCAGACGGTTCTCTTCTAAATTATACTTAATTTATAAAAACAAATTATTTATTTATTTATTTCATATTCTTATTTGTTGTTTATTTTTTGAAAAGTTTCTAATATAAATTATTTTTCAGTAAATATATAAAAAAATAATAATAATAAACACTTTAAATCTTTTTAATGATATTCTTACAATTAAAAAAATATTATGTACATAATTTATTATTCAGTTTTATTTTAATTTATATTTATTGTAAACAAGTTCTATTTTATATTAAAAATAAGCACTTTTATATATTTTTTACTTTACATAAAATTATTATATACATAATTTTTTCATTTAAAAACACCACTGATTTTTAATGTTAATTAAAATTGAATTTATTAAAAATTATTTCAAATGGTTTGAAAAACGTAACTGGAATTAAAGGGCAACTTTAAAATTTTAAGTAGGACCCGTTTTTTTTTTTTTCTTATTTTTGACTGTCGGATAAAGTTTTATATAAAACAATTTTACAATAATGTTAATTTTAAAAATTATAAAATTATTTTAGTCGTATTTTTAAAAAGTAAAAGCTGAAGAAATACTTTTTTTATGGTCTAATTTGTTGTAACTAATTAAGATATTTAAATGTCTTAATAATCGATATTTAGATGATTACGTAATCAATTATGTAATTGAGATAAAAGCTTAAGTAATTTTCCTCCAGACTTTTTTTAATAGGATGGAATTTTTTTGAGGTAATCATCTTTAAAGAGGAAACCGTGTTATTTTCTAGCTGTATCAATGAAATTACTAACGGTTAAAAGATATCCTAGTAATAAAAAAAAAAAGAAAACATTTTTAAGCTGTAATGAAAACTTTCTTAAATAAAATGATTCTTAAATTTAATGAATTAAATAATTTGAAATAAATAAAATACAAATAATAGAAAATTTGAGTATTTATTTTTTGTTACGATAAGTTTTCTGTACTGTTGAAAAATTACTTTTTAATAACACGACTGAAAATGCCCCGAAACTTTTACAATTAATATTTTTGGAAAGGATTGTTTTTGCTTTTTATTTTATTTTTTAAAGAATGTTTTAAATTAAATTTTATTACTGTATAACCGATAATCTAAAAATAGAAAAAATAGAGAGTTTCGTTCGAAATTCTAAAGTTGTCTCCCATCCCCGAGAAAAGTGGACTTAATTTTTATGAAATTAAAAATGTCCTTCCAAAATAAATAACTTTTATTCTGATCAATTTATTAATTGGACACATATTTTCCGAGATATTTGACAAGAACATTATGTATGGATTACCTGGTATATATTAATACTGTACTGTGAAGAAACCTGTCTCCACAATTTTATGGCTAATAACCAAGTAAAAAAATTGAAAACTTATTTTTATTTATTTTTTTTATTATTTAACGATATTGTTCAGCTTATAGTTTTTACGCTTTTTCTTTTTTAAAAAAATTTCAATAAATTTTGTAGCATTTGTTTCATCTGTAAGATAATTTTTACAGCCTTTTCTCATTTTATTTCGAAATTCCTATTCTTCAGTACTGAAGTTATTTTTGTTAAAATAAAAATTTCTTCTTAAAGTTCTTCCTTCACTTCTCTTATTTCTTTTATATTTCAAATGAAGTTTTTGTTCTTCCATCGCTATCACTGCTCCATCATGATCAATACTCAATCTGTGAAATTTACAGACTGTTGGATTTCCATTAATACTTCCAGTTTTAAAATCATACTTAAATATATTTTTCATTAAAAAACTAATATAAAATGAAAACTATTTTCTCGTTTAGAAAAGGTTAATAATCGATCAATAATAAGATTTTTTTGGTGGAGATTCTAAAATGTATCCCGTCAGATGATAAATTCGATCGATTAGATTTAACTTTTCTCATGCATATCACATATCAAATAGCCATCTACTATTTAGAGTCGTAGTTTAAGGATTTTAACTGCATGTTATGCCACCAATATGTTATTTTCACTAAAAGAACATGTGCTATTTTGGAAGTCATCAGATATAAATTGCTTTCATAACTTCGCATTTTCTTCGCCAATGATTCTAACGTATTAAATTGCTAACAAATCGATTAAAGAATCAAAAATTCTAAAATGTTAAAGCCACATTCTTTATTCCTCGTGGCTATTTCTTATCAAATTTCAAAAATTTCGATCGATAGAAATATTGTTAATATTATTTTCTTTTTGGAAATATCGTTTATTTCGTTGATTTCAAAGTAATATATCTAGTTTTTTTTATACGTGATATCTTAAATATCGCGAAATATAGAAGACAATTTCAAATTTTTAAATCAATGATCAGATAAAAATTAAAAAATAGATAAGTTAAGAAATTAAAAGAGTAAGACGTGTAATGAATTACATATAAAAATTATTTTGTTTCTTTATTTTGTGAATTAAAAATAAAATTTTGTAATAATAAGATGTCTAAAAAATGCTTCTAAATAAACTTAATCAGCATAAAAGTTTAACAAATGTTTTATATGTTAGAAGCAAAAATTATGGAACAATTAATATTGTTTGCGCGATATTTCAATTTGATTATTTACCGTTTAAATAGAAAGAAAAATAAATTATTTTCATTTTGCTGTGCTGCTTCTATAATATTAAATATCACTTTTGTAAATTGATTTTATTCGAAATATCGCTGTAAGAGGAGAGTAATTTGAATAATTTTAATTTCATACCTATTAAACATCTTTTATTCAGACTTACAATTAAACAAATTTATCGTGAATTTTTAATAAAATAAACTAATAATTACAATGATGTAAATATGATAATTTCAATTAGTGTCATTTTAAGGTAAGTTCAACAACAAGGTTCAGCTCCTAATAAGTTACATATGACGTATTAATAAGTTAAGCTGCTACTAATCAGCAGATGATGCTGTAGTATCTTCATTCGTGACAGACGGGTTTTGTATGGAAGTTTTATTGTTGTTTGCGAAAATGGCTGTTGTCTGCATTTATTCAAAGTTCATAAAAGTTTATCACAGTGGAAAATCATTTCTAGTACATTTAACAGGGGTAATAAAATATTAGGACTTTGAATGATATTAAGGGAAAGAGTAGTCGTGTATTTGTGAAGGAGATAGACATGTTCTATTCGTTAGGGCTAATATATGGCACTTGGGTGTTCCTAATAAGGCCCACCGCAATAATGGTGGAATTTATTAGAAACAACATAAATCTTTAAAAACTGTCATAGCAAATTTGTTCTTCCAGGGCTGCTACAAAAATAAAAACGGAATTTCAGTCTATGTCCAAGTCCTTGGATGATGTGAAAAAAAAGGAAAAGTCAGAGAAACGTAAATAGTACGTTTAACATTTCTCATAGAACTTTAAGGAACCAGTTAAAAACAGGTAGAACGACTATGAGAATGATGAAAAGGCTACTGATGCGGAAAGCAGAAGAAAAGGACTTGGTAAAACAAATTCTGCGTTTTTGATATGTTGGAGTTTTCCTGGTCCCCGAAAAACTTACACGTCGTATTTCAGAAATCATCGATGTACAAATTCCTTTTAATGAAAATCAAAAATGGATTCACATTATTATCAGCCTAAAGATGTGATTGTATTTACTTGCCCAAATTGCGACAAAAATTTAATAAGCCATTGAATTTCGATAGCGAGCCTTATTTAAAGCAATTCTCCGAAAAATTCTAATATAAAGATTTTTTAAAAATCTTACTTTCAGTTATTTGCTGAATAACAACGGTAATCACTATGTATATGTTTTATTTACACGTGGTTCAATAAACAATACTCTTTACGCCACTTATTTTTCCATACATCTTTAAACGTATTAAGTGGGCTTTATTTCGGCAACGTACCTTGTAATAATTATTAAGTTATGTATAAACACGTAGAAAAAACTCATTTAATGAAAGAAAGATGAAATAAGTGAAATAAAAATATTTAAATAATTTATGGCGGTTTTCTTAATAATTACAAATAAACATGATTAAAAGATTTTAAAATGTGTTAGATTGGTCACTCGGTATTATAAATTCTTGCGTAATATAACCTTTGCAGTTATATAAATCAAACGCTATAATATAATATAATAGAAGGGTTAGAAGTACAAACTAATCTAATTGCCTAATCTTAATGTTTGTTGTTATTTTTCCCCAGACAACGCCGGGCTTACCTGCTAGTATTTATCTAAATGACGATTGGTTGAATAATCAAATCTGTACGTGGTTCCGCTCAAGTTTATTTTAATTTTAGCTATAATTAACTGTGATTGGTTGGAGAATTATGCCTATCTATAACTCCGCCTTTACCTGATTTAAATTTAAATTTAATTAACAGTGATTGGAAGGAGTGTTTAAAAATTCTCCAATTAATTATACCTAAATTAAATTATCTTATTCCAGTAATTATCAACTAAATATTTACTTTTAGCATTCAAAATACTAAGAGTAAACAACAGAAAAAGTAGTAATTTTAAATTAATGCAAATTAATATAAACATTTATTTTATTTAAAACGTTCATTTATGTATTTTTTAAATACTAAAATTTCTTTAAATTTTAATTTTTATAGAAAATTTTATTTTTACTTGTTGCTGCATTTTCTATAAACAGTTTAAAACTATAGATTCAAGTAAAAATTATTGCATAAAGCAACGAACAATGATATTTATATGTTTTGAAGTATTTATGTCATGTCAGAAGTGATTATTTTTTTCTATTACCTATCGCTGATCTTTTTATGTTAAGACGAGATTTTTCTGGGATAAAAACCACATTTGGCAGCTGACAAGCCAAAAGACAAGAGATGATATTTATTTTCCATTTGGTTGAGTCTAGAAGAGTAAATGAATTCAATAACTGTGTTGATGTATTTGCTATACTCTAGTGTATGTACTATACTGTATGTTTCTGTGAAAGTGTTTTTATAGTTTAAAAATATTCTAAATGTAGAAGAAATTAATTATTTTTCTTATAGAAACGCTCCTCTTTTCTTTTTTATCACTAAATGTACTAATATTTTAATGTCTTTTTTGTAATTATTATGAAATTCCGTAAACACAGGCTATTATTTTACAATTTTTTAGAATTAAATTCTAGCTGAACGAATGAATCAATAGCTCTTTTAAAAATTTAAACAGTGTAATTGCAACATATTCTGCAAATAAAAGAAATTAATTTTTGCATAAACCGGATTAAAATGCAATTTTTTGTCTTCGTTTGAACTATTTCTATCAATGAAATAAATACTTTAAGGTGGTTCTTATGTTGTATGTCAGAGAACTAATTGCTTCTAGAAAAAGAATAGTTTTAAGTTGAATTAAGAACATAGAGACCTCCCTTTAATTTCCGTATTAAATTCAATGTAACATACTTTTATATATATTACTATGTATTTTTATATCACAAAACAATAAATGCTGCTTCTTTGGTAAAATATATTTTGATTAGAAACATTTTAATAAATTAACTTTTATTTTTTAAATACTCGTTCCGAGTATATTATTGTTATTTTAAAAAATTCGAAATACACATCATAAATCAATCATAGAAACAGTAGTCTTAGAAATGAAAAAAATAAATACAAACCTACGTGAATAAATTTAGAGTAATACATAGGTGGATCTTTGCCAAATATGGAAGATAAATGTCAGAAATGGTTTTTAAAAACGTTGATTAGAAATATTTTGTTATTATTCTGAAGACAATTGATTAAAGGAGTAAAAATAGACTAAAATATCTTGATCTTCACATATTTTTGATTATAAAATTCATAGCTTAGACTATCACATTTTGTCATTGAAATATTACAGACATTTATCTTCACTTTTGGCAGAAGATTGCCTATATTCATAGAAAACTTCTACATAATTTCTTTTCTTTTACTATCCTTCAAGGTTAACTTATTTATTCATCAATGATTCATTCTGTATAAGTTTTAATATTAAAGACACGAGTATAATAGAAATATGGAAATTTATCATTTTTAGTTTTTTGCAATTATGAAAAATTGATGTATTACGCTCTTTACCTAACTTTTTCTCTTATTGATCAGCAATGTTTCAATCAATAAACAGAAACTTCAACAATATACTTGTAATTTTTAGAAATAAGCCATTAAATACTTGTTATATTTCTATATAATTTAAAATTACTAAAATTATATTTATTAAATTTAATAACAGATAGGTAAATATAATTTAATTAAACAATAGAAGCAATAACATTTAAAATCCTATTCATTAAAATTTTTCAAATAATTTCTTAATATACATTTCAAGCATAAAATATGTTTATCATCAAATATTTTAGTTTTCATTCAAGTATAAATTTTGTATTTATCTTGTAAAGCATTTATATTATCCAAAAAGTTATTTTTCAAAGGTAATGCCCGAAGCAATAAATTATTACTAATATGTTTAGAAGTGTTTACATATTTATTCAAGTGGGGATTTCAAAAGAGAAGTTTAAAAAATTGAATATTTGTTTATTCATTCTTTAAAAGATATTTTTTCGCGATGTACAGAAACTTTTATACTTATATATAGGCATACATGATAGTGATCTAAGAGACGTTGCTTTTCACTTTTAAAAAATATTTTCGTACTTTTCTATAAAAATGATAATCGCAGTTTAAATCATAACTTTTATTATTGCAGAATGTTATTTTCTAAATTTAAATTTAGAAATATTTTTTTTTTTTCATTTCAAATGTTACATAATGCAGAAAAAAGAATATACAGGGTGGAATAAAAGTCAATTACCACAGATAACTCTCTTTCTAGCCACTTTGTTTATTTCAATATGTCAGTAATTTTATATATAAATAAGTTATAATAAACTTTTCAATTCTTGTTAAAAATAAATTGTTATTTAATAAATAATCAAATTAGAAAAATAAAAATTAAAAATTGTGAGTATTTTAATTTTTAAAAATTTCTCTAAACTTTTTTAGTTTATCTCAAACTTTTTAAATTTATTTATTATTTTTATTTTCTTCTAGATAATTTATTTATTAATATGGTATAAAATTTTTTTGTACCAAATACTTTTCCTGTATTTTAAATTGTCATTCTTCAGAACTTTATCAATGAATTTCTCAGAATCACATTCAAAATATATATGTTTACCTTAAAATAATAATTTACTGATATATTTTACTTACATCCGTAAAAAGTTTGAATGTCAAATTTTCTTCTCTGTAATTAAAAATATTTTAAGAAATAATAATATAATCATTTTATTATAGATTTAACTGGGAATAGGATAAATTAAGCTTGAATAAATGCGGTCAGGTGATATTCCACTTGTAAGGTGTTGACTTATAAACAGAGTGAAACAAAGAAAGCGCCGACTTTGTCAATTGGACCCACCTGTGGTCAAACGATAGGCCGCTTGCCATATTGAAAAAAACTACTAAACGTAAACAAGTGGCAGACGTTAATGTAAGCTCCACTCTCGTCTGTTAACAGCGGACCTAAGTGTAAGCTGTTCACGAAAGAACGGTTTGTGATTGGTCGGAAGTTTTCCGTCCAAAAAACCCTTAAATAGCGGAGTGAACGGAAGAGGGAGGAGAGAAGGGCAAGAGACTGATAATACGATAGCCTCTGGCACTTGAGAAGCCCGCTGAGCGTAGAAAGAGTGAACTCCTCTGATAACGATCTCAGGGACAGGTGAGTGCGAAGACTGGACGGACCGTATAGTTGAGCCAACTCCACAAGCCGACTGAGCCCTCTACAGAGTCTGATACGTAATAGTTCCCGAAGGCCAACCTGGCACGTGAGACACCACACTTTGTTGTCCTGTATATATTATGTTGTCAAACTTGTACATTCTACGTATTTTGTTTTGTAAATAAACTGTGAATTTTGTCTGAATTGAGTGAGGAGGAGTGCTTCCATCGAAACTGAATCTACTATATCGAATCGTGATACACCCGGAAACCAACTCAACGAGACAGAGTTTGGGAAACAACATCACTAGATCTTTACGAGATCTTCACTTAATAATTTTTCTTATTGCACTTAAGAAAATATTAAATATTAAAAAAAACAGAATTTTTAAAGTTAAAATAAGATTAAACTAACGAAAACCAAAACCAAAGTGATGGAGAGATACGATGCGCTTGTATATTGATGACTTAATACATGAAACTGAGGAGCGAACGAAAAGAACCAAGTTGAATTAATTAAGTCGGAAAAAAAAAGTGTGCATTATAATCGAGAAAATGCGAGTATTGTATTAATCTTTAAAATATCGGTATTAAATCTGCCTTATAAAATCACGACGACTCCTGTACATCGAGTTATCCGATAAGAATAAAATACAATACCAACATAGCTCTATCGTTGAAAAAATTCGCTTATTTTTTATTCACCTCGAGTTTTGCTTAGTAGAAATGGCTAAAAAGTGCGCAAAATACGTACGGAAATACGCTATTACAGTACCACCTGTATTGGACGACCACCTGATTAAAAGACCACTTTTTGAAAGAACTGTAGGTGGTCGCCATAGACAAGTTTTACTGTATATATGTCCTATGCACACTGTTAATTATAATACACTTTTACATTTTAATAAAAATAAAACTTTTAATAATGATTAAAAATAAAATAAATTTTATAAAAATGTGAAAATTTTTATATAAATTTTAAAATAATTTATTTATATTTATATTTATTATTCAGTAAAAATTTGTGAGAATAATTCGATTCCGTTTTTCAAACAAAGTAACTTTTAAAATTATTATAATTAGATGAAATTTTAAGTGAATTAAATGTTATATTTCTTTTTCTATCATTTGTTAGTTGGTTGCATTAACGGATGAGTACTCAGTAAGAGAATTCTTTCTTCGTGTAATACAACAATAATTAGAAACACAATCCTGGGATGTAGTTACCAGATGAAATAAATATGTGTATATTACCTAGCAACGATTTATAACGAAACATTCCTTGTGATACCCGGGAAGAAGTACTTCGATTCTATTAAATGCGATTTACAAAATGGTGAAAAGCTAGAATTTGTTACTTCCTTTAGTTGTTTTTATTTTTTTAGTCAGTTATGTTTAATTTTATAGTAGATTGTCAAGGAATACAAATGAGTAAACAAGTGGTATCATTATTAATTCAATGTCCGGATCTCAGGTTATATGCCTATAAAACATGATAAATATCAACTACATAAATTCGTTTTGTATAATGAATATAAGCACGATATTCAAAATAGATTATCTTTAAAATAAAATTTGATAGACTATAAAAATCAATAAAAAAATTCTAATTTGTAGAAATTTTATAAATTGTTTAAATTCGTATGTTAGCATTAAAGTTTCTTTGAGCTGTACTGTACAATACCTTAAATTTTTACTTAATATTTGTTTAATTTATTAACTAATTATCAATTCTTTTAATTATTATACAGAAAGAAAGTTTTAATTAAAAGTATTCTTATATTTAATATGTTGATAACATGAAAGAGATGACAAGAATTTAAAATGTATATATATTTTTAGAAATGTAGGGAGTACATTGAGAAAATTTCAAGAGTTTTAAATCTCCTATAACGATAAGAAGCTACGTGAGATTTAGCCAAATAAAGGAATTTTTGACAAATAGAAATTTTTATGAATATTTATTTCCTTATAAAAATTGGAATTATTTATGACAAAGCTGTTTTTTAAAGAAATTTTTCTAGAACTTCTTCATTAAAAATTACAAGTAACTTATTAATTGCTACTAAATTACAAAATATAATTTATAATTTATTTTTTTGCTTAATAGGTGTTTTTTTTCTTTCTAATTTTAAATATATTTTAGTGAATTTTAAAAAAGTTTCTAATAAATAATATGCAAAATTAAATATCAAATTTTAAATAAAAATGTTTTAGCATTAAAACGTCAAAATTAAATATTATTTTCTTTTATTTTTCTTATCTAACAACACATTAAATTTCTTGTGGTGCAGTTAAATTTATAGATTAATACATCGCTGCAAAATAAAAACGACGTAATAATAACCGTTAAAAAATCTGTTTTCTTTTTTTAATGGAAGATTAATTACTATTTAATTGAATTATAATCGAATCATTTTCTTACTTTATTTTCGCGGTTTTTCACAAATGTTGAATAAAATTAAGTATTCAAAATTAATTGAATTTCTCTTTTTTATTGTGTATAACTTTTGAAACGTTTTCTTTTCCTTTTACTGATTTTGTTTGCTTTTGAAGAGATGCCTTTTATTAGACTTTTCCTTTAACTTCAGCCTTTACGAACAACGACTCAAGAAAATACAATAGAAAACGGATGCTGGAGGACATTCAAAAGTCTTTCTTTATCCATTTATATTCTAATATAACAACTAAATTTTCTATTTTCTATTGTTATTTTTGTTCTTGAAAATGTCTTAAAATCTTGTTTTATACTTTTATTCACCTGTAGAATCAATATATTCTTTCTTTTACTAGTTTTATTTTTTCCTTCGTATACATAGGCTTGTCTATTCAAGTAAATCTTTAACCATTAATTTACTTTAAAAATAAATTTTCTTTTTAAAAGATATTTATATTGTTCTCCCTCCGTCGTTAAATACTTTTTGCACTTTATTTAACTTTAAAAAAAGCAATTTTAATCAATATAAACAAATACTTAAATGCTGTATACACTCATTTTGATAAAATTCTTTTAAATTAAACTTTTACTATTTCTTAGTTTAAAATTTCTATAAAACTTTTTTTAATTTGAAACACAATTTAAAATATTTTAGTGAAGAAAGAAAAACAATATAATTGTTAATAATTTACAGATAAAATATTAAATATCTTGACAGTACATTTACTAAAGATTCTAATATAAAACCCAGTATGTGAGAAAATTTAGATAAATAATCCTTCACTTAATAAATGAAATAAAATAATTAAAATATTTTAGTAACTTTACAGTACTTTTTACATTATAATTTATAAATGATGATTGGTTCCTTTTCCACTTTTACTTCTGAACCAATCACCTTTTGTTATTAATAAAATAAAACAAAAATGGCAGTGGTTTGATTTATATCTATTCATGTTTACTTCTTCGACAAATCACTATTAAGGAACCAGATCTTAAAATAGTTTTGTATTTTTCTTATATATTTATCAAACTGTTTATATCATGTAGTCTAAACTTTCACTCGATTTTCTATAATTTGTAATCTGCAAATGTTATACAGGTAGTTCTCGGTTAATGCGGTAGATACATTAATTGAAAGCACAGATTTAAATGACTCTCTTCGTACAGTACTTTAAACTGAAACTCCCTTCTGAGCTACGTTACATCGAGAAAATGGAGAGTGTCACGAAAATTTTACATAATCAATACACCATGTTAACTAAAGATTATCAGTATTTACGATTCGATACGAATTTCTTTAATTTTATATAATACATAAGTCATACCAAATATTACAAAGCAAAGTGCAATTAATCAAAGATATTCTTTTCAAGTTCGAAATATTTTAAATGTATACAAAACTCATTTTAACTTAATAGAAAATAACAATATTTTTTATATTAATTTACTACTTTTAAACGTACAGACAAACCGATTTACTTGTTTTCCAATAATATATTTAACTTATGTAGCTTTATTTATTAAAATTTTATAATTATCACTTCAATTAAATCTTTGTTATAAACATTAAAATTTCACTTATTAACGTGATAAAGTTGTGTAAAAGATAAAGGAGTGCCTAGATAATTATATACTTGAAACAGATCTTGCCTTTGGGAAAATATTATCTGCAATGAACTTAAAAGATCATACTCATTTTATTATATTCTAAGCTTTACATTATTCAAGAATTAGCAGAATTTCTCTTTCATTAAACGAAATTTAAATAGAAGTAATTCTTACTATTCTCTACAATTATGTATTAAATAATATAAAATTAGATGAACTTAAATGTTAAAATTTCACTATATTTTTAATCAAATTCATATGTTTATAATTTCACATTTTAAACAATTACTTGTAAAGGAAATATTTCTATAAAAATGATATTTTTCTATTTTTTATATAACTTGATGGATTCTTGGTATGTTGTTCCTAATTCCCGCATTCAGAACATTCGTATTTCTAAAGATAGGTATACTAATATACTTGGAATCAACTTAATCAAAATAATAACTGATAACAAATTACGGACGTATTAAACCCGACTATCCGACTGAATTTACTTGTCTGCAACATAATGGAAAATCCACCATCGATTACACAATTTGCTCAGAATTCCTACTAGACTGTTGCTCCAAATTCATCACAACAATTGACGCATCTGATCACTTCCCAACTATAACTAAATTTTTAGTATTCTCGCAAAAAGAAGAAATTAAACCTCCTAAAAAGAATGAAAAAATTAGCTACAATACTTCAAGATATTTAACAGAAATTGAGAATTTTTTTTAATATTCCAGATCCTACTGACTTTAATAGTAATAACAGTTATAATCTTATGATTCAAATAATGAATAATTATATTCAAGTCAAAAAGATTAAAGGTAATAGATACACTACGTGCTCCCTGGTATGACCATTACTGTCACAAAATGAAAAAAAATTAAACAAATTAACTTAAATTTATTTAGAAAGAATGCGAATGATGTAAACTTTTCTAATTATAGAAAGACTAAACAAACTTACAATAATCTGCTTAAGGCAAATAAGAGGAATTAGTTTAGAAACATCAAATCAACCCTAATCAACAACAATAAGGATGATACCTTATTTTGGACCAGTATACGTAAATTTCGTAACTACTAAAAATATTTAATTCTATGTACAAAAAAATCACATACCCTGACTCTTGGAATTCAGCTACGATTACAATGATATATAAAAAAGGCGACCATCTTTCTCCAGATAATTATAGACCCATTGCTTTGCTTTCAGTATTAATAAATGCTTTACATCAATGCTAGCCTCTAAATATGCTTACAATATGCTTACACCAAGAATAAAGGAACCGAATTCGCAATTTTTCTACCACTGTTTATAATACAACTTCAATTAATAATAAAACATAGGAAAGTATTCGCAGCATTTACAGATATCAAAAAGGCTTTTGACTCTACCTACGTTTCTCTACTGGTTCATAAATTAAGAATTAAGGGTGCAGGTAACCGATTTTCAACAGTACTTAAATTATTTTCGAACTATTGTATAAAAATTAAACAGGGAAAATCCATTTCTCCATCATTAAATTTATCACGTGGAATGGAATACTTCAGGACGACCCTCTCTCACCGTATCTATTCAATTTTTACTTATCTGATCTAGATCATCTTTTTCTCCAATCCAGTGATGGGATTGAGATCGCTGACAGAGATTTTCACCATATTCAATTTGCTGACGATTCGGTTTTACTTGCACCTATTAAAATTTCTTTACAGAGGAAAATTAATCAATTAAGCTCATATCTCAATTCGCTGCATTTAAGAATAAATCCCGCTAGAACAAAGATTATAATATTCCGTAATAATTGTAAAATTTCACAAACAGAATCGAAGTTTTATCTAAATAATACTCCCATACAAATAGTTAAAGAAGTTAATTTTTTTGGGAGTCATATTTGATTGAAATATTACCTTCAAAGCACATCTAACTACTATTAATAACAAAGGAAAGCTTGCAATTGACAATCTCTTGTATCTATGTTCTACTCTGAAAACGTCAAATTTGAATAACCATATGAAGCTATATAATTCAATAATTAATCCCATTATATACTATGCCAATCCAATTTGGGGTCTCGATTACTTACATAAACTGGAATCTTTTCTAATTTATTTTCTTCCTAAACTTCTCCATCTAGAAAGATCTATTCCTGGTTATGCTACACCTATCGAAACCAACCGTATAGGCTCATTCTTTTTATCTCAAACGTATAATAAAATTCTACTACCGTATAAAATTTAAAAGTGATAAAAATTTAATTATTCTACATCAGGAAATTATCAAAAAAAGCAAAAATATAAGTTCAAACCAACTATGGCAAACTAAGTTTCAAAAAATTTTAAACTCATTCGATGTATCTGGCCTGCTATTCAAAGATAATTTGCAAGACTGGAAATATGGCTATACTCTATTAATCGAATCTGCAATATCTCAGTTTATTAACAACGATCAAATAAGTTTAAATCAGAGTAAATATCATCCCTGGTACACCAATCTGCTCCATATTCCATCTTCACAACCATATATATCTAAATCAATTAATTTAAATGTGAAAAGATTAATAGCACGAATATGCCTTAATAAATATTCTATCTACATCAACAACAGTTATATTAATTTTGCAAATAATCTTTGTATTTGGTGCAGTTCCGAAAAACTCTCACTCTTTCATCTGATACAGGATTGTCAAGGCTTAACTAATGATTATTATTTATAAGTGTAAACTGTTCAACCTTTTTTGTAATTTTCCCTATTAAATGTAACACCCCTTAACAGGGAAACTCTCCCTTTTTGTGAATAAACGTTTATTATTATTATTATTATTTAAGAAGAATGTTTCCAAGAAACTTTAAATTCTTTCTTTTATAATTTTGTTAGTGTCAATTTTATATTCACACTTAATATTAATCCTAAAATATTTTTAGACATAATATTATTTAGTAAATTTGTAAAATTTGATATTGTAATAAAATAATTTTATTTCATTAAAGTTTGGATATTCTTCTCGCCTATTGGCTGAATTATATTGTTTCGCTTTTCATTAACCAATGAACAGGTTGGAATTTTTATAATGTATAAAAGTTCCTAACTTTTATTCAAAATGAAAAACTAATGTAATGTAAATAATGCTTTTTTTATTTTCTATTTTTTTATCGACTATTTTATATTTTTTAATTTTTATTTATTTATATTTATATAAGTTAATTTATATAAATTATAATTTATCAGAGATAGTGGAATCTTAAGCTGTTTAAAATACATTAAATGTTTTTATTTATTTCATTAGGAATGTACAGTACCTGTACATACAGTACATTTTTAATTAAACTTTGAATATTGGTTTATAATTAAACTTTTTGTACAATGTAAAGTAATATTAAAATTAAATTCATTTATATCATCATGTATTAATGAATGTCATAACACTGACATTTAGTAATGAGTTGATACACTGTCTTAAAGACTTAACAGTAATGTTGATTGCATTTAATCACCATATGTTTATATAGCGCAGTATATCGTCATGTTGTCTAAAATCAATATTATCTGAGTCGCAATGCTGACATTTAATAGATTATTAATCTCATTGCTTTGAATCTCATCAAATACATTTCAATTCGTGGAAAATTTTTAATTTTTAATAAAAATATGTTCATTTTAATGAGAAAATGAAAAGCGTATAACATTATTTTTTTGAATATATTTATAGAGAGTAATTATAATTAAATATATGATTTTTTTATCGATTAAAAGCGCTATAAGCTCTTTTAGTTGGAATTTGCTACATTAGATGTAATAAAAGATCTTTATGGTGCATTAATGTATTATATTTCAACCAAGAGAAATTAAACAAACTCTATCATTATCTTTGTAGATTTAAAGTAATTTAGAAAATACAGCAGGCCTATATATATATACACATATACATGATCATTCACTTATATACTGTATAGCCTATATATTTATATATATATATATATATATATATATATACGGTATATATATTTCATCTCTCTTTCTCTAGATACTATCTCCTTTTAGGAAGTCGATAACTATAGATCTTTAGTCATTTCTGTTCTTAGCTATTTCATCTGTTCAATATATATTTTTCTTGTCTATTTCTTCTTATTATTAAACCACGTGTGGCTTTGACTTCTTTTGTCGTCTTTTCCTTTTTATTCGATCGTTTCTTAATTATTTTTGTACGTCTTGCTGTTTATTAAAATGTGCAATGTACAGTACATAATCTTTCTTGTTTGAAAACGTGACACGAATATATCTTTTATTTGCATGTCTCTACGTTTATCGTGTTGAGTACTGTCTATTTCTGGTTTTTGTGTTAATCAAGAAATATTTAACATTCCCCTGATTAGCCAAATTATAAATGCTTCGAGTTTCTTTGTCACGATCAAATTTCTATACTATAAAGTACCACATATTTTATTAATATTATTCCGATCTGTATCCCAGTTTCCTCATCGATAAAAAGATTTTTTTTATTTTCCAGTAAAATTATCTTATTTTTTGCAATGTTTTTAATTTCCTCACAATATTCTCAATCATTCGTAATAAAATAAACGAAGTATTAAAATGAATTAACTTGGTATATTTTATCTACATTTTTCTAAATTTATATAACATGTCAAACGGAAATAAAATGACTAACATTAAATAATTTTCATAAGTAAATTATCATTTAAGAAATTAAAAAAAAAAAATAAATTCTTTATTGTTTGATTTCCTTAACTGTTAACTTAGACTTTGTGCAATGTTAAATAAGATGACATTTGTATTCGTTTCACATGTAATACATTATAAAATTCATAATGATCTCTTATAATAACTAACATATACTTTCAACAATTAATATTACAGTAAATTATTTTATAATTTCATAACTTTGATTATAGAAATAAATATCGATTGATACTTTACTGAAATAAGCAACTAGTTTACTGATTTTTCTTTGTAATTCTAAGAAAAAATAATAATAATTAATAACATAATATGTGATTTACTGAAAAATATTGATATTTTTAATGTAATTTTGAAATAGTTTAAAAGCATGCATTTTTAAATGTTTAATTTCTCCAAGATTCTTATTAATTTATTTTGTGGGACGGATTTATAATTTTGCTATGAATTCTGGTTAAATGCCTTATAGACTAACATAAACGAATCTTACGCCTCTTCTATATTCGTTTTCTTACAAAATAATATTTCATGTGAAACATTTATTTGTTTGTATTTTAAAACTTCAAAATTGAGGAGTCAATTTTTTAATAAATTTGTTTAATTTGTAAATATATTTAGAAAGATTTAAAATATTGTTTAATATATATATATATATATATATATATATTATGGAAAAAATTAATTTAATAATTAATCACGATTTACTTAATAGTATGAATTTTACAAAATTTCGAATTAAAATTTAAATAATTAAAACTTGAATTATGTTTAAAGCAAATTAAATATTCATTTATCTTACATCTAGATTATGATAGATATGCTGAAATTTCATTTACGACGAAATAGAAGTTTCGTTAAAGATTAATAAAAAATTCACCTAAAATAATTATCATAATTAATTATATATCACACAGCACAAACTATTCGAATAATTATATTAAAATTTAATAAAAATTAAGCTGTAAAATTCATTACTGTAAGAGTATAATTTTTTTTAATTTTACAAAATTAATTTAATGATTATTAATAATGCAATCGACAGACTAGAGGCAATTAGAAGTTTTAAATATATACAGAAGTAATGAAGAGATTTTCTTTAAGGAAATTTTATTTAATTAAATTTTCCTGATAGGACATTGGTTATTGATGTTTTTACGATATTCGTTTCCACTTTATCTTTTGTTAAGATGTAATTTAGTGATATGAAAACGTCAATAACAGCTAAGGAGAGAATTAGTTCAAAAGGTAGGATTTATTATTGAAAGAATTTGATTTAATCCTGTAATTTTAATAGGATAATTTTTATTAGATTATGATGTATACTTGATTTATAGGGAATATATCATTATACTCCTGTAAGAAATGTTAGAAAAGAATAAGATAAATATTGATTGTATGAATGATCCAATCAAGATAGATATTCTAAAGAAAATGTACTTATAATATCAATTTTTCAGGGAATTAAAATATAATTTCTAGTATATATGTATAATACCACATTTTCTACTGCTAACATAAATATAAAAACAAAATATATTAGATGCATGTTGTCTAGGAAATGTGAAGAGGATATTGTTCGAAAAACAACGCTTGTAATCGCAAGAACAGGTTTTGAAGGGATGTAACATCGTAAAACTCCATCTTGTAGTTAACCAAATATAAATATATCAACATTTTAAAATAAAATAGTTGAAATTTTAACATCTAACTTATATAAAATGAAACATCTATTGCTGCTTAAGGCAATATTTCCTAACATAACTGAAGGATTTTGAGTGATAAATTCCTCAGAGTGCACATATCTTTTTTAGATTTTACGTTTGTAGGATACAAAGACATATATCTTTTTTAAATTCATTGCCTTAGAACTATGATTCATTTTATCATCATTAAAATGTATTTTCCTTTGTAACTTTTCAACAATAAAATTTCATTTTTTGAAACTTTCAAACTTTATAGAAAGCTCTTAAGATTTCTTATAACATGAATGAATTTATTAAGCGGAGCAAATTAATATTGAGTAATAATACCAAAAATCATCTTAGACTTTTAATATTATTCGATAGTTCCTAACAAACTTTCAGCTTTAAAGTTAGTGTTTATTAATGATTATTTATATTCGCGATAAATACGCGCATTTTATCGATAGAGCAAAATAAATTAGCATACATTTTCTATTTTCTAAACAGAAAATAAGAATAAAATTATTTCATTTGCAAGTTGAGAAACTTACATATTCTTATTTATAAATATCAGTGATTGTTCACCAAAGAATACATAAAACTACAGCTTTCTAATTTAAACTTTTTAATAGGCCTATATTGATAAATAAATTCTAAATCACAATTTATTATTCAAAAATATATTTTAAAAATAATTTGATTATTATTCATAGATTCATTAAGAGTTTGCAAAACTTTTAGAACTTATATTCCTATTTTACTTTTTGAAAATGTGAATTTAACGAAAGCGGAACGACAATATTAAAATAATTTTTAGAATTTTAATAAACTTAATTAAATAGAAATACTTTTTTTTATAAAATTGAAGCTGTTATAAATTTTAATCAACTCCTAACTTGTTTGAAATATTTTTATCAAATATTAGTTATAAAAAATATTAATAAATATTATTGATTATTAAATTTAAAAATTATTTATAAAATGAGTTCATATAGTTTAGCTTCACCTATTGTTTCATTTAAATTAATCAGATTTAACGGAAATAAACGTATTTTTAAATGACTTTAATATCAATCATCTAAATTACATTGCTTAGAATCACATACGTTTTAAGCATAAAGCCTCAAATAAAAATGTTTATAAACACTTGTTAACTTAACTTTATTATTTTTAAAGTTAACTTATATAGTTTATCCTATACATTTTATATAATTAACATTCTTGTACGAAGTAATCTGTATACATGGTCATGTATTCAACTAAAAATGTTTATATTTAATTTTAAAATAAATTTGTAAGTAAATTTTATTTTTATACACAATGTATTAAATATAATGAAGTTAAAGTATATTTATCTTGATTAGTATGGAAATAATCAAAACAATTGTAAATGCAAATGAAAATAGAAAAAATTTTAAGAATAAAAATCGAATATAACAAAAATATTGTATATATTCAGGAAAAACATGACATTTTTTTGTGAATTATGATTAGAGTTATTCTTCCAAGCAGCATTTATGTATATACATTTAGCAAATTTTGTGAAATTTGAGGGCAATAATTTTCAAAAAGTTTGTTCATTATCATAAATTATCTGTTCTAATTCATATATGTCGTGTGAAATACCGAAAAATTGAGTTTTCTCTTTTAATGCAGCTTTGATTATTATGAATTGGCGAATTAATTGGTCATTTCACGACATTCGTGTTCTAGACTAAATCGAATTTTCCACTCTATAGACGGATTTTATAATCTTTAGTATATTACTCTAGAAAATTGATGTTATAACCTATTTTAATAGCTTGCTTTCAGTTGTTATCTTGTCAGAAATTTTTCTTATCCCGAACAATAACTTGTGTAGCGATAGGAGAAAACTGAAAATGTACCATTGTAATCTTCGTCTAGAACTAAGTAAGTCTGCATCTGATACTCTTTTCGATCATCTAGAATAAAAGATATTTATCCATTTAACTCAAGTTATTTTTATATAAATTCCTATATTTCATTTTACATTTATAAAAGTGTTTTTAATTGATAATACATTTACAGATATTTACTCTTTCTTGTGTGGTTGCAGCATGATAGGATGTATATTAATGGTTTTTTTTTGTAAATAACACAAATAATTTATATTTTCTAATTTATACCTATACTTTTTATTCTTTTTTATGGAATTATTAAGCTGTGTAGGAGTAAAGAATATTCGGGGTATACAGGAATCATATTGACTAAGTAATTTCTTCTTTACTCTGAAAAAAATTCTCTATTTAATTAATATTTAATATTTATATTTAGTTATATTTTATAGGACTTTATTCTGCATTTTATTAACATTAATATTTAAAAATGCATTGATATTTCCTACCTTATAATCTACCTTTAAAACGACAATAACATAAGAATTACAAAATGTTACAAAATTTATTTTAAAAGTATTTTAAAATAAAAATTGTTTTTCTTAAATTTGAATAAATCGCTTATTAAATCTAAGTACTTCCACATTCCTTTGGATTAAATATGCGGAAACAGTTTAAAAACAGGATCAAAAATAAAAAACAGGCTGAAAAAGTATTCCTTTTCTTACTGTTTCTAGAGATAAATATATAAATTTTAAATATAGCTTTGAAAATAATTTTTCTTTTTTTAGAATCTGGTATTTATTGACGTGTGAATAATCTTTATAGTCCTAGATATATTTTTTCGGCTTTTTAAATTTTCTTTTAAACCCAACAGAATGAGAAACGTCACAATAGAAAGTGTAAAGTACATTTCATCCTCAGGAAGCAGATTTTGTGAAATATTATACTCAAACTTACCATAAATAGACATAAAATACTTATATGGAGCGATAACTATTCATAGAAGTATATAAACTTTTTATATTATATTAAAATTGTTAGAGAGGATAATTCTCCATAAAATAAGGCTATTTATCTGATCGATAAGCCAGATTTTCTAGATAAAATATGATAAAGAAAACGCTAAATAATAATACCTTAAACCTTTATAATAATTTATACTATATTTTATTATATAAAAGAAATTTTTAAAATAAACAAATTTTTTCTTTTAAAACTGAAAAATAATCCAATTTGCTATGTAACGTGATTATTCATTACTGAAGAAAGATCGATTTTTCTTTTCAAATTTTAAATATTTTTTGTTGTAAATTTAAAAACATATTTTCTGTTTATAATTTATAAAAATTAATTTATATAATTTATATATTAATATTAGAAAAAAATATTTCTAAGGCAATTTTCTCTTTATTTCCTAGCATGATTTTTCTCACAATTATTATAATCGAATTTATTATAATTAAGATAAAAAATTATGATATTTTTACATAATTATAAACTGCTAAAACACATTAATTTATCACAGTAATGACGTAAAATATTTATAATGTTGTATTTAAATGTGTCATTTTGCACAGATCCTTGATTTTTCTATTCTACTATACAGACTTTTTAGAAATTTTTATACATTACAGATACATGTAGAAAACAGAGATATATTTTCTGTATTCCTGTTCGAAATAAATTTATGAATATTTACATTTCCATTTAATGTGTATCTGATGAATAACTTATAAAAAGAAAATATATTTATACTTATGTTCTACAATTTAATGCGTTCTTAATTGAAATTGTAAAGTAAAATGTTTATAATTAATTGTAAAATTACGTGAATTATCTGAGTTTTTGCTTTTTAGATTCACACGGACATTACAATTTAAAATACGTAAAGATTTATGAAGAAAAATACAATAGAATTTAAGATTTTTTTAGAAAAAATTTGTAATTTTACATTTCCGTCTAAGTTCTTATCTACGAGAAAATATTTTCATACGAATTATTATTACTTTTTCATTGCTTACTTTACAAAATATTATTTATCTTACAAAAAATTTAAAATTAAAAACATAAAAAATATTTTTATTTTTTTATTTATACATATTTATGTAATTTTTCCTTACATCTTTATCAAGATTCGTATCGTTAATGCGACTATTATTTATCGTTTTGAACTTTTTAAAATGTGTAAAAAGTAATCTCAGTATATAAATATATATATATATATTTTTTTTAAAATAACTTTATTATTTCTGTATAAATTTGCTAAAAATTTGGTTTTTATGAGATATAAAAACAGTTTGACTTTTTCAATAATGAAACTTTTTATCAAAAATGAATTATTCATAACAACTGCTGAAGAATATGGCTTTAGTAACTCACTACATCATATGATAAAATACGTCTTCCTTCTTATCTGCTCTCATATTCTGGTTTTTAATAATATTAAACATGTCTTCTGTACTTTAATATATATATTAATAAAAAATTTATTGTTTAGAGATTTAAGTAAGTGAATAAATTTTTGCTATATTGTCTTGGGTTTATTGTACACCCTAATGGATGAAGTTTGTTACAAGTAAATTGATATAGATAAGATATGTAGAAGTAATATAATTATCATCATCTCGACAGAAGTAAGAAACATTAGAAGAATATAGAAAGGGATATAGATATGTATAGAATCTACTTAGGGATGAAGAGATGGAATGATCATAATTATCAATCGCATCATCTGAGATGTTCTCTTTACACATAAAGAAACTTTTTATTTATGATTTTATCAGTAGTTTTAAAAACAAATTGTACAATTTTATCGAAAAATTAATATATTTTCCAAAAATAAAAAATTACATTTAGCCGTAATTATTTTTATCTCTTATATTAATTAAATACTAAGAATCGTGTCTTTTCTTTCTTTAATATTATTTATGAAAAATAATGATTTATATTACTACAACATAATTTTCTTATTTATTATCCCTTTTTATAATCTAAAAACAGCATTTTTATATCAAAAGATGTAGCAAAATACACACTTTTTATGCTTTAATTTGCTATTACTGCACACGATTTGCTATTTATCAAACAGACTCACAGAGGTCAAAGTTGAATGCAGAGCATCTTTAGATACATCGATCCAAACTTAGAGAGATAATTTCCTGTTTCGCTTCAGATACTTTGACTTCCGATATTTGATCACTATTAACCATGTAAAGGGAGAAGAAGGTCGATAGATGTCAAATCTATTTAACTATTAAAGTTTCTTTCGAATTTTTGTTATGAAAATTCACTAGAAATGGATTCTTAACAGATACAAATTTTATAAAATTGCTTACGTTATACACAAATCTTTCTTATTTTTGATAAAAGCGCAATTAAAGATGATCCAGAATAAGAATCCTTATTTAAACAAAATAACGAGGTTAAAGGAGAGGAAATTACTTTTAATTCGATTTATACAGAGATAAAGTGCAAAGAAATTTATAAATTTTAATCCTCGACATTAAATATTACACATTAATTCATGTGCATATTTTCAAGCATAAGTAAATGTCATCGCTTTAATAAAATAAATAGCAAAACTTTACGCTAACTTCTTTAAATAGAAATAAGTTATATTAAATTTCCTTACGTTTAAAAATAATTGATAAGTATAAATTATATATTAAAGTTGATTTTTATTGTTTTTTAAACGTGATTTGGCATTTTCTTATATACTTAATTAAAGGTGGGAATGTATGAAATTTTTTTAAACCATACTGAATTAGTTAAATTAATTTTTTATTTAGATTAATCTAATTATTTTTTAATTTACTTTATTAAAGTATGCTGATAATATGATTTATAGCTCTCATATAAACTGAAGAGGAATTAAATCGTGATAGTTATAACGAGATATCAATACGGACATTAAAAAAATTTTAGATTATTTTACCAAATAAAATATTGTCTAATAAAGAAATATGTCTTATTTTTATAACTAACTAAATTACACAAAAATGTTCCTATAAGTTTGTTTTATCTCTAGAGATTTATTTGCATCTTCCATCTCACGCTTACACGTGTAGATCTAAAGGGATGTAAATAGAAACTGTTATAGAAAAAAAAGAAAATGCTTATATTTAATTAGTAAATGTTGTTTTATAGATTTAGTAAGAAAAAAATCAAAAATTATTATATCTTTAGTCGAATTTTATTAACTTTTTAAAGATAAATTTGTTGAAAATCATATTAAGTTACAAGAAACAGTAATTAAAATTTTGTATAAAAAATAATTATAAATTGATCTAATGTATTTTATAATGTTTTTAATTACGTGTAAATATTAAAAACTCACAAAAATGTCTAACCGGAAGGATTTAATTAAGCATAATTTGGTAAAGGATCGTTTAGTTGTCAGCTGTTGACTAGATATCGATTCGACCAACAATTTGATTTTTATGAGAAAATTCATCATAGACTTAATTGAAGGTTGTTGAAATTAGTGGATTTCGAAAGTGATTTATCGACTGGCTAATTGAGTAAAAAGCAGCTTTACTAAAGAAAAATTAATATAAAAAAAAGAGGAAAGAAATAAATTTAAGTATAGATATTTTAAAGAAAGAAACAGTAATTACATTAATAATTAATTAATTTACTATAAATAACTATAATAACTTTATTTTCAGTTTTATATAAATGGAGATTTTAAAATTTTAAGCTTATTTTATATCATTAAAACAAGGATTCTGTTGTAGAGTGTACGGATCAATAGAATGCAAACTGTTATCAATCACATTTGGAGTAAGTGATTGATAACAAGTCAGATAGAAAGAGGTGACAATATGTCAACCTCTGTAAATATCAACCTTCCACTCATGTCATCATTCAGCTCATATTACTGTTTCAATATGTCAAATCAAAATATCAAAATGTCATCTGGCGATTACCCTTTAAGAGTTTATGGCTGCTAAATATTCAATTCAAAAATCGTTTAATATGTTGTTAGTTAAAATTAAATATACTTTAAAAATTTTAATGTATTCTTTTAATATTTTAAGTAGTAAAAATAAATAGCAAATTAGTAAATATTGTTAGAGGAAAATGTGATTTTAGCGTTAAGAAAAATGCATATATATGTTTCTTAATTTAAAAAAAAATTAGGTTTATATAAATATATTTTTTCTTTTAAACGTTATATTGTGTAAATATTTAAAAGGGTGAAAATTATAGATTTATTTGTCGTCTTCTCTTGATATATTTAGTATAAATTTATTAAGAACCTCAACTTTTAACAATAAAATATAATTTATATGTATATAAAACTTTAAATTCAAAGGAAATACAGTATATGAAAATATATTGCAAAATTCTGTATTTGAATATGATCCTTTGAGTAATTTTATGATAAATTTCGTTTTTTAGTCTTCACATCTTTATGCAAATATTCATTATTCATAGAATCCTTCTCATAAATAACGTTTCTTTGTATAAGAACTTGAAGTTTTGCACCTTTTATATTTATAAAATCTCTTTCAAATCTATTCTAACATCTTTATTATAAATCTAAAATTGTTTCTTTGTTATTAGTAATGTCATGTGGTAAAGTCATCTTTATTCTTATAAAATATTACACTGATATCATCTCTTACCTCTGTCTAATATCTAAAGACATGAATCATGATATTTTATACGTTTCATTGCTTTAGGATATTTCTACTTTAAGTGACTCGTATGATTGTTGGTTTCAATTGCAATTTTATCGTGACTTTTGTTGCAAAATATGTCGTTTTTTCGGTTCCTTCAGGGAGTATATACAGTGGAATCTCAACAACTCTTAACTGTTGAGATAAAAAAGTCACTTGCTTATTCCCTCTTGTTTTATTGATCTCAGCGAAGATCTTTGTATAAAATAAATAATATTATAAATACTTTTATATAAATCTCAAGGATACAGCTTATTTTTATTTATATAATTAAGCGTTAAGATAATAAAATTTTCTTTTTTTTCCTTACTGTGATACGTCGCTATTAAATATTCATTTCATAAATATATATATATTTTTATATGATATAATTTCTGAACAGCACATTCATTTAATATATTAATAATTAATTATATTAAATAACGTCATTAAATTCGTTTCGTGTATATTTTATTTTTTAAAAACATAATTATTATTAATTTATAACAGCACATTCATTTAATTATTAAGCTAATTAATTATAATTATTGTTTTTACATCATCATCATTAAAAATTTATATTTTTTCAAATTACTTATATCTCCTCGGAATTAGCTGGATGTAGTTCTATATAGTATAAACTTTAAAATAAAGATTCTTTATAGATGTTTTTTATATTCATATATTTATTTTAATATAATTTTCCTACGAAAAATGTATTAAGAGTTTTTAATTATCAATTCTTTTTCTATTATAAGTACAGAAAAATATATTATTAAAAACATATTTATTACATTAAAATATTGTTATATATTAATTTCAGATTAAAATGTTCATAATTATGTTCTATGACTAAAACCATAAATTAAAAGACAATAAAATGCATTTAAAAATATTATTTAATTAATATTTAATTATTTTACTACTTTTAAATCTTTTATAACCAAACATTTTCCTATTCATTGTTAAATTTATTAGGCTACTTAAAATTTCATTTAAATTAGATATTATTAAGATTTTGAATAGAAGAAATATTATTGTTTCTTATAAATATTTACTTTACGATATATCTATTTCATTTCTGATGTTTATAAATAAGATTTTAAAATATTTTTATATACATTTAATCAACTTTTGTATATATTTTAAATCTTTTTTCTTTATTATCAAAAGTAAAAGATTTAATCAGTTTTAATACAGTCATGTTTATATATTTTTCATGGATGTTTGATTTAGCTCTCTTGTGAAATATCAGAAGTTTGCAGTTCTTTCATTGAAAAATAGCTAGGTATAGCATATATTTATATAATATTCGACAATAAATATAAAAAGGAAGTCATTCCTTGCTGATATAATATTACAGATTGAAGGAATAAATTATATTCTGCTTCTCTTTCTCACCCTTTTCCTTACACTTTAAAAGGTTTCTTAATACAGGATTCTTATTCTTAAATGCTTTCATTTATAAGTGTTAAAAGTTTAAACTATTTATATAAAAATAAAAAGATAATAATTTAAATTAAATTATATAAATCTTAGCTTAAATAAGTGTGAATATATCTCTTAAAGGTAACTTTATAAATTGATTATTATTTTTAACTGAATAAAATGTTTACTGTAAAAATATATACGTCATATTTATATATTTTGATGTATGTTTTATTAAAATATTAATAATTTTAATTTATTTTTTATTCATTTAATTATCGTATTTTATATTACTGTATATTAAAAGTATAAAAAATATTATATAATATATATAATTAAAATATAAGAGTATAAAATACATTAAAACGTAAAAAAAATTCATCGAACTTAAAAAATGGTTATTATTTTTTATTTTATTTATCGTATTGCAACATTATTGTTTCTATTAAAAAAGAAAAATAGATTATTCATCTTATGTCAGTTTTGTGTAGACGTAAAATAACATTAACTAAATGAATGTTTTAAAAAGAAAATTTATAGTTTGTTCGATTTGATAAACGAGATGTTAAATATAGATTATTACGTTCTTACTTCAGATATTTGTATTTTATATACACGATTTTCGTAGTCACGTAACGAATATACTACCCTAAGTCACGTTAGAGGTGCGTGTTATACACGCTTATAACAATGAGACTACAACAATTGGTTGTAAACTTAGCATTTAATTTATATATTTAGAAAATAACAAATAAATTTTCTACTACTTGTTAATCGAGTTTTCTCTTAAAGTTTCCTTAAAGTTGATGAGATGTGAATATCTTGATTATTTGTTTAAGAATAGGTCCTAGAGTCAAACAGTTCTGCTGTTAGTCGCTCTGTGTCTCCACCATCGAATATTGAACGATGTGCTTCTTTATAAAGCTAGAAACGAACTGAAAATCGAAGAGGAGAAGACAAGTTCTGTTCGAGAACGTTCCTAGTTATAAAGGCAAATTCTGTTACTGTGCAAGAAAAATTCTTTCGTATTAAAATTTGGGTTTAAGTGGAAAATATCTCTAATGTATCAGTTGTTTCTTCGATAGAATTCCACAAGTAAAGCTAAGAATAGAGCATGGGTTGTCCCTTCGAGAGAGGGGCACCCAATTCTTTTAATTCGTTAAAGGACAGTGAACAAGAGAGAAAGTTTCGTGTGCGAAATATTAACTTGGACAGATGTGACTTACATGAACTAGAAAGATTGGATTTACCTGGATTGACTGCAGCTGTTTTGAGTCTCATCAGTCCTTCGGTAAGTGCTACACGTGGTCGTTTATGCTTGAAAGATATACAATATGTTAAAGCAAATTCCAAAATTAATGATTAAATCAGAGAAATGTTTAATTATAATATTTCAAGTAACAGAAGTGTTTAAAACCTAAAACTGTAAATTTAATTATAAGCTATCTAATTTCAAAATTCTTCTATTAAATATCGGACTTTTATACTTCATATAACCTTAATTTCTCACTAAAATCTTATTTTAGTAATAATATTAATTATTATAAAAATTTTAATAATATTTGGTAAAATTTCAATCTAATCAAGTAATATTTAAACAGTTTTAAATTAAAAATGTATACTTTTTTAATATAAAAATTAGAATTGTTTTACGCTATTTGATGTTTTTTCATTAAATTTATAAAAAAATATTTGCTGGGAATTAAATTTTCATAAGATAATTTGTATGTTAAATTAGTTTAATAAATAATTATTTCGTTTTTTATGGATTATAAAAAATAGAATAATTTAAATTTTATGCTTTTAAACCTATCAATTTCTTTCGTTTTTATTACTAAAAAGTCGATTGACTTAATGAGAATCGTATGCAGCGCATGATGTGCTGAAGTTTGCAAGAATGTAGTCAGATAATTGAAGATAAAACTTCTATCGAATTTTAAGTGGGGTGAACTTACTCTCCTTTCTAACAAAACACCTCTTGGATTATACATTTCTTGTTAAGTTTCACTAAAAATAAAAATTCTTAGAAATGCTCTTCTCTTACTGTTTCTATGTGAACAAAAGGAATTTTCAAAACATTTTAACGTTAATTTTACGTTATAATTATGAATATATATTTAAAATATTGAATAAATTTAAATGAGCATTTTTTGAATTAATTTTTTATGTTATGCTTATTAAAAGTCATTTAAACGAGAGCTTAATCTTTATAGACAGCAAGAGGAATTGCCACTGTCTTTTAAGTTATTTTCTAATTACTTGGTAGTTTATCTAAACAAGAATGTTTCCGTAAAACTTTGTTAAGGTATTTAAAGAAAATTGCAAATGTGTCATCACCAGTTAAGTTTAAAAGTAGATAAACACAAAGTTAAGTTATTGTTATTTAAAAAATTAGCATCTTACCATGAATGAAACTCAAATATATTTTTATATAAATTCTTATTATATTTATACCAGTAAAAATGTAAAAATGTAATTAATATTCTTATTATTTACATAAATTATTATTTAACATATGTAATTAGAAAACTAGAAATTCTATTATTAAATTCAAGTAAAAAATTACGATTTTATCCCTGTAACAGAATAATGGGATTATTTTTACCATTGAAAAACTTTTATTAAATAAAACTAACTATTTTAATCAAAATTATCTTAATTAAAATCGATTTTATTTTTATCTTAAGACTTGATAATTAGTTCAGAAGTTATATGTAAAGTTATTAAAATTAAATATAAAATATCTAAATAATATTCTACAGATAATTATATAATTATTTTATAAAATGTAAACCTTTACATTATATTTTTCAGTTATTTTATTTTCTGCTTCAGTTTCCATTATAGTGATACATCTCCAGTAACATATATCATTTATGGATACATTATAAATTTAATATTTTATTTTTATAAAAGAATTTTGTTTATAAAACAATACGTTTCTCTGTAAATCTAGTATTTCATATATTGCTTATCGTTCCATCAGGAATAAAAGGATAAAATTATGTCCTCTAGGTACTTTACATATCAAGCCAACCCTGACCACTTTAATCACTGCAAAAAAAGGAAACTTCCATTAAGTCTAAGTAAGAAAATAGCATTACTCTCGATTTATTGAGAATCAATTGCCATATGCTATTTATTTTTACAACCTATTCTCACTTTTCTTACCTTTTCTCTCTTGTAAATTGCATTAGAAGACAGTAGATGAAAAAATCCAATAATTGCGTTTATACAATTCCATATGATTAATCGTACTAAGGACGACTGTTATGCACTTTTAGCATTACTGTTCAAGCAGCTCACTAGAAATATTTATTTATTTATGAGAATGTTGTGAATTGCATTGCAACAACGAGTAAATTGTATGATACAAGTGTTGTTTAAATGTATACTGTGAAGTTGAACAATGTTCCCTTTCACAATAGACATTTTAGCTCTTCTCGGAATTTATATCTGCTTAAGAAAATAAAAGATAATTATTAGCTTCGTGTAATCTTATAACACTAAACCTATTCAGAAGCGAGAAATGTCTATTATTGTAAATAGCAGCAATTGTATTCAATAACAGAATATTAATATTATACATTTTCTCATGCATACATAGAGTTAGAGAAATATTCTCTTATATTATTAAATTACCAAGTAGAATAATTCTCTTTAGAAATTCAGATTTTAATTTATTATGAAAACTTATCGTTAAAATTAATATTTCAATGATAGACATGCCTTATTTTAGTACTAGTTTAGTGAGGAAATACCCGAAAAATGATAATTTCTATTCCAAACTCGTTATATGGACTGTGTTTGTTTTCCTTTAATACAAATTTTCACATTAATTTTATAGAGGATGAAAACATAGAATGAGATATAAGAACTTCTTAATAAAATTATAGTAAAAACAAAAGGATAATATTTATTTAACCTATATTTTTTCTTTCTTACAAATGTTTTTCTGAAGAAACAAATGGAAAAAAATCGATTCGAATCGAAATACTTGACTTCTATCAATGTAAATGTAAAAATATGGAAAAAACTGTAAATTTTTTCCTATATTTTCATTTATTAATTTAAAAATTTCCAAGTTTTGTATATTAAAATTTTATTCTGACAGGATAAAAAATTTAACTAATTTTCTAGAGAAAAAACATATTTTAAACACTTCAGATTTTATATACAAGTATTCATTTTATAGTTAAATATTTAAAAAAATCTATAATGAAAAATAAAATGTAGAAAATAGATTTAATGTATAAGCCAATGTGGTTATTATTTAGATACTTAAAAAGTGTTTTTGTGTTTATAAATGTAGCAATTGCAACGATAAAAATTGCACTTCTAAGAAATTGGAGTGTTGGGAAACTTAATTGTCCAAGGGATTTCGTGTTGGAAATTCTAGAAATATTGTCTCAAGAGTTTCGAAAACTTAGCGATAAATTCAATACCATAGTTGATACGTGATAAAATAGTTAACTGGTTATTGATTTCTAAACTGAAAAAGTAACAAATATATATATATATATATTTTTCAGACATTAAAAAAATTAATTAGATTTCTATAAAATCAAACTGTTTCCAAATAAAATTGTAATACAATTATGATCGTTTTATATGATAATTATAATTAAAATCATCAATCAAAACAGTAATAAAAGTGTAGATATCATCAGGTTTAATTTATTTGGGATTTTTATTGCTTTAGTAGTATTGCTGCTACAGCAATATTAAAGCAGGAAATTAATGGTTTATTAAATAAATTTTTATCGATAATTTTATAAAAACGTAAAGGAATTTAAATTATTAAAATATTCTTAGAAAATTCGTTCTGAATGCATAACCAGAAAAAATACTTTTCTACTTTTAATAGGAATTTAATAAACAATTTCATTTTTTAAATTATAAAAGTAATGTATATAAAGAAAATATACTTTAAATTATTTGGTTATAAAGTCATTTTTAAGTTATTTTTTCTTGTTTTTTAATGGGACAAAATATGATATTTATTTCATTTTATGTAAAAAATTTTAATAAATATTATTGGTTAAAAGTAAAAAAATAATGACCAGTTTTATTTTTTTATTCGATCCTTTAATTGATTCTTTATCAATACTGAAGTACGAAAGAAAATAGGATTTATTACATGAAAACAATTACAAACAATTAATTATTAAAGAAAGAAAATAAACTCAGTTTACCACTATTGAACATTAAAAGATTCATTTCTTTTAGTAAATTATTTTATTTTAATTTTAAAAATGCATACATGCATATTAAATGATAAGCGATGATAAGTGAAATTTTAATTTTAAGATATAAAATTTATAAACCGTTTTAAAATATTAAATGATTTGTAAGTAAAAGAATATTTTATACAAAATAATTTAAAAGAAATTATTTATTAATTTTCTTTTAATTAAGATTATTTGTTTTTGTGTACTACAAATAAATTTAATAATAATAAGAGATAAAAGCTTCTACAAGGCGTTGGTTATAAATTTATTTTTATCAACAAATAAGCTGAATTTTCCATTTAAACTAAACAAATATAAAAATTAATTTTATTAAATTGTTTAAATAAAGTATTTATATCGTGTTTTCTTAGATTTTTCTTATACTCTTAGATTTTGTATCAAATTCTTTTCGTATATGGAAGAAGGAAATATTATTCGAGTTAAAAAAAAGTTTTATATAAAAAATAATATATGATAAACCCATTGTTAGTCTTTTTATCTACGCAAATAATTTTTTCACTGAAAAATTGATTTTTTTAACATGTGTCAGTTTGAAATGACGATTTAAAATATCTTTTTACCATGGATGAAAACTTGAATCATTCAGAAATACTTGATTTTTTAATATGAATGAATTGAGATCATTTTCTATTACATTAAGCAAATTTCAAGTCACATTCATATTAAATGACCATACACCTAGGGATTTCAATTGCTGGATCCCTCATCCAGCAATCCAGCTAGATCCAGTGCATTCTTTGGCCTGCGGATCCGCAAATACTCAATTAACTTTCTAAATAATGGCGCAAAAGTCTACATTGTCGGTGTTGCCGCTTTGCTAACTACTAGACTGCTACTAATTACTTACTCACTACTTTACTAACACTAATAATTAAATTACTTATAAATAAACTATACCTTTATTAATCCAGCAAAATTTAATAAAATAATAACGTATTCAATCGCTTTTAACGATCTTCCTCAGTTACAAAAAAATACAACACTAATAATTTTCGCATTGTATACTGACGTAATCCCACTGTTTTCAAACTTTTAAGAAACGATAAAAAGAAAGAGAATCGGATTTCAACAACGGGTATATATTCGGTGCCTTTACACGACCAACGTTTCAATTCCAAGCTTGTTTAGGTGGGTGCAACGATGCACAGTTTTAAACAAAGGCTCAAGGAGCACAAATATACAATCAGTAAGAACCTTGAGAACACTGCGCTGGCATCATACGTAAGACAGAAGGATGTTAACGTCCAATGGGATCAAGCGGCAATTATAAAAACGACGACGAATAGGCAAACGGTCAAACATCTTGAGAGATTGGAAATCTGCAAGGCGCACATGGAAACTGGTTATATAAACCATAGAGATGCGGATTCATTGTCTACCACGTAGAGATCCTTTTACATTAATTAATGTTATTAAAGGACAATGCTGGTTTCGTTGTCGTATCTCATATATTTTTTTTCTTTTTCGCTATTTATTTTGTTTATTTATCTATATTTTGTCCGCTTGGGCATTTTCCGTTAATTTTTATATTTATTCCGAACACATTTTATGTTCGATATTTAATGTTCTACTTTTTTGTAACTGAGGAAGATTGTTAAAAACGATTGAAAACGTTATTATTTTATTAAATTTTGCTGGATTGATAAAGATGTAGTTTATTTAACTTATTCTACTTCCAGTACATAGTTTTTATATACTTATAAATAAATACAGACTGATATGTAGAGCCTATATAAGAAAACTGGTAAGACTGATAGCCACTTAGCCACTGATTATCCGTCCTTACCTTATTATTGGATAAATTCACACTTTTAATGTCATGGCAAAGGACGTAACCAGGCACGTTACACTCATCTCTTAGAATTTTACACAAAAAAAATAACATTCACATTTTTTTCTAATTTATATAAAATTCAGAAACCGCACTGACTGGCATAACATAGCATTGGAACTATAACTTAAATAACTTACACTGATTCCTAATATCAGAAAATTTCATTTTTTGTCATCAGCTAAATTACGTTATTTATAAACAGGTGAGTTTTAGTAAAAACGTATTTTAAATGAGACTAAAACTATTTTGCCATAAATAAATGTACATGAAAAACGAAGCTAACTACAGTCTATTACTTTACAAACATTGTTTACTTCTTCCAATAACTATATTGTTTCTGAAAATCATAAATTGAGTTTTACTCGGATTTATTTTTTAGCACAATAATTTTAAAACAGACTGCAAAAACGTTATCTGTGTATTGTAAGCAGTGAATTATTTTCATCTCAGTTTATATCCCATCATATTTGATGGGATATAAACGTAAAAATGAAAGAGAAACGGCAAAATTTGTTCACGTTATGCCCGTCTGTGTTTATTTTAATTGAGGCATATTCTGCGTTTTTTTGAACAATTGGAGCTTTGTGGTTATACACTAGCCTGTTTAATCTTCAATGTTTCTAATACGGTATTTAAATTGAATCGAAAGTCTTCAATGTTTATAAAAACAATAAAAACTGTTTTTTCTTGAAAGTTGGTTCTGTAAAATAGAGTATAGAGCAAAAATTGCTCGAGTTCTATCTCTGTTCTGGGTATAAACAAGCTAGATTTAACTTATTAGATTGTTTTGCTTATTCCATTCTTGAATCCTATTGTTAGTATAGATGAAAATGCCTTTCTCAATGCCGATAAAAAGCCTGATGGGCGATAACTTTCAGGATTTTGTTGACTGAACTTTTTTTTTTATAAATCCTACAATACTTAATTATAGTCTAATCTAGTATATATGCAGCTGTTAAAATATAATTTAATACACGAACTAATATAACGAATTGAATAGGAAGTTGTTTTAAAAATAATACTAATATTAAATTCATACTTGGTGAAGTACTATTATGCATAGTTTTAAAGATTGATCTAATTGTTGCAATGTTATTTGTCGGTCTATCCCAGTTTCATTATTTTTTCAGTACTAATTATGACAACTCTTCAGTATTACTAGTAAACCTTTACAATACTGTAAACAGTATAGTACTATAAAAAATTTATAAAATATTAATTTAAAAATATGCTAATAACAAACTTAATGCGAAAGTACACTACATAAATGAGAAAAACAGTAAAATATGTTACAAGATTAATTATAATAATATATGCAGTTCGTTAAATTATATAAAATACCAATCAGAAATGATTTTTTGAAATTTTAAATAAATTCATGAATAGCGATTATTTTATCAACACAATTGGTCAAAGAAGTAAATATTTTTGAAATCAAACTTTAAATTTTAAATCCACCAATCAATGATAAGATAAGTAATCTATTTCAAATCTTTTATACGTTACATCTTGTATATATCTCAGAGGACTACATATAAATTTACGATATATTTTTAAATATTTTTAATTTAATTAAATTTCAATATATTTGCTATAAATCTTGTAAAATAAGGTATTATATATTTAATTTAATGTAGATTACATTAGTTATTAAAATAGATATTAAAATTTTATAGATTTAAGATTTAATTTAATTCTTCTATCAGTTAATAATTTGAAGTTAAAATTAGAAACTTTTGTTAATACTCTATTATTTATTAACTATAAAATTTAATAAGTAATAAATGATTTAATAATAATAAATAAGAAAAATGTTCAAGGTAACATCTTACTGAAAGAAAACAATTTAAATCGTATAAAAAATCAAACAATTAAATTTACATTGTTATTTTTATAATTAAATTTCAATTAAGAATAAAATAATTAAGTTCTATTTTATAAAATATTTTTAAAAAATTGTAGAAAATAAAAATTGTTAAGTAATAAATTTTTAATTTTAATAAAAATTTTTTTAAATAGAAAATCCATTTCTGGAAATTATTTTAAATTACATTTAAGATGTGAAACGCTTACAAATTGAAAACACTTCATTCATAAATTGATAAAGAAAATTTTATTTAAATACTTTAAAATCTGACAAGTCAGAATTTATTTCTGTTTTCTTTTAAATATAGTTTTTAATTTCAAATATTAAATTCATAACCTTAAAAATTGAATTTTGTTTTATAATTAAAATTAAGAATGAAATTTAAAATGTTTATTTAACTAGTCGTGAATTAATTGTGAATTAATTGTAAATTAATTGATAAATATAAAAAAAATTAAACTTTAATTTTTCAAATAATTTTATAGTATTTTTTTTTTAAATCATTGAAATTATATTAAAATTTTAATGTAAATTTTATTTTTTACAGATTAAATGGTCATTTAAACTAAAAAGTTTTAGATATTTTTATAGAAATAAATGTATTTTCTAAACATTTTACTTTGCTTTTCAATATATAAACCACTTTAACTAAAAAATTTGATTAAGGCTTAATTTATTTTGTTTTAAAAGTATAAACTTTTGACATAATATATTTTCTTCCTCATTTAAAATACTTTAAATGTATTTAATACGTTTTTTTCCACTTTCCAAGATATAATTAAATGAATTAAGATCGTTCACGTTAAAATCATGTTTAAAAATCGTTAAAACTTTTTCTTAATAATAATAATTATAATAAAATTATATAAATCTTAAAATCATATTAAAGCTTTTAAGTTTAAATGTGTGCAGTCATTAAAAATCTACATTTATCATATAAAAATTAGTTTAATGTAATTTTTTTATAACGTTTAAAGAGCTTGGAAGAAATTATTACTTTAAAAATAATTTATGTAAAATTCATAAATATCAGGAAAAATATTATATTATTTAATAAAACATTTATTTTAACGATAACGAGTAATTTTTCTATGCGCTCTTCAATTAATTTCTTCGATATAGCATCATTAATTTGTTTACAGTTACATTGTTTCATATTGTTCAATTAAATCTTCTTTAATTTGCTGTAATAACTTTGTTCAAACTAAATTTAAACATAGAGAGATCAAAGGAAACTAATAATTAAGCATCATATTACTGTGATTAGTAGTTTCTCTTGTTTCCTATTAATATCAATGCGTTCGCTTCATTAACTCTATAATCAGTTTGGAAACAGTTTTAATGTAAAATTATGCTTATCTACATTGAAACATCAGTTCCTTTATCTGTTCATAAAATAGTACAAATTTATATAAATTTAATATATTTAATTATTTTTTTAAACACGAGTTGATAGCGTAAATAATGCTTGTCACAGTTTTTCCTCCACATCAATTAATTATTATCGAATAAACAAAATCGTGACTATAAATCAAGCTTAAATATGAAAAAAATTATCTAATCATCACGAATAAAGGATCATCACATATCTCCTCCTATTTTTCTCTTTGATTTATGTCCTGTTGACAACCCGTAATAATTTCATCTTGGATTTTTTTTTCGTTTTTTATAAATATAATTTTTACGTAGAGATATTCAAATTTTATATGATTAATTGTTCTTCGAAACACACAACATTCTTGTATGTTAAATGAAAGTATAAGAATTCTTTTGCAAAATGTCCTGAATTAGATATATAAAATAACATTTTCTCTCTCTCTCTCTTTTTTTTATATATATTTAAACAATATAAAATCAATAAACTTTATAAAGTTTACTTCACAAAAATTGATTTTTGGATCGTTCTTTTCCAATTTTTTAAAGTTTTCTTAGCGTTTTCAAAATATGTTTTAACAATTTGCCAAGTATATATTTCAGTTCTAAGTATTAGCAAGAAGAATCTATCTAAGAATGGCATACAATAGAGAATGAATGTTTTTGATGGATGAGAATGCATTGAAGCGAGATAAGGATGTTATATGAGAATGAAAATGGTTCAGGTATGGAATAAGATAGAAGAAAAATTGGAAAGAATTGACAGTTTCCAACATCCCGACAATATAAAATATAGATTAAATCAATAATAAATCATATACACGTCTGCAATTAATTTTGGTAATATTTCACTTTATAATTTTCGTTAACTTTAAACTATGGCTTTTGCCTTTTATCAGCGGATTATTGTGTAATTCTATACATTCAACTGATTGGTAATTTAGATTAATGAGAATAATTCCTGGATTTTCCTACTAAATGATAATGAAGATTGATAAATTCTCTGCATTGTATTGAACAATAATCCGAAATTAACTTCCTGATTCGTATCTACATTTTTCTGTAGGATAATTCTGTCTTACATAACTTACTGCATATGAATAGCAAAATTTATATAGTACAAAATCCCCAGATAACTTTTGCCTTCGTGTGTCTTCTTGAAACAACATATTATCTAATGGAAAAAGAGAGTCGTATGATGTCTAGAAGGGATAAAATCTATTGCTCTACTAATATTCTTTTGCCTCTGTCTTTCTTGTAGCAACATGACATAGTTCTTACAATTTCTCCAGGGGTTACTCTGTAGAAAGAAAGAAAACAAAATGTTGCTTTAGTTGGTTTCTTTCTTATATGGCTGACCATCTGAGGATTTTCTTGAGTTAAAGAGAGGAGAGAATTAACTTCTTCCAGCACTATTAAGAAAGTTTGCAAGTATATGTGTTAAGATTACTTAACAGTATTTGTGTTTAATCTGACTTAAGCTAATTTCCGAGCTTAAACTTACTTATACCTCTATTGAAAAATTTACAATATGGTGTTTCAACTAATTCCAATCTAGCAAATGAGATTATAAGTCACAGCGTTTTATTGTTCCTCATTGTATAGTTAATCTTGATTATCTGTAATGTTAACGGTTAGGAAATAAATTTAAGACAATTAATAAGCTGGATATATGCATAGAAGCTCGACATTCTGCTAAGATTAAAGGAATCAACAAAGTAATGGACGTGTTCTTGACACATTTCTATAACAATACATGAACATTATAAAATCTTTCTTAGAAAACAATAAGAAGAAAATCAATAAATTAAGATATATTAATATGATTTATTTATATTTAAGCTTTATCAGTTGCATTTTTACTTAAAATTTATTCATAAGTAATTTCTTAAATTCGCAGAATTGTGCGATAGCTTCAATAATTGAAAGTGTAGCGGGAGAACGACCTCTTAAGTGAGTACTTTTTATCATGATAAAATTATTAATAAATTTAATTATTTTTTAAAGTTAAGTTCTTCTTTGATAACGTTTATGGTATGAATTCATCATGGCATAGTGATAACGAGTAAACAGTTATATTTAATGTCTGTATAAAGTTTAAACTGTTCACTAAGTTAGCAAAACTTTAGAAAAATCAATATGTTCTGACGTATATCATTTGGCTTTTTACCAATTTTAAAGATAGGCAACTTTTTGTCTCTATTTTTATACCTTAAAAATGTATTTATACTTTATATGAATTTTTATATTCAGTTCAGTACTTTCAAGAATCTTTTTTCATATTTAATATTTTAAAAATATTTTTTAAAAATACTTTAAATAAAAATGTATTTAAAATTAATATATTTCTTGTTAAAAGTAATTAAGAAAAATATTTTTAAAATTTATAAATTATTCTGTTTTATATGAAAGGAGTTGTTTCTCTCTGTAGTAAAATTTACTGTAGAATTTTACACTAAATATTTTTCAATTAACGTTTTAAGCCTTAAAATATTCTCTCTCATAAAATTCATACCTTTTTATAATGTAAACAGAGATAAAGGTAAAATCTGTTACATTTTTAAAAATCTTACTCTTTAATATCAAAAAAGTTTAATTGTAACCTTATATTAGTTTCCGAGATATGTATTTAAATTATAAAAAATTCGTTCGTGGAAGAAGTAATTCTAATTTTAATTAATCTGATATTGGTAATGTATAATAACATTGTTTTTTAAAATAAAATGTTTCTTGTTAAAGAACATTAACGTTTTTTGTACGCAAATCTGTAAAATTTATAAATATAAAAAGTGAGAACAAAATTTATATGCAAATTACATCCTGTTCTCTTCTCTAAATTACACTTTTTGTGAGTTATCTTTTCCATTTTTTTTCTAGAGAAGCGCATTTTGTTAACGAAAGACAATCTCATGATGTGCAAAGAAATGAGACAGAAAATGATATGCAAAAATCTGAAGTTTACAAGAAACTGTTTGAATATGCATCTTCCGTTGGTTAGTACTTTCATTTTATAATGTTTCACTATTAAATTCTGTAAAAAAAATTTAAGTAAAATGAAAATTTATTTACTTAATTTGGAGACGAAGTTTGTGAATTATAATTTCGTAGATATGGAAGAAGATGCGCTTCTAGAAGAATGTGGAAACTTTCATGTAGATGCCTGCTTGAAAAAACATGGAAGAGCTTTAAATTTTCTAGGTGGTACGGCTATCGACTTCTTCACTAGTTTAGAATGTCTAGATTACGTTCTTAGTAAATCGGACCACGAAGAAAGAGAGACTCTTAGAGTGTTGCCAAAATCATCCAAAGATCATCTAATCTTAGAATTATCAACTAAGAGGTTATTTTGGGCTAAAGCCTTTGTTGGAGTCATCAAGAGGATTTTAGATAGTTTGTTCCACTTAAGAACTATCATCGAGATGCAAGGGAGTGCCGTCGATAGTTATTTATATGAAGTAAATGTTATAGAATCTAACAAGAAGGATCATCTTCTGTTGGAAAGTAATTCAATAGAAACAGAAGATACTCGCTTATCGGTTGCTTCATTTTGTAAAGCTTTCCCTTTCCATTTTGTTGTTGATCGTAACTTAAAACTAACTCAAGTGGGTTTAGGTTTGTCTAAACTTATCGGTGGTCGAAATAAGAAAATTCGAGGATGTAACATTACGAAGTTTTTTCGTATACTCCAACCGAAAGTGTCGCCCAGTTTCCAAGCTATTTATGCTAAAATGAATATGCCTTTCTTTCTGTCAATTCAAAATTGTCATAAACAAGTTGAGGTAAGCATTAATTTCAATAAAATGTTTTTAAAATATGATTAAACGGGCTAAATAATTTAGTAATGTGAGTGCAGATACTACGGCATTTTAGTTACATATTTTATACGCTAAATAAATGATTTATTAGGAAAATATATTTTAAACATCGCTAATTCTAATGTAGAATATTTTTAGGGGATGGAGCTGAAAGGACAGATGATATATTGTCCAGAATCCGACTCCTTACTGTTTCTTGGATCTCCAGTTGTAGACGGTTTAGACGAGATGAATGCTAGAGGTTTGTACTTATCTGATATCCCCATCCACGATGCCACCAGGGATATCATTTTAGTAGAGGAGCAGGTGAGAGCTCAAGACGGGCTGAAAAGAAGGATGGACAAGTTGAAGAACTCTATACAGGAAGCCAATAAAGCTGTCGAAGCTGAAAGGAGGAAGAACGTAGATTTGTTGCATCTTGTCTTTCCACCTAACGTTGCTAGAAAGTTGTGGCTCGGTAAATGCAATTACTCTTTCTATATTATCCGGATTTGTGATAATGACCGTTTATATTCTTTCTCTTGCACATATAAGCTTACTATAAAACTTCAAAAATACAATAAAAGGTAATATAAGTAAGCAACATAATTGAGTTCCTACATTGATTTATGCAAAATCGCATATATAACTGGCAAAAAGTGTGGATCTATTGAACATTCTTCGAAAGAATGTAAAAGATATAATACAATTAAACAGTTTTTTTTTGGTGTATTTTATAATATATTTTTCTAATTTTGATGCGTTTTTACGAGCATAATTTAATATTTTAATAAATATCAAAATAAATTGATTATTTTTATGTCATTTCTGATTTACATATTTAAATGTTAATTTTAATATTTATAAGTATAATCTTTTTAAATGATTAAAAATTTTTGTATGCTTTACAAGAAAATAAAAATTGACTCTTCTACTTTTAGCTAGAATTATTAATTACATTACTAAATATTGTTTGTAGCTTTTTAGAAAATAAAAAAAAATAACTGAAAATACCGAGGAAAAATTTAACACTAAATAATGATTTTTTTTCTTGTATTTAAATTATCAACGTCGTATGGCTTTATTTTTACAGGTGAACACGTAGAAGCCCAACAATACGATAACGTGACAATGTTATTCTCGGACATAGTAGGCTTTACGGCTATCTGCTCAACTGCCACACCCATGATGGTAATTAATATGCTTAACACGCTATATACGATGTTTGACATTTTTTGTGGAGAATTAGATGTTTATAAGGTAATTATAATTAATAGACGGCATAAAAATTAATTATTTTATTACGAAAAATGAAATTTGTTACCAGACAGAAACAATTGGTGACGCTTATTGTGTTGCCGGAGGTCTTCACCGTCCAAGCAAAACTCACGCTCAACAAACAGCATGGATGGCTCTCAAGATGATGGATGCTGCTCAAACTGTACATTCTCACGATGGAAAACTACTGCAGGTGAGTGGTTACATTCAAATTTCGTTCAGAAAACAAATATATTTGTAATTATTTTAATTATATCAGATGAGGATCGGGTTACACTCGGGATCAGTTTTGGCTGGAGTGGTTGGAGTGAAGATGCCACGTTATTGTCTTTTTGGGAATAACGTCACTCTAGCTAACAAATTCGAATCCGGGAGCAAACCTGGAAGGATAAACATTAGTCCAACCACTTATAGGTAAGAGTTATATATTTATTTTAAGAATAATTGCCGATTTTTAAACATGCTAATCATATTTTCAGCTTGCTTACAGAAACCGAAGGATTCTCTTTTGTATCGCGCAAACCGGAATGTCTTCCTCGTGAATTTCCCGCTGATATCGAAGGAACTTGTCATTTTCTAGACTCTTATCACCACCCGGATGTAGAACGACATCAACCACTTGACGTTCACATAAAGAAAGTTGTCGAAGAATTAGAACTAGATGTCACAACCCCGTGGAATACGGAAAAAACGTAATGAATGTAGCACAAGTTATGAAGTGTCTGAAAAATCGTTACTTCTCCATGTTATTTCACATTTGGAATATTGTTTATTAAGAAAAGTGACATTCTAGAGAATGAATTTGTATTCCATTTCCTTTCATTTTGCTAATGTTCTGGTTTTCTTTTTCTTTACCATTTCCCATTTCCCTATGTCGTTACCGAGGAAGAATCAATCACAATAGAATGGCTCCAACAAGCTAGTGATTGGTCAATTAAACTACAATTATGAAACTAAATTAATATAAATTGAAATGTCTAAATTAATTCTTTAGTGTGATTTTTATATAATAAAGGAAGAAAGGAATTATTTATTAAAAATTATTATTTTCAATAAATTCTAAAATTCTTGAATATTAAAAGATATATATATATATACTTTATAACTTTATTTTAAAAGTACTTTTTACATATTTATGCTTCTTTTATTATTTTTAAAACAATAAAAGTAATTAAATTGTCAATTCGAAACTACTTTAGTCCATTAAAACTGTTTGTCTTATTGTATATTGCTTGTTGAATGTTTGTGAATTTTCAAATTAATATTTTTTAATTGTAAATATTTGCACCCCAAAAATAAAAAGATGAAAAATATATATGCCTATATATATATATATACATATATACACTGTATGTATTGAAGTTAAGAATATTTCATTTTAGTTAAATTTTTATTTTGTTATATCAAATTTTATTTCGATTAAAATATGAGTTTCTTAATGGCACGAAATCTACTAAACGATTTAAAGCAGAGACTCGTACACTATTTAATTTTATATATACTCTTGTTTGCACTTATAATACTGAGAAAAAGAGCTCAATTATGTTTATATTATTTTAAAAAGTACAGAAACTTAAACCTTTAAAGAAAGTCTGGTAAGAGTAATAATTTAATTTTTTTTAATTCGAAATTCAGTTTATATCATTCGATGTTCGTTAAAATTCTTTACATCACACTGCATACTCAAGTTTAAAACAATTTTAAGTGTTATTTTCAATATATTTCATTGTTTCTAATCGCTGACAGATTCTAATTTCGCATGATCTATGTATAAATTTAAAAAAAATTCTCCTAAATAAATAATTAAAATAAATACTAAATATATTAATGTAAAAAATTACTTGTTTAAATATTAACATAAAAGATTGTTTTAAAGTATTTAATTATTATTTTTTCATAATCATTAAATTTAATTATAATATAAATTTATTGTCCAGAAAAGGGGGAATACATAATTTACAATGAAAATTTTAATTCTGAAAATAATTTAATTTAAATTGAAGTACATAAAATTTGACAGCCATTATTCTCTTTTAACTACTTCAATTTTCTGGAAAAGAAAATTCTCTTTAATCTCATCTGGCTAAAGGCAAAATAATTTCAATAAATTTAACAGAATTTCAATAGACTGCTATTATCAAATATTCTTTATTAATATCGATTGTCTTAATTCAGTTGTTAGAAAATCTGAAAAAAATTAGAAAAAAAAGAAATGTACTAATGGTTAATGGAGCGGAATTAGATATTTTATTTGAAGTAAATGCTCGCATTTTATAGATTTTTTTCAAAAATAAATGGATTATATTTAAATAATTTTGTTAAATTTTTGTTTATTTATACCTTTTAAAAAGTATTTTCAGCTCGATTGGTTTTCTTTTGCAAAAATTTGAATATTTTATTATATTAAAAATGAATAAATTCTCTTAATCGTCCGCTTCATCGTGATAGTTTTATTAAAATTTTGATTAATTATCTTATGGAGTTTTTAAACACACGTATTAATATAATAAACATTTAAATTATAAAGAAGAAAATATTATATTTGTAGTTTGAGAAAGTTTAAATTAAATTTTAAACCTAAGATTTTAGTTGCTTAAATTTCTTCTATTATAATTAAAATAAGATTGATGACACAATTTTAGTTCGATAGTAAGTACTGTATAACAACTGAGAAGATATAATTGTTAACGTTAAAAATAAACATAAAGAATATTTTCTGTTACAATAGAAAAATATTTATGATTTTAATAAAAAATATTTAAATAATATTTGAAAATAGCTTCACTATAAATCGATTTTTTTCTTAACTTTTTAATACATCCAGGGCTTCAAAGAAGTGAGATGAAGCCCGAACAAGTTACTAATGTGGGCCCATTTCTCTTCGAAAACATAATAAATGTATGAATAAAATTAATAAAACGAAAAAAAATTTCGACTTTTGACCATTTATCAAAAGACATTTGAATATATATCGTGATTTTTATGTAAAACATTTAAATTTTAGGGATCTGAGTCCGGGATTTAAGCCAAAAGTCTTGCTGTCCTCTCTTTTTAAATATCTTAATATTTATTAAAAACACTAAAGTATTTTGTATATTTACTAACATAAATCATTAAAGTTTATTCGAAATTTTTTGTTATATTTATCAACTATTATTTAGAGTTAAACTAATTTGAAATTTATTAAATGATTTTTAAAGCAATTTCGCTATAATTATCTGTCACATAATTTTGAATTTGATTATATTTTATAACAACTTTTATATTGTCCATAAGTTCGTGAACAGTATCACATGTATTACTTAAATTGGAATACTTTAAATTAGTATACGTAAACAAGCAACGTATTCCAATTTAAACTAAACTAATAGGATAAAACAACAATATATTATAACGGGTATTGTAGTAAATTAGATATCTACTACAATACTCATAAACAAGAGAAATTTCTTTATGAATATATGTTTTATATAGATAAATTTTACCTTTATGTACACATTTACTTTTTAAGTTAAAAAATATATTAAATTTATTTTTAAAAAAACAATTTAATAATGTAAAAATGATTGAAAACTTTATGATTTATAATCATTTCCTTTCTTCATATGAAGGTTAGGAAATTACAAATAAAAATGTTATAAAATTATTATTATTAGCTAATTAAATTTTATTATGATATATATGACAAATAATCATAAATAAAACAGTTTCTAAAGTTAAAATCATAAGCCACATAATGACTTCATACCGTAGGTTAAATGCATCCGGACTTAATATGATGTTCCATTTGGGATAGCGTAATAAGAATCTCTTCAAGGTTAATGTATTTTTGCTGTTTTGATGGTTCTTAATACCTTGGAGCCATTTGCAATTCCTGTTTTCTCTTCGACATAAAGCTTTCTGACAATCGTTATATGTCAATATCATGCATTTACTCTCTCTCGAGGCTTCTGCATTCAATCCCTATTCTCATTATGCCCTTATCTCCAACTTTGCCATCACATATTCAGCATTTAACACCTTAGTGACTATATTTTCGGTGTTTTTTTTTTATGTTGGCTAATTTATATCTTCATCTAATGATGCCATTATTAAAGAATTCGCTTTATCTTAATTACCTTCATCAAATACTCGAAAAGTAATGTTCAGAAAGGTTAAAAATGTTATTAATTTTTATACAGAAATTCACTACAAACTTATAATATTTAATTTTTATTACATAATGATGTTTATCTTCAAAGTTATTTCGAATTTTACTCGACCGAAGTGACTCAACTCGATTTTATAAAATAACTTAACGATTCCTTGGGAATTATTTGAGACACAAGCCGACTTCTAAAATTAGTAATTTACATTTAAATAGTTAAATAAATTTCGTTATTATGATTAAAACAAAAATAGTTTATTGAAGAGATGTATTTATTCAGAACACGATTATCCTAGGTTGTTGTATCAATGTACAGAGGAAACGATCTTACAGATGCGCATCGAGTTCATTTTATGGCTTACAGAAGGAATTATGGCCTATGTACGATCGTTGTTGTTACACTAGAAGCATACTGATGATACTAATAACTAATACAAATGCAACAGAAAAACCATTTTATTGGATTTTTCCGTCTGTTCAACTCTTGTCCTCCTAAATAACAACGTTATTTTCTCACATAAACATTTATACATACATATAGTGTATTTATATATATATAGACTTAAATGTTAAATTTTAAATAATGTAATTATTACTGTATTATATACGTATAAATTATACAAATATATAAACAGAGACATGTTTTAATTATTTAAACAAGTCTTCAAAACGATCAAATTGTTTCGTTTTCTTACTCGTTTATCAATTGAATATTTATATATATTTAATGTTATTTTTAATTTTTTTAAATTGAAATTAAAGTATGAATTATTTTATATTTCAAAAAATAAATTTAAAAGCGTAATAATCAATCATTAAATTATATAATAAAATATTTACGTATAACCAAAACTCTATATAGCATCTTCCTAAATATGTCACCTTCTTAAACTGCTAATGAATCCCAGCAAAAGAATCTTTCTCATAAATGGAAAAGCATTTTTTAGTATTTGTAATGTTCAAAATATACAATTTTGCATTGTAAACGACATTGTTATTAAAAAACTTGCGATTTTCAAACTTTAAACTTAATCTTGTATATAGACTTAATTGATACACGCTATATATAGGCCTAACTTTTATTAAGATGCTTCATTTTAGTGCTATTCTCGATTTACTTCAAATTTTAGAGGTGAACAAACTATAGTGCTTAATCGAGGTTTTTCTATATTAAAATTATAACTTTTAAACGTATTGAAAAACATTAATATTGAGCATTACATTCAAAATGATTTAAACTTTAGTTATTAATGTTATTTTTATAACAGTAAAACTAGGACGAAAATTTACTAAAAACTTCATAAATTAGAAGAAAAACACAAATTTTAGTCTTTACAACAGGAAATTACTGTACTTGTGTTCCTGTACATTCTTTATTCTACAGGAACACAAGTATAGTGAATCAATCTTTGTATGCTTATTTTTCATCCTGGTTTTTTATTATACAAAGTATATTTTTAAAATTATACCGTCGCCGGAGGAAATTTTTGAAATTTTACATATTTAAAGTCTACAAAAGCCTACAAAAAAGATTATTCCGCTGTCTGATCTTGTGTTCTTGTGGTGTGAAAAAGACGAATGGTAAAAACCCTAAAGTTTCTGTTTGTTTTCTAGTTACGAACATAGTCTTGTTAATTTAATAAATTTTGTCTGTTTAACTTTATAGAAAGTTAAAATTTTATTTAAATTTCGAAAATGTCAGTAAGTTTATTTCGTATTTTAAAAATATATAACTTAGTGACGCTGTTAAGCTACGACTCATTTACGACTCACGAAGTTAAGCTACGACTCACGAAATCTATTTGTAACATTCTTGTAAACAGTTTTATCTTATAATAGACGATAGAAATATATATTAAATAATTTTAAGGCATAAAACAAGTGAGTATAATCTTCAAATTCACAAATTTGAAAAGGTTTTAGGCGGTTCAAACAGTTGAAAATACAGTTTTCGTGTTATTTACTAAAAATATCTCATGTCTAGATATAATAATAAAAGTAAACATTAATGAATAATTCTAGAATTATAATCATAAATGCATAATGCATTTTATTATAATTTAAATATAAAAGAAAGATATTCTAAGTCACATACGTTTAAGGTAAATAGTAAATGGTTTAGAATTCATGCTCACGCTCTAAGATGAATTCTTCCTAAAAATCTATATTTTATATATATACTTATATTACATATTTACTGAAATGTCTGTCTATCACGCTCTATATAGCAAAAATGTTAAATACAGAAATATAAAATGAAAGAATTTTTCAGCTTTGTTTTGACAATATAAAATACGTTATTTAAATCACACAAATCTTCGTGACACGAATAAATTTATAAAGTAGTAAGATGTGCTTTAAAATTGAATAAAATATTGCATTTTATTGTTTCCGTCTTATTTAAATATAAATATTTCAGTATTTTCTAGCAACTTTTTATGTAAAAAATTATTAAAAATAAAATTTCAATATGTTAATACAAAAGATAAATAAATAATTTACTGTATAAAGCATGTTTTATTTAATAAAAAATAAATTATGACATTGAACTTATTCAATAATTAAGAGTTAGGTATAAGTATTAAAAAATAGGCCATCTCGTTACTCATTATATTTGAATCTATGAGGAATTCGACTGGAATATTTCTATTTTTTTATCTTTAATTTATAAATATCTATCTTTAATGTTATTAAAATATTTTAGAAAGTAATTAAGCAAGATACATTGAAAAAAATTTGAATAATTTACATGCAACTTTCATAAAAATGGCTTGATCAGAGTTGTTATATATGATACGTGTAACATCTACTCATCTACATTTTATAGGCTATATAAATATAAATATATATATATATATATATATATCTTAGTACTGTATATATATACAGTACTGATAATTAATATTAAAGTCCTAAAATTTGTGTTTAAAGTAACTACGTTCAAGTTTAGTTATGTAGGCACCGAATAGAAATTTACAATGTTATATCATCAGTCAATTTTCTTGATCTTTCTTTAGTTTCAATGTTTATAATTTTATATGCTGAACTGTATATTTAATTTTTGATATTTTATCATAATTTTAAATTCATAACAGCTACTTCATTTTATACGTTTGTAAAACATGAATGATAAACTGTAAATAACAACAATATTAACAAAGATATATCGAAAATATAAAGTTTTATGAATATCGTGATTTACATATGAAAAATAATAAACACTTTTTCATAAAAATTTGAGTTAAAAACAGCAAAAGGTAGAGTAATTTGAATTTTACTAGTAAACATTATTTACAATTGGGAATTGAAGGGATAACCATAAAAGAAAGTAGTCCATTTTAAATTTCTTATATTTACTCTTATATAATCTATATATACAGGGCCGGATTTACCAATCCAGGGGCCCTGGGCATAAATTCGGTGGGGTCTCCCCTTTAAGAGTAGGCAAATTTGATGATTTACTGTACAAAATACTGTACTTTCAATTAGATTTGAACTAGGAAGTTGTAAATTTCATTTAAAAATAAGGTTATTGTAAACATACATATATTTTATTGTGTAAAACTAATTATTTTAATTTAACTGAAAAATACCTATGTGAAATTTTTTTCGATGTTTCATAAGTTTTTTCCCGGGTTTGGTTTTCTCTGCCTGTTGCCCTCATGATTAGGCCACACAGGCTGTCGCGGTAATAGAAAAAAAAATATGTTTAAACATAATTTTTGTTTTTAGTTTTGTGGGGGCCCTGGGCACAGGCCCCAAATGCCCTTATGTAAATCCGGCCCTGTATATATACAGACTATATAAGAATATCTATCTTCTATTCTTAGAAGAATACAAAGAAATATTCAGGAAAACATTTTTGCAAAGTTTACATTTTACTTTATCAGTACGAAAGTATAAATAATTTCAAGAAAGAAGTCTGATTTTAGTAATATAAGAATATATGAATATGTCAGAGTTTGTAAACTTAATTCATAAATATCACTAAACAAGATATATATTCTTTTATACATTCTCTATTTTATATTCTTCTGAATTGAAAAGTTTCACTCAATGTAATAGCGATTTACTCATAGAATCTTCTTCATTAGGTTTCTTTATCTATCTTAGTAGATATTTAATTTCCTTAAGATAATACTCATTTAATATTTTGAAATAAAATTAATTTTATATCTTACTCAGCTGCATTTTAAGAATAACTGACAACAAGAACAATTAATTGAAATTATTAATATTAATAATTCATAATTCATTAACTATTGAAATAATTTAAAAAAAGTAAGAAAAGTTAAATAATAAACCTAAACATTTTTATTGTTAAATACATTATTGTAATCAGAAATTCGCTTATAATTAAAATTATGTTATTAATAGTAAATTTCAATTTACTTAGACCAGTTAATAAAACTGATTACGACAGATAAGTCATGTCATTCCAATAAAAATGTTAACACAGTTAATTTAAATTGAATTATCTCATTATATAAGTCGTTTGCTCTTAATAGGCTACATTAAATGCTTGTTTTATTCTTGTACTTATTATTATTTAATATTGTAGTTTAAATTTCGATTTCTGACACTGGTTACTTTATCACTAGGCTAGCTGTTTGCTGTTGAAAACTCTGATTTTCATTACTATTTTATTAAAATACAGTACTATAATATACCACTTAGTATAATAGAAGAAGCAAATAGAAAACTCAAAAAGTTTGTACCTCAAAGACAGAGTTGAAATTACAACGCTATGAGAATGTGCCAAAATTATATCAACTCAATGATATAGTTCGGTTAAAAATTTCACGTCCATTTTTGTGCAAGATTTTGAAAAGCAAAGTATATATTGACATTTCATCTGGAAAAATGACAACACGATTCGCAAGAGAAATCGAATTGGAAACGATAGTAAAATTGAGTTAACTTTGAAGTTTTGATTTAGTAACGTTTGTGATGATAACAATTCATTCATTAATAGATCAACAAGGCGTCATAAATAAGAAGAATTTGCTGAAAGTATAAGAAAGATTTTATGGCAACCTGTGGATGGTTTAACTGATGGAGAACATAGGAGAACATTGTGCATAGACTTGCTAATCGCGAAGAATCAGGTTCTCATTCCGAGTCAGCTGAGTTGTGAATGAAAACAGAATAACCAAAAATGTTTGCCGAATAATCAACAAGAAATACCTATAATGCATGAGAAACACCACTATTTTTACTTGCAAAGCCTGATTTTACTTATATTTTAAACAGGTAAGTACTAAATCACTGACGAAACGTATTAAAATTACTTACTATGCTAATACCTAAAGAGAGGAAAAAATACTTCACCTGATTAGAAAAAGTAAAAATCCTAGATGTTTTAAAAGTATGAAAACCTTACCGGTGAGTTACTGATCAAATGCAAATGTCGAATAACATCTGACATTTTTTAGTAACCGGTTAGTTAATGGGATATAAACCTGAAACGAAAGAAGTTTTGTTTATAGACAAATGCACAACACATTCATGTGTTAACAATGTTTCATAAAACATTATTAAAGTAATATTTTTTCCTGTAAATACAATATCAGTATCAGCCATGCGACCATAAAACCGTGTATGTAACTTCAAGGCATACTACAACAGTGAAATTAAACAGGAATTTCAGGCGAACTAGATGATGATCCAACAATTCGAATGCTAAACGAATTTTTCTACTTGACACACTACATCTTTCCGCAACGTCATTGGATCTAGTATCTCAAAAAACCAATGAGAAATGTTTTCAAAAAATACATTTTTAAAATAAGCATAAAGACATTTAAAAACGAAATTGTGCTGTTAAAGAAAAGATCATAAATAACGCTCTAGAAGAAATATCAAAAGAAAAATTTAAAACTTGGAAATATTCCAGATTTTTACTGAAGAAGGGTTCTGGAGAATTATATATGAATTTAAAGACAGTGTTCAACATCTTTGTTCTGTGTGTATCCGACTTTGTAAATTTTGGAATGTGTGAGAACAGTGAAGTTGTGCTAATTCTCTGGTGATGAAATGTAAATTTTCGTTTATCACTGGCAAGAGAATATTATCATTAATGACGAAATCGCTGCCTTGGAATGGTGGGGTTCATCTTAAAACGAGAAATGTCCATCCATCATTAAATTTCTTGAATCCATTGTAGCAGGTCTGCCTGTTGACTGTGTTCTCGCCAAATACCTCGCAGATAAGATCGCGAGCCTTCGTTGCGTTGTGGCCACTTTTGAAGTGATAGAAAAACAGTGTTCAAAAGTGGAAAGTTTCATATTGTCAGACATTGCTAATGCGTCTGTTTCCAACGAAATATATGATGAAATTCCTCCTGGATACTCTACTTATATACAAGAAAAAATACATGATTTCCGAGTCGGCATTTTTTAAAAATCGACTCCTGTCCCGATATCCCATAAAAAGATTCGGCTCCTCGGCTCCAAACTCGGCCTCTCCATCACTGCTTATATAACCACATTGAACGTTCTAGAGCATTTTTCCAGACGTTTCTAGAAAAATCTAATTTTTACCTTTACAACTTGATATCATCATAATTAATACATTTTAACTTAATTATTACATTTATCTTTTAAATTTAGTAATCAACTTATTTATTTACTTCTTAATTATTCTAAAGAACACGTTTTAGCATGATCATACATTATCTGATTTAATAAAATTAGAATTTCTAGTACTTACTTTCACTGCATAATGTTATCACTCGGTATTATTAACACAGGCTAGTTTCAAAGTGATTTCAATAAGCAGCATGTATTGTGTTTACTTCCCTTTTATATTTTTATATATTAATCTTATAAGATAAATAAAGCAAAAAATTTCTTTCTATAAGATTAATTTAGTTGAAAATTTAATCATATAAAATTTAATTTAATAAATATTTTATTAAACTTTTATATTAAACTATATTATAAGTAAATTTTAAATTGTTTTCCATAGTTTTGATAACTTATATTCACCTTCAAGTGCCTTAAACAATGTAAATATGCTTTATCATTGAAGGTACATGTTAAAAATTAGAAGTAAGTTTGGAAAATCATTAAAATAATATTAAATTACGTTAAAATTGTATATAAATATTTTAAAAATATTTTTATGTATTTATAATTTATTTTCTCGAAATTTATGTTTGATTAATTAAAAGTTTAGCTTAAAATACAAGTAAAAATAATTAAATATTAATAACTTTTAAAATGAATCCTTATATTAAAAGTTATAAATACTTAATTATTTATATTATAATTAAAATTAGCAATTATAAATAATATTAAAATTTAAAAATCAATTTTAAAATTCGAAAAAATATAATAAAAGTTTCGTTTATTGTAAATATTTATATAAAATAAATCTAATTTATTGCGATTTTAACGAATAAAAATCTAATATAATTTTTGTTATTTTATTATTATTAAAATTTTTATTATAATTTTAAAAAATATAATAATAAATTCTTATTTTTACGAGTAATATCAAAGTTAATGAGGTGGTTATTTTCGAAACAAGACTAATTAGTTACTTGATATCTTGGTATCTTGGGAATATTTCTCTTCTGCCACAAAACTAATTATATTTACAAAATTAATGATTTATTTATATCTACTTCAAATAAAATTATTGTGTTTGATTCAATTTATACGCAGTTTTACATATTGTTTAAGAAATAAACTTTCGTCTTTATATTGATTTACATGTCATAAAAGAAGACAATATATTGATGTTTTGACTAAATCTACTAGAAAAATTTTACTTTTACTATAATTATTTCAGTTCACAGATTAAAAAAACCGACTTGATTATTGTATAAACTCAGTTAATCATTATGAAATGTAATTTCTGTCTTATTCAAATATTTTATTTGTTTTAATCTTTGCAAAAAATTATATATATTATATTATAAAATATATATATTTCTTCAAAATTTGAGCCTCATGATGCATGATTTTGAAGATTTTAAAGAAGTGGATTCGTTTTGCTCTTGTATAAAGATACAAGAGCAAAGCCCTACTATATGTGGAAATGCTGTTTATTGTGTTTTGTAGATAAAAGGACAATGAACAATACTTCATTTTTTTTTCATTCGATTATCTTTTTTACAAAGTTTCAAATGTTTAATTGTTAAAGTCGAGCAACTCAAAACACACCCCCTTTCATTTCTCCTGTTTTCACATCTTTTTACTCGTACCCTTCTTCCTATAAATGGCGAAGTTTGTTGGAGGTGTTTTTCTTTTAAGAAAGAAAAGCCAAATCAAAATTTTGGTACGTTATCTGTACGCATAAAATTGCGAAATGGACATGTGCCTAATGTTCGGTGAATTTTGAAACATATATATAGGCCCTACATATACTCGTACATACATATGATTAAAACAAACATACAGTCAATGAGTCGTTTGACACTTTATTCCATAGAACGATACGTTCTATGAAATAAAGCAATTTGCATGTCGTATGAACACCCTAGTAGTTAACACCCTACATTGGATACTGTAGTATACCTATTATATATTGAATATACTATTAATATACTATACACATTCACTATTAACATTTATTATGCAATTATGCTAATACAGTAGAGCATCGATTTTATCCGACCCCCGATCAACCGACTTATCGGTTAACCGACCGCGTTCTAGTCGGCAAATTCAAATGTCCGCTAGTGATGTGGCGCTACAATATTTGGCTGTCTTGGCTACTTTAATATTATTTTTGTTAAACTTTTGCGTCTTTTAGCTGGCAACATGACCCGACCATGAAAGGTAGGCCAGTATTTAAATCATGCTTAATTTTTTATTTTGTCTTTATTTTGTGGAAAATAAAGAAATCATTTTTAACGACGATTATTATTTTTAAAAAAATTTGTTAGGTTTAACATCGATGAAAATTCAACGCGAAGTAGGTTAATAGCGATATACTAATATACAAATTACATGGGATATACTAATATACTAATAATGTATTTTTTCATACTTTTCGGTTATCCGTTTTTTCAGTTATCCGACCAACCCCAGTCCCCAATTGAGTCGGATAATCGATGCTCTACTGTATATCATAATTTTTTATTTGTTATGAAATATTTATTTCAAATCTGAGTAGATCCAAAAGCTTTTTGGAAAATTTTCTGCAAATTTCAAATTTTTGAACCTTGGCAACTCTGGTAATGAGCAATAGAAGAGTGGCAGAGCAATCGCTTTGTATACAAGGTACATAAAATCAGTGCTGCAAGTCCTTAACAAGCTTTCCTGCTATACCAACTTCATTCTCCCCATCATTCTCCAAAATTTCAGTGATCGACATTTCCAGTTCTCCAGAACATTACATATTCTATTTATTATATATGGCACGAAGAATGTAGGCCTATACGGTATGCGGTGCACCAATATAAGATATGCGGCGTATGATTGTATATATTTTTGCTTAATTATACAGCTTTTATAAAATAAGTTACACCCGATAATAACAGTAAACATGTAAATAACGAATAAATTGTAATTTTTTAAAAATATTTTAACGCAACTGATTGGTTTTTATAAATACAGAAACAACACTAACTGGAGATTGGTTTAAATAGCATTTTATTTTATTTTATTTTATCTATATTTTGGATATTTTTAGAAAATATAATTAAGATTTTAAGTTATATAATTGAAAATATAACTTTTTACATAATTCATTTTTTTTCTTTTACAAAACAAATATTTGTAAATGTATTGAGTTAAGTTTTAGTAAATACAGTATACTGGAAGCCGGATAGCCGAGCGGTCAAGGTGGCAGCCTACAGCTCTGGGGGACCCAGGTTCGAATCCGAACGGGTCGAGAAATCCCTAGGAATTTTTTGGGGGGTGGTCCGTTCGGCTATGTCGGGCCCCGTCCCTCATCACCCGGTCGCCCCATTGTGGGCCTGGCCGAACCCATAATAGGCCCACTAAAAGAGGCCCTCTTAGTGCCCACAGGGCGGAAAGAGTTAAAAAAAAAAATACAGTATACTGTATTTAGAAAACAGAATTTTTACTTATCGTATTTTATATTATTCTGTAAAACTTTTATATATATTATTTTGTAGGAACTAATTAAAATTTTTTCAATAAATATTTGTAAAGAAAACATTATTTTAAATATTTGTTTTTGTTTTTAATATTTGAGATGTTGATTTTGAAAGTGGGGCAAGTCCACGTTATGTTATTGCTAGATATTTAATGGTTTGCATTTGAATGGGTTTAAAAATATTCGTAAACGGTAATAGACTGATTTTATATTTTTTGGTCTTATTTCATGTAAATTTAATAGGCATTAATGCTTATCAGTATTAGGTGAAAAAAATCATGGTTTTGGTATGCGGCAATGGACTTGCTTCACTTTGAAAAGCAATGATTTGTTAAAAACGTTGATTTTCTTTGAATGGAATGTAATTATAATAACAATAAATTGAATATTTTATTTATTTACTTATTTATTTTATTTCAATATTTCATATTTCTTTCGAAACGCTACTATAAAACAAAAAATAAATTTAATTTTATAGAAAAAAGTGAATAAAACAAGAAGAAATATTTAGTAATAAGTTGCATGAATATAATTATATTTCTTAGTTTAGCTGGTGCAGATTTTTAAGTATTCATAACGAATGGGTAGTACTGTACTGTACATAGAGTAATAAATCCATCGTATCTTTATGTTTTTCTTTAGAGTGGACTTGCCCCACATTAAAAAATCAACACACAATAAATATCGTTGACAGTATAAATTACTAGTAACAAATTTATACTGATATTAAAAGATATTTATTGTGAGTTGATTAGAACCATAAATTTTATGTTAATTTGTAATAAAAATTAGCTTTAGTTATTTTTTTTCACAAAATAGACTTGCCCACTTTCAAAATAAATGGCTCATTTATTGACTAAGAAAATTGACTAAATTCCTCCAGTTTCAAATAATAAATGCATTAAAAAAATATAATTTTTACACAAAAATTATTTATATATACTGAATATATATATAAGATGTTAACAAAATTTCTTGTTAAAACTAAAATTACAAGATAAGTCTTTCACGAAGAGTACGATATAGATTATAGAATGTTAAATTCTTTGCTTGCTTGATAGTAATTTAGACGACTATAATGTACTGTTTCAGCATGAAGAACTAAGTTCTGTTCATTCCATTTTCTATTGGTATCAGTTTCCCTTCTTTTGTATTTAGTAGAAAGCTAAAATTAAACTCATCTCTTCCTTAAATCCGATAGGCATCTCACCCAAACCGCAGGGGAAAGTTGCCTATTTCTATATTTTAGAATAAAATTCTTAGAACAGCCACTGGCTTGACTAGAATACAACCAACTAATCCTACTTTCACACGAAACAGAAATATCACATAAACATATTCGAATATCAAAATATTTCATAAAAATGTGAATGTCGCATAAAAGTTTTAGAGCGATGATAAATAGAAACTAATTTATAAGGAAAAATCGGCAAAACAACCATTAAAAAAATAATGAAACACGAGAACGTTAAGCGCAGCCACTATTAAAGTGACTAGTGATGTGTTCTACTGAGTATTATTTGAATTAGCAATCTCTAGGTATCTCACCCGATTTAATCCTAATTATTGTGAGGTCAGATTTCTGGAGACTTTCGAACCGACGGATTCGTTCCCGGATTCTTTGTATTCTATAAACTGAAAATTCTTGTATTCTATTCGTTGTATTTTAATATGGCTTCACGTGACATCGTTACCGGATTGCAATTTTTAGTCATATTTTAATTTAAAAATAAGTTTTCCGTATCCGGTCTTACTTTTATCTATTTAACTCCGTTCTCGAAGTTAACAAAGGACAAGAAGGACAGACAGGCGGACGGCAGTGGAAATGTATAGATTTAAATTTTAGAATTGCTGCTCAAAAATATCTATTGGAAATTACTTTAGTGATTTGCAATCATGAACGTGGAAGGTATCAAAAAGGTTATGGGTAAACAATGAAAACTTTTTTTAGTTTTTGGTCTATTATCTGCTGGTTTCTTAGAAGAAGAAAGTACAGTACCGATACCTTTTGAATAGAATGCATAAGAACTTTGTGATCAATTTGTATTTTTCTTATAAGATATAACAAAAAGTTTGTTCTACTCGCGACGGTTGCAAACGCGCATCCAATCAGAAAACGTCTTTGTCGGTTGGATATCCAAAAATAAAACCACCATTTGTCATTATCTAAAACACGAAATCGATTTTAGGTAATTATTGATAGCCTATAAGATCGAATTCAAACTTTAAATACAACAGTTGATTTTAAATGTAACTACTACATATCATCTTAGATTGAATGTATCAAGATAATACAGTATTAGGTTGTCTTAATTACAGTCTGTTATGAAATTGATCGTTAAAATTAATAATATAAATCAAATAAGATTTACACATAAAATTCTCATTTAACACAAAGCAAATCTCTTTCGAACGTAATAATTTATGTAGAATATATAGTTTTTGTGACATAAGTGTAAGATAGTTCTCGACTTTTAGACAATTCGCTCTTTTGTATTAATACATAAAACTTTAATAATCATAAATTGGCAATTTTGCGCATTTTCAGTTAAAAATTTTTTTTTCAAGTTAGGGCACGGTTGCATTTTGCGCAGTTTTGTTTTCATTAATAGCAAAATCGTTTGTAAAAATAAATTTTTATTATCTGTTTTCTGTTTAATTTACGGTTTCGGGGTTTTAAATACTGTTTTACACGTTGTATTGATAATATACTCACTATAAAAACAATTTTTTTTCTTACTTTAATAATAAATTTTACATTCTTTTACCTGTCTGGAAACAGAATTTTCTTTATAAAATGCAACTTTATTGTTTGACTTTGGTACACAATTTTAGGAAAGCATTACATCCTAAATTCGAGGACTGCTAAAGAATTTCAATTTTAGATACATAATCCACTCTATTCAAATCAATTTTTTTTATTTTATTTATCGAATTTTTTGAAAAGTATATTTAGTTTAGAAAAAAACACATCAGAATAAATTACTATAGAGAAAATTTTTTAATTTAAATTTAAATATTGAAACTATTTTAAAAAATTTAAACTTGAATTTTTTATTTATATAAAGTGAAATTAGAATTTTGTAATTTTGTCTAAAAGTTCGATTAAATTACAGAAATTGATATAGGTTATGCATTAAAATAATAATAATAATAATATCTTTACTGTAATTCTAATAATTATTTTAACATTATTTATTTTAATGTTTGTTTCTTAATGCGAGCATTAAGAGCCTTGCGCTATTGTGAATGAGGCTAAGACCACAATTTCCGAATTCTTAAAATGAACGTTTCTTAGCCAATGGCCTATCGGATTAAATTTTGTCATTATTTAATTTAACAGTATGATAGCGATAAGCGCTTTTATACGTTAATGAAACGAACGTTTTGCTTACATCAGAGCTACCGAACAAACTAGTTTTACAAGTTGTTACACAAGATTCAATGTGTCGACTTGAATCCATTTATGAAATTTCCTAAGCCGACCTGGATTTTCTAGAATGGCGGGTTGGTATCTGTACGTTTTCGATCTATAAGTATAAACATTCATTTCTAGTTACAATATTTGGAATGATACCAGATTTTGAAGAATCCACGATAACATCTTTATTCATTTTTTGATGCAAAACAATAGCATCGAGTGAAAAATATGCGGTATAAAAACAACAACAAAGAACAAAAATTTCAAAATATAATAAGAAATATGTTTATTATACTGAATTTCAATTTCAGTATGTCAATACAGATGATTTTCCAACCGGTATTCGCCTCTATCCTCACTCTACATACGTTGATAATAAAGGAAAACCTGAAAGCTTATTGGTTTTGAGAATATTCACTTTGTTCACAAACCATTTAAATTTAGACATAAAAAAATAAAAGTTTATTTATGGGCACTTTTTATATCTAGGCCCTAGGCTGTTCAAATTATCTACTTTGTCTAGGCCCTGTTTTTAGGAAAAAATTAGGACAAATCTTACAAAATCGTCAGATAAAAAGAAAAAAAAATGCTGTCAAATCGCCAATTGATTTGAAATATTGTCAAATCTGAAAATAAAACTCCAGACCTGGAAACATTGCTCGTACCTTGCCAATCTGTCGCTAAGCAACACTCCATGTGAAGTTGAGACCCTGAAAAAGCCACAACCATATGTCATGTGGTCATAGGTTGAGAATCACGTGCCTTACAGCACGTTATCGGTTACATTTCTTATTAAAACATAATATATTTTTCTAAATATAGTAAATAGAACAATCATTATATATATATATCTCCATTAAAAAATGCAAAGAATAAAAAATCTAAACTATTCATAAATTGCAATTTATTCTGATAAAATTTATTAGTCATGATATAAGAGAATAAATAAAATTGGAACATTTAACGATAAACATAATCATTCTATTGATTCCAGAAAGAATCAAGTAAAAGGACATTTGATTAATGGAGATGTGAATTATTTTGGGATTAATCTTCATTAATCAAGAGATTTTATCCATTATGATATAATTGACATTTCTGACAATCATTGTGTTTTGTTACTTGATGCTTCTTCGAAACAATTAGCAGAAAGAATGCATAATGAGATTACATATACATATTTTTAATGTCGTCATCAACAAATGTCATTAAGACAGTTATTGATCTTGCTTAGATTTCAAACAATGACAATGGAGTGTCGTTATATACTTTGGCATAAACTTTAAATTCATATCCAATGAGGATTACTCTACAGATAAACTAAGCTTCTCCTTATGGTCTTTAATTAAGCTTAAAAGGCCTTAAATAAAAATAATTTTAAATTAATTTCCATCTCTCTTCTAATAAATATTAATTTTAATTATATAAAAATGGTTTTATAAAAATTTTCTGATTATTTTGTAAATAAACCTTATAAAAAAATAATAATAAAAGTAGAGTTTACATATAAATGAAATAAAATAAGACATTTAAAATATACTAGAATAATCAAAATTTAAATACGTATTTATAAATAATAATTATTTTATTTAATAAAATCTTAATTATTTGATTTAAATTAATAATTATAAAATATTAATTTACAATCACGATTTCTAATTATATAAAATAATCAGATTTATGATAAATTATAAGTTCTTAATGTAATTAAAAATTACATTAAATGAATGCTTTAATTATATGAAGTTAATATAAATAATTTAGCTGAATACAATGCATATGTTATACACTAATTATAAAAATAATAAAAATTATTATAGATTCATATAAATTTTCATTGTTTAGAAATTTTAATATTTATTTAATAATATCACAAATAATACAAAATATAAAACAAAAAATTGTCAATTATTTAATTATAATTTTATATAAAATATATAAATATTTATAAGAAAATTTTAATATTTTTCTTACTGTTGATCTTAACTCATTAGAAAAAAATATATAATAAATAGACATAAATCTTATGACTTGAATTTGAGAGAGATGCGAGGCCAAGCCCAAATATGAGATTTTATTCCATCTCTAAAGTCAGAAAAATATATAAATAAAATCAATGAAACAATTAAACACGTATTGTTTTTATAATTTATCAAATATAAACTTGAATTTAAAATACTTTCATAACGTTATTTACTTAAATTTTGGAGGCTTCTGTGTATGGGAGCTTCGTTTAAATGGTCTGTCTACCCCTTCTATCTAGCCCTATTTATGACTATATATGAATTATTTATTTAATTTTACTAATAATTCTTATCTTTCCGTGTAAATTAGAGATTTTACTCATTAAAAGCCTATATTTGACATACATTTACATTAAAATATTACATGAAAGACATTCATAGAATCTAATAAAATTTCTTACTTTATTCTTAATATTTCTTTAACTTTATTGTGGTGATATGATTATTTAAATTTTTCATAAATTAAGTTAATTGTGGTTACAAAATATAATCATGATAGTTGATTTTTCTAATCATTTATTGATAATAATTAAGTCAATTACAATATCATTTATTTAAAGGAAAATAATTAATTAGATCATACTAAAAAGGTAAATTTTCACCAGATGTATTGATATTTCTGTTACGTATTATATTTATTTAAATTTTTTTATAAATTATATATATATATATATATAAATTATGGTAAATCAGAGTTAAATTTAGCACTATATTCACTATTTAATATTCTTAAATTACGTGTTTTATGAATAAATTATGAAGTTTAACTCACCTTTACCGATGTAATGCATTTTTAGATAATAAATTATAATTTCTAATTAGGATTTTTAGTTAAATTTACAAGTAAAACTATTTCATGAAGAAATCTAAAAAATAATTCTTTAAATTATATATATAATTTATACAGAATGAATAATTTATAGACATAAAATTAAAAGATAACAGGATATACTGTATAGTACAGTACATTTATTGTAAAACAATATCATGCCATCTGTTGATGGATTTCATTACTAACACGCATACATAATTATAGAATTTGAATTTTTTAAAATAGTATTTAAAATCGATTTAAAGTTCCAAAGTAAAAATTATGAAAAAATCTGCACGCTATCCTTATATTATTTTCTTTTAATTAATTAATTTTTATAGTAGAAAGTAAAATGCGGCCGGAACGTTAACAAAAAACAGCAAGTAAAAATATACAAAAACAACCGAATTTTTGCCTAATTAAGTTTACTTCTTCAGTTAGAATAATCGAACAACAGGATTTGTTTACAAAAGAACAAGGTTTAAGTTTACAAATTTCAATTAATAGAGCAAATTAATTTTACGCTATTACTGGTTCCAATATTTCTATACTTTACATAATAAATAATTAATGCTACAATAACTCAAAATTATTTACAGAAATAATTTAGATGGCCAAATTTATTTTAAATTTCGCTGTAAATTGAAAGTTGTTTTGTTATATCAAAGTATCTATGAAGTTCTTTTGTATGTATCTAAATATGGAAATTTTACGTTATTAGCCGAAAAACTTGATAAATATTATCAAGTTTTTCGGCTAATAACCTAAGGTTTTTCATGAAAATTTTATGTAAATACAAAATATTTCTCACGAGAAACAATTAAAAAATTCTGTATATAATCGAATGAATTTTTTTTATCATTTTGATAGTAACCACTTATCATTTTCTAGGTATTATTTTACATACAGATATTATTTCATGACAAAAAGTAATTTTTCCTACTCAAACACATACCTTTAACACGCAATTTTGCGAATATTGATTGATATAAAGTATAAATTTTTCTGGAAAAGCATTTTCATTCCTGTTATCAATGAACTAAAGACGTATTTAAGAAATCAATGCTAAAAGTATATACAATTTTAAAAACATGGCATATATAAATTATTAAATCATTTTAGTAATGTTCAAAATAACCACTCAGTCGGTTTGACGAAAAACACAAATTTTATATTTACAATAAATGTACAAAATAATCCAAATTAGAGTTACAAGTAATTATGCACAAACACTAGTCTGAACAACAACCGACTATTCCCGTACAAATTCGTCGAAAGAACTCCTTACGAACAAACAGACTTGTATTTAACAAAACCTCCGAGTCAGGAACAAGTTCGTACACAAACACGTAACTTCCAACGAGAGAGTTAGTTAGCACCTCGATAACGACGATCTCCCTTGATCCGATCCGATCCGATCACCTCCGATCCAATGCCAGCCGATCCGAACTCCCGATACGAGCTCGATCCGAGCTTAAATAGTCGACGGCGTTCGAACCCTGCTCCAATCAAATTTGAATGTTCCCGCAACGGCCGCCAACGGTCACTTCCCGCCGGCCAATCGTCCGATGGTCGACGATTTGAAACTTAACGGTTCTTCCCACGGAAGTTCCCAACGGTCGTTTCTACCGGCCGATCCTAACGGCTTTTCCGTTATGAAAGTTCGTTATAACAAACAGGTGGGAATCGCGCGTCTTGGCGATTCCATACCTTACAATTTTTATAAAAAAAATATATTTGTTAATAACTCGAAAATTTTTAAATTTTAAATTTTTAGAAATGTAATTTTAGTATATATATAGGAAATGAAACTCGTTTATGTTTTATAGACGTTATCGCAATATAATAAATTTACGGTTCTATTGTTATAGATGGAACTTATATATAAAATAAATTAAATTTTCATAAATTTCTAAAAACAAAATTGAAATTTTATAAGGTGAAAACCGTTCTATATTTGTAAAAAATGAAAGTAATATTTTGTTTTTGACGAAATATATTGTACTTTTATGATCAAAAAATTGGAATTGCATTTCTCGTTTTAAAATACTTTTATTATTTTCCATATACAGTACATTATTTTGCTAAAGTAATTATTTGAAGTTCATAAATACCTTCCTTTAACTAATCCTCATATAATCATGTTGATACTATATACTATTCTTCTTGAATTGTACTTACGCATCTCTATATATTAGGAATATGGTAACTTGCAATTCATGATATATACTTTATATCTTATATATGATATATTGTAAAGTCGTTGTAAGCAATAATAGTAATTTGAGTATTATTATTGCATAAAACGAACGACGGTTGTATGCACATTAATTAATTCCAGTGTGTTGAACTAAGATAACAAAAATGTCTCTTAAATATGTTATTTTATTGTAATGTTTAATTAATACACAAAAGGATTATTTTATATATGTAAAATAGACTATTTTAAAATTAAAATTCAAATAAAAAATTCTTAATATTAAACATGTGTATTTATAAATAGAAAGTAAGTCGATTTGCTATTCACAATGTCTCACAGTTGTCTAGAATTGGTAAATATTTCTAAATATATAAGGGGGTTGTCCATAGAGAGTTAAAAATTTGTTGAGAACGACCAGACGTCCATGAAGAATTTATTCTTTATCAATTAAACTAGCAAGTATGTTGTTTCCTCTATGCGTTATATATTTATATGCAGAGCAGGATTAACTATTATGGAAAATACTCAACTGCGTAGGACCCATGGTTAAAAGGGCTCCTAATGGACCAACTTATTTTTCATATTATAATAATTATAATTTTAATTGTCATAATAATAAGCGTGTTCTCTATAAGACATTAAATACTGGAATAATAAGTATATTTATTAATATTTATATTCATATTTATACAGTTATATATACTTAAATATTAAACATATACGCATATCTGAATTTCATTTGTATTATCAAATCACTAGTTTCAATACATCATATTTAAATTTAATTATGTTATATTTGATGAAATAAATAAAAATATTTCTCGGAAACTAAATTAAAAACAAAAGTTTAAATATTTTACACACTAATTTAAATATAGAAAGAATGAAATTGAATCAATATAATAAATTCAATAGTATGCTGTTATTTTAGTATAGTAACGGCTGATTCTAAAATGTTTTTTTTTTCTGTAAATACCTCTTGTATATAAAGAAGAAAAAGTAACTTCTAGAAAATTCAAATTTTATTTTAAATTTTTATTATTATACAGAAAGAAAACTTAGAAGTACCAAATATAGACTCCAACGAAGCATATAAATTGTTTTAAACAAAGATGAAAAACTTATTATATAAAATAAATAATATTTAAATTGCAATAATAAAAAATTATTCAATCAGTCGTAGATATATTTTTAATTGTGTTAATGAATCACTTTGTTCAGACTTTGCTAAACAGAATAATTAAAAATCATTATTTATAAGTCTTGTATACATTTTTTAAGCATTAAAATAAAATAGATACATAAAATCTGTATTTTTATATCAATATATTTAACTTCAATATTTATAATTAGAACTAGTTTTATGTTAAAAAAATCAAACAGGTTGTATTCTTCAATTTACTCCTTTACCAAACAGGAATTTTCAAAGTTGTGTTTATGATTTCAGATCTATTATTCTAAACTCACAACGAAGTTTGTAAACTCATACCAAGTAGATTGATTTTCTAAAAAAAAAAAAAAATGGGGATCGACTTTTCTATCAAAAAATGCATTTTTCTCTTATTCTTTCTTCCATTTTCTAAAAATCAATAAGTGGAGAGACAACAGAGATCAAGAAACTTGTCTTCAACGTGATTGAAAAGGTCTGAAGGTTTTTATTGAGGGCAGAACTTTTTTCCTCGCCATATACGCTTTTCACTTGACATAAAAAAATAGTTTTATGTACTAAAGATAGAAATTATATTAAAAATTTAATAATAAATTATTCTAAGTACCTTTATTACGATTTAAAATAAGTTTATATAAGCAATTAATCAGTAAAAAAATACAAATATAAGAGAATACAATCTTTTAACAATAAAAAATTCAATTCTAAAATTAGATTTTTAATAATTTACCAAGGCATTAATTTTTTCTAATAAATTTTATGTATTTCTAATGAATTAATTACATAAAAATATAATTCCGATCTTCTAAAGTAAATAAAAATAAATAAATAATTTAAATCTAAAACAAAGGAAAAATCTATTGTAACCTGTTGCCATCTAGGGAGTAAATTTAAAATTAGTCTAAGTTATAATACTAGTTGTTATAATTTATAATAATCGAATAATAATTACATAATACTATAAAAAGTAATATTTTAATATGAATTTAAATTATAAATTAAATACATTTTACCATTTATATTTAGTTATAATATTATCTATACATAAACGATCGTGTGTTAGGGTTTTGAAATGGTTCAAAAGTCCATGTTTTAATGTGTTTTACATATACTTGTAAATGTAAATTGTATAGCGTATTTAGAATAGACGTTTCTTTTAATAAATTTATTAAAAAGTATTTAATCTTATTTTAGTAAGACATTTATTAAATTTTTACAATGGTGAATTCGTTCATCCAAAATGCATATACACTATTAAAATTTAAAAAGTTTTATAACATATAAACATTAAATGTTTCAAATAAAAAAAAATACAACCATTTCAATCTATTTTATAGAAGTTTTTAAGCTAAAAGTAAAATAAAATTATAAAATACGTAATAATATAAAATTCAATATATTTTATGAACCGTGTTATTTGATATGTCATTCAATTTTCTGTGATATTTTAGTGAAAAAAGTTCTCGGATATTGGAGGATATATATATATATTTTTCCTCTTATATACAGAAACTGTTTGATGTTTTCTGACTATATTGGCATTCAGAATATAATATTGCCTGTCAAATGTTGTGATCATCAAACAACCATTTTTTGCTACTTTTTCACAATATTTCTGTCTTTGGTTAGAGAAAAAAATATGATTCTACGAAAAAAAAACATAAAAAGTATTTCAAATATAACTAATTTTGTACTTTTGAGAATAGTTTCCTTCAAATTAAATTGTGAATGAATTAAAGAATGCCTTAATATTTATTATATTTGTAGGGATTAATAAATTATTTATGAAATTTAAAAACTGATAATTATTGAAATATTATAATTATAATAATAATAAATTGTTTCTTCAATATAATCGATAAATAAAAAAAATTTATAAATTTTTATGAATTATTTTTTATTTCCTCTTCATGTCAATTTTCTAGGTATACAGAGAATGAAATTTGGTTGACATAAGATGTTGACAGTTGACATAAAAGTTCTGTCCTCTACAGGAATAGGAAGTTTTAATAATAGAATTGATTGAATTATGTATGAAGTTTGTAATGCAGAAAATTATTTGCAGTAATAGAATTGTGGTAAAGTAATGTAAATGTGATGATGCGAAAATCGACTTTATGAAAACTTTTAATAAAATTATAATACTTAAAATTTATGTTCAATATTTAATGAATAGAAAATAGTCTTTATAAATTATTTAATCAAATATTTATTTATATACTAAAATTTAGTAATTTTATATTTAAAAATCAATATTTGTTTAATGGTTCAAAGATGTCGTGGGATGATGAAATTTACTTTTATGTTAATGTAATAACTTAAAATAGTTATTTAAATTTACTTATCTAATATATTAAATTGATATTTTTTATTAAGTATGTATAGGCCCTATATCCGAAATTCTTTATGTTATGATTATATCTAGATTTCATTTCCATTGATACAAAATATATTATTTACCATTAAATAAATTTCCAATAGTGTAATTGTCTAATTGTCGTGAATAAATGTTAAAAATCTAATTAAAAATTGATTATAAACTTTGTTTATTTGTTCAAATTTAAGTTGTTGTTACTTGGCCACTCATTTATGAAAAAATAATGTAGAAAAAATTGCGACATCGTCACGATGCAGGGCATTTAATTATGTTCTAGTTTAGAAAATAACGTGACTTTCGACTTTCAGACTGTTATAGATAATCGGAGCGCCTGCTTCTAAGCTTTCCATAACTGGTCTCTGTTTTCATCTATCTAATACCGTTCTCTAGATTTAGGACGGGCAGACAGCCAGACGAGGGACTAACACCAGTGGAAATCTGTAGATCTGTAATTTAAAAGTTGAAACCCACTAAATGAAATCTTGGATATAACGCATATTGTTTAGTTTGTCAAAAAAAGTATAAGATAGTCCAAACGTCAGTTAACTGTGTTGCGTTTTAATACAGATTCTTGCTAAGCAATTTGTGAAAGCGTGTTAAAGTGTTGTAATTTAATCACATTTATAGGTAATAAAGTATTTGCGTATCAGAATCGCTCGAAATAGTACGTTTACATAATGAAACATTCGAAGTTTTCTTCAAATACTCGTAAAATATTAGCAGAATAATATTTATTTAATATTTGGCAAACTTTCTTTTAAAGATTTACAGCCGTAGACAAAAATATTTGATCAATCACAAATATATTTTTCAAATTTTTTTATTATCTAAGTACAGAATTTATTTACATAATAAAAAATATACATATCTCAATTCATATTTAAGCTAAAAAAGCGAAATATAAAATATACCTACTATTTATTTAAAAATATTTTGCATAAATGAAACTGCTTTTAGTTCCCTTTCATAAATATTCAAAAATTAAAGTATACTTTCAAAAGCTTTAATTTTTATCTAAATAAAATTTCATCAACTCAAAATAAAAATTTACATAAATTATAATAAATTTAATGAAAAGAAAAGATTGAGTACAGGATTGCTCAAAGGTCAGTTAATCGAGACACGTTGTTTTAGTAACGGTTAAAACTAGTTTGAACATTACATTCGTGACTTATTTTATCTTAAAATATTTCTCATTTAAGCGATTTTTGGGCCACCCTATGTACTGATGTGTTTTTAACATCGTATTCAAGTGAGAAATTGTCAATAAATATTTATCATATCAAAAAATTGAAACCCATCTTACGATTTTATCATGTTGGCATCAAGAATATTTTTAAAATCAATTTTAAAAAAATCTTTCTGACATTTACATCAATCACAAACGTACAGTACGTACAGTACATTTGAATCCGCTTACAAATGTCGTCGTGAACTTATATAAAATATTCTTTTATATAAATATGACATAGAGACATTTTATTACCTGTATATAATATAAAACTCAATAAAAAATACCCTTAGAGAATGAATGACAGAGAAAAATATATTAGAACATTATAATAATTTCGTATTCTCTCTTAAATGTGTTTTTATGGTGAAGTAATTTAGTTTGATATATTTAATATATTTATATTAATAAATAATTAAAAGCCTAAACAATAAGTAAAAATAATAAATTATTATATACAAAGAAAGGAAACAAAATTAAAAACACTAAAATATACTTTGTTTTTTACACATAGAAAGTCGATTTACAAGGGTACACTTTATGACAATCTTTAATTAAATCTTAAAGTCGTAAAATTATCTTTTAACAGATTAAAAGGTAATTAAACAGAAAATTTTAATTAATTTATTTTAAACAAAAATTTAGCATAATTAAATATTAATTACATTAAAATTACCACTTATTAAATTATATATAGTTAATAATATATTATATACAAATTAATAAAAAATTTTCTTATAAAATTATATTTTTAATATTAAAAATATAATTTGCATTTATAAAGCATCTCATCAAATTTTTATATATAGAACTTATTAATTTAGTTCTGTACAAGATTCTTTTTAATGCAAGTACTTTTTGATGTTCTAAAGAATTTTTAAAAATTTAATTAAAAAGCACAAATTTCTCCAATCTAAATCAAAGAATTTATAATATTTAAAACTATTTTTGCTAGCCAAATTCTAAAATTATTGATTAAAACTTCAAATAAATTAATTTTTAATACAATTTAAAAATTCAGCAACGAGTTGCTTAACTTTCCCTGCAACATTGAACACTGCGTGAGTGGCGACATCTCATGATATTTTATTTAAAAATTTATCATATTGTTAATTATTATAAACTGGCAAAAAGCTTAATTTCTGGATAGGGGTAGATTTTATAAAAATTTGTAAATGCTAATAACGAGTAAAATTGTCATTAAATCTGACTCTACTGTAGATACACACGATCCTCGTTACCTCCCCACTCCCTCGATCTTTAACCATCAAAATTTAACAGCATAACTCCTCCTATTAGTCCAACCGTCCTGCAAAATTTCAGAAATTTTCGACGAAAATCACAGGAGTTATTTAACTTCAAAGAGGGTGAACAAAATCGTGTCTCCCACACACACAACATTTATATATACAGAAAAACCCCCTTTTCTGCATTTCTCGACCTTTCGAGGTGTCCTAAGCCGAAAAATGTAAAAATCTTGGAGGTCATTATTTAACCAATCGCCATATTTTCCCTCTGTTAGGTATAACAGAGCAGAGAAAGTAAAATTTATGTGAGATTTTAATAATTGAATCTGTTACAATTTCTAAACAGTACATTGAATTTAGTAAATGCAGATTCCATTAAAGTTATTAATAAAAGAGTAGTTGGTATTGTTCATTAATTTCTGTAATATAAAGTTTTCACATGTTTAGAATGCGTAAAGATCGCCCTTTTAACATAACTTAAACAATATTGAATGCAAAATTTATAAATTCTTATAAGAACAAATCATTTATAGTAGTTGTAGCATAATGACTTTGCACATAATACATAATGGAAAATGAAGAATAACGGAATGAAGTATAATGTAAGAAGATACTTTTCAGAATCACTTAATTTTTGAAATTCTTCGGGTAAAGTAAACTAATTTTTCAGTTTACTTTACATGATGTTTTAGTCTGTGCTGCGTAAAATGCATAGAAGAGTGCGTAGATAAATGAAAGCAGCACTTTACATAAATTAATAAAAGCTCTTTGAAAGAAGTAATAAAATAAATTATTTTTAATTAATAATGTAAAAATATACTTTAATATAAAAATTTACAATAAACTGTGGTTCCTTTAACATGTACATACTTTTTTCATACATGTACGTACTGTACATGCATAAATTTTAAGGAATTCTCTATACAATTGACAGTATAATTCAAAAAATAAAAAAAAGTAAATTAATATGGGCAGTCCATCCAATTCGCGTAATTCCCAACACATCATGCACAAACTGGAAATCCAAAGGGAAAAAGATGACCTGGAAGACTTAATCATAGATAGAAAGAGTCAATTGGGAAGGTCTTTAGAAAAATCCACAGGGAGACTACTGCCTGGAGAGAGCCAACCCTTAAGAAAATAGAATGGAGACTATTTGTCAATGTGATCGTAGATTCTCGTGGCCCAAGTACCAACAAATTATAATATTATTAATTTTAAATAATACAAACAATATCGTTAGTTGATCAAAATTTTTTATTTTTAAAAGTGTTTTTTACAATAAAATGCTAATATTTTAAAACATTTTTCTAATTTATTTACTAATTTAGAAAATAAAAATTCAAAAGTTATGTTTTATGTTGAAATCAGTCTAAATTGAGAGTTGTGGACAGTTTACATTCGAATTATCTACTATAAATCAAAACAATAATTGCAGATTTTATTTAATTTTTAATTAATATATTAACTGTATTAATAACTTGCGTACAAATATAAAGAATCTAAGACAAACGTTATAAAAATTGAATGTTTATAGCAGTGGTTCCCAACCGGTGTTCCGTAAGCATCTTCCAAGTGTTCCGCAAATTTAGTCGCAAATCGGAAAATGTACAATCGTATTCGAGCCGCCGAATATCAAAAAATTAAAATCATAAAATTTTCATAAACTTAAATATATATGTACGACTCGTACTTATGGAGTGTACTACTGTTTCGAATAAGATAAAAGCAATGATAAAAACTAAATGAAATATGTAAAAATCATCAAGCACAAGTTTCCCATTAAAGTTATTTAGATATATTTTTCCTGTCTTAGAATTGGCGTTAATGAGTAGAGATTTTGAATTATAACTACTCAATTCTAATAAAATAACTGATGACAAGCTTATGTATTTCAAATTAACTTAAGTAAGTGTTCCGCTAAAGAAAATTGCTCACAAAAGTGTTCCGCATCCTAGAAAAGGTTGGGAACCACTGGTTTATAGTAATAAATAAAGATAGATGTTTCCCACGATGATGCATCCGGCTTCACAATCATCAACGACAAACAATTTTCATCTACAAAGACAACCTCTTTTCATGTAGATGAAAACTGTTGTCGCTAATGACTGTGAAGACAGATACCTGACGCCATTTTGTATCTTCTATATTTTTGCATTTTATTAAAAATGTAAATACCATCTGCCAATTTGAAATGGACAAAATTGTTTTAGAATTACTCCTTTATATTTCTAAGTTGAAGAAAGAATACGAATATCGAGACAAATGTGCTGCAAGCCTGAAAAAATTTATACGGAATATTTTAAAGTAATTATAATTCAGAATTTTTTAGATAATATTAAATTAAATAAATTCTTTAAATTTAAATAAATAACGTCTTCTAATATTTAAAATTACATACCTTAAACATCGTTTGTTTAGTAACTAAAATTTTTTGGAATAACAACAATCCAAATGGCGATGACGATTTCTTCATTAGATTATCCAACTTAAATAATAATTAATTAATTAAATTTTAAAAAACTATTAACATTATTAAGAAATAAAATTTATCAAATATAATTATATAGATTTCTAACTATAATAGTAAGTGCAAATTTCTTTAGTTTTCAATAAAATTAATTGAATTCTGTAACGATTAATATAACTAATTTAATCTCTGATTTAATGTTTAGTATGAAAAAATTCAAAGTGATAAATGCTGCTTTTCAGAAACAACTATTTTTGCATCAATTTATATAAACTCATAAATTTATTTCTGAATGTTGAAATATATCAAGCAAGTAATCAGTACAAAAAATAATGATTTTATATTTTAATATAGTAGCAACTTCCAAACCTTTAATAACTCAAAAAATTTTCGCAGTAAGCTTGGAAGTTGTTATTACATATCAAATGTATTATTATAATGTAGTAATTAATAATGCTATATATTAATACTATTTTAGTAGCATCTTGTCCCTGTACATCATACTTTTCATGTTAACAGCTGTCATCTATCTTAATCCGTTCTGGAGAAAATTTGTAAATTGAAATAACGTGACTCCTTGTTTTGACAGGAAGATCATGTCGTATATAGTAAATGGGGGCTTACTATCCCAATGCTTTCCATATCTGGTCTCAACTTGCATCTCCTAACCCCGTTCTCCAGATTAAGAAAGGTCAGACAGACAAAAATTTATAGGTTTATTTGAAAATTGCAGCCCAATAATTAAGAAAGTATTTAATAATTATATAATTATTAACAAAATATATACAGATTACAACGAATTTTTAACTCAAATGTCCTATAAGTATTTAAATCTTGGATTGAATTTTGGAAGTGAGAGTGAAATAATGGCGGCATTTCCGTTTTACTCGAGTGCAATGTTTTATTAGGAAAATATAGATCACGTGCCATAGATTAAACTATGATTCTGTTTGGCTATGTGTGACATTTTTATACTTATTCCTTTATATAGATTACTAGTACGAGCAAGAAACGACAAGTTTGAAACCATTGTCTGCTTTCAAATTAATTGTATTTGATTTAAACGAAATCAAGTACATTTGCATTAAAAACTATTAATAAGTGTTTTCTTAAACTATTTACATTAGTGCTCACTAGAAGCCGAGAAGATAATATTACTAAACATTGACAGTAGGTATTAGGTTGACACCTGACCTACGAGCTGTACACGTGGAGTTTTGCGTGTTTTCTTCACATGTACATGTTTAACATCTATAAAGGAGCCATTTTCCTGTAGAAAGTCTGCCTGAGAGACATCTTCTTTGGCACATAGCCGATAACTTGCATTACATTATCAAACCAAATCAAATTAAATCATATCCATTATTTAGTTTTTGTTTACTCTGCTATATATTTGCTATACCGCTGTATGTTATTTGTTTGTTCATCCATTTCTAATTTTACTAAGTTGTTTTCATAAATAATTTTTGATTCTATTACATATTTATGCAAAAAATACATACATCTACTAAGTAAATCACTACTTTAGGAAAAATTATATAATTTATATTTTTATACTCTTAATGGAAATCGGTATATTGAACATTAAAATAATTTATTACAAAAGTTATTATCTCTTTTCATTAATGAACTGAACTATTAATTTTATGTTTAAGAATGTTTTTCTATGATACAGCCTATATATATGCGTATATAACATAATATATACAGATCTATATATATATATATATATGTAACATGTATGTTAATTTATTTATACTATTTATTATATATATAACATTCTTATCGTATAGTCTTCCAGAATAAGAATGGAGTCGATATTCATTAGCCTACATAAAGTAAGGAAAGTGGCCATTACGAAATATAACGTAACATATATAAAATGAATATCAGATAAATAATATTTAAAATGGTACAATGCAATGAAAATTTACAATGTTTTTGCAAGAAATTTGAGATTATAAGAAAAGTCACTCGACATTATGTGACGTGATATTCAATAAAGTTAAATACAAATTATTATAATAAAAGTCATGTAAGCATATTTAGGTAATGTCATATTAATAAAAACAAGTTCACATAGGTGAAAATATTTATATTAACTTAGTCTTAATTAATTATATTATATTAATACAAACATAATTTTTATTTTAAAGAAGTTAACAAAAATTTAAAGAATCATAGTGCACAATAAAATTATAAATGATATGTTTAATTCCAAAAATTATACATCCATCCTTTAATTTTAATGTTATTATGTGATAAAGATAATTCTAAAATAAATCGGGATTTTCTGAATTTAAAACTTAATATAAAGCCGTCTGCTTTTTGAATTTTTCACATTCAGTTTTAAAAATAAAAATTATTTATTTAATATAGTACTTTTTAAAGTTAGGGAGTTAATTTCATTCAAAGTATTATAATATATAAAATTCACAATGACTCAGGGCTTAAATATTCTAATTTTATTTTTATATATCACCTAAAATTACATATACTTATATTAGCTATAAATGTGTTTAAATACTTACAAGAATGCCTTCTTCGAATGTAGTAGCTGTTGGTAACACGTGTAATAATGTCTTGTAATATTTATTACCCTGTGAAATAAATTCAAATTGATAAAAAATTCTATAATTTATTTAAAATAAAATAACAATACATAAACGAAATATTAATTAATTAATTAAAAATTATAGTTTGATCATGTCGTTAAATTCTCTTCCCGACCACTTTCAGTGATCTTAAAACTTCCTACAATTAATTTTTAAAATTATAAATATGCTAATCCATAAATTATGCTTCAAATTAGTTGAACTTGCCTGCTGATGAATCAAAGACATAATATTTAATATACCAAATAATAAAGAGTAGATGAAAAACATTACGAGAAAAGAGATGATAATAGAATGAGGACGATATATATTAAATATCAATTGGTATAATAGAAAAATAGCTAAAGAGAAAAAAATTATTATCGCTGAAGAAATTGGAATTGATAAAGCGTCATTTGCTTCACTTATCCGTTTTGTTAATAAGTTATAAGTATTATAAATTTCAGAAATAACGACAGAATTTTTCTCCAGGTCGTCTTTTATTGTATCAATTATTGAATTCACTTTATAATAAATAGTGGCAATTACGAATATACATAGTGCAACACACAGTAATGTGATATTTATTCCATATATAATAATCAAAGTACCGTACACAGTTATAGAAATTGGTTTATGGAAATTGTCTTTAAATTGTAATTGTTTTATTCTCCAATGAACGTAAACAATCACAATTATGAAAGTTATAGAAAAACTTATGAAGAAAGCAAACGGAATCCATACATTTAAACAACGGTCTATTAAATGATAAAATTCTTTCTCGAATTGTAATGGTGTCTTCAATTTTCCTAAATGCTTAAAAACAATTTTTAATTTTAGAAGTGTTTTATTAAACAAAAGTAAAACAAGAAGAGTTATAAGAAATACAAAAAACGAAATGAATATTGTACAAATAACTATTTTGTCATCTTTCCAATATTTTGAAAATGTTGCTGAAGATGTATATAACTCGGGATTTATTATAATTGTTAATATCCAAATGCTAACGGAAGAAAATAATAGAATAACACATATACTATAGATAATCAACAGAACACTTCTCAGGCAATTTTTTTCATATAAATTTGCATAAATACCAAAAATTTCTAAGCTTCTAGCTATAATTTGTACCACATCTTCCAGATAATAAAACGAATTATCCATTTTGACTTTTATGGTTTTTTCTTACTGTCTCAAAATTTTTTCTATCAGCGTTATTTTGTTGTTACGCTTTAAATTTTCAATATTTCCTCTCAGTTATGATACTCTTTATAATTTCATATCTGTGCAATGACATTGATAGTGTATTCATTTTTCAAATATACTTAATTTAAAAAACCTGATATACAGATGTTCTGAAGGACGGATAAAAGTGCTTCATTCTATATTGAATCTAAGAATTTAAATGAGTAGGCGTAATTCTAATTTTCCAGGAAGCAATTATCTTTAATGGTATAATAAAATACCAGGCATAAGTAAATAAATTGATCGGAATTTTGTTTATCATTTATTATTGGAGATCGACAAGAATGAATGATGTTTATAATACTTAAGTATATATCGATTATTATTAATGGTATTAATCTTCCAAAAAATTTTTCATAACTGTTTGCCTTCCCATCTCTATTAATGAAGGAGCTAAATATTCTATATATTATAATTATTCTAAAATATATTATAAATTCAAATATATATCTATATATCTAATAATAAAGATTATTTTATTGAGAATTATTTTTTCATAAAATTTTGGTAATAATACTTTGCATTCTACGTATTTATCTAATTATATTAATTTAAATATGAAGAATAGAATATAATTTTATAATAAAATTTTCGTCATATTTAAGAATTATTCGAATCCGTAAACATTTGGCTCACCAATGGCCAAGCGGATACAACCCGAAATCTTAAAACAATTCTAGTTTTAATTGGTTTTAAAATCTCTATATATATTATAAGCAAAGTGTTCCGTCCCCACCGAATTTGAAACCAACACTTTACAAAGAAGCAGCGTGTAAGTATTGATAGGCCACACCTAAGGTCCTAGAGTATAAGGTTACCTCACACCGCCGTTTTAGCCACTTCCTGCCAGATTCCGGATATATGTCATCCGAATGTCAAGCGAAATTCCAAAGTTTTCTTCCCTCGCTAACTATTATGAAGCATTACAACAGTTAGCGAGGAAAGACAATTTTGGAATTCGCTTGACATTCGAGTATTATTATAATCATTATCATGTTTTAAATATTCTATTATTGATAAATAATAGAATATTTAAAACATAAGTGATGTAGTAGTTTTTCCTTGTTACATACGAACAAGAATATTTTTAAAAATAATGTAATGAATTTAATATATTTTAACACTAATTCACATTCACTTTTATATATTTTATGTCTTAAAAATAAAATAAATAATTATGATTTAGCGATCTAATTGAATGAAATTTGTAATTTATTAGAGTATCTGTAATATACAACATAGAACACAAGAAAGAAAAATAATGAAAAGTACTGTTTATATTGAAACAAAATAATATTGTGTTTTGTTTTAAGAAAAACAAAATTTTTTCAGAACAAAAATGAAACTGAAATTTCGATTCTTGCACAAAATCAAAAAACCTGGCAGGATATCTTGCACGACTTCTCCGACACTCAAACAGGAGGTTAAAGGGGCCATTAAGAAATTCGATAATTTTCAATTATACTAAGATATAAAATTTAAGTAATAACAAAAACCTAAAAGGAGTAATTTTGTTGAAGTATAATAAAAATGTCCATTTAAAAAATTGATGTTATTAAAAAATAACTTTTATATTATTAATTATTATAACAACGCTTAATTTTGAGAGTAAAGATAAATTTTTTAAAAATACTGGAAATTCCACAAACGAGTGAAATTTTCATTATGTTCGATCCCATTCGAGATCTGACGCTGATCCTTCTCTATCTTCCCACTTCCTTGAGTTCAGTACTCCAAAGTTTAATAGCATCAATGCCCCTTACATACAAGTTATTATGTCAAATTTCGTTTTTTAATACAGGTATACCTCGACTTACGTCGGTAATTGGTTCCAGGAGAGGCGACGTAAGTCGAAAAACGACGTAAGTCGAATTTACTTGTGTAGTTACGACGTAAGTCGAAACTACGACTTACGTCGTAACTAAACGCCAATAATGGAGGAAACGCCAATAATGAGCACTTAAAGACCGCTAAATAAGACGACAACACAGATGTTTTCGTGTTTCCTTCTCTAGGATTTATGATGATTATATTAACATTTATTGTAAATGTACATATTTTAATATGATTTTATGTGCTTTCAACGCTTTTCTGGTGATATTACGACTTCAATGTTTATTGCGGATGGATTTAAAGTCGAATAAACTGACTTAAACTTGATTTTTATTTTTCCATATACTTTTTTGACAAACGACGTAAAATCGGGAACGACGTAACTCGAGAGGGACGTAAGTCGAGGTATACCCGTATTTACCCCATTGTGAGAAGTTAAGCGAAATACACACTAACACACACATACATATTCCGGAAATATTTTCTCATTTTTGGAGTTCCGGAGGTCTCAAAACGTAAAGATTTGAAAAACATCCGGAGAGTCAAATTTGACATGATTCCAACACTTTCCCTTACAATGTATACATAACAGCCAAGAAATAAAATAATATAAAACTTATTTTTAGTACATATTTTAAAACGTAAATTTTACGAAACAGTTATGAATAATATTAAAGAAACATTATATATTCGCTATACTAACGATCCCTCAAATTTAAAAAGTAGCTACTATACTGAGTAGTAATTGATGTACTTTACGTGAGGAACAAAAGTATAAAATTATTTTAAATTCCATTAAAATATTTATGAGAAAATTCTTAAGAAAAAATGTAGAAAATAAAAAAATTATGGAGAACTCGCATGCTATTTTACACTATGCGTTTTAATTGTAATCATAATTTAAAATATGCCTTTTAATTGTAATTAGAAAGTATTGTACTCGTATGATATTTGACCCTCCGGGTTTTTCTTTGCAAATCTTGACGTTTTGAGACCCCTGAACCCAAATAACTGCAAAAATCTAGTAACTAGTTTCGTAACTTTTCCGACAACAACACTTAAATCTGTGTGTGGCGTCATCTATTATATTTTATTTTAAAAACGTTTTATATAATTAATTATTATAAAATGATAAAAACCTTACTTTTCAGGCAGAGACGAGTTTTGTAAAAAATTGTAAATGTTAATAACGAGTAAAATCTTCATAAACTCATACCCCGTTTGAGATACGACATACCTCCTTTATTTCCTACTGCTTCAAATTTAACCACCAAAATTTAGTAGTATCAATACCCAATACATAAATTTTCCCACAAAATTTCAGAAATTTTCGACATAAGGCACAAGTGTTATTAAGCTTCAAATAGGGTGAACAAAATCTGCAATACACACAGAAAGAAACAAGACAATCCATATATACAGAAAAAGTCCTTCGAATTTTTTGCATTTCTTGACGTTTCAAGATCCCGTGTCCAAAATCAGATTTAATGAAATTGTTTACACGTTTTTTTGGCATTTACGAGTTTTTAAAAAAATTCATCTCTGCCCTCAAAATTAAGGCTTTTGCCTTTTTATAATAATTAATAATATGTAATCTGTTTTAATAAAATCTCGTAACAGATACCGCCATACACAATATTAAATAATTACTAGCCGAAATAAAAAGGAAATAAATAAATAAAACTAGAGGTAGCAGATTTAGGTTGTGTCATAGGAAATTTTTAGGAAAGGGAGTGAAGCCTGAAGCAACATAACGTTTGGGGAATGGAATCCGACAGAAGAACATGTTACAAACTTTCCTGGTAAAGCCGGGAAAGTTATAAAACTCGTTGCTGGATTTTAAAACTAATTTGAATATTTTTTACTAATTAACTGACCATTATATAAGCAGAGTCCCGATTAATCGAGACTTGCTTTATTAATGTTTCTCATTATCTGAGGTAAATTGTGAGAAAGCTTTGTAAGCAAGAAGAGAACATAGTACTTTATTTCATAAATCAAGACAAGATGATGAATGGTGTTCAAAAGAGATTCTGGACGCTTTAAAAATAATTTACTTTAATGATATCTTACGATAATAAAAATATTAAGAATGAGAAAAAAACATTTTGATTTAATTCGTTATGAAGCTTTAATTTTTAACAATATTTTTATATTTTGTTGATCACATTGTATCAATCATTCTGTACTATCTGAATTTTTATTTTCTCGGATAATCTTGATACCTTAGATAATTGAAACTCCGCCTTAATTTTAATTATGTTACATTCCTTTTGTGAAATAATGTATTATAAAATATTACAGAATAAAAACAAATAAAAAAATTTCCACAGGAACACAATTAACACAAGCGGAGTCAATCTTTCTTTTGAGATTCTTCTCTGCTTACGATTATGTAAATTGATTAAAAATCCCTCTGACATCGGATTTTGGTAAAAAAAAAACTTTTAATAGATTTACATATTCGTAAGCAGGGAAGAGCCTGAAAAGAAAGGTCGACTCTGCTCATGTTAATTGTGTTACTGTGGTTGTGAAGAATGTATGAAAACATGACATTTTTAATTGTATTTAGTCTTCAATACTTTAAATTATATTTAATCCTGGATTTTTTAAGAATTTTTCGAGAATAATGTAGTTTTATATTATATTAATTTGACGTCGCCCACCCATATATGCATATATATATGATATAATCAAATCATATATTTTATATTCCCAGTACAAAAAATGTATATATATTTTGTACTGGGAAGTATAAATGCATGTATAAGAGCACTATTACGAATGCATATTTAATTACTTCGTAAGTATTTATGCTTATAACTCAATGTCGAATCTAAATTGTCTTTATCTGCATTAAGTAAAATGACTTATAATTGTGGTTGTACGATATTTTCATAAATAGTTTCAGATTATGTATCTGTTTACTTTACCCGAAATTTTTCATTGAAAACTTTTCCGATAAGCTTTCAAAGCATTAATTTCGTAGTTTTCAAGGTTTATAAAATATTAAAATTTTACTTTAATGAAACTGCATTATAAAATCAATTCGTGTTTCATGGATATATATTGATGAGACATAAATTTACCGTAATAATAAATGTATATCGATTAAGTTTAGTGCATGTTTATTCATCTAATTAATCGTCTACTAGAAATGCAATGCTTTAATGGATTAAAATGCATCGGCTAATACAAGACCATATTAATTACTTATTTATATAATAAGTGAAGTGGTATATACATCATACTCTAAATGAATTCAGATCATTATATTACTTTTATCAGATATATCAGTGTGAAAATGAAAACGGAACAATGTTTTGTGAGATTTTTAAAATACATTTCAGCTTATAACAAATTTCGTTTATAAAAATAAGTATATAATAAAAATTTAATATAATCCAGAAAAAATGATGTATATGAAATTGTATAATTGTATATAGAAAAGGTTTCAATTATATTTTTAAATCTTTTTAAGTTATGTGATATTTTAATTTTAAAATTTGTTTGATGTTTCCCATATATTTAGTAAATTTCTCTAATTAATAATATCGATCCTTTAAAATATTTTCTGGCTAAGTGATTTTATGAGTTAGATTTTAAAAGGAATTTCTTAATCGATATGTTTTAAGTGAATTTCTCTTGTCTTCGAAATGAATTATCTGTTATTATAAAATCGTGACAGATTTGTGTCACACAAAATTTGGTTTCTAAAACGAACAGCTGTTCCTAAATTTATCTTAAAACTTATACGTAAAATTTGGAGCCTAGCGTAAATTATATAAGACTGAATAAATATAAATTAAGAAATTCGTCATGGATAGTGAAAATTATAATTTAGAATACCTTTCCTATATCATGTCAAACTGTATTCAAGTCTTTGGAATATATGGAACTTTAAATAAAAATTATCGCAATTCTAACAAATCTCGGTTGAAATTTTACAGTTTCTTAGTTGCTTGGATATTTAATTCGGTCTGTGTATATAAATTAATTACTATATATTATCCCGAATTTAATCAGTTTTCAGCTCAAAATGTCAAACATTGGAAGAAAGATAATATCGCTGTCAGTGCCATGCTTATCAGTTGGTTTATGTTTCTCATTTTTTCCATTGTCGTGTTTGCTTGTAAAGATATTAATTTTCGAGCTAAAATGCTATTCAGAAATTTACAATTGATCACATTACCAGCAAAGTATAACAAGACATACTTGAAGATGAATGGAATTGTTTATTTCTGGATGCCATTTGGCTATTCCATAACATTTTCAATATCGTTTCTAGTTATGATATTGCAAATTTGGTTCAAATTAAGTACTTTGTTGAATAGTGGCATACCTGTTGTGATGGTAGTTATAAGTACCGCATATAATACTTTGGTCCTTACTTTAGGAATGAATGTTACATTTTCTGTTCTCTTAGTTTTTTTTGGGATCGTAAATATTGTTCACTCGAAATTAATCGATATTTTAAATTTTATGAACGATAAACTAGACGATGAAGATTTAAGCATTTCGGAACTGTTCCATGTTTACAGTTTTGTGTGGGAACGGGTTAAAGAAACAAATGACATTTTATCGAAAATATTTTCTTTGTCAGTGATCATATTTTTTAGTCTTGCTATTTTTTTATTGTACGAATTAGTATTTAAATTAGATAGTATCTATGCAATTATCATATCTTGTTTAGTAATAGCGGTCATTTATACATATTTATTTATTTTGTTTGGAGTAATGTCTTTCATTCATAAACAGGTAAGTCCATGAAGTATTAAATTTAAACTATTGAATATTTAATAATTTTTAAACTTAATATTTATATTTCATAATATATTAATATAATTATATATATTTTTATAAATAAGATTTTTCATAAATATTTAATTTTTAAGAATGCTTTTCACAATTGTATAATTATCTCTATTATTTATTTTTGCATTTATTTATATTTTGTATAAAGTTTTAGATTTATTAATTCATCTCTTAACTATTTTTGTTTATGTAATAAAAATTATTAAGTCTCTAGGATGAAAATGGTATTTTCAATAATATTATTTAATGATAATTATAATTAAGGAGTTTAATGGGATTTAAGAATCGCAATTAAAGATCATATTTTCTCATCACAACAATTACCGATCTACTCTCGATAATAATAAACAATAGAAATAAATATTTATATTTCTACTTTCTTGTTGCACATTTGTCAAACACATTTTACATATTATTATACTAAAATATCTTTGTTATATTTATAATTAGCATAAAGTATTGTGAAAAGCTAACAACGCGTTGCATAACTTTCCCGGCTGTTATGTAGACTTTATTTTAAAAATGACTTCTATTAATTATAATGAATAAAATTGCATATTGGGCCATCTTTTATACCATTTTATTACAAAAATTTTTATATTTTTCATTATTATAAAATGGCAAAAAGCTTAATTTTGAGAGTAGACATTAGTTTTATGGGGGAAAAAAATCTGTAAATTCTAACAAGAAATAAAATCTTATGTCCAACACCACTCGAGCTATAACGCGTGACACCTCTGTATTTCCCCATTTCCTTGACCTTTAACCACTAAAATTTAATGGCATTAATGCTTTTTATACACAAGTTTTATACCAAATTTTATTCCTTGATTATTATCCCATTCCGAGATATTAAACGAAATAGACACAAACACATACACCCACACTGTTTTGTTGTTTATTTTGGGGATTCAGGGGATCCCGAAACGTGATTTTCAAAATAAACCTGAAGGGTTAAATATCTTATCAAATTTAATTTACCTTTACTTACTCAAACTTATCAAATTTTATCAAATCTCTTTTATGTATACGAAAGTAAAATTGAAAATTTTGAGACTTTTTCTCAAAATTTTATATTTAAAATTATAGAAACAAAGAAATTAAACAATGTTATAGTATAAGTTTTTTATTATTATTTATGTTTTGAATGACATATATACTGACAATTTTTTCACTAATTTACATCTTTTATAAGATTAATAATTGTTCAAAACAAGCGCATGTCGGAAGGTGAAAAACAGATTATAAGAAATGTACACTTAAACAGATGTTACAGAAAATAAGAGAGCTTAATGAACAATAAAGTTAAAAATTATAAAACTTAGGAAACTTTTTCGCTTGATCAAACTTCTTCAAGTAGACAAAATTCGAAATGGAACATATTTAAAATAAATTTTTTTTGAAAAATTTAATAAAGAACGGATTGTAGTATTGTATTAAGACAAATAGTAAATAATAAATTAAGAAAAAATGTTTAAGCAGAGAGATAGGAGAAAAACGCTTCCATATATCGTTTAATTTTCCTATGTTATTGCTGTAACGTTTTCGTATTAGAATTTCTAAAGATTGCCTGATGAAAATCAGTTATAATGAGACTATTAATTGGGCATGATCCCAGTCGGATGAATAACCTTCTGTTATTAGCAGCTTAGTTTGTGATAACATCGATATAAAAAATAGTTTATACATTAGTGCAAAAGCTTTGTACTGTAAATTACAGGAAAGAAGTAAAAAACATAACGGCAGCTAATAACAGGATAACAGAATTAGCTAAGCGAGTAATAACAGAGGGATTTTTTCCTGACTGGATTCATGTCCAACTAATCGTCTCTTATCGCGAGAAAACCGTAATTTCTAATCAAGGGAATCCTTAAAATATTCTAAATTAAGATTTTTAATACAAAAGTCTTGCAACATCAAAAATATTTATATTATTATTTTTATTAACTGTATATATATATATATATATATATATATATATATATAATTTCACTGCTGTCCGTCCGTCCGTCCGTCTGTCTTTCATCAATTTCGAGAAAGGTGTTAGATAAATAAAGGAGGAGACCTGATCTTGAAAACGCATGGGTAGGAGGTCTCGATTAACTATATACAAGCTTCCGACTCAAACCGGAAGTCACTCACGTTATTTCAATTCAAAACATCACCTGTAAGGTGTTAGATAGATGACTGGCACGAGTCTATTGTTAAAGAAAAAGTATGATATACAGGGTCAAGCCATTACTAATTTGAGGTGGATAGAATATATTTTAAATTAAAGAAATTAAAAATATTTTTAAAAAATTGCATCCCGGCATTGTGACGATGTCACAATAAACAGTTGCTCGTTTTCATTAAATTCTTTCATTTTCTGTAATACCGGCTTAAGTGTACATTTCTTATAATCCTTTTATAGACTGTATAATTGAATAAACATCACCGTCTACTAATGTCTAAATATATTCAAAACACTAAAAATGATTTAAAATATTTAAAAACAGACTGGACACTTAAATATATATGAAAATTTGTAACAAAAAATCACTATGAAAAACATAAAAGTTCGTTGTAATTCGATTTCGGATTATTATACTGCGATATAGTAGCATATCGAAGAAACCTGAAATCGTAATGTAAAAATAAACTGCAATTATAGAATATTTAAAACATTTGTTTATATTACTAGTTATGATTAATTTTATTGGTAATAATTTTATTTTCCAGGGTAAGAAATATTATAGATTTTTGTTACATATGATAACAAATGTTTCCACAAGTGGGGAATGCCTTTGGGTGAGTTTGTTTTTATAGCCGATAATGTTTTATTAAATAGTTTACTAAGTGTTTATAAAATATAATAATTTAAAGAAACAATTCCTCGGAATGCTTCAAAATACCTATTTAAAAATTTTCCATAAAAAGTTCTTTTTATTACCATTATATTTTTATTACATTTCTTAATAAAATAGTAAATATATTCTTCGAGTTTAGAAATATATCTTGATATAATAAAACATAATTTAATTTTTCTGTTATGTATATCTATACGTTTAATCAAAATAGGAAATTTAATCTGCGATCTCATTAGAATTCACTATAAATACACACTATATTATAGGCCTATATTTAATTAATAATTTTTAATTTCATTTTATATAAATTAAGGAAAACATTATATTTTTTATGCAGAAGTGAATTTTTTATCTTATGTGATGTGAGATTATAAAAAAATATACTCTTATGATTTCTTTACAGTATGTATAATAAAGACATGATAATAGTAATGTCCATACATTACTATTATGTATATATGTACTTTAATAATACATTACTATTATTAGGCCTGTATATTACATGTACTATAATAATAATTTCTATTACCTAAAACAGAAATAATTAATTAATTTTGCATAACTTGCATTATATTAGTCTCGAACAAAATCAATATATTAATTAGAATTCTAAATTTTGTTCGTTTTCGAAGCCTCATTTCATGATCACTAATGATTTTCGATTAGTGATCACGGATTTTATCGTGTTCGTTATATATTAATATTAATTGAATTCCTTTTATTCATAATTTATGAAAATATTCCTTCTATCTTGTCTATTTTTATAGTTAGCTGCTTATTTAATTTCTCAAAAACAGTTCAAGTATCGAACTACTCACGAATAAAATGGAAAAGAAACTAAACAATCTCAAATTTTTACATTATCATAAAATAATCATGTTACACTGTATTTACAGTATTTGTAATAATATAATCATTCAAATCATCATACTTACTTTTCCAGGGTATTAACATCCCTTTGACACTTGAAAAATTCAACCACGAGTTACTTAACTTTCCCGGAAACATTTGGTGGCGCCATCTGTTATGATATTTTATTTTAAAAATATTTTTATTTTTTAATTATTATAAAGTGGAAAGAAGCTTAATTTTTAGAGTAGGGGTGGTTTTTATAAAAATTTGTAAATGCTAATAACGAGTAAAATCGTCATTAAATCTGACTCTACTAGAGATGCACACGATCCTTATTACCACTCCACCCCCTTGGACCTTTAGACACCAAAATTTAATAACATCAATCCTCCTAATAAGCAAACCTTGCAGAATTTCAGAAATTTTCGACATAAGGCACAGGGGTTATTAAGCTTCAAAGTTAATGAACAAAATCTGCCAAACACACACACACACACACATACACACAATAACGTGTATTTTTAATTTTTTAATTGTGTTATGACATCACTATGATAAAATGTAAAACATTGATATAGTTAATTTACTTTGCGTGATAACTTAGGATTTTTATTGTAAAACAAATTGCAATTGCTAAAGAAATTTTTTCGTTTAAAAATTCCCTGGTTTATTTTGAATCATTATTTTATAAATTTTAAAATAAATCATTAAAATCATTTATAAAAATTTTTATCTTTATAAGTAAAATTGATTTATATAGACCAAATCTTATCTAAAAATTAAGTATTGTGAATAATTTGAAAATAATTCTTCGTTATTAAGTAATAGTATCAAAAACAGCAAGTAAAATATCTTGAGAGTTTATTATATTGATATTTGTAATAAATAAAACATTAAGAGTTTTAAATATGTTAAATCATTTTTACACCTTAATATAAATATAAAATATTAATTGTTTTTCTTATTTGCAATATTTTAAAATTTTTTTGCAGCTCGTGAATTAACTGAAAATTTGTTCATTTTATTAAATAGAAATATTTCACTCAGTATATTTAGTAATTTCATAATCTGTAGTGTAGGGTAAAGTCACAAGAATATAAGGATACGTGGAATCAAAGATAACTGGCAATACTCATTAATTGTTTGATTGGTGCTAAACAAAGCTTATACAGGAAGATCGTTTTCGTAAATCGTGAATCTTTAAATGAGCTTTGTAATTTTAATAGCTAACACTAAAAATTTTAACTTTAAAGTAATGAGTTCTCAGATTTTTAAAGTAGAAGCGATGATTTTTGTTTGTGAACAGAAAGATGCGTTGCTTTGTTTAGGTTTGCTGGAACATGCGTACAGTGTAATGTCGACTATAATTTTTTTCTGAATTAAGATAGATGCATTCTAGAGTATGCACGTATCATTAAACATCATTGAAAAATTTTTAAAGAATTAAAAGCTATTGGCTTTCTTTCTTCAGTAACACATCACATAAGGAACAATTGATTTATGTATATTTTATTAAAGGAAATGCATTTCATGTCTCAGTGACTTCTCTTCAGTCTTTAGACTTTAAAAAAGGCAGATATGAGTTACATGATACAAAATAATACATATAGTATTTTAACAATTTTTTTTTTTAATCAATCAGATTGGAGACAAGTCTGCCCAAGAGGGACCACCATTATTTTGCGTTTCAGACTAAAAACATACACATATGGCGACAGGCCTTCCTTTTTAGGCTTCATGTCGCCAGTAGTAAAAAAGTCCTTTAAAAAAACACAAACATCCAATTAAAATTAAGGAGTCGGTGACATACAGACGTCTCTCTTCAACCATCCGGCCAGTGGGTGTTTCCGCTAAAAAAGCGGACTAAAAAACGTTTCAGACTAAAAACATACACATATGGCGACAGGCCTTCCTTTTTAGGCTTCATGTCGCCAGTAGTAAAAAAGTCCTTTAAAAAAACACAAACATCCAATTAAAATTAAGGAGTCGGTGACATACAGACGTCTCTCTTCAACCATCCGGCCAGTGGGTGTTTCCGCTAAAAAAGCGGACTAAAAACGTTTCAGACTAAAAACATACACATATGGCGACAGGCCTTCCTTTTTAGGCTTCATGTCGCCAGTAGTAAAAAAGTCCTTTAAAAAAAACACAAACATCCAATTAAAATTAAGGAGTCGGTGACATACAGACGTCTCTCTTCAACCATCCGGCCAGTGGGTGTTTCCGCTATAAAAAAGCGGACTAAAAACGTTTCAGACTAAAAACATACACATATGGCGACAGGCCTTCCTTTTTAGGCTTCATGTCGCCAGTAGTAAAAAAGTCCTTTAAAAAAACACAAACATCCAATTAAAATTAAGGAGTCGGTGACATACAGACGTCTCTCTTCAACCATCCGGCCAGTGGGTGTTTCCGCTAAAAAAAGCGGAAACACCCACTGGCCGGATGGTTGAAGAGAGACGTCGTGTATGTCACCGACTCCTTTAATTTTAATTGGATGTTTGTGTTTTTTTAAAGGACTTTTTTACTACTGGCGACATGAAGCCTAAAAAGGAAGGCCTGTCGCCATATGTGTATGTTTTTAGTCTGAAACGCAAAATAATGGTGGTCCCTCTTGGGCAGACTTGTCTCCAATCTGATTAATAATAATCTCGCCATCGGACGGAAAAAATCGACAAAAAAAAAAAAAATTTTTTTTAAATTAATTTACATGGTTGATTGTTAATTACAATTGACATAAGAGAGTATGTTGGGTGGTTGACTTGGTAATCAGTTTAGTAGAGTTACTGCAAAGTACGGATCATCATTGAGTATGCGGTTGCATTTGTAGATTGAAGTTGCAACCGTCATTCTACAAATGCAACCTCGATGATCCGTACTCTGCAGCAACCCTACTAAACTGATTACCAAGTCAATTACCCAACATACTCTCTTATGTCAATTGTAACCAACAATCAACCATGTAAGTTAATTTTTAAAAAAAATGTTAAAATACTATATGTATTATTTTTTATCATGTAACTCATATCTACCTTTTTTTCTTTTTTTTGTAAAGTCTAAAGACTGAAGAGAAGTTACTATGACCCGAAATGCATTTTCTTTAATACAATATACATAAATCAACTGTTCTTTGTGTGATGTGTTACTGAAGAAAAAAAGCCACTAGCTTTTAATTTTTTAAAGTCTACAAAAAACCAATAACGGAAACCTAACTAAATCATTAAAAAAAGATGTTAAGTCTACGTTTATTTTCTTTCTTGAGCTATAAAAATGGGTCGTTTTAAAAGAAAAAGCGGCAGAAAACTATTTTTCACAAATATAAAATTTCGAAGAAGCTCAGTTAAAATTTCTGACTGAGAAAGCAGCAATTCAGATAGTTTATCTCAAATCATAACAAATTTATTTATAAATTATATAATTGAATTGTTCAGAAATTTGTTTTAACTTAAACAGATACTTGAGAATGTTTCAGCCTTAAACATGTTTGACTTTACACTGGATAGCTTGAAATTCTAAATTTGTATAGTTATTTCATCACAGTATGTATCCTTACCAGTTCACCTCAAGAACTTTCTTTTGTAAAATATTTACCTCGAAAAATGTAAATATATCTGTATATAAAACCCACAATTTCAATAATTGACCTGATTCTCCCCAATTTTCTGAACTAGTGATTAGAAAAATTTGGGAAAATCGGATTACTGCAAAGCGCCTGATTTTTTAAATGTAAAAGAAGTAAAAATAATCCATCTGAAAATAATATTCCTTATTATCACGTAACAGCATCATAAAACAATGGACAAGTTCAGTATTACAACTTAGGAATCGTTTATAAATGGCGCGTACTCTTAGATCCCTTACTATTGGAATCCCACACAATAGCAAAATTGGAAACTATTATATGACTTTATCCTATAAAGCACAATAAAATTTGTTATTTTCATTAATAATTTAAAAATTTACCAATAAAAACATTTTGCGGAAAAATAGTAAAATTCAAAAGATTTTTCATAAAGTCCAGGAATAAAAAATATCATTGCGATAAATAATTCATAAAACTAAATTTTCATTTGACAACAATAAGGATCATTATGTACCGATACCTAACTTATATTCAAAATTAAATATGTATATATATATATCGTTAATAGTTATATAAAATAAATTTTAAAATAAATATTTATGCTTTTATCCTATGTAGTTGGATTTCATGATAAAAAGATCCAATCCAGCATTTGGATTAACATTATACCCTAATTATTTGGTTACCAAACAAATAATTTTTCGGGTAAGTAAATCAATTTTTTCTTATTTAGATAAAAATTATTTCAAAAATGTTTAACTCGTGTTTAATATTTAGCATTTATTCTATATTTATTAAAATTAATCATAAATAACTTTTTAATTTATTTTTACAGATATGTAGTATCTTTCTTTCTATAACTGTAGTATTTCTTCAGTTGCGGAGCTTAAAGAAATAATCTAATTTGTAAAATAAAAGACACTTCAAAATGTAAATATTAATATTATATAAAATAAAATAAAAATAAGAAAAAATAATTTATCTTTACCGTAAATTTTAAATCATTTCTTAAAAATACTCCATACATAAAATTTCATAAACGTAAAATATCAGCGAGCGTATATTTATTTTGACATCGTTACAATACCGGGTTACAATTTTTAATAATATTTTAATTTAAAAAAAATCACATGACTTCCAGTTCCGAATAGAAGTTTGTATACACGTTAATTGGGACCTCCTGCACCCAAGCTTTCCATATCTAGTCTCGATTTTCATCTATTTAACTCCATTCTCGAGATTAACGAAGAACAGATAGACAAACAGCCAGATTGACGATAGTGGAATTGTATAGATCTTCAATTTAAAAATTTAACCCACTAAACCGTGTTATATAATTTTGGAAAATCTTTATAAATATTTCAAATTTTATAATTAAATATTAGAAAATTAATAATAATAATAGTAATATTTAATATTAATTTAGAGTACTGGTAGTGCGGAATTGTATCTGATTTTTCCGGAATAACAAAAAGAATTATTAACTACAAAACATTGTGAATTATTTTTAAGGTTTTTTTCGTACTATTTTATTCTGTAGAATAAATGTCAAAACAAAAAACATTAAATAAAAAAATGGCAAAAATTTAATATTTTATTTATGTGCAATCGATGACATGCTCTGTTGATATAGGTGCCAATTAGGAACAAAGCAGCAAACAAATTAAGGGAAAAAACAAAATAAAAACATTTATTTTAAGATAAGTAAGTCCAAATTACTTAAATGGAGCAGTTGTAATATTATCTCAGAATGAAGCTTAAAAGCTGGAGACTAGTGTCAGAGAGAAAGAGTTACGGCTGATTAAATCTTTCAAAAAAATTTATTGGTAATGCATTTCAGGTAGTGAATCTTTCAGTGTGGGCTCCACACAAGTTCCGAATTGCTCACTGAATGAGCTTAAGAATGTTTATTATAGAAAGGAATTCGTTAAACAAACGTCGTTGCGATGATATAAAAAAAACGACGTAAGTCTCGAGAGAGAATCGGAACCGGAAGTTGAACTTTGACGCTTGTAGGACTGATAAAATTTGGGAAAATTGGGGAATAATAGTCAATAATATCAATAAACTGGGACGAATATTTTGTAACTATGGGGTCAATCTTGGTATCTGTCACACCAATATACGAATCTCCACCTAGCTTTCGTACTGGTTTAGGTTTACAATTCGGCAACCTCACATTAGGATACCTTTCTTCAGGCTTATAGGCAGGGCCAGATCATCGCATAGACAAATAAGGCAAATGTCTAGGGCCCGGTCAAACTGTCTATTTTGAAAAAATTTGTAAATAAGATTATTTAAAAATTCAGAAAAGTATACTAAGTTTATTCATATTTATATACTTACTTTTTAAAAACTATCTTGACTTTTATTTAAATTATCTTTTTCATTATTCAATTTAACTTTCATGGGTAAAATATTATATTATTTGAATATCAACCAAAAAGGTTAAATTAAACAATTGGTATTTTAACGTAATATTGTTATTGTATAACAACTTTTGTTAGACATTTTAAAAAATTGAAATTTATCTTTTTGAATTTATAAAAAACTGTTCAAACTTTTCTAGAAAAACTAAAATTTATTGTTGTATATTAAATATTTTTTATTAATAAAAATTTAAGATTTGTTTTAGTTTTTCAAATTATTTAGTTTTGTTTTATTTATTGTTTTATATTTTTTTTGTTCTCTATTTCTTGTGGGATAGGGAGTGAGCCCGGTAAGAAGAAAATGTCTAGAGCCCAAAAGTGGGTTAATCCGGCTCCGCTTATAGGTATAGGTCTTATCTGTTACTTTAAAAAGTAATTGGAGTAATAGGTGAGTAATAGCTTATATTAGATTAACAAAAGTACTCTTTTAAGTATTAATTTTTTCGTTCTTTTTCTGTCTTTTATGCCTCAAATACTGTAATATTCTTCTCGATAAACATACTCATTAGGGGTTGTACTTTTAGAATTTCCTGCTGATGAACTCCTCTCCTATCTGTCCACTCAAGAAAGTAATTGCATTTTACATATGCTTCCATGTAATTATTCAGTTACTAAAAAAAAGTAAATGAATTAACTTTACAATGAAATTGCGATACGTAATGATTCCATAGATTTAATTGACCAACCTTTGGCTTATAGAAATGCCTTTTTTAGGTTTTCCATCGTCTTTTTAAACGGTATAGCCTGAGTTACAACGTCTGCAAAACATCCGGACATTATTCTCAATTTCAATTAAAATAAAATATGAATTTACACTATTTGTAGTTTTAGATAGAAATATCCTCTTAACAGTGGAACAGTCGTACTCGGCTCTACCAGTTAGTTGTGGAGATAAACCGTGGGAGTTTTTTTAAGAATTTTCCCACGCGTTTTTCTCGTTTCCGTTTAGGAAAAAAAATTTTTAAACAGTTACGTCTTGTAAAGAAAAAATCGTTCTTTATTGTCACATAATTTTTTTATATATGAATTTTTTTCGCGGTAATTTTTTGCTAAAATTTTTTTTTTCAAATTTATATTAAATTCTTTTTTGATTTTCCATCCGATACGATTTTTTCAAAACTTTTGAATTTATTTTCAATTTTATAAAATTTTTTAAAGTTTTAGGCATTTAAGTAATGACGATTTTTTCCAACCTGCGAATCAAATTCAAGAAAATGTAATTGACAGTTAACGAATTTCATCCACAACAATAGAAGACGTAAAGGTTGTTATGACTACAACTGGCGGCCTTTCCCCCCAGACTGAAATGTGGGTGAAGGTCGTCTCGTGTTCTACTTTCTGTAGAAGTGACGTAATCATTGTAAATAAAAGAAAATTTCAGTATATCTTTTATTTAAAATTTTAAAATTCCTTGTTCAAATTTACACCGAAATATTAAAGCGGATTAAAATATTAGAATTTTGTAAATAAACTTACTTCACATATAATAAATTTAAATGAATTAATCTATAAGAAACAACAAAACAATAAAGAAATGTAGAAATATTTTTATATTCATTTTCACATTTATAACATATGTTATCGTCATTGATCGATATTTAATTTTAAAAACAATTTTCATCATTGGCATGCATCAGAAAAAAAAATGCACAACTTCCCTAAAACACACTTCATTGAGAAGGTCCGCTTCACTCTGAAAAAGCCGACAGTTTTATGTCAGAAATCCAACGTGTGACCTACTTTCTCTAACATAGTAAAACAAAGTAAGTTACAGTACAACAATACACATAAACATAAATAAATTAGTAGCCCAATAATACATACTTTCATGTAAATCCATATGTTATATCCAAAAGTCAGTTTTCCCAAATTGTTGAAAAATAAATTATTTTCAACTTTTCTTTTTGTAAAGTAGCATATTCTGAAAAACAAGTTCTATATTCAGAGTAAAATTTCCACCTTTTATCCGTTAAAAATAACGCAAAATGTACGAATCCACGTAATAAAAAATTCTCGCAGTGAACTTCGAAAAAACCAGAAACACAGATACACCAGACTCCACTGTACAAAATTTTCCCACGAACTGATTCATATTTTAATGCACCTGTGAATAATTTCATCACATGACGAAAAGTTTTTGAATAAAAGCTAAAAGTTTTTCAAAATTCTTTCATAAAATCCGATGAATTTAATTAATACACAATAACTAGATCTGTTTAATAAAGATTAATAATTTTCCATTATAATTATGCAAATAAGATATAAAAAAGATCATCGCGCAAATTCTCCCGCGAACCATGGATGACTCTTACGTCATCTGGATTGAAGTTTCCTGCAAAATAGTGAAAATTTTTATATAATTATTTTACTAATCCAGTCAAATTTAAATAATATAAAATGTCTAGATCTGTTTAATAAAGATTAGTAATGTACTATCATTAATATGCAAATTAGATATGACAAAGATCACTGTGGGAAAATTCCCGCCAAGATAAAAATAGCTTTCGGTCACGTGATCACCAAGAAATACGCCTTAAATTTAATGTTTGTGTACAAATTAATACATTTTAACTAATGTCATCGTTTAAAATTTAATGTTTCTGTAAAAATTAGTAAATTGTAACAAATTTCATCAAAGACAACAGAATAATTTTCAGCTTATAAAAACTCTACAATAAATGATTATTTCTTCGAAAGACGTCGATATGCACGAATAAATAATAAATATACAATAATGCTTTTATCCATTTTAAGTGGATATTGTAAAAATTAAGCTATTTAATTTGTTTGGCTTTTATAATTTAGTTTCCGAATATTTTACTGTGAAATTCCATTTAGTAAACAGAAACAAAGACAAGCTATTAGTTATAAACAGGACAATAGAATAATTTTTACGTAAATTGAGTGAAAATAAAGAAAAAAACGAATTATATCAAAGATGGGGACAAACAAGCTTACATCCCTAGAACAGAGCTTATAATTTGTTGTCAATTTCAGCCTGTTCCTACTTTGACTGTTTTCTGTTGGTAAAAACTTATTTTTTTAAAATAAAAGTACTTTGTTGTTAGTGAAGAAAGATAAAAGTATCGAAATATAATATTCAGAATTAAAAATATTGATGTATGTCCATATTAGAAATGTATATTTTTTTCCGATATTAGAAATAATATCACGAGAAAAACATTATATAAATGAAATACGGCCATAAACAATTTCTTTCTGTCAAATAAATTACGGATTAAACGGGTTTATTTAGAAAAATTCAAACGCGAATAACTGACTTTAAATATAGAGAGGATACAGTATGCTTGTTATGTGATAGTATCTGCGTTTACAAATTAACAGAATTTTCCATTTTTTTTTTTTACACATTATAATCTAGGAAACTATGTTTAATAATAAGACATACTACAGAAAGGGTAAGAAAGGAACGTCAGTCATTGTATCTAATGTATTATTGAAAGTTTCATTCATATAGATAATTAATTTTATCAAGATACATTTCTCCAGAAGAAAATTATCAATATTTCTCGTAAATATAAGTAAATTTTATTATAATTTAGATAAAAACTCATTTTTTCCCCACGCATGGCTTCTTTCCCCTCCCTCTTACTCCTATACTTGGAACATTCCATTTCATAATTTGATGTAATAATAACGTTTAAAATGATTCTAAATAAAATATTGACACTTAAAGTAGGTTAATATAGGCCTATATTGTCACGAGTCTCAGGTGTATTCATAAAAATGTAATAATCTATACAATAATACTTTCTCACATGCTCCATGTGTTAAAGTTTGCAGCTGTAATTGAAGTAATATATAAAGAAACAAAATGTTTATATTATCAATAGTTATAAAAGATATCTTATTTTCACGTAGAAAAACAAAATAAGACAGAAGAAACAGACAATCACACGATATCTCTATCCAGGACATTCTATAATTGATTTCAAATTTCTAATGTCGACATACATGAATATTTTTGTGTGTGTGAATATTATATTTCGATACTTTTATGTTTCTTCACTAAGAACATCTTAAAACATTAACTTTTTACCAACAAAAAACAGTCGAAGTAGAAACAGGCTGAAAATAACAACGAATTATAAGCTCTGTTCTGGGGATGTAAGCTTGTTTCTCCCATCTTTGATATAATTCGATTTTTTTTCTGTATTTACACTCAACTTACGTATAAATTATCGTATTGTGCTGTTTATACTTAATAACCTAACTTTGTTTCTGTTTACTAAATTGAATTTCACAGTAAAATACTCGGAAACTCTAAATTATAAAAGCCACACAGATTAAATGGCTTAATTTTTACAATATCAATTTAAAATGGATAAAAGCATTATTAAATAATTATTATTTATTCGTGTATATCGACTTCTTTCGAAGAAATACTCATTTATTGTACGGTTTATGTAAGCTGAAAAATTAAATTTTAAACATATTTCTTGGTGAACACGTGACCGAAAGCTATTTTTATCTTGGCGGGAGATTTCCTAGTGACCTATCTCATATCTAATTTGCATATTTGTAATAATATTTGTGATAATCTTTATTAAACAGATCTAGACATTTTATATTATTTAAATTTGACTGGATTAGTAAAAGAATTATATAAATATTTTTAGTATTTTGCAGGAAACTTCAATCCAGATGACGTAAGAGTCATCCATGGTTCGCGGGAGAATTTGCGCGATGATCTTTTTTATATCTAATTTGCATAATTATAATGGAAAATTATTAATCTTTATTAAACAGATTTAGTTATTGTGTATTAATTAAATTCATCGGTTTTTGTGAAAGAATTCTTTAAAACTTTTAGCGTTTATTTAGAAACTTTTTGTCACCTCATGACATTGGACAAGAGCATTTTCGTTTTGTTTATTGTATACGACAGTTCGCGCCAGATTTCGTAAAGTGCGGTTTAATAATTCTGTTTCTCGTTTTTTCGAAGTTCACTGCGATAATTTGTTATTACGTGGATTCATACATTTTGCGTTGATTGCAATGGATATTTTAAGGCATAAAGTTTACTGTGAATTAGTTCTAAATTCAGAAAGAAAAGTTGAAAGTAATTTATTTTTCGACAATTTGGGAGAACTGATCTTTGTTTGGATGTAAATGAAGGCATGTAAATTTATTTGTGCATATAATTATCTAGTTCTAATTTCGAAACATTTATGGCATTTAGTGTTTATAAGCGTGTTATTTAGACATGTCTACCAATTTAGTGCTAAAACGTAGAACTACGTCAAAGAAGAATACAAACTTTAATTAGCAAGTAGTATCTTTATTAGAAAACTTATTTGTTGGTAGATTTTTTTACATTTAAAGTGTAATTAGATGAAACTAAATGGATGTGAACATAGAAAGTTGAATATGGCAAGAGTAATAGATAAAACTATTATTACATATTACTCGATCAGAAAAATTTATACTTGAAGAATTTTGTTTTGATAATTATTGCCTAGGGTTTATGTCGAAAATATTTTTCAGTTATATTTGTAATTACAGTTAATTCGAATAGTAATGGCGCTTAAATATTTATAGAATTAATTGAAGTTTTCGAGTTTTGTTTTGAGGAAACTGAGGAAGGCAAGAGTATCTACAGTTGTATAATGAACTGAATTTAAGTAAATTAGGTGACTTTGTATGTTTCGATGTAGTTTTTTATAATATTACGATATACGAACTTTCGATTTTGTAAATTGTATTATACTAAAAAATAAAGTTTTTCGTTATTCTCCTACTTAATGATGTATTTATAATGTTTCTGAATTAAATAATACTTATTAAATTGAAATCCAAGCTTTACAAAGTACTATGAATATTAGAGAAGACCGTTTTACTATAAACTACTACGTTTTACTACAGCTTACTCTAATGTTGATTTTACGAAAAGTAGGTCAGACAAGGACCGTTAGACTGATGACGTAGGCTGTTTACTTTTTCCGGTTGCATTGGTGCTCTCCCGATAGCGTCATTTACAGAAGTCACACCTACTTTTTTCTGACGCGAGCCAATTAGGAATATTAATTTTTTTAACCAATCAGATGACGGCGGGAGATTTAAATTCGATTTATGTCGATAGATGGCCGTCTAAAATTTCATATTTATTTTAATTTTCTTTCTTTTATTGTAATTTCTCGAGAACTAAAGGATATTCCAAAACAAAGTTGGAGAACCCAACTACTCGTGAAAATTCTACGACTTCACGAAATGGTCCAGGTATTTTATAAGAATTTTTTAACGGCTATTTCCGTCCCTCACCACTGCCACTCGATCGCCTTGGACGGCTATTTCCGTCCCTCACTGTTAAGAGGATATTGTATATGCAGTAGTAATCTGTATTCACCTTAGTTAAATTACTGTAAAAAACGGAAAAAAATCACTCTAGATAACAGATACATGATTTCTCCCGTGTATACATTGTACTACAAAAATTGGATGACTTGCGATCCGAACGCTACTAGAGGCAAAAAGAAGCATCTTACCGGTTTTAGTTAGGGGAACAAGAAAATGGCATGCCCATAGTGAAGATCTTTACTATGATCCGCTAAGATCTTTACGATAATCCGTCTCGAGTTAGTCCTTGCGACCCGAGAATGTTTTTACGTTGGTTCGTAGAAAGGTACACCTCCACACTACTACTACTACTATTACGAGTAAAGATTAAGAGGGCTGTCTATCTTGTTGACTGACTTAGCCCTGAAAGAAATGAAAGGAAAGAAGAAGTAATAGTGATAGATTAGATGGAAGATTAGGATATGAAGGGAAAGGGGTCTGCAGAGTCGTCTTGCTTCGGCATACATTAACAGAACAAACTTTAGGAAAAAAATACAATTTAGGCTACTTTGCCTACATTGAGACTTACAATGTGAACAGTTGTAACATATATACAATTATATACAATATGTACAAGATGATCAGTTGTTTGTCGACAATTTAATCAATTTCTTCACTTGTAGTAGTTCTTTCATTGTCTTCTGGTGGATATTCTGACTGTTTTCTTGCAGACAGTTTTTTCGTTGCTTTTATAAATTTACAGAGGTTATCGAATAACATTTTACTTTGCACAAGTGCTGTGCGCTTTGGTGGCCAATTTGAGCCGGCCAAAACACATTGTCTCATAAAGGTTTCACGAGGATGTTCGTATTTGCTGCACTGGAATAAGTAATGTGTCACGTTGTCAATGCTGTCACTGTCTATATCGCACTTATCAGTATTTCTCTTTCCAAATCGAAAGAGATATTCATTAAAGTTACCGTGTCCTAGTAAACATTGAGTAATTTCGTAGGTAGGTTTAAGATGTCTACATGCTCTTCTGACGGCGATCGTCGGTATGAAGCTATACAAAGTTCTACCTGTGTTCGAGTGTTCCCATTCTTCTTGCCATCTTTGATCTATTATTTCTCTAATTTTTTGCTTAACTACTTTGATTGGTATTCTACTATATGTTATTGGTAGGTTGCTTTTTGCTGCTTTCTTAGCCAGCATGACGGCAGTCTCGTTTCCCTCGTACCCTTTATGGCCAGGAATCCAATGGAATTTGAGTATTTTGTTGCCGCCAATTCTATGAGCCAATTCAATTGTTTCGTGTGCAAGTAAAGTACTTCTAGTTTGGTTTTTAAGGGTGTGAATAACTACCCTGCTGTCGGTGTATATTATTGTAGGTCCCTTGTACCATTGGGATTTTTTGTCAATATGTTGTAAGGCTTTGAAAACACCCCAAAGCTCTGCTTGGGTGATTGTGCAATAATTCGCCATTTTAAGGCTAGCCTGATAAGTCTTAATGTTCTTCCTCCACACTCAATTCAGCGAATATTTACAGTTTATTTTCAAACAAAATAATTCAGAATATATAAGTTTAACAATATTACACATATAATACAACAGGGTACAGTATCTCACGTAACAGCTGGTCCTATTGGGACAATTAGACTCTGGAAAAGCTTTTGGTCGGTTGGTGGAGATGGCTCAACAAGTACCGTCCATCCCCTCTCAGTACTCACCCGTCCCTGAGTTCAATGCCTTAGGAGAATACTCTCTCTGCGCTCAGCAGAGAGAGTGTCTGAGACTACAGTACTATCTGTCTCTCGCCCTTCTCTCCGTTCCTTTCGCCACTCTTACTATTTAAAGAGTTCCTCGACGACAACTTACGACCAATCAGGGTCCTCTCTTTCTCCAGAAGGCTTCAAAAACGTCCGCTCTCCTCCCGACGAATCAGCTTACCGCCACGTCCGTTCTTTGTTTACATTTTTCTAGCCGACAAACATGTGGCCAAAACATTGACACGTACAGACGAGTCCCATAAACGGAGACGCTACACCCTTTGTCTTCCCGACCGTTTATAGACACAACGCCAGGTGGGACCAATTACCAAGGTCGTGTTGCTTTTAGACCAGCTCTGCTAAAAGCGGACCTTTACACCCATACCGTTATCTATAGATCATGCTTTAAGCTCAATTCATACTGTCAAGCAGCTCACAGTCTAATCATGCTACTTCGTATTATCTGTCTAATTTCGAAAAAGATATGTATATAAATAAATCATTGTTTCGTATTTATATATTTGTAACTTTTATTTACTGTTCCTGTATCTTATAAACTGGTCGCCGAAATATAACCAATTGAAAACTGCAAAAGTGTCCATAAAAGCTGTATTATTTGTATTTTTTTTATTTTTTTTTTTTTACTTATTCATTTGGCGGTGCAGACGCTCCTAGAGAAAAAACACTACTGAATCTAGAGAGCTCAAATTTTAAACTTAAGCCTTTCTCCTTATCAGTGAAGAGCCGGCGAAACTTGCGGGTCGATAGGTGAAACTTGGCTGGTGGGTTCCATCTCTTACCTTTATCGCTTCCTAGGAAAAAATTGCATCCAAACGAATAATTTTCATTCCAAATGCCGCCCAGAATAACAAAAGCTCAAATTTGTAACCACTAAAAATAAAAATTATTCTCAGTTAAAAACAAGTGAAAAATACTCGATCCACTTCCGACTTGGAGGACAGTACAAGTCAAACAAGGCAAACAAAACTTTCATTATTACCAACGCTATTATTCTATAAATGATATACTCCAAATGCATTTCGCGTCTCTAGTAGGCCTCATCAGTGGATACATCAAGTTAGTAATCGCTGTTCTTGTTTTATATTTAGTAACTTTTCCCAACATGCATCAACGTTCATCCCAGTATTTAAATTAAGTACACGCGGTGATGCAAAAATGTTCAACATTTCTTCTTTCAATACAATTTTCTATTTTATATAATATTTTAGTATTTTTCCAATTTATGTTACAATCGAATTTACTAGAATGCAAGAACCACGCCGATTCCATTCTTCTTAATCTGATAGACGCCTTTATCCTCAACTGCAGCCTTCTTCCACTTTCTTTAATGTAATAATTTGGATTTCGACAAGTACATGGCATTCTGTATACAACACCCGCAATCTTAAATTGATCTCTGGGCGTATTTGTATCTTCACTATTTATGATGCTGATCACATTTGACATCTTACTTTTTTGATTCGCAACTATGCATATAGAAAATTCTTTAAAGATCGGTTTATATTTTTCAAACATATTAGTAACATAAGGAAATTTTATATAAGAAATATTTTTTATCTCATTTTTAACATTAAATGTATAATTGAAATAAGAGTTGTACCACTTACAAACAGGGTAATCATTCAACAAGAATTTTTTAAAAATTTGTTTTATTTCTATATTTATATTTTCTTGTAAAGTTGTTCTATTCAAAATCTTCCTTAATTCAATGATAAATACATTCTTTTTAGGAGGGGAGTGAGGAGATGGCTGCAGATTTTGCAAGGTGGTCAGCGGCTTCGTTACCAATGACACCTGAGTGCCCACGCACCCACTTAAAATGTATGTTATGTCCATGAGTATTGTGCGTGAGGTAACGATGAATACGAAGAACATTATCTCCCCTTTTTCCTAGGCCAGTAATGGAGCAAATTGCAGTCATGCAGTCCGAATAGATTGTGATGGATTTAGAATGTGGGAACCAGTCGGCAAAAATATGATCCATTGCCTTAGTGATGGCAAGGATCTCTGCTTGAGGAACAGAACAATGTGGGCCAAGTTTGAAGGCAGAGCGGTGAGTCTTCCCTGTCTGGTGGTCGTAGAGAACAAAAGCAGCACCCACCTTGTCATTGTTTTTAGATCCATCAGTGAAAATGGATATATCGTTGGTATCATTATGGTCAGATAATTCGTTGATGGTTGAAGGATAATCCTGGAGAATGTTTGAGGCAGTGCTCTTTAGTTCTGTTCCATAGGAGAAAATGTCTTCCTTGAGGTTATTGGGTAGTTCTGAGAGGATGTCACTGTTACCAATATTGTTGATAGGGCAATCATCAAGAAAGAGGTTATTGGCCTTCCAGTTTCTCAACATCATTCTGGCCTTAATGTGAATAGGGATCAGGCCAGCAATAACCAATAGATCAGAGGTCGGAGCTGTCCGATACGCTCTGCATATTCTAAGAGCAGCAACTCTCTGGGCCTTCAAAAGTTTTCTTTGGATATACATCTTTGACGTGGCATAAGCCCAGACAGGGGCTGCATATAATAGAATTGGCTCGATGGCCCCAAGGTAGATATGTTTGGCCGCTTTAAAGCCGATGCCCCAGGTATTTTTAGCAATGCTGGTGAGGGCGTTTGATGCTTTTGTGGCCCTAGCAACCATCATATGAATGTGGCTGGTCCACTGCAGCCGTTGCTCTAGTCTGACTCCAAGGTAGGTGAATTCTCTGACTCGAGAGATACGGATACCATCAATTTCTATACGTGGACATATATATATATATATATATATACAAATTTTTCGGCGACAAAATTTACTCCAGGCGCTGAAAAGAATCGAATCGAATCGAATCTACCTCTGAAAATGTCGTGGTTGACTAAAGAGTAAGGAAACGTCGTTCGAAACGAATATTAAGTTGCGACTTCCGGTGTAACTGCTGGCTGGGAAGAAATCTGAATCCATGCACTGTTCTTCTATTCGGAAGCAAAGCAATTGGAATGAAACCGGTAGGTAAATTAAGAATCAATAATAATACTGATCTTTTTACTGCATTCTGTCGAATTACGAAATTACTGCGTGGAATGTGTTCGTAAGTAAAAGTAATGCAGAATACATTAAAATATAATTTTCATAAAGCCTCTCTCCGTATATAATGAAAACTTTCGTTTCATTACACAGATTTCGTTGTTCATAAATCTATGTATATTCTTCCATGTCATATGCTGCAGACATCATGTAATTTGCTTCCAACTTTATCCACTCAACAGTAATTTGTTTAAATTTTAAAAAATTGCTTGGAATTATACTGATTATTTCAATTTTGTTCGTACTTCTAGCTCAGTTATAAACTTCATCGTTGTATTCCACACCCATTTTCGTTCATCTGAACCAACTCTATTAATATAGGATTCATCTCATCTAACCATATAATCCTGTGAATTCTCTGCATTGCAGACATCAAAAAGCTAAGGGCTCGCCCGGGAATTGAACCCGGGACCTCTCGCATTTTAAGCGAAAATCATACCGCTAGACCAACGAGCCACGTTCAACGACTGCCAATATTTTACTCAAACAGTACACACGCGTTCTTCAGTAAAAAACAAAAGAAACCTTTACGTTACACGTGAGCAAATCGTACCTATCAACAAGCGAATAATACGAAACGCACGTCATTCGAGATTACCGCTATTATGCCGAACAAAATAAATCGGAGGGTTCGTCCGGGAATTGAACCCGGCACCTCTCGCACACAAAGCGAGAATCATACCGCTAGACCAACGAGCCACCTGTCACTAAAGTAATTATTCGCGACTCACATATCGTGCGATTTTTCTTTGCGCTTGCACTTAATAAAACTATTAATTATGAATCATATTGTCCCATAAAGACTAAAAAGAATGTATTTATCATTGAATTAAGGAAGATTTTGAATAGAACAACTTTACAAGAAAATATAAATATAGAAATAAAACAAATTTTTAAAAAATTCTTGTTGAATGATTACCCTGTTTGTAAGTGGTACAACTCTTATTTCAATTATACATTTAATGTTAAAAATGAGATAAAAAATATTTCTTATATAAAATTTCCTTATGTTACTAATATGTTTGAAAAATATAAACCGATCTTTAAAGAATTTTCTATATGCATAGTTGCGAATCAAAAAAGTAAGATGTCAAATGTGATCAGCATCATAAATAGTGAAGATACAAATACGCCCAGAGATCAATTTAAGATTGCGGGTGTTGTATACAGAATGCCATGTACTTGTCGAAATCCAAATTATTACATTAAAGAAAGTGGAAGAAGGCTGCAGTTGAGGATAAAGGCGTCTATCAGATTAAGAAGAATGGAATCGGCGTGGTTCTTGCATTCTAGTAAATTCGATTGTAACATAAATTGGAAAAATACTAAAATATTATATAAAATAGAAAATTGTATTGAAAGAAGAAATGTTGAACATTTTTGCATCACCGCGTGTACTTAATTTAAATACTGGGATGAACGTTGATGCATGTTGGGAAAAGTTACTAAATATAAAACAAGAACAGCGATTACTAACTTGATGTATCCACTGATGAGGCCTACTAGAGACGCGAAATGCATTTGGAGTATATCATTTATAGAATAATAGCGTTGGTAATAATGAAAGTTTTGTTTGCCTTGTTTGACTTGTACTGTCCTCCAAGTCGGAAGTGGATCGAGTATTTTTCACTTGTTTTTAACTGAGAATAATTTTTATTTTTAGTGGTTACAAATTTGAGCTTTTGTTATTCTGGGCGGCATTTGGAATGAAAATTATTCGTTTGGATGCAATTTTTTCCTAGGAAGCGATAAAGGTAAGAGATGGGACCCACCAGCCAAGTTTCACCTATCGACCCGCAAGTTTCGCCAGCTCCACACTGATAAGGAGAAAGGCTTAAGTTTAAAATTTGAGCTCTCTAGATTTAGTAGTAGTGTATATGCTCAAAACTATTTTTTACTTTCTAAATTACTTATTAAGTTTTCGGGATATAGGCTCATAAAAAAAATTAATTTTTGTCACAACTTTTTATATTTGCAGCCATGAGTTCATTTCGTACAGTCGGTACTTAAAAAAAATAGATTTTTGGATACTTTTTCAAGATCGATTTTTAGTATCTTAAAATATAATCTAATATTTTTTAAATTGCAATGTATAAGTTGTGGAACTATTTGTTCGTAAATATGAAAAAGTTGTTATAAAAATGCACAAAATGGTTGATAAATTTGATTACAAAATTTCCCTTTCGAGATTTTTATCTGGGTTAGGAAAATTTATTATGGAAGAATTATATAAGATTTTTAGACTTATTTTTTGATAATCTGCCAATAGCTCGCTGGAGTGCAACTCGTACTGCAACACCCTGTATATCTATCTATGTAAAAAGCAATATAATTGTTTAACGGGCCAAAAAACTCACGTGCAGGGGAATTAAAACAACATAAAATAAATTCTAAATCTGTCTTTATCTGTAACTAATTTGAATTAATAAATATATTAATAATTATTAACAATATTTATTAATTCAAATTAGCTACAGATAAAGACAGATTTAGAATTTATTTTATTACGTTAACATTAATGGGAGGATTGAGTTCACATGTCTTTAACCAAAAAAATCATAATTAGGTGTATATCCTGACAAAGATAACAATAATGAGCCTTTAGTATGGGAATCAGTCAGGACAGAATCTTGTTTAGTCTTCGTTAACTTTAAGTATGAAAATGCCAATTTACACAGATATGAAGATCCGAAACAAGAATAAATATATCTGCTACATTTGGTGATAATGGGATATTTTTTCTCGGTTGACGTATTTCCAAAAATCCAAAAATATAGCGGTCTGTTGCCGAAAACGCTCACTTATCAAGTAAATACATAGGGATGAAAAGCCACAATTTAATTTAAAACATAAAGAAAAGGTACGTACATTTTAAACAGAAGAAAAATTGAAACTCAACGTTGTCACCATGGATAAATATTGATTAATAATAATAATATTGTTAATACTAAAGAAAAAAGTTACGGTATGACAGTACCAAATATTCAAGCTAAATGGCTGTGTTTTCTACGAGTCCAGACAACTGTATGCATATTGTTGTTTTTGCGCCTTACATTCACGCGTTGCGTTCAGTTACAAGTGTAACACATTAAATCAAGACATCGCGAGCGATCGATTAAAATTGGCTTCGCTATCGACTTGTTGGCCACCCCTGGTATATAGCATGAACAAATACTGGGTGCGAGGCTACGAAGGCCAGCACGGTTTATATAACCTCGGGGGCGGTGCCGCGGGTCACGTTACCTGCAGCCGGCGCATTATTGGGCCCGCGGGGGCGCTGCATCTGTATGGCTGAGGGAGGGCCACGTGACTGGGTCGTCATGAGTAGTGCCTTCCTCGACCTCGCATGCCTGAAATATGAATTTCGAAGTGTTTCTAGCATAGCGACATGATGGGCCAGTGGAGAGACAGGTCAAGTGCTGTCAGCACGGTCCGGATTCATGTCCCGACTCAGGTGAAGACGATTAATAATAAAAATAATGATAGTTACAAGCAACAGATGGCACGCCATTCCGGGCGACATCACGCGGGAGACGTAGCCCGCAGGCCGTGTGAAAAGGGAGGCAACAGCTTTACACGCGATTCTTTATAGGGCTATATCTCGTGAAGGGACTTTGACTTTTTTGTTTCCACAGAAAGTCTAAAATTTGAGGGGTCGCCGACTCCCTCATTCGGAGCTTGAATTGTGCCATTACTTGTATATTTAAATGTAAACTTTACAAAGTCAGTAAGTAAATCAAATAATGTTTTTTATACGTAAAACTCTGTAAAGTTCTTTTAATTGATATTAAAGAAATCTTTAAACCCAAAGATTGAAAAAAGGTTACAACAGCTATAAACCGAATATGTGATGAAGCAGGTAGGTAAATTTTTAAATACAAGTAAATAGAATGGAAACATCCTTCATCACCAACCAAAAAACAGTTCTAAGTAACACCTGTCTGCTGGGAAAGTCATTGCCACAATTTCCTGGAATTTGTCGGGCGTTATCTTCATCGACTTCTTGGAACCCAGACACACAATCACTGCTGATCTGTATTGTCAAACCTTAGAAAATTGCTTGAAGCCATGCGACAAAAATGCCCATGCTTTTGAATGAGGACATCATTCTTCTGCCCAACAATGCCAGGCCTTACACTGCCCTTCACACACAGCATTTGCTTCAAAAATTTACGGAGACTTTCGCCTACGATCAGATCTGGCCCCCAGTGATTTTTCTTGTTTCTTCTCCTGAAAAAATATTTATCTAGTACCTGATTCCGTTGTGACAATGATGAGAAAGCAGCTACAGAATTATGGCTGTAGCAGCAAGAATGTGATTTTTTTTTCAATTTGGAACAGAAAAGCTGCTCATACGATCAGATAAATGTCTAAATCGACAAGGTGATTGTCAGAAAATAGTTTAGGTATATATAAATAACATTTTATGTTAATTTTTTATATGGGATATGTTGCTGTCTTATAATCGAGTACGTATCTTTTCTTAATCACTCCTCATACATTGTAGTATGAAGCAGCAGTGCCGCTAGCTGTTTGAGCGCCCGTGTTCAATACCGATTATGCCGCCCCTGTTTAACTACGACTACCTACGCTGAGCTTGCCAGCAATACCAATTTTCCGCCTCCTGGACGTGCCGCCCGCGTGCGGTGCACGCCTTGCACGCTCGCTTACGGCGGGCCTGGTATGAAGAATGTTAAATGGATAGATCATTAAAATTTTTTGTCCACCCGAAGATCAAGTGGATAAAACTACTGAACAGTGGCAATTAGTCCCGGTTTTCGGCCCATTTTTCATACAAAGCCCTCCCAGCTAGTACTGCCCTTTGCAGATCGCCACCATGTTAAAATGCCTTGGCCCAGTAAAGAAACAGAATTTCTATTTTATAAATTCATCTAAACAATATATTAAAATTCTTTTGATATAAGGAAGTTAATTCTATCACAAAACATAACGTATGCTATCATAAAGAGGATAGTCTAATTAATATGAAATTAAATATTGTTGTAATGCTGAAATAATACCACTTTATATTACTTCAAAAATTATTCTAAGAGGAATATTATTACAAAATTCCACCAGCATTCTTTTGTTTCAGTAATTTTAAAAGCATTATAAAATCCATTTATATTTTCTGTATTAAAATAACTTAAATTCTTAAACTGAAATATAATTTTTAAGTTTAGTACTTCTTTCCTTAATATTTTAGACTCATATAATTTATAGATGAACGCTATATAAAGCATTTATAGCTGTAATGTAATGGTTATATAAAGCACCAAATACAAGATAGATCGATATCAATTATGCTAAGAGCAATATTAATGGATCAAGCAATTTAAGAATGTAAACTATGGTATTGACTTTAATTAAAATCTTATCATTAACCGCAAAAGCCACCAGTGTACGTCATATAATTCATAAAACACTCACGCTATATTGCACGCGTACCGGTACAGTATAGGGCAGACAACTTGTGAAGAGATAGTTGATTCTAAATTTTCAGTTAACTTAGTTTTAAAGCTGCTTTTAAAAGTCATTTGTTTTAACTTACATGGATTATTTTAATTAGTTTAAATTCAGTATCTCCCGGGAGGGCTTTCTATGGAAAACTGGCTTATCTATTTAGACATTCTCTAGCGCATTTTACTTTAAACGAATTTTATTATTATTACAGCTTTTTTGGCAACTAACATTAGACTTAATTTTATATCTAGCAACTACTAATCTAATCTACAGTATTCTAAGCTAAAGAGCCATTATGGCTGACGAACAATATGATCTTCTAGAACTGATTTTCGTCGTATCAAATTGTGCTCAAGTGTTTGGATTATATTCGAACTTGCACAAGGAGCATAATAGCAGAAAAATTCTATTGAAATTTTATAGTGTTTCAGTTATTGTACTCTTTATTTTATTCGTTGTATGGAGATCAACGGTGTTTTTTACTGACAAATTGAATATTAACGTTTGGAAAGAGGACGCTTTAATCGTTCATTCAATGCTTGTCACATGGTGTTTGTTCGTTATATTAAAGCTCATTATATTTTTTCAATATAATATAAATTACCGAACTAAGCTATTATTCAGAAAATACGAATTATTTTTTTTACCGTTGAATTATGAGGAAAGTCATTTACACATAAAAAAAATTATAAAATTTGGATTACCGATAGGTTATTCAATTACAATATCAATAACAACGATAATTACAATATTTAATACTCGTCTTAAAATTTCAGTTTTACAGAATGTTGATATGGATTTGTCAGAATTTATATTGACGATAATGCTTGGAACTTTGATTGTGACCATAGGAGTAAACGTTACTTATTCTTCAATGTCGATAATAATTATTATTATACAAATTGTATACTTTAGATTAGTTGATATTTTTCATTATATGAAATATAAGTTAAATAATGACAATTTAACAATTACAGAAGTTTTCAACATTTATAATTTTATATGGAAACGGATTAAAGAAGCAAATGAAATTATATCGATAGCAATTTCTTTGACAGTATTGAATTTTTTTAGTCTATCTATTTTTATTTTGTATCAAATGGTGTTTAATATTTATTTAAGAAAAACTTTCATTATTTCATTACTTGCAATAGCAGGTATTTATGTATTTTTATTCTTCTTATTTTGGCAAATGTCTTTTGTTCATCAGCAAGTAAGTATCAGATATTATCAAAACATATTTCAAATATTTAAATCGATTATTCTTTTAATAATAAATTTATACATGTTAATTTAGATTAAATTATTCAATTATTGATAATCTTTATGTAAAATGATACGATTTAAATTCTTAACTCTTAAATTTTCATAACATTTAAATAATATATTTGCCTTATGTTGATATATATATACTGTATGTAATGCTGTAGTTCACATTGTTTACTAATGAAACATTAATAACATAATTACGTTATACTGTATAAATTTGATTTATTATTAATTAATATGTTCAAAAATTATTAATAAGTAACGTCTCGTATATTTACTTTTGCATGATGCATTTTAACTCTTCAAGAATTAATTTTTATACTGTTAAGAGTCATTGAAAGTATATTGCTTTACTTGATATTCGGCTTTTTAGTCATAGAAGTAACAAAAGAATTTTAAAAATAAAATAAAAATAGAAAATATATAGTATAAATTATTATTTATGTCCACAAACTACTAGTAGTATTAATGGTTCCTTAACCTTCTATGATATATAAAGTGATTAATCTTCTATCTAAAGAATGTAGTTATCATTACGCTATTAGAAAATGTAAATTATATTCTACTAAGCCCGGTAACGGATTTTTCATTAGGTCCACTAGGCCCGGGCCTTGGGGAGTAAATTTTTAAATAATACTAATAACAATAAAATAATGAAAAAAAATTATATAGGAGCAATTCATAAAATTACTACAAATTAAAATATTGAGTAGAGACAAAATAAGACATATTGGTTCAGTATTATTAGGCCTAATATATGAAGATATGGTATTTTGAATGGATAGAGTAGTGGTAGTGATGAAATGTTTTCAATAGCAGTGCTCTTTGTTATTTTGATATTTAAAAATCTGTAAAAAGACAATTATTGTAGAATTAAAATTATAAAATAGATTCATTCGGTGGAAATGTGGCACTATTCGTTTGAGGTGACGTGCATATTGTGGTTTTAGGGACACCGTATTTCTAAATGCTCCACTGACTATCCGTGATAATAGTCAAACCAAATACGACACAACACTTATTAAGTTTCAAATTCATTATGACTTTTACGACTGAATCATATAAGTTAACTATAAGCTAAAGTATAAAGGCATGTAAAAAATTAATAAATAAATCAAGTACAGTGTTAATTTTTTTCTCAATATAAAAAAACATCCTTACAATAAGTAGGTATTAGTTTTTAAAAAATCGTGAATTTGTTTTCGTATTAGATATATAGCTAATACAATATTCGGTCATATACCTCTTATAATTAAACATATATTGCATATTTTAATTCATTTCAATTGTATTTATCAAAATTTTTATAATCAATAATTGTGATATATTTATATATTTTTCAATATATATATAATTATATAAATAAATTATATATATATAATTTATTTATTTACTTTCTCTATTGTTTCAGGGAAAAGAATACTACAGAATTTTGTTACGCATGTTTCCAAATGTTTCATCGTACAGAGAAGGCTTTTGGGTAAGTCTTCTATAATTTCTGTATTAGCATTTAAAATGGTTTTGTCTAAACGTGATATTGTTTTACTAACAGTTTCTATATTTAAAATGTTCATATCGTCGTAGACTTAAATATATCTCTTCTCTTCATTGCTTTTCTAATGGGCCTCAAAAATAAATTTTACCTAGCGCCACACAAATCCTAGCATTTTCGCTGCCGCCATTAAAAAAGTTGCAGCAAATATGATGCCGATTCAGTTTTATTTTCTCGGCTCTGTTACATATAACACAGGAAAAGTACAATAATCGGTCAAAAAAATGAACCTGCATGATTTTTAAATTTTGGTGGTTATAGGTTTTGGGTGTGGAGAGATAAAGGGGGTCGTGTGTATCTCCAGTAGGGTCAGACTTAATGACAATTTATTACCCTCAAAATTAAGCTTTTTGCCATTTTATAATAATAAAAAATACAGTACAAAACTTTTTAAAATAAAATATCATAACAGATGGTGCTGCATACGCAGTTTTAAATGTCATCGAAAAGCTAAGCAACTCGTTGCTGAATTTTTTATAAAGTATGTCACTGTTATACAGAAATTAAGAATAATTATTTTTTTCATTCCGAGCAACCTTTATAGAATTACATGTGATGAAGTGAACCCTTTACACATACATCTTACTTTTTATATCCACTCAAAACATCACGATGACAAATTCTTCTCACTCATTGTCATTGGCCTTGTTTGAAGCCTGTTTGTTGGCCCTTATCAGTATATATGTTATGGACCAACTGATTTACGGGGCATTATGAATAATAACTAAAATAGTCGTGCAGTCTAACAAATAATGATTAATTTATTAAATTGATCAGACATTATAAATACAACTAAGTTTCCTTTGGTGAATTTGATTTAAAAAAATACTCTACTTTTTTCATTAAAAATTATTAATTTTTTGTACAGTGCCCGATTTTGTTTGTGATTAAATAGGTCTTATTCATAATGACGGCCTATTTAATCACTTAGTCCATAACATATATACAAATCCATGCTGATGGTATAATGAAATATTTAGTAAATTAAGTTATGTTGGATAATGTAGAAATGAAGATTACACACTGATTATATAGCAATGTTGTAAAAATTTATTAAATTGTTTTAATTTAATAAACATCACCATAGTTTAATTTTTTATTGAAAGTTTTTAATAATTTCGAATATATAAAATGTAAAATATTAATATATGTTTAATGTTTAATGATTTAAAGTTGCTTAACATGATGAAAAATTTTGGCCCAGAGTTTGGATTAATATTATATCCTAACTTTTTGGTGACTCGCCAAACAATTTTTCGTGTAAGTAACATTACATAATATATTAATTTCCATTATACGAATAACGTTAATAATTAAAAAAATTAATAAATTATATTATATTTATCTTAATAATCTTATTGAGTTTGTTATTTATATTACAGTTTTGCAGTTTGTTTTTCTCAACATTAGTGATATTTATTCAACTGCGAAATTTAAAAAAAAGGCAAATTAATTTCTAATTTTTCTCTATGTAAATGACTTATTTGATATTCTCAAAACTATTATAACATTATGAAATTTAAAAATGACAACGGTAAATAGATAAATTTAAATTTAATTACAATGAAATATTGAAATTTATGAAGTAAATTAAAGATCGTGAATAGTACAAATGAACATTTTATTTAATCAATGTTGTGTTATCTAAAAATAGACTGATAAAGACTATGAACATTTGTATGATTATTTTAGTTTCTTACAAAAGTAACTATTAAATTTTTAATTAAAAAAATGTATATTTTTAAACTTTAATCTCTTTTATCTATTTGAAAAATTATCTGACTATACTCTGGATATCTAAAATACAGTAGAGCGTCGAAAATTGGAGTTAATTGGGGACTGGGGTTGTTCCAATTAGTCATTTGTTCCGATTTCCGACTTTGTACGAAAAAATATATTAACCTGTCCGATGTTCAAATTTTTCTCCATTGCGTGTCGCTTCGTGTTGAATTTTTCTCCGTTGCGTGTCGCTTCGTGTTGAATTTTCGTCGATTTTAAGCCTAACGAAAATTTTTATAATAATAATCGAGGCTATCGTATCGTTAAAAATTATTTCTGCATTCTGTACAAACAAAATAAATATATCGAAGAATATAAAAAACATGAAAATTATACTTTAGAAGTAAATCTAGTATCAAAAACGTTCGATTCAGCACGACACAGTCCGACTGAAAATCGTTCCGATTTCCGGCCATTTCGATTACCGACGTTCCGATTAACGACGCTCTACTGTATGAGAAACGATCATTTTATTTATTGTAGTAAACATACAGTATTGAATGTTTTTAGTTTCATAAAAACTTTACCATATTTATTGTAAAAGACGGAGTATCAATTACATCTTCAATATAATGTCCAAATCTTTTTTTAATCAGAACTTAAGGAGAATTTATAACTTGTTTAAATGTAAATAATTAAAATTTGCTTATGGGTTTATTTCGCAACACATTTCGCTAGTTATATACAAGTAAATTAAAAAATCAACAATAATGATATTCAAAAATGGTAGTAATGTATCCAAAAAGCACATGTCATTTTTTATTAATAAAGAAGAAGTGGTAATAGTTAAGGAAATTAAATTTTTAGGAATAACATTTACACCTAACCTCTCGTTAGAGAAACATTATAAAAATTCACTAAATAAAGCAAAAATTGTAATATTTAATTGGTCTATTCTGCAAGGCTAAACTAAAGAACTTAGGAACACATTTTCAACTTTTTAATTCGCTTGTGATGAATTCAATGGGCTATGCTGCCCCAGTTTGGAGTATGGATAAATTTAATGACTTTGAAAAAATACAGAATATATTTATACGCAAGATATTCCAGCTAGAATTTAATATCCCGGGCAGCGCCTTAAGATTAGAAATAAATAGATTCAGATTAAATATCTTTTTATTAGTATAGTACTTAATGTTTTTAGAAAAAATTATTAAGGCAGAAGACATAACAACAAAATTACTGTTTGCACTATACCACAAATCAAGAGAGACGGATTTAAGACGAAGTGAATAATTCAGCTATCGAAGATAGTAAATAAATATGGATTCTCTATCAAACTGTTTTTGGATCGTACATACAATATGGAGCAGTATAGTAAAGAAATAATATACAGAGCTATGGAGCACTCCATTGTACTAGACATTGAAGATATATGAAAACGGGAAAACACAAGCTGGTATACAACAATTTTATATTACCCAGTAAATAACAACTATATATTGACAAATCTAGCCTTTAACATCAAAAAGTTTTTTATACAGATTAGGTTAAACAAAAATGGAATAATTATAAATAATAAATATTTGGACTATACCCAATCTAAATGTCCAAATTGTACCAAAAATTTATCTAAACTTCATATTATATGCGAATGCTGTAATGAAAAGGATAAACTACAAAGGCTCCAAATTCGGCCACTGGCTAACTGTACTAGTGAGATGGAAGTGTAAAGACGTTTGACAGAGCTAATACTAACACGATTTATATGTTATATAACTACGTTAAACAATTTATTAAATGATAATTGTGACAAAATATTAATGAAATTCTATATATCAGTAATTAGAATATATCAATGTTAATGAGATGTTAATACGCGTTTAAATAAAACGCCCTTGTAAGAGGCGAAAGCCTTTTACGCCAAATAAAGATTATTATTATTATTATTATTATGTTGGGTTAAGTTAGATATACTCGGTTAACACCGGTGGCTGTGTACTATGCCGGACCAAAGTCAAGGCATAGTAACCAAAACAGAAATTAAAGAAGTGTATCAGTGTGTGTGTCTGTATTCAGGAATTTTCTCACAATATGACATGTATTCAATATAGTGGCCTTCTGTAGTGTGATGTATGTGTTTCTATTCAATTGTAATGTGCCCAGGCTTTTGTGTAGTGTGTGTGGTATGACACCTGTAGAGGAGAGAACAACAGGTACAATAAGCACCCTATCCATCCTCCACAGATGCCTTATTTCCTGGGCGAGTTCTGTGTACTTGCTAATTTTTTCAGTGCATGCGTTTTGTATATTGTGAGTGTTTGGAATGGATATGTCTATAATGTATGTGATTTTATTGTGTTTGTCAATGAGTGTGATGTCTGGTCTGTTGTGGTAAATTGTTTTATCTGTGATTATGGCTCTGTCGTAGTACATTTTGTGCGTGTTGTTTTCCAATACTGTCTGTGGAATGTATTTGTAGTATGGTTCGTGGATGTCTACTAATTTGTGTTTCTTTGCAAGCTCTTGGTGTATTATATTTGCTACTTGGTTATGTCTGTGTAAATAATCTGTCTGTGCCAAGAGCTTGCAACCAGAGGTGATGTGTTGTATAGTTTCTGGCATGATGTGACATTTTCTGCATGTGTCATTTGTGAGTGTTGCATCTTTGAGTATGTGTTTTCTGTAGTTTTTAGTATTTATGACCTGATCCTGTATGGCAATCATGAATCCTTCCGTCTCCCCAAAGAGGCATCCCGAGCTAACCAGCTGTTTGATGCAGTTTTGTCAACAAAATCCTGGGCCAGATCGTAAGGATGCCTGCCATGGAGTGCCTTTCGAGCCCACGATTGCTTAATGGTGTCTATGCTTTTTATATGTTGTGTTGTGTCCATATGATGTGAGTGTAAGTTTAATGGTGTGTTATTTGAGTCTGCTAGAGTTACTGCTTTATGTAATTGTGATGTTTCTTGTTTTTTGTAGAAAAACTCTCGCAGTGACTGTATTTGTTTGTAGTGAAGGTTAACTATGTCAATCAGGCCACGTCCGCCATCTTTACGTGGAAGGGTTAGTCTTTCTATAGCAGATTTAGGATGATGTTGTTTATGCTTAGTAAGTGTAGTTCTTGTTTTCCTTTGGAGTTGCTCAAGATCTGTGTGAGTCCAATGTATAACTCCAAAAGAATATGTGAGTACTGGGATGACATATGTGTTTATTGCTTTAACTGTGTGTTTTGCATTTAACTTGTGTTCTGAGAATAGCATTTAACCTACTTTGGTATTCTTTAATTAATCTTTGCTTTATTTGTGTATGTTCTGTTAGTTTGGCCTGTTGGAATCCTAAATACTTGTAGAACTCGCCCTCTTCCATGGATTCAATAATGTCTCCATTTCCAAGTGCAAAATCTTCTTTCTTCAGGATTCCTTTTTCTATGTGAACTGTTTTGCATTTATCTAGGCCAAATTCCATTTGTATGTCCTTGGTGTATGAATGTGTGATTCGTAGGAGTTGACAAAGTTGTTTTTGTGTGGATGCATAAAGTTTTATGTCATCCATGTACATGAGATGTGACAGTGTAAACTGTGTTGTTTTTTTGTGTCTGATATTGTAACCATATTGCGTGTTGTTTAACATGTTGGATAATGGGTTCAGGGCTAAGCAGAACCAGAGAGGACTCAAGGAATCTCCTTGAAAAATTCCTCGCCTAATAAAAATTTGGTTTGTTTGTATGGAAGTGTTACTAACCCTAGATGTAGTGTTGTTCTCCAGAATGACTGAATCTATGAGTGATTATTATTATTTTTATTAGACTTATTATTATTATTATTATTATATACATTTAAATAATTCTTGAATCTTTTTAAGATATTATGATATAAACCATATAATTATAAATCTATTAACGTAAAAAAATTGTAAATGATATAAATCATAAACAGTATGAAACAGTATCGTTTAAAAAAGACGCGTTAACGTGAAAACAATAATTGTTTTGACATATTTGTCTTGATACACTTAGAAAACAAAATGTAATATTTTACAAAATATTGTCTAATATTATATGAATTGTATGTATAAGAGGAATCTACAATGGCTAATGTGGGATTATGTCATTACAAACAATGCCAGATGGCTTCTTTCTAAATGAAAGTTTTCTTAAATTAAATTGTATATAAAATCCTTCATATAACAATCATTATAATCGTCCCAATCAGAAATTAATATTTTACTGTTAGTTTGTTTCTTTATATATACATTTTGAAATGAACATAGGCATACCCAATTATGTTATTTGTAGCAATGAACTGTTGAATGCAAGGGAATGATGTACATAAATATCGACACTATTTATTAACAACTCTTAGAAATTTCGAATGTTTACGGAATAAAAACATTTCACTTATAATATGAAATTTATAAATGTTAGGAAACAATGCATATGTGACAATGCGCGAAGCGCCCCCTATGCTTCTGCACCACGGGACCGAAGGGTTGCCATTGCGTCGGCGAAGACTGCAATGACTAATTCGTCAGGACTAACACCACTGTGTCTTCTAGGTAGACACAGAAACCTAAGTGGTCGCAAATTTCGAGTTTTCCCGCGCGAGCGGTCGCGTTGTAGGCGTTTGGATCTGATATAAGAGATGGCACAGATTGAAGAAGTGCATCAAACACAATTCTAACAATTACAGTCAAACCTGTTTTTATGCGGTGGATAGGGACCGCATAAAAAAACGCATTAAAAAATCGCACGAAATTTCACGAGTGGCTATAAAAAATAGTTTTCGCAACGCAATTAAAAAAAATTTTTATGCGGTAAATAGGGACCGCATAAAAAAAGTCTCACGTAGAAAATAACTCAAAACCGTACGAAATAGAATATATTGACAACAGATGTCAGCACTTGACTGCATCGTCTCGTCTATCGTCTGTTTTACATATTTTTGTCCAGGTGGTGTTTTGTTGACTTAAAAAATAAATTATTTCATTTTTCGCATATTCATGCAATAATATTACTATAATAAGTTCATTTATGCTATAATAAGTTTATTTAGCTATAATAAGTCAACGTGAGACATGACAAATCGCACGAGACTAGTCGTCAACTATACCGCCCAAAAAAGTCGCATAAAAAAATCGCACAGATAAAAAATCGCACAAAAAAGACCGCATAAAAACAGGTTTGACTGTACAAATTTCGTTTATTAAGCTAGTTCTACAAAAAGGTTATTAATTCACATTTTAACTTTAATGCTTCTTCGCGAAATCTAAGTTGGAGAGACAGAGCTTACATGACATCGCGTGTCGTTATATATACCTGAGGCTCTGTGCGCGAGTTTCAAGACGGCTGTGGAGTCATTGGGGAGGTCTTGGAAATGTCTCTTTTGCCTTGGATGGCAATTAAAGTCTATCGGAGGAAATAATAATCCGTATGTGCTTCGAAGATGTTCCAAGAGAAACACAGGATATTCATATTCTTGGAGGATCGGGCAACGATGATAAATCTTTTTGGCCAGGCACTAAGTGATACACTTGTGGACTCTCGACGATCTTCTGTTCCTTGAGTTCTGCATTTTATATTTCCAAGTCACGTTGTTTTTTTTTACCAATAGCAATTTTTGTTATTAGTTTCCCGTGACACATTCGATGAGTTCCCTGGGAAAGGAAACGACTCCGGGGAGAGAGATGCGATTATCCTCCGGTAATAAAAATGAAAAAAGATTTTTTTCTGAGATTTAAAAACATGTCTTCTCAAAAACGAAAAATGAATTTTTTTTCGAAATTTCGTCCAGTCCGACTCTCACATATACAGATTATGTTGTAATATAACAACTTTTTCTAAATATCTCTGAACTTAAACTTTCAGTTGAATAGCTGGAAACCTAATGTAGACCAAAACTTCGGAAATTTGTCAGGAATACTTTCATTTATGGAACATAAATGCTGTTACAGTTTAGAGATCATAAGTCAAGAAAGAGGGAGATAAAGTGGTCATATCTGGAGTGGGGTTAGACGTAATGAAAATTTTACTCGTTATTGGTGTTTACAAGTATTTTTAAAAACTCACCCTTTTACCTCAAGAACGCTTTAATTTTTTTATGATAATTAATATTATTAAAAGTTGTTTTTATAAAATCTTATCATAAATGGCATAATTTTATTAAATATATTTTTTGAATAGAAAATTTTTATAATGCAACAAAATTACTTTTTTAAACCTATTATTATTATTATTTAAATTTTATATCGCAGCATAATTAAAAATTTTCGGACTTTCTTCCTAGGCTTCTTAACTATTCTAGTGTCAGGAAAGTCGTGTAAGAGCCTAAGCCAGCTTTTTATACCTGTTTAATTAAAACTAGTAAACACTGACAAAACACCTGACATGAGCCAATCAGGCGGAATTTTCCTGATTTTCTTCATGCGACTAAGAACTAAATAATGGCCAATCTACCATAAAACGACCATAAAATTATAAGAGAATTTTATTCATTCCTTCTTTTATTTTATATAAATTTTATAAACAATTATTTTAAAAAATTGACATAAAATAGAGATGAAAACATATTTATTTATATATTAAACGAAAAAATTCCTCTATTAAAGTGCACGAATATAAAAAATTAATAATTGATTGGTAAAGTAATACAGTAGAGCGTCGATAAGTGGAACGTCGGTAAGTGGAATGGCCGGAAAGTGGAATGGCCGGAAAGTGGAACGATTTTCAGTCGGACTGTGTCGTGCTGAATCGAATGTTTTTGATACTAAATTTACTTCTAAAGTATAATTTTCATGTTTTTTATATTCTTTAATATATTTATTTTGTTTGTACAAAATGCAGAAATAATTTTTAACGATACGATAGCCTCGATGATTATTATAAAAATTTTCGTTAGGCTTAAAATCGACGAAAATTCAACACGAAGCGACACGCAACGGAGAAAAATTCAACACGAAGCGATACGCAACGGAGAAAAATTTGAACATCGGACAGGTTAATGTATTTTTTCGTACAAAGTCGGAAACTGGAACAAATCATTAACTGGAAGGACCCCAGTCTCCAATTGGTTCCACTTATCGACGCTCTACTGTAATTAGAAATTTAATGAAATTACATAACGGATTTATAACACAGTATATTGTTTAGCTACGTAAATCGATTTGAAAATTAATTATATAATAAAGTATTATTCATATCGATAGTTAAACAACTTTGCATTAATGGAATGTGATGGCAGAAGCACCATACTTTGCCAATCATCTACTAATGCAAAATTATAGGAAATGAAGATGTTTTCAAATGCTTTGACTTCCTGTCTTTCAATGTAATTAGTAATGTGTATTCAGAGCAGGATGAAAGTGCTTTTTATTTATATTATAGTCTTATATCAGATGGTTTATAATACTATTGATTGCTGTCCTTCATTGTTCGCTTTTAGCTTGTCATAATTAGGTATAATTCGAAAGTATGTTCAATTAGATAATAAATCTACTTATTTAATTGCATTCGTGTTTCATCCTAAGATATCTTGTTCCCAACTACCGCTTATCATTCACACAAAACAATAAGAAGAAACTGATTTTGATTCTAAATTATTAAATAACTAAATACTGAACATATACTGCTAAATCACTACCATGACTAACCATCCATATCAATTAGAACCGTTGGCACCTATGATGTCAAATTGTGCACAGATATTTGGATTATATACAAATTTCAAAGAAGAAAATCGTTTTGTTAAAATTATCCTAAAATTATATAGTTTAATAGTTATGATCTTGTTTAGTTCCCATTGTACTTGGATGATGATAACAATATATGCTCCTCAATCAGGAAATTTATCAGCACAACTTGAAGAATTTTGGAAAGATGATACTGTTGTTGTTTCTTCTATGCTTTCCAGTTGGTGTATATTTATTATTTTAAATCTTGTAATATTTATTAATAGAAATATAACAATTCGGACTGTAATTCTTTTTAGAGATTTACAGGCTTTTAGTTTACCAGAAAAGTACATGAAGACGCATTCAAAGATAAAAGAAATCATTGAACTAGAATTACCTTTTGGCTTTTCTAAAACATTACTATTAACACTAGTCACTTCCATAGTGTATACTTTATGGAGATTATTCTATTTAAATAATACTTATTTTGGACACTCGTCCACTGTATTATTAACTGTTTACGACAACTTAACTATTATTTTTGGAATTAATATATCATACACATCCATGCTAATTGTATTCGTTACAGTAGATATTATGTATTGTAAATTAACTGACATTTTTGATTACATAATAGATAAATTACACAGCGACGATATAAATATTTTAGAACTTTTCAAAATTTTTAGTGTTACATCGAAATATGTTACACAAACGAATGAAATTATTTCAATGCCAATTTCCATGACAGTGATAAACTTTTTTACATTGGCAATTTTTACATTGCATCAATTAATATTCGAAATAAGCGTTATTCACACTTTCATCATATCAGTTCTTGTTATTGGAATCATTTGTATATTTCTTTTCTCCATATTTGGAAAATTATCCTTTATTCATCAGCTGGTAAGTATTGTTAATGTTAATTGTAGAAATTTCCAAATTATTCTTATCATTATCAAACGTTCATCTACATACGCAATCAGATAGATGTGAAATCAGACTTAGGCATTTAATTGGTTCAATAATAACATATAATAATTTTAATGTTTTTATATTGTGTTACATTAAGAATAATTATAATTTTATAATTCATTTAAAATGTATTCAGATAGGATTATTAATTAATACGACACTAAACCGTATTCATATTACTTTCTCGGCTTTTATAGAATATGACATAGGAAAAGTTGGTTTTCGGTTCAATTTTTGACCACCCCCGGTTTTTGCATTTATCGACGTTTTCTCACTTAAGGAGCCCAAAAACGCAAAAAAAAAAAAAATTTCAGAAAATTCTCTCTCTCTCTCTGCGTGCGTGTGTGTGTGTGTGTCTGTGTGTATTTCTATTTTGCATTATATATCGGTACCAAGGAACCAAATGTTTTGAAACTTGTCGAGTTTATTTCTATACAAGGGGAGTTTACTTTAAATTTTGATACTTGAAGGTCAACGAGGTGGGAAAATAGAGAAATAATAGGTCATATCGCCAGTGGGATCGAACTTAATGAAACATTTACTTGTTATTAGCATTTACAATATTTAGCTAATGTGTATTGATGTTTTTTAAACTTAAATATCTTTTTAAATAGAGACTTTTATCAAAATTTAATAAAATATCTTTTTCTAAGCTTTTGTTATTATTTCAATTTTATATCGTTGTATAACTTAAAATTACAGGACTTTCTGTTCGTCTTAACTTCTTTTCTAGTGCTGAAAAAGCCGGCAAGAGTCCTTGCTGGCTATCATTTTAATTTTTAAAATTCTATTTTCAATTAATAAAAAGCACCTATTAGTATAACGTCATATACTTCGTATATACGTATACGTAATTACGTATACTCTAGTTACAAAATGAACTTTTCTGTTCCTATAACGACATACAGCGATGAATATGTTATAGTATATTCTGTTACAATAACACAATATATTATGTTAAGATTTCTAATTATAATAATATACTATTTTATAATAACAAATTTTTAGCGTTTATTATAATACTGTATTTCGATTTAATAAATAAGTAATATAAATAAATATAAACATTCTTCCTAATGTATCGATGCAGAAATGTATAACATAAAGAATATTTGGGCAGAGAGCATTAGCGAAGTCGTTTCTATGTGACTCACAGAATTGTGTTCGTTCTCAAAATTTGATTATCTGATTTCTCATAAAACTTTTCTATTTTCTATTAATTTTGACGAGGAATCCAAAAATACAAGAAAAAATGGGCGTCCATAGCTTCGTTTTCGACATACAGGGGATCTAGGTGACGATGTCTATTCTCCCTGACGCCATTGAGAGCGCCTATCGGAATTTAGGAAACAAAACTAAAAATAAAAACAAGCATTGCGCGCTCCTAACAGAAAACGGGCGCCAGAAATGAACAAAATACTAGAACAAAGCAGTGCGCGCCGAGCGAGTGTAAGGATTGCTTATTCATGGACGGCAAGAAGATCGTCTCTTCCGTACCCAGCAGGTGCAAGCATTTTCTCTCCTTGACCGACACGTGTAAAGATTGCCTTGCCGTGAGGCCCGCAACCGTTTTTCCTGATCACACAGACACAACTTCTCAATCACTATCACTCACACATTATGCAAATACGCACGCTCTTACATACACATTCAAAAATATGTCAGAGCTCGGCTTAGATGGAGCCAGCGTAATTTATATTTACTAATACTAATTTACACATTTCTAATTACAAACATGCAACTGTCTGCTTAAATTCTATCGCAATACGCAAAGTCACCCGGTGTTCCTAGTTTATATAAATATAAAATATTCTTTTATAAAGGCATGTATAATTTTATTATTTAAAATATTTTACAAAGAAATTAATATCTGTAATACGGAACATTGTTCTCCATATTAGTCATACAAACTAACTTTGTTAAAGGTCATTTCTGTAAAATTGATGCTATATAAGATGACACTTGGAAATGAAAAATAAGAGATCAGTATATACAGTATATCTGAAATCACAACGAATTTTTTATTTACTCATTGATTCTGCAAAAATTATTTTCTTCCTAAATATAATGCAGTAAAACACATAAATCTAAAATTTATTAAAATTCAAACTTTGTATTTCCACTCTACGGTGTTTTCTCTTATAGTTTGGTACATGTGTTCCTAAAAGTCATTGTATTATAGAAATGCGTCCAATAAAATAACTGATCTTATGAGAAAATTAGAGTTTGGGATAGACGTATTCTTTCAAAACATTATATTATTTCGAGTTTCTCCTCAATACATAAAGCTTTTCTTTTTCGTTTGCTACTTAAATTCTTATACCTAGATAGTTTAAGCATGTTTAGATTGCTGTATTCAATAGTTTTATCAAGTAAAGAACATAAACTCGGGAGATCAACACGGTATACATTTGTCGGTAAACACATATGAGTAAATTAGGGTAAGAAAACAAAATAAAATGCGTTTATTATTCCTCTCTGAAAATCATCATGTTTAGGTGGATTTTGTTTCTCACATTCACTTCATGTTGCTCGGTAACACAAAATATTAATAAGCACCACAGCTCGACCCGTCATATAGTGGATAGATTATCCACTATATGACGGGTCGAGCTGTGGTGCTTATTGATGTGGTGCAAGTGATAGTTGAAAAAGTGATAAAGCCAAAGGTTTCTGTTTTAAGCAGTTTGAGTAATGGTAACGAGTAAGGTTGTAAGCAGTATGAGCCACAAGAAACTCCACTAAACCAAAAAATAATAATGTTTTTCGGTTTATGTTGCCGGCATTGTAAATTTATCATCTACTATTTGGAGACATGAAAAATATTTTAAAAAACTGATCATCATTTAAGTAAATATTCTTTTGTATATTTAAACTTGTATTGTGTAATATTGATTGTGTAAATGTTTCAATGTAAATTAAATATAATTAATCACAAATATTCATAAACAGAACGAAATACTTAGTTTCTTTTTTTGCTTGTATACATTATTAAAAACTAATTTTGAATATATTAAAAAGTGTTTCTAGTCATCATGCTGTGAAATTAGCACATCGCAAGAACAATTGTAAGAAGAACGATTTTAAGTAGAAGGGCATTTGTATAGTTTTTATATATTTTTTCATTCTTACTAGATAAAAAACAGTTTCCACAAAATAATCCAATAATTCTAAAATCTTTATTATATTATAATTTAGTAAAAATTTCACTATCACTTTTTATTGCATAATAAATATGAAATTTGTATTTTGTTCCCATCTATGAACAATTTAACACGCAAGGTCATGGATATAAATATTTCACAACCATAAAATTTGATTTTTGAATTGCTATTCTGGAAATGACTGAGATTCACAAATTTGTTTACTCCAATCATTTGGTGTTTGATCCTATTGGTTCGGAAATTACTATGGGTTGGAGACATATAATACAAAGCATGACTTCATTGGAACATATTTATGAATTCTATAACAAATATTTCAACTTTAGTTGAATGAAGGAAAAATACAATTTTATAGAACTGAAATCTTTGGATTTTTTGTGGAATAACATTAAAAACAGTATGTCCGAACCCTTAACAAATCAAACGTGATAAATTTGGTATTTCAGTGAAATTGAAGTTCTTGCAGTACGTAAACAGGCTGACAAACACATTTTTATGTTTACAATGTAATGTAATGTTTACAATTCATTAAAATTAATAAGTGTTATTAAACTTGATGAAGACGGGTACATTTCTTTCTAATAACGTTTGATGTCTTTAGTTGATGTATTTCCCTAATTCTTCTAATTTAAGGTTTCTAATAATAATTCTAACACTTAATGGCAACGTCGTAATAGCATACAAGGATATCGAATTCTAATACGGTTTACAAATGGAAAAACCACATACAACCAACACAAACGTTATCAACTATCACCTTTTCACCGAAACTCCGAGCGAAATGGCGCTTTCCAACTGTCATTTCGTGAATCATCACATATGAGCAAACACGATTTCTCGTTTTCTTATTTATTCCCTTATTTTCCTATCGTAAATGAAAAAGGCTGTGCGTTAGAAACAAGCTTTATAACAGCTTTATAAACTGTATATTACAAATTTATGCTCAGATAGTTCATTCAACATTGTTTTGAAATGCTCGATTCGTTCAGGAACTGGTATTTTGTATAATTATTATGCCTTTGTGTCCTTTCTATCTAATTTAAATTTATTTTGTATACTAGTACTTTTTATATATTAACAGGACTTATTATACTGGAAAATATGGATGAAGAGGGACGAACAAGTCCGAAACACAAGTTTAAAGTGTATGTGTTCAGGTGAACTAAATAAAAAACATTAATTTTTGATCTGTAAGACTAAATATCTGCATCCATATTTTCCAGTATAATAAGTCCTGTTAATATATAAAAAGTACTAGTATACAAAATAAATTTAAATTGGTATTTTGTACATCCATTTACATTTTCATAATAATAATAATACATGTGAATGTATTATCGTTGTTATACAATTAATTAAGAATTATTTACATTCAAATCATTATGCAACAGTACAAATTGTAATAGTGATATTATTTTCTTTTAGGGGAAAAAATATTATACAGTTCTATTACGTATGATTCATAAAGTTTCTACAATTGAAGAAGCAATTTATGTAAGTTGTTTCCTTCTGATAAATATATAACATTATATCTTTGCTAATTTGAAATCTTTATAAATGTATTTAACGCGATATTTTAAGAAATATCACTAATCATTTCTTAGCATATTTTTATTGAAATCTATAAATGTATGCTGTACAGTACAAGAAAAATTGTTTTTATGAAACTGTAAAATTGATAGAAATGAGTCTTCTCAGTTCATTTCATAAGAATAGAAATTATGAAATTATTTGCTAATTATCATTCACAATTATGAACAATAAAAAATCAAACATAATTTAATTTTTTAAATCAATTCTTAAATATTGAATTATATAAAATATAGTTTCTTCTAAATCTAAACTTATTAAAATTATATCACCCCATTCTTAATATTGTATATTAAAAAACATATTTATTCTCAAATGCCATATCTTTTCTTTCATTGAATCGAAAAGAAATTTGTAGTTTATGCAGCATTCAAAGAAGAATTCTTCTATTGCATATGAGTACAATAACGATACGACCATTCATTACATCTCAATTTGAAAGCTTTTCATTCACATTTCATAAAAATTATTTGTAAAAGTAACATTAAAACTTAAATTATTTCTTGAGTCAAAATTGAACATTACTTTATCTATACAGAATTTGTAAACATGAGATTACTAAGTTTCATATAACCAGATCGCTTAATCGTGTTCAGAATGCAGTGTTTATAGGATTTGTACACAAATAGAAATAGCCAATTATGATTTTTACCCAAAAAGACAGGAATTCCACTGCTTCTCGGGTAAAAATCCATATTTGCTATCACTTATAATAACTTGGTGTTTCTTTGTGGAAACATTTTCACCGCATTGCCGGTATCACCAAAGCATACAGCCCTATCCAATAAATAATATTCAAAGATAGACTATATTTTTAAAAGTGATAATATGTCACAGTCATTATATTCTACTTCATTTAATGATATTTTATACAGTTAATAATTTTATGGTTTATAAACCAAATAGAATAATAACAAATTTAAATATATTTTATATATATTATTGAATTTTATGTTCGAAACTGGTTCAGTTGTTATATCCTTTTAACTGTGATAGAGCTTAAGTTATAGTTTGGAAAAATTATTTAATTGTAGTACGTTTATATCATACAAAATATCAATTTTAATACTTAGAAAAATTAAAATTTTCAATATATTTTTAAATAGTTTGCAATTAGATTTACTACAAAATACACTTAATAATTTTAATATAAAATTATGTATTTTATATAATATAATAATTTTAATTCATTTTTAAAGTTGCATCGCATGATAAAAAACTGTAGTATTCCATTTGGGATAATATTATATCCTAACTACTTGGTTACCAGACAAGCCGTTTTTCATGTAAGCATTCGTTCATTTTCCTATTTACAAGTAATAACTCTTTTATGCTAATGATATTAAATACTTTTTACAATTTTAACTTTTTACAGATTTGCAATATTCTACTGTCGACTACTGTGATATTTGTGCAATTACGAAATTTACAATAAGAAAAGAATTCAAATAATGGTTATGTTTATCACTATTTAAGATGTGCAATTGTGATTTTAATTTTAAACGTATTAAACCCCGTAATTATCCGTTATACGTCTTTACCATTTATGTATGAAGATGGAGAATCCAAAAATATACACATGCATTTCTATTCAATCTCATTTAAAATTTTATATTGATAAAAGATTTTCCATCTGCTAGGCGAACGGTTAATGTGTATAACGGATAATTGATACACACAACAATAATTCTAATTAAATTATGTTTACATTATAAAAGTATAATCTAGTTCATATTAAATCATGCTGAAAATTAAACGCGTTTAATTACTATATTGTTCACAAGAACATTTATTATTTAACTCATTTTTTATTTAAATCATTATTTCTTTTAATGCTAAATTATAGCATCATTTTCTGTAAAGTCAAACTGCAACAAACATTGCTAGTATAAAACTCATTTTATTAATAGATTTACAGTGTTATGTACGTAGAGTACACGTATTAAAATTATAATTCTGGATACAAAAGTAACCAAATCCCCAGTTATCAAATTTTCAGAAACATGTTCTAAAGTAACAAAATTGAAATAGCATCAGATTCTGTTTCAGACTAGAAATGGATAGTTCCGATCGAAACCTTTCGAAAAATCAAAAGAAAAATAAAATCCGTTCCGAACTCGAAACTAATATAAACAGTTTCACACCGAGTGTTGAGACAATTCCAGTTGGTATTACTAATTCGTTCCTCATTTACACTTTTATGAATATGGCTTTCACGAAACGGTGAACTCTTTGCCTGAATTTGAACTTCAACTAAATGTAAATATTCCACGAGTTTTAAGAAATAATTAAATTAATTTTAAGTATTTTAAATTTATAAACATATTTTTAAAATTTATATTTTTATTAGAGTTTGTAATTATTTATTAGTAACTAACACATATGTCCGGCATTCCCCTGTTCAAAAGTAAGAAAGCTGAATCTTAAAGTGAAAACAATATCGAAAGTTTGGATATTTTAACTCCCATTGTTATAGTTTTTAATTAAGTCTCCTCGAAAATTGGTAAAGAATGAGACAAATAATTTCGAGGTTGTTGTTTGAGAAGTTTTTAAAGTTGTTTTTTAAATTTTACATTTTTTTAAAGAAATAAGCTTTTAACTTATACAATTGTTATGTTTATCATGAAGTTTGATAGAAATCAAATCAGGAGAATCATCGAAATCTATCTTTTTTTCAGGACCCCAGAGAATTAAAAATATTTGGTGCAGATCGAGAAAAGGGTTTACAGTTAATAAGGGGATGAAATCAGGGGCGGGATATTGTCTAGATTTTACGGTAGTCTATACTCTACTTCACTCAGAGTTCAAAGAATAAGCAAAAAGAATTTGGAGCAGATCAATAAAAAAGCTAAGAACCGAGAGACACAAACATTCGATTATCTGTATATATACAGTACGTACAGTAACACAGGAAATCCTCGTTAATTCAAACTCGGATAGTTCGAAATCCCGTTAGTTCGTAATTGTACTTATGTCCTGCCACAGATACAGAGATTTACAATGTTAGGCGAATAACGAAATTACAGATCTGTATAAGTAGCCGTATTGTGTTTGCTTAATAAATTACATCAGTTACATGGTATTTGGCATATTGTACAGTATATTTCTCGGATAATTCAATGACGCAAATATTTCGTCTCCTGAATTTCGAACTAACAAAGATTTCCTGTATATATAAAACTGACGAGGTACTGTACCGTCTAGTCCAACAGCAATTCCGACGAAACACATAATGGTTCTCCGGAACTGTCGAAATCAAACAAACTAAGCAGTTCCAGAAGTAAATTTGGATCCATCTCTGTTTAAAACATCTATCCAATCAGAATGCTTGAGTGCCTTATAGCGAGTCTAAGCTTACTTAACTGCGAATGATTCGAGGTGTATACCAAGGGAAGCTTTTGTCGTGTTCGAAACAGATGAGTTATAAAAAAGCTGTTAGCAGTGAACAACCACATGGACTAGACGATTTCAAAATAAATTAATAAGGCCATTTAATGAAAAACATATAGTGAATAATAACGCATAACAGAAAGAAGTGAATATACCTTATCTTCAGTAGAATTTAATAGCTAAAACAATAAGTTGTTGAATAATCGGTATTCAGACAGTCATCAAAAATCATTAATGAGTGTTTAATAGATCTTAGATAACACTGTTCAACATGATTTTTGTCACACAGAAGAAAGAAATTGTGTCTAATAGAACTTTTTGTACTAATTTCAAATATGGGATTGAAATTTTTCTATTACCCTCTGATTTTCCGTAATCATAGACTAAATACAAACTATTCGAATTTTTCTTATAAAGTACCGTATTTATTTTATTTAATCATTTCATATTGTCGTCCATTAGGGGGTGTCTCCCACAATGATATGCAGTAAATATAATATTCTTCTTTATCAAATTTATTCTGTTATAAAACGAAAACGGTGAGTTTTAATGATAAGAATCGCTGAAAAGTTTCTGTTACGATATAAATGTGGAAATTTTAAAAATTTACGAACAGGAAAGTTTACTTAAGTTAAACATTAGTAGAAATTTGTCTATTGAAACTCCGTAATTTTCTATGTATAAAATTCGTACATTGGAAAGGAAAAATCAGCTCGGATGGGAGTCTGTAATTTAATAAATCACAGGGCACGGTGTTTTATGTGAGAAATTTCTTTTTTTTTTTTGTAGTATGATAATCAATTTTCTGTGATTATACTAAAATAGTTTATGACCGGGTTTAACGTTAATTCCTGATTTTCTATCGGGCAATCCTGGACGCTCTACTTACAATAATAGTCATTTTTAATAACGTAAGTTTTTTAGCTTATTTTACGGAATATTCTTCTTTTTGAGATGATTACACTTCTTGTAATCTCCGCAGACATTCATCCGTATAATTTTTGGAAACTGTTGATTTTCTAACCATTTTACATTTTTAATTGATGTGAACCAGGGATCACCAAACTTTTTCCCGACGGGTCCACATAACTGAGAGAATGACGAGCGCGAGCCGCATAACCATTCTGTTCAATACAGTACACTGAATACACAAAAAATAAAGACAACCAACATATATATTTACGAATACACAAACACGATCGCTGCAGCAATCTCGTAATCGCTTTTCTTAAAAATTTCATTGCAGATACTTACACAAAAAGCGCTCTGATATCCAAAGTCGCAAAAAGTCGCCGAATATTTTATTCCACTGATTTATCTAAAAATTATATTACTGTCAGATGCAAAAATCAGATTAGACCACTTCTGGCATTTTTACTTACACTTGTTATGTAGAAAAAAGTAAAATAAGTTTATCTACAATCTATGATATTTCCATATAAATTATTGTATTTTAGCTCATTTGTGCAACAGTATGGCGAGAGTCGGATGAGCTGACCGGTGACCCCTCATGTAAACGATATTATCGTTAGCTATGAAAATACATCTTAACAGGTAAGTGTAGCTCCTTGTACTTTCGGACACTACATAAAAGCCATAATTATCTCACAGTTCGGCATATCCACATTCTGGTCCAGGCGATCCAAGGTTGGATTTCGGTAACCAATGGTTCATTTTGTTTTCGAAAAGTTGCATAGCGAACCGTACTATTTATGTCACTACTTTGTACTGTACATAAATAAAATAACTCAACGTTAAGTAAATTGTGCTTTGTATTATTCCTTAGTATAAAGAGGGTCGATCGAAAATGTGCGTTAGGTAATTTTAGGGTTCGATCTATAAAACCCCTGATAGAGTGTTACGGTAGTAGAAAATTATATAAATCGCGTTACGTAATTTATGGAAGACCTCATATACTGATTCCTAAAGATTGTTATAATTGTTTAACTGCAACGAAAATGAGTACAATCCACTTTAAATATAAAAGAATTTTAATCAGGGGCTATTTCTATTGGCTAGCTTTGCATGCGCCGCATACTTAAGAGAAAGTTTTGACTGTCAATTTACTTTTTATATAAGAACAAATATGATAATAATAATATATTCTAATGTGTAAACTCTTTTATCATTTGCGTTTGCTTCTACATTGACTGCTGGCGGCTAGCGGTTTTAAGTCAGTGCGATGCTTGCAGGAACACGATGGCTTGCTCGTATGGAGGTTTGCCGCAGCAAACAAGTGCGCGGGCATGACGTCATTCGAAGCATTTAACGCGGCCAGATTAGAGAGGTTGTGGCCATCGTTTTCAGCCCAAAACGTGAACGTTGGACGTTTGAGCGCCGCCATCTGGCAATTCTGGAAGGTTGATAACGGCGTTCCCTACGTGTGAATGGAGAGTGGAAGATCGGTTTAATCTTCATTTTTTTTGTGTTTGGGGTTAAAATTATGACGTATTTTGTTAAAATAATGGTTATTTAAGCATTTATGAATAACATTGTAAAGAAACGGGCGATTTTAAACCATTATTTAATTATTCAATTTTTTTGCAAGTGATAATGCCTATAGAATTTACATATATTTGTCTTCATAATAGCTTATCATAATTCTGTAGAAGTAGGTTTGTTCTTCCACAGCATCTTCTACCATCAACAGCGTAATACGTTTCTACATTTTCTAAACAATTTCCCGAGCTGCTTTCGGATTTACATAAGCCACTACTTCCCTCAATAAAAGTATGACATCATCCTATCGTACGATAGGAGACACGACGCTAATTAAAATAATTATTTAGTGTTATTAAACATCCTATAAATACTTTAAAATAGTTTAATTTGTTTATTTACCATCGCTGGTAACATTCGTCGCTGTTAAACGTTTCCGCCATTTTTCAACAATATCGCACTGACTCATGGGATATTGTTGTGAACGTGCTCCGCAACGTATTTTAAATGGAATTCAAATGCCAAACGTGTACTTTTGCTTGTCGTGCAAGTTTAGCATTTGACCTTCGGCCGCGACCTCTCTATTGTGTCGAAAGCTTGCTGTACCCAGTCAGCATACATGTATTGTGTACTTTCAAATCTAAGTTGTAAATTGTTGTGAGTTACGTACATACAGTACGTTCAGAAGCGGGTATACATAGGGACTATAGAGCTTAATCCCTGGACCCCCAAGTGTCAAGGGCCCACAAAAATTGAATTATTTTCATAAATTGTTAAAACTTTTAATGACAAAGTTTGTCATTCAACACCATTTTATAAATATTGATAAATACATTTTAACTCTGATTTTGATGTTATTAAAAATGAATGTTAAACCCCTATTTAAAGATTCTTAATCAAACAAAAAAATGCGGCTCCATTGGACTTCAATAAGCTCTAGGCCCCGAAAAACCTATACGGCCTATCCGCCCCTGCGTACGTTGGTATTATACGTTATTTTATTCACTCCAAGTAACATTTCTGCCTATTGTTTAATGCTAGAGTTATGTCCAGTAATCCTGTTATAACTTTCAACTTGCCCAAAAATTTTATAATTGTTTAACTGTAACGAAAATGAGTACATTCCACTTTAAATATAAAATAATTTTAATACATACTATAGCATTATTACGCCGTATACATTTTACTATATCTACATAAAAGTATAATTTAAAATTTAATGAGACAAGTACCTTCTATACCTGTATTCATATATGAATAGGGCGAATGCATTTTCTACTTGCATTAAAAAAACTATTTGATGAATATTTATATAAGAATTTTTAATAATCGATTTACTTTAATATTATACGAATCACTTAATTGAAATCGATTTTCATTAAACTGCCTATAATTAGAAAACAGATTTGCCATTGCTTTTACTTGATGAATTTCTCTCTATTATAAAACAAGTTTCTGAACGACCTAGAAGCAAATAAATGTTCTCTCTGATTGATGAGTGCGAATATATTTTCTACTTTCATAAAAAAAAGTATTTGATAAATATTATATAAGGATTTTTAATAATCTATTCTCATTAATATCACACGAACTACTTAATTTAAATCGATTTTCATTAAAATTGCCTATAATTAGGAAACCATAAATTTACCGTTGCTTTTATTTGATGAATTTCTGTTTATTATAAAACTCGCTTTTGAACGATCCAGAAGCAGCGAAACATCTTCTCTTTAGCGAGAATCAGGAAATTGCACATTATTCAGTTTTTAAAAAACTGTCAACTTAAAGCATAAAAAAATTTTAACATGATGGAAGAATTGTACGAGATAGAACAACTTTTAATAACAGTGTCGAATTGCATACGCGTATTTGGCTTGTACGCCTGTTTCGACGATGAAAGTACATTTTGCAAATTTATATCAAAATTCTACAGTTTGATAATTATTCTATTATATTGTTCAGGCAGCATTTGGATGGTGATTATGATATTTTTTCCCGAATTAAAACAATTTTCGTCTCAAAATTTAGAAACTTGGAGAGAAGATGTAACTATTATCTGTACGATTCATCTCAGTTGGTTTATTTTTATTATCACCATTTTTTATATATTTATGCATGATAAGACAATTAATCAAGCAAAACGATATATTAGATATTTAATAGCAGTCGAAATTCCAGCAAAGTACGGAAAGCGTCTAGATACGATGTTGTCTCTCATTAAAAATATTTGGATTCCTGTTGCATATTCAATTAGTATTGTAATATCAACAACAGTGACAGTAATTTATCTTAGAATAAATTTGCAGTTCGCTAAAAATGATATTATTTATATATTATGTAAAACAGTTTACGATACACTTCTTATTTCATATGGGATAAATACTACGTTTTCTGTTGTAATAGCGTGTATTGCATTGCTTGCTGTTGTTTGTTGTAGGTTAAATGCCATATTTAATTATATAAATGAGAATTTGATAGATAAGTATGTAAAGGTTTCTGCTATTTTCCGCACTTATTCTTCTGTATTACAAATAATTAAAGATACAAATGAGATTTTATCGAAAGCGTTTTCAGTGGCTATAACAATTTTCTTTACATTGTCTGTGTTCTTATCTTATCAAGTGGTATTCAAAATACGACGGACATCCAGTTTAACTGTATCGTATCTTGTCATTATGGTAATCTTCGTACTTATATTTGCCATTCTTGGCGTTATGAGTTTAATTCATAAGCAGGTAAGCAGATTAATAATATTAATATTACAAATAAAATTATTTTATATAATTTATCATCAAAACATATTTTATATAAATTATCTTCAAATGTCGTTATTAATAAAATAGTTTTTAGTAATTACTTCAGAGCTACTGTAATTTAGAATAAATTAACATTTGTTTAAAATGGATTTTGGTAATCAGAATTTTAAAGAAATTTTAAAATTTTCTTTCAATGTAAAACAAAATTAAATAACAAAATTCTTATTAAAGTAATATTTAAAATGGTTTATTTAAAAGCAACAATATAAAAAAATTTAAAAATTAACATTTCTAGTTAACACGCATTTTTATACAATTTTCATTTAAACTAAGAACATAACGAAAATGAATACAGTAATCCCTTCTAATTTGGACTAATAGAAATGAAGGTTGTACGAGTTAGGGTTGTGTTTTCTCTGGCAAAGATCTTCACGAGAAGGTATAGTAATTTATTATAATCACAACGGTACTCTGACAAAGACAGTAATGCAGTAATCAGATCTACAGAAGCTTACTGAAGTTTAGTTTTGTTTATGAAATTGTATATGTTAAAGTCCGGATTTTTACACAGATCTCAAAAACAAAAGCTAAAACGGCTCTTCGAATAAAATTTAGTTTCGTTCATTAGAAATAGAAGAGATTATCAAGATGTTGTCTCGGTAATGTAATGTATCTCTTGCTAATAAGTACTGGTTTACGAGAAATCATTGTTTAAACATTTCTTTGTTTATTATGTATCGATGTTTTAATTTCTATAAACGAATCATAAATCGTCGACGTGGTCCGATGAGCAAACCGCGATTTACACGAAGCGTAATACAACATTTATACAACTGACGATAACAATATAATATTTATTTCGATAATGTTAACCAGGAATAATTGAACATTCATTAAGATAGTGTTTACACATAATGCAACTTCATTTAGATTAGGATCATTTAAAGAATTAGAATAGAGAATTTTAGTGAAAAACAAAAGTGTTGTGTTACAGATCTCAGCTGTTATAAATTGAAACTTGGTAACAGAATTATTTTTGTTTCCAAATAGTTGCATAACGAACCGTATTGTTTATGTCACTACTTTGTACATAAATAATACGACGCAATGTTAAGTACATCGTGCTTTGTATTATTCCTTAGTACAATTAAGAACGTCGATCGAAAATATCCGTTTGGTAATTTTGAAAATGAATATGTGCAACGCATCATACAGGAATGGAATGGTAGTCGAAAATTACAAAATCAGCGTTATATAATCTTTAGACGCTCCCGTATACTAATTCCTAAAGATCGCTATAATTATTTAACTGTAACAAAAATAAACACAATCCAGATTAAAACATAAAATATAATTTTCAAAGAATTTAATACAGTCTATATCGTGAAGCATTTATGTTAGCAGTGTGATTTTGCTACACCCCTTCTACTACATCTACATATCAGTAGAATTTAAAATTTAATCAGGCATGTACCTTATATAAATCTAGTATTCAGGTTTAATTCATTTCATCTTCAGTGGGAATTCACTTTCTACTTTCATAATAAAATGAAAGTAGAAAATATATTTAATTTAATTATCGATACGCTTTAATATCGCACGAATCACATAATATAAATCGATTTTCATTAAATTGCTATAATTAGGAAACTATAAATTTACCATTGCTTTTACATGATGAATTTCAGTCCATTATGAAACTCATTTTTGAACAACAGAGAAGCAGAGAAACATTTTCTCTTTAGCGAGAATCAGGAAATTGCACATTATTCAGTTTTTAAAAACTGTTAACTTAAACTTAAACTTAGCATAAAAGAATTTTAGGTCAATATTCACCTAGGTAGTCCAAGATGGCGGCGTTTCTGTTAGATTAGGTTAGATTAGATTAACTATATTTTTAGTAGAAGTTTCCTTTTTTTTTTTTTTTTTTTGTTCGATAACTACCGTTAATCAATAACTAGTGACGTTTAGCACACGGCAACCTGCCGGCAGCTCCCCTCCGGGAGGTCAGTCGAGAGCATGAACAGTCGGAAGAGCGGCCATAGCGTCGCTATCTTGGACTACCTAGGTGCATATTAACCGAATTTTAACATGGTAGAAAATTCGTACAAGATAGAACATCTCGTAAAAACAGTCTCAAATTGCATACACGTATTTGGGTTGTACGCCTGTTTTGACGAAGAAAATACATTTTTCAAATTTATATCAAAATTCTACAGTTTGATGATTATTCTATCATACTGTTCAGGCAGCATTTGGATGATGATTATGATATCTCTTCCCGAATTAAAACAGTTTTTTTCTACATATTTAGAGACATGGAAAGAAGATACAAATATTATTTGTACCATTTATCTCAGTTGGTATATTATTATTAGGGGCCGTCCATAAATTACGTAAGGTATGTTGGGGTGGGTGGGGGTCAAGGATTTTTTACGATTTCTTACTCAGGGGTAGGAGGGTAATAGACATTATCTTACGTAATAGTCTTATTTTTATTTTTTTTATCTCGTTTAGTGGTGGAGTTTTGAATTTAGCTTTAATTTGGCGGTATCTATTAAGAACCTTCGTTGTACTAACGCCATCAGGTGTGACGTGATAGAATAATAACGCTAGCATACTCACTCTCTACACAACCCTATACTCGCAATAACGCTAGCAGACTACTCTCTACACTCTTTTTTATCATGTGAGAAAGGCCGTGTAGAGGTTTTTCACTGTTTTTTTTTTTCTTTCTTTTTTTTTTTTTTTTTTTGAATAAGTGCACCACTCCTATTGGTATATAACACTAAGAATACATAAACCAAAATAGATGATACAAAGTAAACATAAAATTAGTATTCAGCTTTTAGTTAAAACTGTAATGTTAAACTAGATATTAGAAATTATAAATAGTTTTTTCTTCCGTGTTTTTTGAACATAATTGTAAAAAGCATCAAACAGTTGCTTCTGAACAAGCTTATCGGGTGGGCATGGCCACCTGAAACCAAGCGTAAAGATTTCTAATTTTAGAATAAGTCTATGCTGATCGTAAATTGGACAATGATAGATCATATGGTCGACAGTGTCTATGTTTTTTGTAGAGCGAAAGGAAGAGGCAGTTTATCCCCGGATATACATCGCCAGGTAGCTTCTAAAATTAGCATGCTCAGTAAGTAGTTGAGCAATAGGAAACGTTAAATCTCTAAGTGGTGATTAGAACCCGCATTCAACACTATGAAAATAAAGTATTGTTATTCTACCAGTTTTACTGTTCAGCTATTGTTGATTCCACTTTTGCATAGCGTTGTCATGAATATAATTTTTAAGGCTGTTGCGTGAGAGAGGGATGTGAGTGTACTCCAAGTCAATGTCCTTTGCAGCTGACTTAGCCTCAAAGTCGGCTTTTTCATTTCCTAGTATGCCAGTATGGCCACGAACAAACGTAAAAGTTTCTTATTTACAAGATTTTTAATATGGTGCTAGATATATGTGATTTTATTGCTATTGAAATTGGGATTTAATAGAGCTTTTAGGACAGACTAAGAATCACTGTAAATGTTGATAGACAGAGTTTTATTTGGTAGTGAAGTAGTCCACTGAGCAGCTTGGTAGACAGCATCTTCTTCAGCTTGATATGTGGGGGAATCTGTACCTTCTAACATATTGCGGGCAAAATATGTCAGTTTGGAGGAAGATACAGATACTTGAGCAAACATAAAGGGGGCTTTTGGACCCATCTGTGTAGATATTAATGTCTGCATGGTTATCCATGCAGGAAGCAGATGACACCAAATGTACCCTGGAGATAACCTTGTTTACAGGGCGATGAACAGAGATAGGGTAATTGCAATATGGTAGCATTTGAACAGCCGTAGATAGGAGTAGAGACTGTTGTTGAGCCTTGATGTTTGTAGTTCTGATGTAGTAGTTTAGAACCTTTTCTACAATACATAGTGGCAAAGGAAGGAGCTCTGCTAGAATCAGAGGCATTAGTAGAAACAGTTCTGCAGCACTTTGAAATTCTGATGGCAAACTTTGAAAAGAGAGTAATTTACTTGCTACTGAATTTTTACTAGTTACATGACCCCAGCTTGATACCGCGTAAAGTAGCATTGGTTGTATTGCTCCATTATACAGAGTTTTATAAGCTTTATGATTTAGTTTCCCAGGTGCACCTAACACATTTTATCAGCATGTAGTTTATGTTCATGGACTTAGCCAAGATGTAACCAATATGGCAACGGAATGTGGTTTCTATTCTATCTTGTTTTATTTCGTATGAAGTTTCTGTTTACACGTGCACTAGCTAGTCGATCTGTGAAAGTATTTTCTGTCCTTTTGTGAAAATTAAAATTAATATAAAAATGAATATTATGATGTTGATTAATGATAATAATAAAAAGATTGTTAATAATTAAAAAATAGTTCTTAAAATAAATTGTTCATTCGAATTTATTAAATTTTTATATTTTTTAATTTGTTCACATAGTCTTTTATAAATAATAGTATAAATTAATTAACTAATTAATAATTATATATTTTGAACCTAAGGTTTTTAGGGTTTCATTTAAAAAATGAACTTTTGTTAAAATCATTTTATAAAATTATACCTAAATATTATGTAAGATAAGGAAGGGGAGGGGAATCAAAGAAAATATTACGGTTTCTTACACAGGGGTGGGTGGGAGTCTAGAATGGCCAAAATCGCCCTTACGTAATTTAAGGATGACCCGTTATCACCATTCTTTATACATTTATGCATGATAAAACAATTAATCGAGTAAAACGCAATAGTAGATGTTTAATTGCAGTCAAAATTCCAGCAAAGTACGAAAAGGACGCTATTGCTACAAATTCTTTCCAACAATCCAAGATAGACTTCAAAACAAACACTTCACCGTGAACTTTGGTGTGACACAGTGCTTAACAAGGCACGGAAACTTCGGGGAATATCTACACCGCTTCTGCATCAGGAAAAGCAACCTCTGTGACGTCGATGACAGCAAGAAGGACGATGTGCAGCATTACCTATTTGAGTGCACGAAATTCACGACAGAACGGGAGAACTTTCAAATGAAAACACTCTACGCAGGATTCAACTGGCCCCCGGACGAAAAAGACATTGTGGGTAATAAAACCCTCTTTAGTGCTCTCAACCAATACATCAAAGACACAAAAATTCTCATCAACCCGTACCGGCAAGCAGCAAACCAAACTTCTCTCAACGACACACAAAAAAGCAGCAATCATAATTACAGTGACGAAATAAGCGAGGAAGAAGACGCCGATCAAACATCCGAAGACGAAAACAAGTGATCTAGGCGCAAGATTCACATAATCTGTAGCTGACTGAGAAGACCATTGTAAATAATGTATATAAATGTAAATAGAGTATTACTGTTATTGTTTAAAAAAAAAAAAAAAAAAAAGTTTTCTTGTTTCACACACTTTTACAATTCTTACTGTGAGAACCTTGATTTATTGTGAGGGACAAGTACTCCCATCAAAAGCAATTTTGTTTTGTATACTGATTACTTTTTCAAATGTATCTAAATGTGTTCTGCTTTTTAATTCAATAAAGGCCAAGCAGATGACCGTGGGGTCCCATGGGACCCTTTGGCAGCTTCTCTTCACACTCTCCTGTCTTGCTTTATTTCTTCTTCCCTCTTATTCCCTAACCTTCTTCCCTCTTCCTTCCTCTTCACACTCTAGGGCTAAGTCCTTCGATTCACAAGAAGGACAGCCCTCTCAACTCCTTTACCAAAGCAAAGTACGAAAAGCGACTAGATATGATGTTGTCTCTCATTCTGAATTTTTGGATTCCGGCTGTGTATTCCGTTAGTATCGTAATATCAATGGCATTAACAGTAATTTATCTTAGAATAAATTTGCAGTTTGCTAAAAATGGTATAATTCACATATTACTTATAACACTTTACGATACACTTCTTATTTCATATGGGATAAATCTTACGTTTTCTATTGTAATAGCGTGTATTGCATTGCTTGCTGTTATTTTTTGTAAATTAAATGCCTTATGTCATTATATAAATGAGAATTTGATGGATGAGTATATAAAGGCTTCTGATATTTTCTGCACTTATTCTTCTGTATTACAAATAATTAAATATGCAAATAAGATTTTATCGAAAGCGTTTTCAGTGGCTATAACAATTTTCTTTACATTGTCTGTGTTCTTGTCATATCAAGTAGTGTTCAAAATACGTCCGATTTCTAGTTTAATTGCTTCCTATCTTGCGATTATGATCATTTTCGTAGCTATATTTGGTGTAATTAGTTTGATGTGTTTAATATATACTCAGGTAAGTATTTTAATAAATGTTACATTAGTGATTTCGTTTACATAATTAGATTTTAAATTACAATATACGTACACTTATTTTCCGAACAATTATCCTCAAAATAATCAATTTAATTACATAACGTTGAATAATTTAATAGTTTTCAAAAGAATGTATATTCATTATTGTAAAAATTTAATTATTCATAATCATAGTGTTAAGTCGTTTTTAAACCGAACTGTGTTTTTCAATAGATTACTTAAATAAAATCAGACAGAGCTAAATAGTTGATCTGGTTCTGATATATAGACTTATAATTTATGTATTACGAATAATTAAAGATGCAAATATATCTGAATACGATCAACTGTAAAATATTCCAGAGAATTTTCGTCGATTGCCATTAGAATTCCCAAAATTCATTGATCTCTTGATTAATAAGTTCTTTAATTTAGCCTATACGTCTATAATAAAGAGTTTTATTTAAATAATTTATTTAAAACATAATATTTGAAATTACTATGTTAAAAATAACAACTTAATTTATCTTTTAGTATTAAACATATTTGATTTTGTTGATGTTAATACTAATTTACATACCATTTATTGAAAATATACAATTTATGAGTAAAAAAATGTTTTTAATTTTTATAGAAGTAATAAAATCCGATGTATTTCATATTGTAATAAGTAACTATTTCTAATTTTGTTGTAGTAGTCGGTTTTTCATATTTATCAAATTCTGTTTCGATTATGTCTATTTCTACATGATAAACAATAAATGGAAATCAATAACTCGAAAATTAATGGCAAACAAATAACAGTAGTAATACATTTCAGCACTACACAGTTCTCAATTCTAAAATTTTCCCAGCTATAGCGCATACAGGCGTTTAATTCTGATGAGTGAAGAGATTGCCTTTCTCGATTTATCTATATAAAATTACATTTCTGAATCCTTCAATTTTTCAAGAAGATATAATATTGTTTGTCGACATATTTATCCGATGGGTTAGATTATTGCATCATGAAGTTATTCAGTTTTTTGCAAGACCGAGTCTCTGAATTTTTTTAGCATAACGCAAATTTTTTATTTTTTTATTTTTTATTTTATAAATTCAGTTGTCTAAAAAATATATTTTGGTATATATTTTGGAATAGCAAATAATTCTTTCTTATTTGTAAATTAATTGCATTTATATGTTCGATTTTATTATCATTATAATTGGAAAAGTAGAACCAAAATTATGCTTGTTTCAAAAACTATATTATAAAGTGAGCGATGTGGAGAAAGGAGCAATATGGAACACTGTAAATATAAACCCTCAGAAACTTTTAATAGAATAAGTTCTGAAAACCATTAACAGGTGACAGCACTTTGCAATCAGTTTTCTCTTATTTAGCCCATTCATTTTTTTAGAATGCAAAAGTATTTATTTTGAGGAGCATATGTGTTTGTGGTTTATATAGAGATGCCACGTTTTTAACTATAGCCAATTTTTAAAATTTTCTGTTAATTCTTTAGCTTGCAATTTTTACATCCTTCGAATCTACGTTTACTAAATTTTACTGAAAATATTCTTCGTGATTATAAGAAGGCTCGCAATTTCAATAAAACATAACATTTTAACTTTTTACAAATTCACCGTTATGAAAACAGTTATGGAGAGTGATAAAATTTCAAGAAAACTCGAGATTATTTACGTTTATGTAATAAAGGTTGAAATCTTTTTAAAATCTTTTTTGTTGAAGTGAAAGGCTGATACCAGACAATCTGAAGATAAAATACTCAAATCTTCATTAAGAATGGATCGTTAAAAACATGTTTTTAGACGTCGATTTTCTGTTGAAGGATCCGGCACCAATAAACAGATTAATTCAGTGCTTAAGATTTCCACAATGGTGGCCAAGTCTAAATTCCGTATCTTTAAATGATGTTAGTTCTATAACAGAATCCACTGATAGAGATCGGTTGTCTAGTAAAAATAAAGTTACAAAATTGGTAAAAGGAGTTGAAAGGGAAAGCTTAGTCAACCTGCTGATGTCAGCAAAGGATGGGATCAATATTCATCAAACTTTATTAGATTTTGTAATGGCTGCTATTATGATTCAGCACAATCCTAAAAATTTCATGGATTACATGTGATATTACGAGGCTTGCGTAGGAGCATTTGACCAAAGGTTTCGTATGAGAAAGTTGCCTTTAATAATCAATTAAAGTTTTAAATTATTTATTATTGTTTGATTGTTCCATCAATTCCTTATCACTATGTGCACAATGTTCCATACTACTCAAAATAGTGCGGCCCGATAGAATACATATTACATATTAAAAATGTCGGGTTACTATTTTCAGAATAAGTGCATTGTTTTACTTTTTTAAATTTAGTTGGCATATGCATCAAAAAGTAATTCTTAACGTCAGAAAAGTGCACGTATCCAGTTAAATTGCGTGTATGAGCGGGAAACCGTTAAATGGAAAACTCTACCATATTATTAATCATTTGACCGACAGTTTTTCCTAGTAGGCTTACAGCATGTAAGACCAGAGTTCATAAAAGACATCTTTTTACGAGATTAACTACGCCCATCCATATAAGTGTATTGGTATCTTAAGACAATGTTTTTTCTTTATGTTTTTCGTTTCTATAAATTTTCTAAATATTTCGTAAAAGAATTCAATTAGTCAACTTTAAATTTTGATAGTTTTTAATGTGATATTAAGTGTACGATTACGTAACACTACGATCTTATTGTCAATTTATTAAGTAAAATAAAAGATTAAAAATGCATATCATATTCTGAGAGAAATATAAATACTTTTAACCCAATCTAAATTACTTTATTAATTACATATTCTTTTGTTTTAAAGGGGGAAAAGTATTTGAGAAATTTGTTTCGTATCATTTCAAATGAAGTTTCCTACGAAGAAGGTCTATTGGTAAGTTTATCAATAATTTCTGTAAGCTAATTTGCTTTTAACTATAAACGACAATTTTATATAATTATTTTAAACACGTTAATTGAAACATATAGATAATAAATAAATAAATAAATATATATATATATATACATTTTTTTATTGTGACTATCAACCAATGAGGTTGAAATTGAAACGATTTCTGTTATGACGATATATAATTTTCTTAGTGGCTTCATATATTATGAAATTTTAAGTTTTTCTAATATTAGAGTATAGTTTTTTTTTATAAACATTACAAAATAATATTTATAAAGAAAAGCCTTGTTCCGAGATTAATTAAATCTGTCAAAATTTATATTAATGTTTATTAAATTGTATTTTTGTATAAAGAACATGTAAAAATGTATATCGAATAAAAAATATTCAGCAGTGAGTAACTTATTCTATTCGTTATCTGGGTTAATATAGAGCCTTTTAGGTTTAAACGCTCTTCCCTCCGATGCTGTGATTGTACGAACCGTTTTTGCCAGCAGAAGCTTACTGGTTGGCCATACGCCGGGGAGCGTGGTATAATGCCTTCCGAGAGGTGTTTTAAGGATATGTGGCTCCTATTCGGGCGTTACAAAAGTGATGAAAACTCCATGTGGCCAACTCGTCCTGGCGGGTGCGATCCCACGACCGAACTCACAGTGTTCGAAGTGGTTTCGTTCACAGAGGTAACGAAACCACTTGGCCACTAGAGGGGCAATGAATCGCTTAATTTTCCCGGCAACATTTAAAACTGCTTGTGGGCGGTATCTGTTATGATGGTTTATTTTATAAAATGTTTGTTTTTGACTATTATTATCTTTTAACTCTTTCTGTCCTGTGGGCACTAAGAGGGCCTCTTTTAACAAGCCTATTATGGGTTCGGCCAGGCCCACAATGGGGCGCCCGGGTGGTGAGGGATGGGGGCCAACATATCCTATCGGATCACCTCCCGAGAAATTCCTGGAGGATTTTTCGACCCGTATTATAAAATGTATTATTAAATAAAAGTATTATAAAATGGCAAAGGCTTAATTTTGAGACTTGGGATGGATTTTATGTTAAGAAAATGTAAATGCTAATAACAAATAAAATCATCATTATGTCAGTCCCTACACGCTCCGATTTATCTCCCCACCCTCTCGATGTTTAATCAACAAAATTTAATAGCATCAATCATTCTAATAAACAAACCAAACTGAAAAATTTCAGAAATTTTTTGACAAAAACACATTAGTTATTAACCTTCGAAGAGGGTAAACTTAATCGTGCCCCACACATCCACAAACATTCATACATACAGGAAAAACCCCGATTTTTTTATTTGCATTTCTCTAGATTGCAAAGTGTCCTCAGTCCAAAAATGTGAAAAATTTTGGGGGGTGATTTTTTAACCGATCGCCGAACTTTTGTTCTGTTGTGTAAAGGGTGTTCCCGACAAGCGCGCACAATCGGAGTACATAAAAATTGACCAAGAACCATACCTTTACTACTCATAGTTTTCGAAAAAATGCGAAAGAAAAGTATAACGTCACATCTGTTGCACGAAGATAAGCTTTATTAAAAACATGAACATCGATACTTGCATGTGAAATTGTGTTTACATATGAAAATGTGGAAAACATTTACCGCGCACATCGAGGCAACCATGCCATAGAAGGGCTGATTGCATACGATCCAGCATCCTGTTGTTTACCACAGTGAGCGCAGCATAAAGAAGAGTATCCAAATCGCTTTCTGTAGTGTTCAACAGTTGCAACAGTCACGTGTGGTTAGAGTCCAATTCTCATGCAATCAGACTGCAGAAACATCAGGTCCGCTGTAAACGAGTGGGTCATGCATACTCGACAATCGCATTATTTCACTACGTTTGCTGCCTCAACGGCTCACAGGACATTCATACTTTGTATTTCTTCGTTATGTAGGAACTAATTTCCTCGATGAAAAACACTTATCGGCAATATGTGGCCTATGATTCCAGCATGATGGAGCATCGGCACATTTCTGCTGTTCTGTCTTATTCCATTTCCAACCATCACGCACACGTGATGGTTGGAAATGGAATAAGAAGGTCGCTGGATTGGACGTCCGAAATCCGGTTGTGTGGCACCAAATCTGACACCTTTGCATTTCATCCTAATTGGGATATCCGAAAGAATTGGTAGACCAGACCCTACGTACTACAGAAAGCGAATTGGTTGCTCTTTTTCATGTTGCGTTCTTTTTGGTTAACCTGCTGATGTAAAATTTATTATTTATTCAATTATTAGTTTTCCAGCTATTATATATAACAGAAGGGAAGTATGGTAATCGGTCAAAAATGACTATCCAATACTTTACATGTTTGGATTCAGGACATCTTGAAACGTCGAGAAAAACAAAAAGATTCAAGTTATTTTTTCTGTATGTATAGATGTTGGTGTATGGGGAGGGGGACACGATTTTGTTTACCCAGTTTGAAGCTTAATAATTCCTGTGCCTTTTGTCGAAATGTTTGTGAAATTCTCAAGTAAGGCTTGTTTGTTAGAGGAATTGATGCTGTTAAATTTTGATGGTTAAGCGTCGAGAGGGAGGGAAAATAACAGGGGTCGTATGTATCTTTTGTAGGGTCAGACTTAATGACGATTTTACTCGTTATTAGCACTTACAATTATTTGTAATATCCATCATATCGATAAAATTAAACTTTTTGCCATTTGACGATGGTTAAAAATATAAAACATTTTAAAATAAAACATCATGACAGATGGCACAATCAAATAATGCCTGGAAATTTAAGCAACTCGTTGCTGGATTTTTTTTACATTTGATGTATGAATGTGTTTTAATGTCTTACAATTTCCTTTATAATAATTGGACAATTCAAAATGCATTAATAATTTTTTAGGCAACATTGAATTGCTTCGATAAGAGATTATTGTTACATCCTTTTGGCATTCGTATCATTTCCAAACTTTCTAAACAGCCTTGACATGGTTTGTAAAGAAGTAAAAAATGTAAAAAGCCATTATAGATAATATTCTCAACATACTTATCAAACAATACTTTTATGTTTCTGATAAAAATCGAGTCTAAAAAAAGTCAATCGCGCTAAGAAAGTCAATAACTAAGTATGTATATTATGGACAAAGTGATTAATACAGCATTATGAATGACCAACAAAATCGGGCAGTGTAATAAATTTCAATAGTTTATCAAATTGACTGGTTATTATGAATACTGCTATCACCTGATCAGGCAAAGTGATAATAATAAGTTGAGGAGTGATTATACGACATACGGTAGCCAATGGGCACTCAGTTGCGCGTGCGTATTGCGTTTAGTACCGAATTTGGCGGCAGTCGCGACTGTTTGTGCTCTCGACAGATTCCTCCTGGAGGGGAGCCGCCGGCAGGCCGCCGATTGTTTAACGTCACTAGTTATTTATTCACAGTAGTTCTTGAACACACGTATCAATAACTAGTATGTATCAATATCTAGTAACGTTAAACAATCGGCGGCCTGCCGGCGGCTCCCCTCAGCACAAACAGTCGTGACCATCGCCAAGATGGTGCACATAGGTAAAAATTTGCCATTTAATGAATATAGATAATAGTACTTAGTTTTAAAACATTACATGTTCTTTTTAAAATACTTTGAAATAATTCACAAAAAATAAATATTTCTAAAAAAAATAAGTGGAGGATTTTTTAATCAAATGTAAAATTCGGTACTAAACACGATACGCACACGCAACTGAGTGCCGATTAGCTAGCGTATGTCGGATGATCATTCCTCAACTTATTATTATCACTTTGCCCGACTAGGTGATAGCAGTATTCATAATGACCGGTGAATATGATAAATTAATCAATATTTATTACACTGCCCGCCCTTTTTGGTCATTATTGATAATGCCCAATTAATCACTTTGTCCATAACATATATACAGGAATCAGAGTTGCCGACTTTCGGGATCGATTTCTTCGCACTCCCTAAAACGTTTAAAGTAATTTCGAACATCTCATTCGAAAGGTGATTGTTTTTAGGTAGTGCAAAATTTCAAGATTTTCTATAATGCGGTTGCCAAAATATAAGCAATGGAAAAGTGGAAAAATCTCCACAAAAGAGGTATTTTCTTCTTCTCCTCCTTCATCACGCATTGCAGACGCTTGTAGAAGGAAAAAATACTGGGTCTAACAATTTCAAACCTAAGCCTTTCTTGTTATTCTGAGATGCTGGCGTAACTTTCGAGTTGATAGGTCAAAGTTCACGAGGGATTCTCCATAGAGCTATTTTAATTTTATGGCTTAATTCTACGCTCGTAACGATAAAATTGCATGGAAACGAAAGATTTTCATTCAAAAATGTTATTCGAAAGAACAAAATATGAAATTTATGTCAATTAAATCTTTTAAACGATACTTCTAAACTGCGCGCCGTTCCGAAATATCATTTAAAAGGTTTAATGCGACCGAATTGTACAATACATCATCGTCTTGTCTTGACGTAATAATATAATTATCAAACTAAAACAATTGATATCCAAAGAAAAACACCTGAGAAGTAAAAACTTGCGCCAAGTAAAAATGTATGACAATTTAGACGACGGTGAAAATTTTTCTTAGCAGCTTTTCTTTAGTAAACATAAGCTTCACGCTTGGAAGCGGTACCCACAAGATTTTTACCAGTATTTACATCACATTTCGCCTTTAAGCGCCAAGCTTATTTTTACCAAGGAAAAACTGCTAAGAAAAATTTTGACCGTTGTCTAAATTGTCATTAACTTCTACTTGGCGCAATATTTTACATCTCAGGTGTTTTTGTTTGGATGAATAATTTTTTAAGATACGATAATTTAATTTTTATTATTATTTTTTAAATTTGTTTTTAAAAGCATGTCGTAATTGAAATTACATTTTACCATAAATTTATATTTTATATTTTTCATTTTTAAAGTTGAGTATTATGATAAAGAAATGTAATCCTCCATTTGGCTTAACTTTATTTCATAAATTCTTAGTCACCAAATATACAATTTTTCAAGTAAGTTTTTTGTGTTTGTGTAGTTATAAAATATTGAAAATTTTACTATAACTGTAATAACATTTTAAAAATTTACATACATAAAATTTATATAGATTTTTATACTTTTATTAGAATGTAACATTTCTTAAATCCCACCTGTAATTGGTTAAATATTGCTTTTGAACAGCTTTGCAGCGTATTTCTCTCGATTCATGTTTTCTTCATGCAACTCAAATTTTTGAAGACAGAAGATTGAAGCTGGTTTATTCTTTTCAACTTATTGATTAAAATATTTTATATATTATTAATTTCCAATTCATATAAGAAATGGCGAAAACACGGACAGAAAGCTGAAAATAATATGATTAAATATGAATAATTTGGATGGGCTGTATTGCATCACTTCGATAATTAATACAATTATATTATTTAAAATCTGTATTAACAATGCTATTTTTAATATATGATATGAAAACATTTACTTCTTAGAATGCAATAATTAGTGAAAATAGCTTAATGTTTGTATCACTTTCTACTCTCATAAAATTAGTTTGTGTTAGGTTTCACTGCATAAATTTCTGTATCAGTCAAAATGTAACATTGCCTGATTTATTTGTAAATGTTTATTTGAAAAACTAGTTGTAGCTTTAATTAAGAATAAAAGTCAAAACTATTTGAAAATGCGCTCTGATTTCTGTATAATAATATTAATATTTTACTTATACTAAGGAACATTAATTTATTTTAATTTTGATCATTGTTTTGAATCACTAATAATATAATGAGTATTTTATGTAAAGTAATAACCTGTACCATTTAATTCTTTCGATCAGATGCTTTTTTGTGCCACTAACAATTAAAATTTCGTTTCATCAAATAAAAATTTTTTCAATGATTGTCTCTGTCGGTAGTTGTCAGGTATAATAGTTCTTTAAAAGAGTGAGAATACGAATCGCAACTAAAAGCTATAAATAAAACCAAACTACAAAAATATTTTTTAATTTACATTTCTAAAGCACATATTTGTATACATTAAAAATCCCGTCATTGCAGAAGTTTTATAATGAAAAAGCAAAAAATATTGAACTACTAGTTGAGAAATGCTATTTGATATTATTGTCGTCACTTATTATAAAACTACAGATGATCGTGGCAATTACGCGTCATCTTGTCGCACTCGAGGACCCGGAATCAAATCCAGCAACCTCAGGAATGTTTCGTGGATGGTTTGTTTTTGCTATGTCGAGTCATGGTCCATTACCATTTGGTCGCCACCACTGTGTGCTTAGCTGCAACCATTGTTAATATGACTGAAAGGTTCCTTGCTGCCCACAAGGCATTAAGAGTTAAAACTTAAAAAAAAAATATAGTTGAACTTTGTTAATTTAGCACTTTTGGAACCTAGGATGCACAAGATTATCCAGATGTTTTTGTATCTTCACAAAATTCAATAAGCTATATTCAATCTGACAGAACATTGCGGAAATATCTGCAATGCTTGCGCCTTGAAAATTTTATGGCGATCGCACATGTCCGCTGTCGATTTGCAATTAAACACTATCGAACATTCATCAATAGTATTTGCACTACTGCACATGTTTGCTGAACCTCGCGGCTAACGATGATCCCGGCAGACCATTTTATCATTAGGCTTCGTGCAAATGCACATTAGCCTGCGAAAACATTATAACCCCGACAAGAAAGTCGAGAGAAACTCATGCAGCTGAAAGATTACGTCTCCCATCAAGCTGTGAGAACATAGACTTTGGAGAGATTTTAGTGAAATTATTATATTAATATTTTAAATATTACTTTAAAATCGATTTGATAGAAATTATATCTATCTTGGTAGAAAGGAAGCACTTCCTCTGACTCAGGGAAAAGAACGTGTAGTTCCTCTTAAAATGAAAATATCTCAGAAGTGAACCGTCCAAACTCTCCTTACATTCGTCTGACTTCCCTCTTTCGAAGGAAGTATAGTATGACATCTCTGTGGTCCTGTTGGATGCTGGACCGGTAGGAAAATGCAGAGATCACCTTGAGGCATGCTTTTTGTATCGTTTTAGTACACTTTTGAGTACACGCTAGTCACCTCTTCTAACCATCGGCTTTAGCCTTAGGCTCGCCGTATGTAAACGTATCCTACGTTTTGGCGCACTTATTGAGCGACCAACGGATAACAAATTGCTCCGATATCAATACGTAAATAGATCTTTCCGTTCTATAAAAGCAACAAGCAACATATACATCACAAGAATAACGCTAGATAATATGATAACTTATAACTGTAAACTCTCTCAGAAAATACGGATTGTAGATTAGCATTTGTAGTTATTTAGTTTGTCGTATTTATCCTAATGGTATTTTAATATTTGTTCATATATTAATTTATTGTCATGATCCTGTATAGTGAATATAATTTATATTTTAAACTGTTGAGTTAGTGCCTAGCTCATCGTTGACCTCACGAAAACCATTAGTTATAACCCTCTTAAGTTTCAGTTAAAAATTCGATTAAATTCTCAGACCACTCGGAAGAAGTATTAATACTTTAATCTAACCGCGAGTTAGGACATGGGAAAGGATTATCCTAACTGATGTCCGGACCCTAACCTAACACAGAGAGATCTCGCCGATCTCCCCTGTCTTCTCGATAACAAAACTATCATGATTGTGAGCGGAAGTACTTCTGAACCGACCCCGTTTTCACAAAGCACTACTTACAATTTCTGATCGTCAGACGTCGGTGAAAAGGCGTCGCAAAGATGTCCATTAATCTGAAGAGTATAAGAGGCAACCATCTTCTGTATATTCATTGCTGCTTCCAGATACGATTGTAATTAAGGTTTCTTATTTCCAGGTCTTTTGCTTGTCCCGGGATTTTGGGAAAAAAGTGAACTGCTTTCCGAGATCACGGGAAATCCCGGAATAGAATTAATTATTTTTAAGTTATACAAAAGATCTTCAAATCAAATAATATAATTATTTTTCATTTTTAAAGTAATTTAATACGTTCTGCAACCTCCAAAATCATATTATTAATGCCGTGTAAGATATGAGTTAAAAATTAACTTTGAATTACAAAGACATTTTCACAAATAGAAAAAATTTTATAATTGTTTGCTGAAAACTGCATATAACAACAACAACAACAAAAAGCTTTGAATTACGTTGAAAATTAGAAAAAAAAACTTACATCAAACTTATAACCTGTAAATGGTAATTTTCGTTTTTTAAATAAAACATAATTCAAAATATTGTAAATTTCTATAATAAGATTTTAAAAACCAAAGATGGTATATAGTCCAATCACTCAATCTGATTCTTATTTTAGTAATAAAAAATCCTGCTCCCGAGAATGCCTTTTCCGATTCAATTGATGTTAGTAGAATCGTCTTCAATGCATTTAAAGGAAGACAGATAGATGTTGTGTTTTTTCACCCGTAGCCTGGAAGATTTCTAGTTCGTTTTCGAGATTGTAGTACTTCTTTTGTTCTCTAGTATTCTTGATTTGTCTAACTTGGCTTCTTTAATAGAAACATCAAGCTTATAGACCAATAATTCGAGTGTTCGTTTGTCTTTAATAATGAGGCTTATGAAGAAAAACTTTATAATTGCAGACTTCGTACTCGTTTGTATCCTTGCCCAATTTGCACAACCTGGCGTTACGCAGTTATTGAAGCTACTGGGCATGGTTAAAAATGAAGACAGCATAAGCACAATTATTTCAGATATTACAGGTTCTGACAAGTAAATAATTTTTAGAGTCCTGCCACAAATAAGCTACATATTGATTATTGACCATTTGCGATATGCCATAACGAGCAAAAATTTAAAAAACTAATAAGTAGGTTTAAAATTAGTAAATACAAATGTATTGTGACAGTTTATCAGTTAATTATACTTTTTTATTTGCAAAATTTTCTCAACCTTAACACAAAATAAGAAAAAGTGATCTTTTAAGAATTTTTCGGGATTTCCCGGGATGAGAAGAATTTCCGGGTTAATAATACAACCGGGATCGCGTTTGAGAAACTCTAATTGTAATCTACGGCATATTGGTTTTAGCTTGTATACAGGGTGTCCCAAAAATGTTTACATACTTTAACAGCTGATAGCTCAATTGCTGTATTTTTATTTCCGTGCTAAACTCATAAGGCTTAATAATGAATGTCAGATTAAGCTTTGAAGAACGGAAATTCGTTCTAAAATTCTACTGGAAGTGTGAAAACGCAGTTGAAGTGCAAACACAGTTTAGAAGGTTACATTCAAATTAAATAGTGCAATTAACCGCTACAATTGCCCCTACTGGGAATCTGACAATCTGCATGTTACGGTGGAACATCAAGTTAATTTACCAGGAGTTATAGTGTGGTGCGGCTTATCATCAAGAAAATTAACTGGACCAATCTATCTTGACGATGCTGTAACTGGTCCCGTTTACTTGCACTTGAACTTGCTGCAATAGTTTGTCATGCCAAGCATTAGAGTGGTCCTTGAAGATGAGGAGTTTTATTTTCAGCAAGATTGGCATCCCCACAATATAATCACTATGTTAGATCCTACTTTGATGAGATCTTGCCAAACAGATGGATTGGATGAAGGAGTTTCGTAGAAAACCCTCCGAGTTTATCAGACCTTACATCACCAGACTTTTTTCATGATGATACTTAAAAGACAAAGTCTACTTTATGAAACCTGCAAGAGTTGTTGAATTGAGAGCAGCCATTGAACGAGAATGCGAGCAAATACCAAACGAAATGTATCGTGATTTTTGATCCAATCGATCTGTTTGCGATTCCATTGCCACGCGTTGCTAGCAGTGCCTGGACCAGAACGGACATCAGTTTAAAAACAGGTTTTGACAAAACAATTAAATAATGTCTGCAGATTCTATTACAGAAAATGAAATATATTTTAATAAACATTGATTTTATAATTGTTCAAAGTGTGTATACATTTTTTGGGGAAGACACACTGTATATTGTTTTATACCTTGATTCTGTTTCGTTTCTTTAATCTCAATATGTTACCGGTTCAAACACCGTAATTTCCTATAAATTATCACATCCACAAACTGTGTAATTACTAGCCAATCCACAACTTTATTTTACGCAGATGCATTTTGGAAGGCACAATATTTCTCTCCTCGGTGGGCTTTCTCCCATACAAGGTAACCATGGCACAAACACTTTGTCGATATACTCTCTAATTCTTCAATATTCCAACCGTTTTGACTACTATCATATTAAAATCATTTTCATCAGTGTTCATTTCGTTAACAATACTTTATTATACATAGTCTTTGCCATTATTGCTTTCATTCGTTGCCTTCAATATCATTCGCCAACACTTCAACAACATCCGGACATCTCCCCTTCTGCTTCTTATCGGCCAAAATCCAATTCCACGATTCGTGTAAATTTACTCTGTCAGTTTCATTTATTAAGTAGTAGTCGTAGACCATCCTCTATTCTGGGAGGAGGTCAACCACTACTTTTGGTCGAATTACTTCAACCCCTTCCCTCAACAATCTCTTCTTCCTATCGGACCCACCGGTATGGTAGCATTCGAATAGGAAAATTATAGAATACCAGGTTACCAGCCTGCACAAAATACGTTTTAAGTGGTTTTCGTGTGTACTGAGTTTAAATATTTAGTATATTTTTTGCGAAATTTAATTAATTCGTTGGCAGATTACCGTTTGATATTCTGCTGTAAATGATAGTTTCTTAGTTACCACTAGGAAAAAATACGATATCTTAAATTTTTTAAGATTTCGTATTTTCAATTTAAGATTTCGTACTTGTGAAATGACCGATGAAATTGTGCCATTTTGTAGTATCCGAGTATCGCGATAAACGTGACAATGGTAGGCTGAAATAACCAAATGAAAACAATACAAAGATATGGTTTTAGTTTTAATATTTACGAATTATAGTATTTGATTTACATAACTACAATGGTTATCTTACGTAAGGGTTTATCACACCAAGTGACCTATTCGACATATTTGAAAAATTTCTTATTCATCTATTGTACACAATTTTTAAAATGTGTTACATTGATCACGCGGTGTGATAAACACTTAAGCTTACCAACTAGTAATCAGATAACCTTTGCTATTGTTATTTTTTGCCTGGGCGACGCTGGGCTCATCTGCTAGTTAATTTTAAAAATATTACATGAGAAAAAGGTATAAAGGTTAGCGATTAAGCCGCATTTTGTATCAGATTTAATGATAGAAATAAACAATTTAGACTAATATAAGAGAAAATATCGAACTGAAACGGGTCCAACATGAAACGTTGCTTACCGTCCAAATGCTTTTTCAATTAATTTACAATCGTTTGATTATTACTACACATTAGGGTTTTTCAAACGAGATTCCGGGATCCCGATTGTTATTTTAATCCGGGAAATATCCCGGGAAATTTTTCTCATTCCAGAAAAACCCGCAAATTTCTTTAAAAATTCACTTTTTACTTATTTTTGTTAAGGTTGACGAAATTTTGCAAATAGAAAGTATAATTAACTCATAAACTGTCAGAATACATTTGTATTTATTAATTTTAAACCTACTTATTAGTTTTTTAAGTTTTTGCTCGTTGTAGCATGTCATAAATGGTCAATAATCGATATGTGGCTTATTTGTTTAAATTACTTATCATCTGGTTAATTAAGCTCTTTGAACTTAACACACAAACGGAACATAAAACAGTAATATTATAGTACACGCTATATTGAATGAAACATTAAAATACATTCTAAATGCTGTTTGATGTAGCAAGAAGATAACTACAAACGAAAATTACAACTGAAGAAGTTACTAGACCAATTAAAGCTTTGTCTATTTCATTATCGAATTTTAATGCATAAGTATACATTTCAACAATACTTGAAACGTATATTTCATTGTTTATGAAATTATTTTTCATAAAACGAAGCATTGCGTTTAGTTTCATGTTAGTAACACTGAGTACAAAAATAGCTGTAGCTACAACCCAAATTGTAATATTCACTCCATACGTAATTAATAATGTGCAATAAATAGTTGAATAAAATAATTTAAAAAAGCTAGTAGCAGGTGTAGTGAATTGTAAGTTTATTCGACGATAAATTGAAACTATTATTACGGTTATTATGAAACTTATAGAATTTAAAATGGGAATCCAAAAACATACAAAAGATTGTAGCATGTGATTCATTCATTCTTCTTATTTAATCGAGATCTTATACCTTGTTAAATCTTTAAAAACTAAAGTAGCACGGTACATTAATTTCTTATGAAGAAAACAATAAAGTGTTAAAAGAACAAACAAGAACCAACAAAAATAAGTAATGCAGATAATAACATCTTTCTTCCAAGTCTTTTGATAATTTGCTAAAAATTGTTTCCATTCTGGAAAGAATATCATCAATAACATCAATACATTGGCTGAGATAAGATACAAAATAACAATTACACTATAAATTTTCTATAGAATAGTACGAAATCAACTTTCATCTCTATAATTCGAATATAATCCAAAAACGCGTATAATATTCGATAAAACTTTTATAACTTTTCTGGATTATAAATTTCGTTGTTCATGTTTACACATTGTACACTGAAACTAATATTTTTATCTATTTTCTAAATTCCTACTATTAGTTCACACTCTCCCTATATATATATATATAGGGAGAGTGTGAACTAATAGTAGGAATAGTAGGAATGTTGAACAAGATATATATATATCTTGTTCAAATTTTCAATCGTTAATAAAAATACTTTTTATTCATCCACTCAAGTTCAAATACATTTTTTAAAACTTGTAGTGGATGACACTTGATGTTAATACAGTTTTTTCAAATATTAATTCATTAATTAAATTTAATTATTGGTTAATATTACCTATGGTATCGAATATGGCGACAGGGACATTTTTTTCCCTACGTTCGAGATGGCCGCGTTTCCGGTAATCTCGAATCAGATTATCGAGTGACAATCTGGAAGCACATTAATGCCTATGTAAGTCGGCCGGGACCACAGAAAGCTGACTGCTTAACCGATGATGTCGAGTTATCCGAGTGTCGATCTATGTGGACTCGACTGTAATTTACATTTGTATCTCGTGTGATTTATTAATTCTGAAATTGAAATATTTTGTTAAATACATTCTGTTATATTAATTTCGGGTTACCCGACGGGATCGGTATTGGCTATTTAGGAATCGATGAATGTTTGTGGGAATGGCTTAGACTTTGCAAATATCAGAAAACTATTTAAAATTTTACACTTTTTTTCTGCTCTTAAATGAGCCGTTGAGTTGATTTTGAAAGTGGAGCAAGTCCATTTTATGTTATTGCTAGATATTTAATGGTTTGCATTTGAATAGGTTTAAAAATATTCGTGAACGGTAATAAACATATTTTATATTTTTTGTGGTCTTATTTCATGTCAATTTAATATGCAATAATGGTTATCCATGTCAGATGAAAAACATCATTGGTTTTGGTATGCATCAATGTTCTTGTGTAAGGCCGCCGACTTCCAGGGGAAAACAGTTAATCCCGCGTCAGGAAAACCTAGGGTCGAAAACGTATGTGGGTGGTGGCGGTAGGAGACAAAGATGACAAGTGTCTTACAATAAACCGTTTATTCTAACTACTAAGTTAACTTACATATTATTGATACAAATTGCGATCTAGATCGACTCTTGTGGTGATAGAGATCTCCAGTTGTCGGTAGTCGGATGCGGTCCGTCTTCCGAAGATGCGTGCCCGGGGCTGGGATGACGAACTGTCTATTGTACTGGACGTGTGGCCTGGACGAGGGTCACCGCCGACTTCCAGGGGAAAACAGTCCGCCAGCTGGACGTAGGTTCTGGCGTCTATGAGGTAACCCTGGTCCAGAGGAGAACTGCCGCACTTCTTCCAAGAACGACGGAAGGAGGGTCCACACCCTTTGACCTTGCGACTCGGGAGTTTTATAGGAGTTCCCCCCCTGAATTTCACCCTTTTGATTGGTTCTATTCTTCCTCTCCCTTACCCCGATTGGTCATTTCTTTTGTTTCTATGCGAAACTGGAGACCGATCTGGGTCGGGAGAGTTCCGAGAGGTGTTGACGGAGTCTTTGAAGTTCGTGCTCGTATATTCCGGCCGTTATGGCCCTCTCTTTGACGTTTTTGACCTCACGCGGTCCACCAGATGCTTCGGTGGCCATTTACCCCCCTCTGTTTCCCGTTTCCGACACTCGTACACGAGCACCTGGACAAAGCTCCCTCTCTCTCGGTTGACATCCCCTCGGTCGTTCATTATCGTGTCGCGTTTGTTTTAGGATAAGTTTGGGAGAGTTTCTTTCGTGACTGGTTTACATCACCAACACATGTTCCTGACACGATTTGACTCTCGAAACTTTCCGACTTCGGAACTTTATAATTATTCAGCATTTTTACGCGTTTTTGCGATCCCCACACTTGCCTCACTTTGAAAAGCAATGATTTGTTGAAAACGTTGATTTTCTTTGAATGGAATGTAATTACAGTAATAAAAAATTGAATATTTTATTTATTTACTTATTTATTTTATTTCAAAATTTCATACTTCTTTTGAAAAGCTACAACAAAAACCAAACATAAATTTAATTTTATAGGAAAAAGTGGATAAAATAAGAAAAAATATTCATTAATAAATTGCAAGCATATAATTATATTTCCTAGTTCAGACGGTGTTGATTTTTAAAAAATTCATGATGAATGGGTGGTACATATTGTAATAAATCCGTCATATCTTTATATTTTTGTTTAGTTTCGGTCTAGTTTTCGCATTTAAAGATAATAATACTATTTTTCCGAAACTATTGGCCTGTCCTGTTTTCTTGATAAATCAAGTTTTAAATTGGGAAACTTTTTCCAACGATGCTTTATAAAACAATTTATATGGCGCATTTTTTGAAAATCTTATCCAGAAAATATTCACCCAATTGACAGTTTCTCCATCAATATTTATTGTTCTTTTCAAAATTGCCTCTCCCAGAGGTTTCGTTAAATAGAAATCTTTACTTTTCATTTCCTGTACTAAAAATGCATTATGTTTGCAACATTTTTGTTTTAATTTGTTATAATCCTGGGCGACAGACAGCCTCGCTCCTACGCCGTCGTTATTTAGAGTGGACTTGCCTCGCTTTCAATATCAACTCACAATAAATTTCATTGACGATATAAACTACTAGTAACAAATTTATTCTGATATTGAAAGATATTTATTGCGAATTGATTGAACACAAATTTTATGTTAGTTTGTAATAAGAATTAGATTTAACTTTTTTCACAAAATGAATTTGCCCCACTTTCAAAATCAACAGCTCAAATGTAGGCAGACGTCTTTAAAAATTATATAAGAAGTTATGGCATATATATTATATATATAATATAATATTGTTTAATATATATATAGTTCATAATATTGAAGGAATCGACAAAAAAAAATTTCTTTAAAGAGATTAATACACGAAAAAGGTTGAGAACCCTTGTATTAATTGGTTTAACGTTTCATTTTTATTGATTTGTAGGCGACCGAAACCAATCTTCCATTTTACTTTCCGGCTTTTTGTATATATAACACGTAAAGTATTGGAATCGTATTAACTTTGACCCTCTGGGATTTTTGCCAGTTTCGACGTTTTCAACCCAACGAAGCCAAAAGAAATTCCTATAATGAGTTGCATAATTTTCCCGTGTGTTATGAGATGTTATTCTAAAAATAAAATTTAGTTTATGTCTGGCGCAATCTTTTATGAGATTTTGTTATGATAAAACGTTTTTATATTGTTAATTATTATAAGATGTCAAAAACCTTTTTCCCCTGTGGGTACTAAAAGGCAGCGCCGTAACTACGCCCCAAACCCAGTGCCTTGCGCCCGGTGCAAGCATCTGTAACTACGCCCCAAAACTATGACCCAAAACTTTGTCCAGATCATTTCTGCGCCCCCAGGGTCTCATTCATTCATTCATTCATTTTATTTAACACACATAATATACAGTGCATACTTGGTACCACTGGGCACAACCAAGTAAATACAATCTATACATCAAAATATGAGTAATAGCAGTAATGATACCAATATCAAAATTCAAATGATACACTAAAAGTGAATAAAATGCAATATATAATAATAGTGATACAAATATTAAAATACAGAGTGTTACTATAAGAGTAAAAGAAATATAACATATAATAATCAGAATATAGTAAATAAAAATAAGTATGAAAATAATAATACAACAATAAAGATACATAATGATACATAAATAAGAAATTAGATACAATAAATCAGAATACAGGGAATAATAATAGCAATACAAAATATTAAAAAGCAAAATGAAAACATTAAGAGAAAATAAAATACAATAGCACAAAATATAAGTAATAATAACAATAATACAAATACAAATAGTTTAACAAATGGTTAGGCACTATGGCCAAAGGCAGAAGGAGCGGTGCAGATGCTATCTATAGTTTGGCACAGTAGTGGTTTTAAAGTATGCACTAATGAGATCTATGATGACTTTATGGATATCCTCATCACCTAGGAGGTGGCTAAGGCAGGGTGGCCAGCTGTGGCCATGCTGCATGATGACAGTTTTAAGGTGTTGGCGTTGCAGGTCCAGCATAGGACAGTCCAGGATGTAGTGCCTGCTGCCATCGACCATACCACAAAGAGCACAGTGGGAGCTAGCCGCACCAGTAAACCGTGCCAGGTAAGAGTTGAGCCCGCCGTGGTTTGTAAGAAATTGAGTCCGATTATGATTTGGTCTGTACCACTTGTAGCTGTAAAAGTTATTGATGTTGGGAACAATACGCCCTGTGCCTGGGCACCGCCCTAGTTACGGCACTGCCAAAAGGGCCTCTTTAAGCAAGTCCATTATGGATTCGGCCAGGCCCACAATGGGGCGGAATGGTGAGGGACATATCCGAACAGACATCCCGAAAAATTCCTGGGAATTTTTCGACTTGTCCAGATTTGATCTGGGATCCCAGAGCGGTAGGCTGTGCCATCTTGACTGCACGGCTATTCGGCCGTCACGAGGAGAGATGGTAAGTTTGATAACAATTTACCACGGAAGATCCTTGTTGCTTCTTTCCTCAGGTGATTCAAATTATCCTTAATGATTGGACAATTGAAGTTGAATAAATAGGAAACTGCCCGGAACTGGAAAACCGAAATCGACAGACAAGAAATTTCGTGTCCGAAACAAAGGACTTTTTCTCCAAAACGTACAACGACTCTAAAGAATGGGCCAAATGAGGTATTATGTTGACTTAATTAATTGTAAACTTTCTATCCATTTGTTAGATGATACGCAGTCGAATAATTTAATAGCAGGTTTATTAGATGCACAAATAGAATTTACTCTAAGAATAGATTTTAAGAGAAATATGTGACTTTCGTTTATATTTAGTTATTAATTGTGTTTTGTTAATAAATGCATTTTTCGTGTCTAATAAGGACAGTCTATTTTTATGGTCTAACTCCATCGTCGTATTCACGATCAAATATCCTTCCTATACCACGTAAACTCCAGAAATTAACTTAAACTTCATTTTCCCGCATAATCGACTAGGTGTAATCCTGATTTGAAAGATTTATTTGATTTTTCAACATGAACGACCATCAAAAACGTGTGACGGGATCAACCCGGGCCCTGGAAATTTACATTAAACTCTTTCGAAAAATGATAGGGAATCAAGAAAAACAATTAAACTTAAACAAATACACCGCTGTATAAATGAGGCGATTTATTCGCATCTACATGAAAACGATTTGAGGAATGTCCTAACAATTACTTTATTTTATACGTTATAACCTAATTTTGTTTTTTCTTTTTTTTTAGTTTTGTATTTTCTGCCCTTCGGACACTAAGAGGACTTTTCTCTGTTCTCATCAGCGGGATAGGCCAAGCCTTCATTGAAGGTAACTAGGCGGCTAGGAATGAGTTCACTCCTTTCCGGAACTTACCGTTTATGAACATTTCCTGTAGTTGTTTACATGAGTTTTAACGCCTAAACCATCTTGTTCTTCCGGCTGCGCAAAAAAATTATTTAAAATGTTGACAAAATTCAGGCAACATCCGTGAATTTGAAGAAATTTTTTGATGACGCAGCATTTTAATTTAATACTTGATTGCTTCTTGTTCATTTTATGTTCATTGGGAAAAAAGCAAAAATTGCTGTGTCGAACTTATCATACAGGAACACACATGTGGCGAAGAGAATAGACCATTCTTTAAGACATTATTTCTGTACAAAGTGGCGGAAATGCATTTCGGGCTATTTGCCCCTCTTCAGTACTTTTTTGTGCAATTATAAATTCTGCGTAACAAAATACATTAAACTCAACATTTATTTATATTACATATGGGCAAAACCAGAGAACGAAATAAAGTTTACTTGCAACAATATTTACTTGTGATTCCTGGATGAAAGGTGTACTGCTAAAACCAAAATAAGAAAGTACGAAAAGAAGCAAAACTAAAATAAATTAAGAATGGCAAAATTGGGTAAAGTAAAATAAATCATATTAAAATGGGGTAAAAAGGTTTCCTGTAAAGTTAAAAATAAAACTTGCTAACATTCTATAACTATTACGAAGATTACTAAACCAAAAGATTTACACCTCTTAGCTGACCTATCCACCCTACAGTTTTATGTTACATTCACAGCACATGTAACATTCAGAAAACCTACGGCTTTTAAACGGAACGTCAAGCAATATGAACATCAAGTGGGTAATAAAAGAGGGGGAAAAAACAATATAAACGGACTCTTCTAAATTTTGAAGTAATGGTTGTCACATCTCACTGATGACTACGCCAGTAAATAGAATTATTCTATTATTTGATAATGGGTCTTAAATAATAAAGACAACAACTCCTACACAAAAAATTAGAATATTCACCTAATTGAATATATAGTGTACATTTTCTCATGGACAACACAGAGTACGAAACTTTCTTCGAAACAACAGAAACAGTGCTTATGTATGTTTATTATATCCATTAATCAGACAAATTAACTCAAACGTTTTTTGTTACAAATGGAAATGAAATGACAAAAAAATAGAGTAACAAGTTTGACCATGACAAAAAGTTAGAATGTTAGATAAATGTGGGTTAAATATAGGAAACAGAGCCGTAACTGGGGTATGGCCAACGTCGCTCCCGCCATAGGCGCCGATTTAATAAAGGCGCCAACGAGAAGGTTTCGGAATAATATGAATTCGAAATTAATAACACTTAAGAAACTTCTATAATTATATTTATATAGTATTTATTATCTGTAATTTCTACGAACATATATTTCAGAAATAAACCACCATTTTTATTTTTATTTAATAACAAAAATTAAAAAGACGCCATTTTTATTCTTGGCCATAGGCGTTCAAAATCCTAGTTACGGCACTGATAGGAAATACAACAAAACAAACTTAACATTTTGTGGCATCGCCGTTTGCTATAATTACTGCTCGCAATCCGTCAGGCATGGTGCGGATTAAAGCTTTTAAAGCGGTTTTGCACAACAATCCTTCTCAAGTTTCTCTCATCTCTCGTAGTCATTACTAGTTACGTCCACATTTGTGGTATTTTAGTTAAAACTTGACACAGTTTTGTTGTTTCAGTACTCTGGCTGTTGGCTGAGAGCACTTTACATAACTCGCAATTTCTTTTTGTGTTCTTCCTGCTCTGTGCAAGGTTACGATAGTATCTTTAATTCTGTCACTGATGTCGCACTTACTCCCCATGTGGTACTGTTATACTGCTCTGCCCAGCAATGTGCAAATTTTCATTACAACCTGGTATTTCATGGCTGTTTGTCTGGCTGTTTTTGCTAATATTCTAATTTTTTGTCATGGTCAAACTGTTATTCTATTATTTTATTTTATCATTTCATTTCAATATATAACAAAAAAAAGTTCGAGTAAATTTGTCTCATTAATGGATATAATAAATATACATAAGCACTATTTATGTAGTGTCGAAAAAAAATTCGTACTCTGTGTTGTTCATAAGAAAACGTACACTAAACTTTCAGTTTGGTGAATATTCTATTTTTTGTATAGAGTCGTATTCTTTTCGCCACATGTGTGTTCCTGTATGAAAATTTCAACAGATCAATCTTCTACGTTTTTCCACACATTTTAATTGTTAGCCATAAAAAGTTTTTGATCAAAATATTTTAAATACATTTACTGGTCATCACTTTTACTCTACAGAAAACACACATTGCATAGTCTTATTAATAATTCGAAACAACGAATAAAGTAACTTACATGCACAGTACGTATTGTCTTCGTAGGTATCATATTGGTAAAATATTGAATCTTTTTTAAAGTTAGAAGCTATTTTCAAAGTACAGATTTATTCTTAAGTAAAGATACAAATAGTGTTATAAATATTTACAACAAAAGAGATTGTGGTTACATTTTGACTTATTACAGAAAATCGAACACAAAGAAATTTTATGAAATTATTATATAAACATTAATTTGTTTAATCTAATGTAGCGTTTTCCAAATTTCTTGATAAAGTGGCGCCCTTAAACAAGGAATATTTGTTTGCGGAGCTCTCACAACTCATTGGCATCTTTTGCTATAAATTTTCACAATTGACAGAGAAAGAACAAAGCCACCAACTCTGTCTTATTTTTATTTCATCGAATGATTGAATAAAAAATGTATAACTGTTTATTAATAAATTTATAATTATATATATTTTATATTAATCATTCGAAGAAATGTCGGTTGCACAAATGATGCGTGTTAAGAGCAGATGGAAACTACAGTGCTCAGATGTATTGCCCACTGTAACAAATAACTGTTCGCTTAAAAATACTTATAAAATAAACAAATAATGCAGTTGATTAGTTAACTTTAAAACATTTTAAAAGATGAACTAGAATGTCAGTTGCGGAACCTACTTAAGGAAATGATTCATTAATGTACTCTAATGTATTCTAAGAACATTTCCCTACTCGTAAGAACTAATCTACTATAAACTCTCTAGACTTTAAGTATAAGTTCTACTCTATCTTCCATCTCCTCAAACCGATTAATTAATTGAATAAGCACCGCTCGAGATGTTTGAAATGCAGCTCCGTTGAAATACACTTCTACATTCAACTCAATTCAGTATGTACGGTTTATATACAAGAAAGGTACACAGTTCATCACGTCACCACATTGCACCTAATAAAACTCTAACGAATCAAAGTTAGTCTGGAACTATCGAAGATCGGATGTGCCTTTGATAATTTCTGGAACGTTGATAGGCTCGGTCTGCAGCTTTCATCCTATCTCAGACTTCACCCGTACCTGAGAATCCTTTCTGCACTGAGAATCCTCTTTCTATGCTCATCTGCCTCGCAGAGCATCTGAGATCCAATGCTCTCAGCTTCGAGCCTTATCCTGCACACCTCTCTCATCGACCCTCTCCACAGTTTTAATTTGTTTTGGGAGCCAAACTTTGACCAATAAGAAAGATTTGGTTACCGAGAGAAGCTTTTTTTTAACTCCTCTTGAGCCGAATGTGGGTTATTATCCTCCCATCTGTTTACATGTTCACATATGGTTCTGCAGCTGTAAATAGTTTATGACCCGAGTGAAATTTACCAAACCAAAAGACTCCTTTCTTTTTTCTCCAGTCCCATAAACTCTAATAATGGCTTTTTGAAATTTTAGGAACTACATTATGATCATTTCATTAATCGATATGAAAAGGAAATTTATACATTTTAATATTTTAATCGAGAAATTGAAAAGAATAAACCAGCTTCAATCTTCTGTCCTCAAAGATCTCAGTTGCAGGAAGAAAACATGAATCGAGAGAAATGCGCTGCAAGGCTGTTAAAAAGCAATATTTAATCAAATAACATACAATTCACATTCACGAAACATTACATTTTAATTAAAAAGTAAAAATAATAATAACAGGTCTATATAAATTTAATTCAAAAAACTGTTTAACGAAAAATGTTATTATGATTAGGCCCTATATTAAAATTTTTAATTTTTTATAACTACACAAACACAAAAAAACTTACTTTAAAAATTGTATATTTGGTGACTAAGAATTTATGGAATAAAGTTAAGCCAAATGGAGGATTACATTTCTTTATCATAAGACTCAGCTTTAAAAAATGAAAAATATTAAAAATGATATTTCTTGTAAAATGCAATTTTATTAAACACGATATGCTTTTATAAACATATAAAAGTTAAAGTTTTCGCATCTTTAACATAAAATTATTTACATAAAACACACAATATTCATACATGTCCGTTTTTGATCGAAGTTTTGCTTTTATGAAATAAAAACTTATAGATAGAAAATGAATTATTATACAAAATTAAATATAACTGAAAAATTAAGTTAAACAATCGTTCTTGATGATGAATTCAAATATTCAAAAATAGTAATAATTGCCAATACCATAAACAATCTATACGTTTCCGTTAATGTAAATAATTTCATGCTAAGAAATGCAAAACAACATAAATATATATCTATTGTAGGCACAATCATATATTTATTGCTATGTTTTTTGGTTTGTCGCGGAAACTTTTATTAACACGTTAAGCAGAATAATTAAGTGAAGTCTCTTAAAACTGTATGTAAAATACAGATAAAAGGAAAAGAAGCTAAACATAGAAATTTTTTAAAGAAACAACTTTTTAAATAATTATCAGAATGGAAATGATCTTGCAATTTTCTTATTTCATCGATACAATAAAGAAGTCATTAAAGTTTTACTCATTTTTTATAAAATACATTTGATGTCTTACCACAAATCAATCAACAGTGTTTTTTGTATGAAAAACTTTTCTTTCGAAATGTATATAAACGTCAATATTTAAAATAGTTTAACTCATTAAAATTCACAAAGGATTGCGGTAACAATGGAATAGACTGAAAAACTAACAAACATAAAAGACAAAAATTGCAGGGATAGTAGAAAAGGTAAAATATCAGAGATTGCCCAACTTCTAGGTATATATATAAAGATACTATCTTTAAAAATAATTGAGAATCACCAATGAACAGGTTATTAAACACAAGTGAATGTAATTGAAACTATATTATTGGAAGCAGAGAGAGATGTAGTAAATGGTATGAAAGATGTAAACGAAACAAAAAAATATAGGATAGTGGAACGATACAAAATCCATTGAATCCAAAGCAAACACAATTTAAAGAATCAGGAAGAGATTAAAATTAACGAAATAAAAATAGGATAAACAGGAATTTATCAGAAAAAGAGTCATGAATACGTAAGATGTAAATGTTACTATTGTACATAGAAGAAAAGTAATAATAATGTGAATTATAATGTGAAAGAAAAGCGACATTAAAATTAGATACGAAGAGTGATTTAAAAACTTAAGTCTGAAAATGAGAAAACAATACTATATCAACAATACTATATCAATATTATATCAAGTGATAGAAATGTGAGGATCGGCAATACTAAATAAATATCCTATCCTGAAAATTAAAACTGAAAAACCACCATCCATATCGTAAATATTGTTCGAAATTGTCAATACATATTCGAACAAAATAGAAAAACTTCAGATAACTGAAGAAAAGCAAAATTGGTATAATGGTAAAATGAAATTATTTATTGGTATAATGGAAAAACTTGTTAATTCGTTATAACGATGATTCACAATCCATTGCTTCTCTTGCTCTATTGATTCTCGCAGCTATCTTAAAAGTCACGAAAACATATCTTTTCCCGATTTCGTTCTTATTAGTACAATTTCTAGGGCAAAGTCAACGGCCTAATGCAAAACTTCCTGCGGGCACCGTTCAAATTATCGAAATTTGCCGGAAGAGAAAAAAAATTCGTTTTGTGATTTTAAAAAAACTGACAAAAAAGCAAAAATTTGCAACATGGCCAATTGGTTTCCTTGTCTGAACACGGAGTTCAGTTGCAGATTCGCGCCTCGACAGAATGGCTGGCCACTTGGCGATTCCAGGTTTTGTTCACATCTCTCACACCTAAACCAGGGTCAGTTACGGGTAAAAGACGTCTTGGAAGGCATTTCCCCCCGGCACTTCGCGAGTAATTTCGTGTGATCAAGCAAAAAGCTTCGGCTGGCTCTTTGAACGATAAACGACTACGTAATAACCTCCATATTAACCCCGATACAAGAAATTCGAGAGAAGGAAATAAATTTTATGAAGACTTCGATGCTAAGCAATAAAGTGGTGTAAAAATTACCGAGTAAGGATTGAAAATAGTTCGATCGAGATAAGGTTCTTAGCTTTTTTAGAATACTTCTAAAAGCGATAAAAGCCACCCATCGGAATACCCCCTATTTACATATGATAATAGACAGAATAAAATTAAGTGCTGTAAAAAATACAAATTACGCAAAAAAATATCATTAAACGAAATGTTTCATATTTAGGATTATTTCAGGTATATATCATTTAGATATTTAAAACAGAAATTTTAAACTCACCAATAATCCTTCTTTGTACGAAACTTGATTTGAAATAATACGAAACAAATTTCTCGAATATTTTTTCCCCTTTAAAATACAAAATATGAAATTAATGTAATAATTTAGATAAACTTTAAGGTATATTTTTCAGATTATGACATAAACTTCAACTTTAAATTTTACATAATACTCCCATATCATTTGTCAATTTATTAAGTAAAGATACATGTAATTTCGTATTAGAAGTATAACATTAAAATTTAATTATTGCCTAATTCAATTCTTTACAAAATAATCTGAAAATTAACCAAACCCCTACTTTCACTTTCAACTTTAAAATAATAGGCCTTATATCGGCTTAGCTGGTTAGCAGAAAGATATTATTCATCAACTCCGATCTTATATATTTCACTACGAAAAAACTACTGGTCCAAAACTGAATGTTATATGTTTTGAAACAAGCACAATTTCGCGCTTACTTTTCGAATAATCATGATAATAAACCATAGAGATAAATGCAGTTACTTTATCATTAAGAGAGAAATTTTTAATTTTCCAGCAATAAGGTATTTGAAGACTTCAATTGATAGAATTAAAATACAGAGAGAGAGTATAATAATATTTTTTATTACACAAACCAAGAAAATTTTTATTTTCTTGGTTTGTGTAATAATGGTAATTGTGCAATAATGAACTATCGAGTTGCTATCATATGTGTAAGATTTGCCGACTAAAAAGGAAGTACGATCAATCTCGCGTCAGGATGAGTTCAAGGGGAACCATGTATGTGGGCTGTGGTAAAGGAGGCAAATGAAATACAAGTGTTTTTACAAATTAAAGCCGTTTATTTGGGAACGTCCATAGCTTACATCAGGTTTGTAGTTCTACTTCCTCGGTGCTTCGTCTGTAGAGGACCCAGGGCGAACGAGTTCTTTTTTTTTTTAAACTCTTTCCGCCCTGTGGGCACTAAGAGGGCCTCTTATAGACGGCCCATTATGGGTTCGGCCAGGCCCACAATGGGGCGACCGGGTGGTGAGGGACGGGGCCCGACATATCCGAACGGACCACCCCCGAAAAATTTCTGGGGATTATTCGACCCGTTCGGATTCGATCCCGGGTCCCCCAGAGCGGTAGGCTGCCACCTTGACCGCTCGGCCATCCGGCCGTCAAAGGGGCGAACGAGTTCAAGTCCTTGGGCGTTGTTGACAGGATGAGAATCGCTGCGGCGTTCTAGGCGACACAAATTTCCACACTAGCACACGCTGAACTATCTCCAGGGAACGGTTAGAGAAGACTGTCGGAGAAAATCTTCTTCGGCCTTGAAGTCCCAATTTTTATACGTTTTCTCCCGTCATCCGTACTTTTGATTGGCTTCTTGTCCCCTTTCTCTTTCTCCGATTCGTCTCTCCCGTTTTCAGGTGCAAAACGAGACCATCTCAGGTCGCGGGAAAGGTCCGATTCGAGGTGTCCATCTGATACCTCTTTGTCGACTCTGCTCGGAGATTGTTTATAAAATAATAACACCTGTACTCATAATTCAGGCCGTTGTTTGTAATTTTTTTAGCGTCTAGAAATTTTAACGATCGTTTTCATCTATCAAAAATTTCTCTTTTTTGAGAAGGGTTATCCCGGTCAAAAGTTTATAGATACTGGAGTCAAAGATCTACCTGTTTACAGCGCTCGTGCTAGAGTTTATCTTCCGGCTTGACAGTGACAGATTGTTTAACACGTGTTCGAGCAGTTCCGAGTCTCGTTGTTCGGATCAACGGATTTTTTTCTTTTTCACTCTCTCTCTTGACACAATTTATCGCTATAATTTTTAGCGCAAGAATTTCGCGAATTACTAGATTTCGGACCTCGTCTGGGAACTCATATGGATAATAAAAATTGCATCTTCTTAGAAAATCGCAGGATCTGAAATGTCGTAATTTTGTGTAAATAAAGCCAATAGAACGATGTTTCCTTGCCTTTACCTATTAGAATTCGCCTGTCCATAAAGCACTACCACTGGATAGTGTTAAAATTTATATCTACGTGTATTTAGTGTGTTCGTTTTTTGGCATTAATTTTCCAGTGATTGGTTCATAATGAAGTAAACTTTTAAAGCATCTTCTTTGTCAATCATATACAGAGCCTCTCGTAGAGTTTTTTTGTGCTAGTCTTTAGTGTGTGCAGATGTGACGCGATGTGCACATGCTTTTTTCTTGGTAGTAGCTTGCAAGATCTTCTTGTATAATTGTGTTAACTGTGCACTGAAATATACTTAGACGTTTTGCTATGGTCATCTTGTTAGATGGATTTTTTTTTCTAGTCTTTTCCTCAACTTTTCTTATCTTCTCCTCACTTCGAGATTTGAAAGCACTTGGAAATATTGGGTGTAACTCACCTGAAGCACTTGCTTGTCACTTTTTCGTTTTGTTACCAAGAATTCTGATAACTGTAGACTGGGAAACTTCAATTTCATTTTTCTTGAAAGCTTTTTCGACAGCACGGAATAATAGATCTTTGGAATAAAGCTTGATGTGTACATCAAATTCGCTCGCAACTGGTGCCTCCATTTTTAGAACAATCGAATTCAAACATTTTCAAAATGCAAAGAAAAGCAACATCTACTAGTATTTAAAATTTGATTTATATTCGACAAGTAGAACAAAGGATATCTTATCGTTAATTTGAGTTATAATTAGCAAATCACCCTCTCTATAAGCAAACATGTTCGAAATAGTCGTCGATAATACGAAAATTGACAACTACAAAATTCAAATCATGCATTTATTTGTTACATTACTTCTTACTACTCATTACTTCAATTTGTTTTATTTTTTCTATAAAACATTAAAAATACGTCATTATAATCACTTTTATAAACCATAAATTTTATATTTTATATATATATATGATATATTAATTGGTATTGACGATATCAAGATCAAACGTATTTAATACCAAAAATAGATTACTTTATAATTTTTAACAAAATTCTTTTAAAATAATTTATTTTAAAGAAATTATAGAAAATTTATTTATATTAGACATATGAAAATTGTAGGCCTTGTGGATTAAAAAATCAGTGCGTCTCGAGAAACACTTATCGCAAGCGCCGAAATCCCGAAGAATTTTTTATTATTCATCTTACTGTAATATATTAAGACATATTTAGCTGTTTCATATTATTTGACTGGTTAATTCAACACTAAAAGTGCGCAGAATTTTTTTCAAACATACCTTCTAACTATGATTATGAATGATTATTATTTTATAAATTATTGATTTATTTATACAGCAGCGTTCTTTATGTAATTGAAAATTATTTTCATAGCAATTGTTCGAAAAATAAATTTACATTTATTCCAATTCAGAAATTAGTTATAAATAAAGTAGCATTAAATAAAATACTTACCTGCGTATAAATGACACACATTAAGATAATTATACCAAATATAAGTACGAAGATTACCATAATCACAAGACAGGAAACAATTAAACTAGAAGTCAGACGTATTTTGAAAACTACTTGATATGACAAGAACACAGACAATGTAAAGAAAATTGTTATAGCCACTGAAAACGCTTTCGATAAAATCTCATTTGTATCTTTAATTATTTGTAATACAGAAGAATAAGTGCGAAAAATAGCAGAAACTTTTAGATCTTTATCCATCAAATTCTCAAGTACATAATTAAATATGGCGTTTAATTTACAGCAAATAACAGCAAGCAATGTAATACACGCTGTTAAAACGGAAAACATAATATTTATCGCATATACAATTAGAAGTGTATCGTAAACTGTTTTACATAAAATATAAATAATACCATTTTTAGCGAACAGCAAATTTATTCGAAGATAAATTACTGTTACTATTGTTGATATTACAATACTAATCGAATATACAACCGGAATCCAAATATTTATAATGAGAGACGACATCGTATCTAGTCGCTTTTCGTACTTTGCTGGAATTTCGACTGTTATTAAATATCTCATATATCGTTTTGCTTGATTAATTGTCTTATCACGCATAAATATATAAAGAATTGTGATGATAAAAAAATACCAACTAAGATAAATGGTGCAGATAATAGTTACATCTTCTTTCCAAGTTTCTATGTATTGAGACGAAAATTGTTTTAATTCGGGAAAAAATATCATAATCATCATCCAAATGCTGCCTGAACAGTATAATAGAATAATCATCAAACTGTAGAATTTTGACATAAATTTACAAAATGTACTTTCATCGTCGAAGCAGGCGTACAACCCAAAGACGCGTATGCAATTCGACACTGTTATTAGGAGCTGTTCTATCTTGTATGAATTTTTTACCATGTTCACAATTTTCTTAAAACCTATGAATATTTTTTAATTTCCTTATCTAGCTATGGAGAAAACGTTTGATTGCTCCTTGCTTCTGCAGATGCTTGTTTCATAATTAATGTACATAAATTCTGTATGCTATATTAATGGCAATCTATAGTTCTCTAATTTTATGCAATTTATTGAAGATCGATTTTAATTATGTTACTCGTATAATGTTAATTCGTATCGATCATCAAAAACCCCATGCATATCTCTGTTAAACCAAATATTTATTAAATGGTTTATTGTGAAAGTAGAAAACTCGCATTCGAGACATGATGAATTATAGTAGAATATAAAATTTATATAAAGCAGTTTGTTGTTTTATTATAATTTTCAAATAAATTTCTATTATGTAGATATATAATTCTTTTAACAACAAAAATTTAAATATAAAATATTCTTCCATGAATATTTTTAAAGTACATTTCTATGTGATTTAGTAATTGAAGGACTTGGTAGAAAAATTCTGTTCGAAATTTGTCAGCGCATTAACATGCAATGTCTTATTAATGTGGGTATGCAACCCATGGAGTATGCAAATAAACTGTGAGTTTTTTCGCAGAAATCAAATGAATAATGCATAAATTCAATTCGTTAATAAATTTTTTGGGGGGTAGTTGTACAAGGTACGCAATTTTCTCACTTAGTTCCTGAATTGTGTGTTCAGAGAAGTATTAGCTCTATTCTGCTTTATGTCATTTATTGATAAACGATTTTGCCCAATTGACAATTGATTGTATCTGCTTTTAGCTCTTAAGGTGTCAATAAGAAATTATATTACGCATTTCTTACTTTAAAAAGTCAAATAGAATGATAATATTGATCATTCTCACGCAATACACAGCTACGGAAAATGTGAAATTATTATATGTTATTAGTGGTATAAATAAATCTGCATTAATGTATCAGATCATTTTTACCATACATTCAAAATCTACTTTATACTGAAACAAATGATTGATGTTTTACTTGTTCTAGCTTTTTTGTACGTGTCATGCCATCTCTGAAACCAAATAATATGTTGACAAATTCGACAACCAAACAAGCCTAACTAGTCACATGTGGCACATTCTATAACTTCAAGAAGTTTTTCCAATCTTGTTCTAATAGTAAAAACTGAAAATACTGAATTTTACTGAACTATTCATGCAAAGAAACACAGTCATCATTAGTTCACATAACCCCGGGATTTTCAAGTGATTTTTTCTTTGCCAACGTCACATTTCTTGACACACGAACTAATCATCGATGTTCTCGTATGTCATTCTCTTCTGAATTTATAACGCAAAATATCAATTTAACCTTTGTTTCTTTTTAAATGCAATAAATATTATTTTTTAAATGTTTATTTACGTAATAAACTATTTTAAAAATTCCAGCAATTAGTTGCTTAACTTTCCCGGCAACAGTTAAAACTGAGTTTGTGGCCCATCTGTTATGATATTTTATAATTAAAAACCTTTTATATTTTTAATTATTATAAAATGGGAAAAAGCTAAATTTTGAGGGTAGGGATAGAATTTCTACAAAATTGTAAATGCTAGTAAGGAGTAAAATCGTCATTAAGGCTAATCCTACTGGGGATATGACACATCACTCTAATTTATCTTCCCACACCACGACCTTTAAGTACCAAAATTCTATATTATCTATCCCCTAATACACACACCTCGCTGCAAAATTTAAGAAAATTTCGACAGAAATGTCGGGTGTTATTAAGCTTCAAAATCGGTGAACAAAACCGTGCCCCTCGCACGTACACTCATATTCACAAACACTAATATCTATGTATAGAGCTAGTGGAACTGAGTGCCACCTGTACGCAGGCAAAGAAAACTGTTTCGGGAAAACACGTGCGTCTTTGGGTTGGATACATAATGAAACGCGGTGCTTGTTTTCTACCTGTGATAATGAACCACAGCTTTCTGCCACACAAAACTTCAAAAAATAACTGTTGTGTGGTCGGTTGTAGTGTTACCTATATTTACCTATATTACTGCGTCGCCAGGTACAAAGTGTTATTCGTTCCCGAATGAACAATACCCTGGGAGGAAAGAGTAATGGCTGGCTGCAATTTAATTCCTGAGGTTAATTATATAATAATGTGTTGCATTCTAACCAATCTTCTGTTATAAAACCTTAGTTGGCTCTATTTTAAATTCAGTTCTCAAATGTAAACTTTAGTAATTTTCTTTTTTCTTTTATATTATTTTGTTAATCTGACATATTAATTGGCATATGATATGATATTTGAATTTAAGAGATCTGTGGAAGAAAGGAGTAAGAAGCAAAATTAGTATTTTGAGGAAATGAAGGTAAAAGTTCTCCCTGTTAATACAATACTATTAGCTACTGCTATGGTCCTTATTGAAGCTCCTCTATGTATATGGTTAGTTATAAATTTCATTATTTACCATGCAATGGATATATAGTTTGCTTCTTCCACACCACCCTTTAAATCGTACAAAATTAAGAGTATAATAAATATCAGAATATTAATACTGCTCAGTCATAATGATCTACAGTCACTTCTCGAGTTATGACGAAAAACTTTCATTAAAAAATTTTAAAAAATGTATCAATTTTTTATAGTTTTCGTCAAATATATATCATATACATATATATCTTGCACGCTTCTGACGATTGATTGCGTCATCTTTAATTTTGTTTTACCCTTCGCGTGTGCTTACATAAGATGGCTAACTGTTTTGTTGTAAGTACAGTCACTTCTCGATTTACGTCCGAAGTTACAGAACTGAACCTCGTCGTAAGTCGAGAAGTGAATGTATTCACTAATGCAGGCATTAATTTGACCTTAAACTGCTGTATGTACAGTACGTATATATTATATATTATTTAAATATATACTTATATAAATTTATAATTTATCAAATTTCTATTTATTAAAATATATTTAGTGTTACATGTAACACAAAATTCATACAGAATAAATTCATATATTGCAAGAACGCTATTACACCTCAACAACAATCAAATGAACAAAACGTTGAAACAAAAGTAATAAACATGAACATTTTGTACTTTAAAAAATCTAGAAATTATTACATTGAAAAATCACTGGTAAGATCATCATCATCGGAATCTTCCTCACTAGAATGTTTTGGTATGGTTGAAGCAGATGATGGTTTCCAAGTGTAACATTTCATCGTTGTTGCTTGTAAGTAGCTCCTTTGCTAATAACAGTGCTTCACAAGAATCGGTAAGAAGTCGATTTTGTAGTTTAGTTTTTATTAAATTTAATTGCAAAAAAACACGTTCAACTGCTGAATGAGGAAGCAATAAAAGCATCTATTTACTGCCAAAGTAAATTAAGAAATATAGAAATATAGAATAAAAACGAATGTTCTGAAAGGTACTAAGTTGAAAGGAAAGGTATTAGGATTTCATGAATAGTACTAGGAAAATGGTGTTGGGTATCTTGATACTGGAACAAGTAAAAAGGTACTAGATTAATGCAAAAGTATTAGGTGGAACAACACTGGTGCCGGCTTTACAGCCCCGATTCTGTTATCTGGCGTCGCCGCTAGAGGCGCCTCGATCTAGTTTCGTCGTTCCTTCCACTAGCACTATACAGAAAAAATCCCTGGATCTTTTGCATTTCTCGACGTTTCAAGGTCCTGACTCCAAATATATAAAAATCTTTGGGGGTGGGTCAGTTTTCACACTAGGAATATTCCACAAAAATAATTTGAGCAGCGTGTTGATTAGATGTAAAAACAGGAATGTTTCTGATTAGTAGTTTAATTTATTTTAATTTTTAACAACTTTTAAATATTATCCTTTTTTAATTTTATTACTTTTGTTTGCACAAACAAATATGTTCTTAAAATTGTTTTTAAAAAAAATATTCTCTTTGAGGAGGGTATCATCGAGAAGTTTTCCCGGTAGGTAGTTTCATTTTCGTTTTTTATTGTATTTATTCTTTTGTCCTTTTGTAAAATTTCTAATGTCGAATATTTACTTTTTTGTAGTTAGAAGAGGGAACGTTTCAATTCCAAAATGCATAGCGAATAAAAGTTTCTTTTGCCAACCGGACTTTGTCTCTTTCTTAAAACAAGCTTTGTTATATGACAAATTTAGATTACCGTTTTATAGTTTCAATTGGAACATAAATAGGTTTCCTGCTTTTATATGATATAAAATCTGCCATAGTAATATAAAATTTAAATTTCTAAAGCAGAAACTTCTTTCATATATAATTATTCTTCGCGTGAAATTTGCAACTTGACATAATTCGGCTCGTCCACTTAGGGTGTAAAATACATGAAATAACAATTAATGAGCAAATTTGATTCAGATAAATAATCACAACTGTTTTTATTAGTTTTAAAAAAAATCAGTTTTACAGACCTTAATAAAACATATAAATATTTTTATAAAGGAAATGTATATGGAAAAGTTATTGATAAACTTTATAATTACTACTAATCTGATATTAATTCTGTTTATCTTGCAGAGTTTTTAAAATGTACTTTAATATTCATATGTAATGTGATATACTTTCTGGACATTATGTAATACTGAATACATAAATTAATATTTAATAATGAATATATATGCAAAATTTAATATTTTCATATAATTACAGTATAATAGTCGATATTAACTTTGTAAAATGAATTAATGGAACTTTTCAAAGCTTTTAAATGAGAAAATATCAATAATTAATGTAACATTAGTTATACTCAGAAAGTCTGAAAAATTCTTAATAATATTTTCAGATCGCCATTAATAACTGTAAAGATAATAGTAGTAGTCAAATGAGTAGCACGAATCACAATTCCTATTCGATATAATGTATGAGTAGCACGAATCACAAAATTGTCGAGTAAATAATTTTTCAGATTATTTCGTCAAGTAAATATAAGTTGGTTGATATAAATTAAGTTGTGTTAAAATTTTAAGTTAAGTTTTATTATCACGAAGTGATTGAAATAATTTAATACTGAAATTATTTTGAAAGATTTTTTATTTTGCATTACAGAGAAATTGGATACAGTAAAACATTTAATAATTGTATCTTTCTCTCAGTTTTTCTAAACTGAGACATATTTCTGACATTAGGTACAGGAATAAATTTTTGTGATTGCTAACAATGTATTCAAATTTTGCTATTTTATAATGTGGCACCAAAACAATTTAGTTTGAAATTTGTCAATAAAGTCTTGGTATAGTTTTTGATAATGAGAAACAAAAATCCAGTTTAGGTGCCCTTCTATTTTATGTAAAGTTGATGTTTTTAATTGTTGGTGTTTTAATAGTTTTTTACATCAAATTTATGTATGAAGAGAATAATAAAATCATCCGAGAGAGTTTAAAATTCAGCGACTTTATTCCAATCAAGATGGTCTGAATAATTTGTAAGAAAAAGGTCATTTAATCGTTGATATTGGCAAATTAAATCCCATTTTGCGTAATCAAGATGGGTTGAAATAAATGTGGTTGAAAATTTGTAATTTTTCCATATGTGCTCCCAATTTAATTTATCCGCGTAATACGAAATAAATTGGAGAGATAAATCGCTTCGTTGACTAATTGTGTCCCAGTGAACAAAGTTGTGAAATTGTCTTATTGTGTCTTCGTTTACAGACGAAGATGAGAAAATTTTCCAGTCATTTGTGGGTGGTTCTTTGTCTACAAAGAAATAAATAAACATTTTAATATTATTTGGTGCTTTATTTGAGTATATACTTAATGAGTACAAAAATGTAATATTCAAAATGAGTACAAAATTAAAATATTACAATCACCTAAACCAATATATATTGGATACGTTATTTGAGTACAAAAATAATCACCTAAACCATTACAAAATAATATTTTCCTTATAAACCTTCTTTTTCGAAATTATTTTTGTCTCCAGATTTGGATAAGGTAGAGATCCCCGAATCATCATCATCTTTTTCACATGAGTCTTCAGAAATGAGAATTTCGTCATAGTTGCCAAATCCTTCTTTCTGAGAATAGGTATGGTCACCAAAGCCCATTTCACCCCTGTTGGTGCTACTTAACGACTCCTTTTCTAAAAAAGTAGGTTGCATTATTTTTTCGAATATTATTTGGGCTATTGGAGATCCAGGTGCAAAAATAACAGTCTCGAGTCCGAAGTTATACATCATTACGCCGATGTTTCCTTGATAATCGGAGTCGATAACTCCCGCATTTATTATTATATTATTTAACGATAATAATAATTTTGAAGCAATTCTAGCATAGCAGTTACTATTAGGCATTTGAATGGCAAGATCTACAAATACTACTTTAAGTTCATTGGGTTTAAGTTCAAAGCAGTTAACACAAAAAATATCATTACCATCGCCCCTGCGGAACCTTTTTTCAGGATTTTTGCAGTTTAGGATAATTTTTTAAAATATACAATTTCTAAAAATAAAATATTTAATTATTATTGTTACATTTCATATAATCACAATTTATAAAATATTTGTTGAATGTTGGTAATGTTATTTTATCATTAATTACAAAAAATGTACATTTATATATTTTATTACACAGCAATTTTACCGATGCTGCTTTAATACATGTTTGTTTTAAACAGGGGTAAGTTTTACTACATATACTGTGTATTACATAAGTGTATTTTCTTTTGTAGACTATTAAAAAGCCATATTGTGAAGATGATGATAGATCTGCAAATTAAAAGTAGAAACTGTAGTGACCGAATGATAGTACATCTATTCCATTATCTAAAATGAATTTTTTATCGTAAAAGGGAGAAAGTGAAATTTTATTTTGTAGATATATTGTTACTACATGATTTTTGCTTTTAATTCCATATTGTTGGTGCCTTAATAATTCTGTATTAAACAAAACTTCTTTATATTTATCATGATTAACGGACACTCCCGAATAGCGGACACCTCTATTTAACGGACATTTTTACAATCCCCAGATCCTTCAAATAGGACATCTATTATATTCACCTCTGAATAACGGATGCCGTCATCAATAACCTAACTTACGAAAACGCAAAAGTTCAATATTCTGAAATAATTAATTACGTACGAAATATTTTAAAACTAAAACAAATAATCAATTCAAATACTCTTTCAGTCAGAGGAAGAATTTTGACCGAAGGCGTCCAATAAAAACTGGCTTAAAATAGGAATAGGGGAGGTTGTAATAACTGAACAATATTCTTTAAGTTTTCCGAGTTTCCTTCACGTGTCTAATACCTATTCGCGTTTTTCATGAAATATAGAGGGCGCTGAATTTTTACAAAATGGCTACTTTATCTGGGTCGCTTGTAACTAGTAATGTAAAATTAATCATATATTACTGCCCGATATAATGATATATGCTGCTCGTAGCTGTTTATCGAGAAATTTTGTGGTAGTAGAACAATTATTGCTAGCAGGATACGTCATTATGTGGTATCGAAGCAAGTGAGCGAGATCGTTCTATGCATATTTGTGCCTTTTGTGTTAAAAACATCAGCTTTGACATTGTCCTATCAGGGTTAGATTTACAAGTAAAAAGCTATGTAAATTGTTGCTTAGGCTTCGACTTTCAAGGAGCCTCAAACATTTGTACAGACAAATTAAAAAAAGAAAAAAAAAATTTAAGTCGAATTTTGTAATAAACATTGTTTTTACAAACCAACAAAACATACTTTACTTTTTTATTTTGTGTAGTATTTCGTTAATTTTTTTTCTAAGAATTAACGTAAGGTCTTTTTTTAAAAAAAAATGATAAAACCAATTTTAAAAAAGATTTTTAAAGAAATGGGTATAAAAATTTAATTAAATTCAGTTATAAAACAGAAGACTAGTGAAACCTCACAGTTTTTTCTTCCAATAACCGTATTGAATCAGAGAGATAGTCTGATTTCATTTTTTTCTTTTCATGATTGACTTCTAAAATTGTGAAGGGTTGGTAAGGGGACTTACATTCAGCTTAAGGCTTCGAAATGCTTAAATCCGACCCTGTGTCCCACACAAAATAACTGGCATTTTAACCTTAAGAAAATATCTTTTAAAATTGACAGCATAACTTGTTCGTGTAAAGTTGGACAATCGGGAAACTGCCAATTCTTAAGTCTAATTCACTCTTTCACAATTCGGAGAAGCTCATAAATATAACCGACCGATTTCCAAATAATCATCTGTTTTTCGTGTGAGAATAAACGAAAACTTATATTAGGCTCAGGGCCGGATTTACATAGGGACATTTGGGGCCGGTGCCCAGGGCCCCCACAAAATAGGGGCCCCACAAAACTATGTTTAAACATAATTTTTTTTCCTATTACTGCGACAGCCTAGTGTGGCCTAATCATGAAGGCCACAGGCAAAGAAAACCAAACCCGGAAAAAACCTATGAAACATCGGAAAATTTCGGGAAAAAATTTTACATAGGTATTTTTCAATTAACTTAAAATAATTAGTTTTACACAATAAAATATATGTATGTTTACAATAACCGTATTTTTAAATGAAATTTACAACTTCCTAGTTGAAATCTAGTTGAAAGTACAGTATTTTGTGTAAATTTTCTAAATCATCAAATTTGCCTACTCTTAAAGGGGGACCCCCAACGAATTTGTGCCCAGGGCACCTGGATTGGTAAATCCGGCCCTGATTAGGCTCCCGTAAATCTTTGAAATTGCAATTTGGAACGCAACAGAAAGCTTTGCTTTTTCTATTGTTATTCATATTTACTGTTGATAATACACAAGAATTAATGAAACGACCCAGATAGAATAGTTTTGTTTTTAAACACCAGAGAGCGAGCATCCGGTGAAAAATGCGAATAACAAAGGAACCAGTTTTCCACAGAAAGTCTTTCTGTGTGGCAGTCTTTTCCTTGGCAGATTACCAACGAACTGAGTTTCCATCTCTTATTAATCTAATCCAATCTATTCTTTATCTGTTAGAGAATACTAATCTGGTTAAATTGTCAATTGCCATTTATCGTCATATATATCAATGTTATTAAACTTGTTTTATTGTTGGAATTAAGCTTACGATACCAAGAAACCATAAACTTTTCCGAAGTTACTCATTCATTGGACAAGAACCATAGTATAGTAGTAACGAAAAGTAAACAGTTTTAAGGTTAAGAGAACGTTTATTTAGTGAAAGTTCAAAGATCGTGTTACGAAGACGATTTGCAGATCACTTTAAAGTGTAGGAAGATAGTCGGTTTTCTCGAATTTATAATGTAATTTATAATCTTAACAGCTTTGTGGTGGCTAATGTAATTTTTAATAAATAGTTTATTGAAAAAAGCAAAATTATTAGAAAAATTAAATTAAATTTTCGTTACTTCCGCTCAGGTCATTTTTAATGAATTAATAATTAATCAACGTTTACGTTTCGTCGTAAGTTTTATGTTCCCATTTAATTTAAATATCCTATACAACCTATTTGCTATTTAGAATTCAATTAAAACGCGATGCTTACAGCTGAAAAGATAAACTATATACTGTATATATATTTTAATCATATATTCTACGTATACTTTTTGGTATCTTCACATTCCTAACGCAAATTTGATATTTTTGTAATCCGTCCTATTCTTCACTTTATAACTAGGTTAAAATACAATATGGCCGCCGGCATATATCTCCGAATAGCGGACCAACTTCTCGATCTCTACGATACTGTATATATTTTCTTCTATAATTTATTTAGAATATGTAGTAGTTGACCAGAAAAAGCGAAAAGCATTCTTCCATCTGCGTGAAGATGCTAATTCGAATCTTATTCAGATTTTTATAAATTTTTATGACATTGTAGATTTGGATGCTCTCACCAGTCTGAAAGAACTCCATTCATTTCAGACTATTCCAAAGTAGGCATAGATGAACACAACTTACAGCACTTATTCTGCTGTTACTCCTCTCAACAAATCCAAACTTAGTTTATGAAATCTTGTTTATTTTAATGATATTTTGCAATTATAATGAATAAAAAGATTGTAAACATTTCTTTTGCAATAATAATTAACTTAAATGAATTAGTGTATTGTTATTTACTTTTTGTTCTTAGTTACATTAAATTTTTGTGATAACCAAACCAGTTATTTAAATTTTAGGGATTATCAAATCAGTTAATATGATATTACCGAAAAGTTTTTTTAGTTTATTTTATATATAAGTTCACAAAAGAATACAAAAATTTTACAATGATTGAATCTTAAACGTATACAACATACCCAAAATGAAAGAGTCCAAAATGCATTTTGGTTCTTCAATTGGTGTTTTTATAGAAAATAAAAAAGTAAAATATACATAAAATTTACATTCAAAGATTTAAATAACCACGAAGACATCTCAATTAAAGAAACTGATGCTATCTCATATGTGCTGTACAATAAATTTCATCTTTTTTCTATTTTTTTTATAATCAATCCAGCCGTGGACAGCTAATTGAGGCCTCTGAAGGATTGACGTAACATTGCACCAGAAAAAGAAAAAAAAATTACTACGGTGTACAGCTTCACAATCAGTTAAATGTGACTATTTTTTTGGTAACTGATTGTAAAGGCAATAACAATGTTTAAATCTCAAAATTTGACAAAACAATTATACATTGTACCACAGATTTTCTATACAAATGCTTGATGCTGTAAAAATCAAATTCAATAAATAAATAAATAATTTTAGTATAATTATTGATATTCAAAATAAAATAAATTTACCTTTTAAAGAAAAGAGACAATAATGATTTACTTTTTTATATTTTTCAACTGAATGAAAAACACAGTTATCGAAAGAAACATGCTACAAGCCTATAGAAAATATAGTGTACAGGATTTGAAATGCGAATAAATTTTAAAAATATTAATTTTTGCAAAGAGAATATAACACAGTAGACACTTATTGTAATCGCAGATGTTATAATCAGAACGAGACATCTCCAAAATATAAAATATACTTGCAAAACTTTACTTATTGTAATCAGATTTCGGGCTAATTATCACTAGCTTCAGATAAACAGTTATTTAAAAATCATTTTTTCTATCTTTTACCTTCAATCTGTGGCTGATAAACTGATAAAAATGGAGAATTAAGTTAGTCAATCATTAGCGGGGTTGAGGCCGAAGTTTTCAACGCGAAAACATGTACGTCGGACGTTCGGCGCCGCCTTCCTGTAAACCTAGAAGTTTGACAATGGTGTTTGGAACGTCAGTGGAATCATGCTCGACGTTTCAAACGCTAGTGTCAAACTTCTAGGTTTACAGGAAGGCGGCGCCGAACGTCCGACGTACACGTTTTCGCGTTGAAAACTTCGGCCTCAACCTTGCTGTTGACTTAAAGACGATACTGCAAGAAACAGCGCTGACTGGATCACAATTAGTAAAATGCTCGATTGTTTTTAATGTCTGTTCGAAGACAAGAAAAATCAGGATTTATACTAATTTTATTCTTATTTAATTCCATATTATTATAAGCGAATAAGATTACAATAATCGTATTCTACTGTATTTTTTATAGGAGAAATTTAAAATACCTAAAAGAAATGTTCTCATTTAAAAAATATTTAGTTTAAATAAATGCATAAAAATGCAAAAGAAATTTATAGATATAATAAAAGTATTCTCACTTGGAAAATTACGTATCTGGTTACTAAATACTTATTAAACAAAGTTAAGCCAAACGGGGGAGTACATCTTCTTATCATAAAACACAACTAGGAAAGAAAAGACATTTTTTTAATTAAAGAGGAAGAGAAAATATATTTAACTCTTTTACTTGTAATGAATCAAAAATTACGTAGCATTCATTTGCAATTTTTATCTATATTCAAAGGCGTGCGCAGGAATGGCGCCGTGGCACCATCAATTGTTCAATAAATTCGAACATTTATGCAATTATCACAAACATTTCTAAATTATAAAGATAGAAATTTTTTTAAAACATTAGAAAATTGTAAGTACTTACATAAAAACCATCGTTATCAGTTGATGATGTAATATTATTAAACAAATTTCTAAAATACTTTTTCCCCTTTTAAATAAAATAGCAAATTTGTAAAAACTCTTTATGCAATTGTACATTATAAATAAATACAAAAATCATTTTTTGAAATCGTAATTAAATAATTTTTTTCACTTAATTTATTTAAAATAAACTGATTAAACAAATAATATTAAAATAACAAAATTTTAATTTTAATATTAAACAAACTACTTACTTGCTGATGAACTAAGCTCATTGTAAATAATATAGAAAAAAGCAAAGTACACAATATGAATATCAAAACGAATGACGTCACAAAAGAAACAGTATATCGCATGCTGAATATTATCTGCTGCAGCAAGAAAACAATTAGAGAAGCAAAAATTGCTACCGAAGAAGATACAGAAATTGTTAAGAGTTTGTCTAGTTCTTTTACATGTTCCAATACAAAGAAATATATTTCTATAATATCTGAAACAATCGTATTCCCATTCATTACATTCTCCTTCATGTAACAAAATATCGCATTCAATCTAATGATGGTAGCTGCAAGAACGAAAATGCTTAGAATTAAAACTGAAATCGTAATATTCACTCCATATGTAATTATTAAAGTACAAAAAACAGTTACAAAAATCGAAGTAATAAAACCATAATCTTCGAACATTACATTAAAATTTATTAAAATATAAATCGTAACAATTGTTACGGTTAAGAAGAAGCTTATCGAAAACGTTATGGGAATCCAAAAATTTGCCATATTTTGCATGAAATGATTCATTTTTTCCTCATATTTAACTGGTATCTTGTACGTCATCAACTTTCTACAAACAAGTTTTCCATGGAAAACAGATTTATGATGAAAAAATATACAAAGCAGGATGAAACAAAAAAGAAACCAACAAAAATAAACGGTGTAAATAACAATTAAATCTTCCTTCCAAGTTTTTTTGTAATTTTTTGACAATGTTATCAGTTCTGGATAGAATGCGATCTGTAACATCCATAATTTAGCTAAACACATGAGAAGAATAACAACCATAGAATAAGTTTTCCATAAAATTTTTAAAAGACGATCTTCCTCTTCAAAATTTACATATAATCCAGAAACACGAGCGCAGTTCGATAAGATTGAGAAAATGTTCTCTGGAGTGTAAGCCACACCACTCATTTTACAATTAGTAACTGTACAAAGAAAAAAATTAAACAATTAATTTCGAAGAGTGTTCCGGATTGTGATTCTTGATAGCATTTAAGAACTCTTATGAACGTACAGTACGTTGTATAAGAGTTACACGTCACCCAGTTAATGCATTTACTTCCTCATTATGACGAAATAGTTAATGGATATCGATCTTTAGGCTAAGTGTCTTATTTACAATAAGACACTTAGCCTGTACAATACCATATAGTTTTGCAAATGTGAATTTAGTAACAAGTAAAATTAAAAAATGTAGACGTGGCCTTATATATATTTATAATTTACCAATAATAACTGAAATTATTTATCTAAAATCTCTTACTCTATCTTTTTAAAACTTACGACACTTAAATTTGTTGAAAGAATGTAAAGTCAACTCTACGTCATATTGTGAAGAATCGATCGTTCTGTAATTTATGATTGGCATTAATCAATGTCAGCTTTATTATCTATTAAGAAAAATCGTAAATTTCCCTATGCAATTATCTTTTATTTTTTTAATTATTTTATTCCAATTAATATTAATTAGAAAAATAAATTATTAATTAATTTATTTTTCTAAATACATTATTAATTAATATAGATATTAATTAATATAGAATTAAAATAGATTATTAATTAATATTATCCGGGCTGTAGAGTCGGTAGATTTTTACACGACTCCGACCAGGGGCGGACTCGTTAACAAAGACGGCCCAAAAATTCTGTCTTCACCACGTGACCTCAATATTAACATCAATGAATATAGTTCTAATAAAGATAGAACGCAAAAACTTTTTTATTCCAAAGCTAAAATATTCCTCTAAGTAATAAGTCAATAGGATAATTTTTACTTTTCTGTTGTTATATATAACAGAGGAAAAGTGTAACCATCCGTCAAAAAATGATCCCACCCCAAATTTTTGTAGTTTTGGACTCGGGGCACCTTGAAATGTCGAGATATGCAAAAGATTCGGGTTTTTTCCCCTGTATGTACGAATGTTAGACTGTATGGGAAGCACGATTTTGAATCAAAGTCGGATTGGTTTAACACAGGAGTTATTAAGCTTGAAAATGGTTGAACTAAATCGGTGGTATGTGTACCAACCGATTTAGTTCAAACATCCGTTTGCACTTTTCTACGTTTCGAGGCTTCCCGAGTCCAAAAGAGTAAAAATCTGAGAAAGTCATTTTTTGACTGATCGTCATTCTTTCCTTTGTTATGGGCCTATACTGTATAACAACCGGGAAAGTAATAATGACGACGATTCTGATTATTGTTTTAAAAAATACAAAATAAAACGATTTTAAAAAATTAATTAAACATTAAAATTTGACACATCTACTGAATATATAAGTTCACATTTATTGACTCGTTTGATTATTGGCATCTGCATTGGTATTTGGTAAGCGTGTATGAATAAAAATACTAAATACATTCTTATCCGTTTAAACCCTGAGCTTATTATTATTATTATTATTATTATTATTATTAACCCATCTCGATTATATTATAAGATTGTGAATGCTAATAACGAGTAAAATATTCATTAAGACTGACAACTCTGGAGATATGACACCTGTCCCCTTCTATGTCTCTACCCTGTCGACCTTTAATAAAGAACCAAAATTTAATAGCATTAATGCCCTTTATACACACGCTACAATGCCAAATTTTGTTTCTTAAACTTTACTGATTCTGAGATATTGTTGAATAGTTCAGAACAGAATAAGGAAATTAAACAAATTAGACGCCAGCATACGCGCGTGAACGCGCGAATTTTTATTTGACATTTTTTGGGTTCGAGAAATCTCCAAACGTATAGCTTTGCAGAAAACTCGGAGAGTCAAATGTGACGCGATTCAAGTACTTTTCCGTTTTTTATATACATAACAAGTTGAGAAAGTAAAAAGGAATAAATAAATATCAAGCAATGGGATCGGTTATTGTATATATTAAAAAACAATAAACTTTAAAAATTGTAAATTTCTTAAAAATAAACGAGTTTAAAAACAACTCTTTTTTATCCGACTTCGAAATGAGTTAAAAACTGAGATAGACACTTTAAAAATTAGCAAATATTTCTTACTTTATTATCCATTATTATCCAAATGCATTTCACAATCACTTGCCTCTTCAGTGGATACTACACCTTTACAACACTAGTACATTTATATTCTACCAAACTGTCCCAGCATGCATCTACAAAGGAGTCGAAGTCGAGTCATCTAAAAAGGAGTCGAAGTCGGGGTGGGGGGACTTTTGACTACTCTGACTCCGACTAAAATACCAATACTCCACGAGTCCGACTCTGACTCCACAGCCCCGAATATCACAAATTTTAATAATACAACAATTGAACTAGCCTTGTCATCAGGGATGATGACAAGGCTAGGAAGGGGGATATAAGCAGAGTTTAAAATCTGCTACTCATTAGCACCCCTTTCCATTAACTCTACAACTGTGATCGTCGAGAATTCGGAGAACTGAGGGGTCACGAAGGGGAAGGAAGAGTTTGGTCAGGGGATAGAGGAAAGAAAGGTCACCACCTTTCAGACTAAACATATGTAGAACGGACGTTGAATTCATCTGTGCTTGTGATCGGCTTTCTTTTTAGTTCAATTGTTGTATTATTAAAATTTGTGATATTCGGGGCTGTGGAGTCAGAGTCGGACTCGTGGAGTATTGGTATTTTAGTCGGAGTCAGAGTAGTCAAAAGTCCCCCCACCCCGACTTCGACTCCTTTTTAGATGACTCGACTTCGACTCCTTTGTAGATGCATGCTGGGACAGTTTGGTAGAATATAAATGTACTAGTGTTGTAAAGGTGTAGTATCCACTGAAGAGGCAAGTGATTGTGAAATGCATTTGGATAATAATGGATAATAAAGTAAGAAATATTTGCTAATTTTTAAAGTGTCTATCTCAGTTTTTAACTCATTTCGAAGTCGGATAAAAAAGAGTTGATTTTAAAATCGTTTTATTTTGTATTTTTTTAAAAAAATAATCAGAATCGTCGTCATTATTACTTTCCCGGTTGTTATACAGTATAAGCCCATAACAAAGAAAAGAATGACGATCAGTCAAAAAATGACTTACTCAGATTTTTACTTTTTTGGACTCGGGAAGCTTCGAAACGTAGAAAAGTGCAAACGGATGTTAGAACTTAATCGATTGGTACACATACCAACCGATTTAGTTCAACCATTTTCAAGCTTAATAACTCCTGTGTTAAACCAATCCGACTCCGATTCAAAATCCTGTCTCCCATACACTCTAACATTCGTACATACAGGGGAAAAAACCCGAATCTTTTGCATATCTCGACATTTCAAGGTGCCCCGAGTCCAAAACTACAAAAATTTGGGGTGGGATCATTTTTTGACGGATGGTTACACTTTTCCTCTGTTATATATAACAACAGAAAAGTAAAAATTATCCTATTGACTTATTACTTAGAGGAATATTTTAGCTTTGGAATAAAAAAGTTTTTGCGTTCTATCTTTATTAGAACTATATTCATTGGTGAAAGTGGAAGAGGAGGAGGACAAGGCGCTTTCTTTTTTCTTATTATCTCCCTAAGTGTGCCGCTTTCTTAACCTTTTAAAACTATCTATTCTGCAATAAAAAAAGCGTACTATTGTAAAAACAGAACTTGCATTAATTCAAAAATATTCCTAATGTCTTAATTTTATCCAAATTGTAATTATGAAATATATAAATTTTTTATGTAAAATCAATTTTAAAATGCAGTAAAGATTTATAATAAATGATCGTAAAAAATGATGGTTTTAATTAAATAATCTTTGATAAAATAAACCAATTTAGTTCTTAGTTTTACTTACTTGGCTCTTATATATACATAACAAGGGAAATTGTTGGAATCGTGTTAAATTTACCCTCTGGATGTTTTGCAAATCACGTTTTGAGAGGTCCTGAACCCAAACAAGTAAAAAGATCAGAAAATAATTTCGTGGATATGTATGAGTAACGCACACGACACACTACTTTTAACCCAAAGAAAACGCACCGAGTAGTAGAACTGTATGTCTACTGTATATGTAAATTTCACATATTTATTTTTATTTGTTAAATACAGAAGAATGGTGAAAAGTGCTGCCTATAGAAATCACGACTTATCAAAACCCAAATTTTAACGTAAATTGTTAGTTTACTACGATTTCTTGAAAAACATTTATACTTCATTATAAATACTTTGTAAAAACATTTATATATCATAAGAGATTTTTTATGTTATATCTAGTCGTATAGATGATATTTTTTATTATTGATATATAAAATTTTTTACAGTGCCTTAAAAATTAGCTTATCTCGGCCAAAAAATTAGATATTACAAAAATAAAAAAATCAGCAACCAGTTAAGTAATTTTCCTGACTGTCATGGTTTGTTTTAAAAATAACGTTATTTTTAATTATAATGAATAAAATTGTGTATGGCTCTGTCTGTTATGAGATTTTTATCATAAAAAATGATAGTAGTATTATAAAATGGCAAAACGCTTAATTTTGAGGGTAGAGATGAGTTTTATAAAAAAAAAAAAAAATGTAAATGCTAATAATGAGTAAAATCGACATTAATATTTTTCCTTGTTATGTATACAAACAGCAAGAAAAGTAAAAAGCGCATTTAAAAAATATCTTTCGAAAGAATAATTTTACGGATATTTTTTAATATGAATCACATCAGATCAAAAGATTTTGATATTTCTAGTGTAACTAAACATCCACATAACACAAAAACTTTCAGGTTGAAAAATCAGATAGAGCTTCAAAAACTACTTCTAGTATAGGTCTGACTAGAATGCCGGATAAATATCAGTGGCGTGCCGTGACATTTGATGATAGGGAAGCTGTGTTTCTGTAAGAAGCCGACTTACAGGGGCAATCTTTAAAAATACTTAGTATTGGATGGCAACTTTCCTCGGGATTATTTATTGCTAGGGTGTGGTAACAATGACTTTATTGATCGAAGTAGATGTGTACAAACAATATATAAATCAATCAAATTTTAAATCGGCGCCAACTCCGCATGTATTTTCTGATCACAGGTGTTCTCTTCGCAATAAAATAGATTACCTTGAGCCGAACACTGGGTGTTCTCTCCACATTTAGGGTAACACAACATTCCGAGAAAAAGACAAAGAGAATGACTGTCGTCTCCCCCTTTTCAACTAGCGTTAAGTGACAGTTGTTACTTAATCCATATCACGTGGATACATATAATTCATACTAGACAAGAGAGGATGACGAAAAATAGTCAATCAAGCTTATCTCTCATTACATTAACTTCCTACGGAATGAAATCATAATGGGTCAGAATAAAGAATCAAACAGAAGGGAATGACGAAAAACAGGGGAGAAAACAGAAAGAGAGAGAAAGAAAGAAAGGAAGATAGAAGAGGCGAGTGAACACAACATCCAGAAAGGGAGACAACTCACAGAACAGAGGGCCAACACAACAGCAGAGAACCGCACCAGAGAAGAGTGTAAATCTGGAGGAAATAAATAGACCAGCAAAAAGAAAGAGATAAAGAAGAAAAAGAATAAGGCACAAAAGGAAGAAAAGGAACCGAAGAAAAACAGGTCATCGAAGAAAAGACAACGACTCTTTTCTCCTCATATGTTGTGAGTCGCAAAGTCCGATTACCACCCGCTAGGTAGCCCCGATTTAATAGTATACAAATTGACTAACTTCCAAGGATAAACTTTGTTTATCTATATATAAGTACATTTTTATCGATATACTGTCTTCAATATTAATTTTAAACTTAATTTTAATGTTATGTTTAGTTTTTGTAATAAATTTTCTTTTTTTATTCTAAAATTGGTTTAATTAATTTTGCATTCATCTTCCTGATAGCTCATTCCCGGACTTCAGAGTTACTCTGCATATCTCAGACTTATCTAGAGTCTAAATCGGAGGTATGTCCGATAATACACACTTGGTGGCAGGATCACTACGTAAAACTTTCGGATCTCGATTTTGACCCCAAGCCCTCACAATAAAGAATGATCTTGTGTACTAAAAAGATATTTAAATAATGATTTTAAACAAGATCAATGCTTACTTACATTTATATCAGTTTAAAAAATATTACTAAATATGTTACGTAAAGGTATATAGAGTTTCGGATGTTTATTTTATTTTATATAGTTGTTGATTTGGTTTATTGTATTATTGCAGCATCGCACTGAAGAGGGACTAAGACCCGAAATACATATACATTGAGATTTGTAATAAAATATATTGGATGATATCCTGTCTGCTTAATCTTTGTCATTCGGAAGTAGTGTTGACTGTTTACTTCTGTTGTTACTAAATTTACGAACTATTTTGGATTAGTAGATGTTATAACTCGATCCATAATTTGTGAGATTTAATTTATATGTTGAGCCAAGAGAAGGTTTTTTCATTTGAATACAGTCAAACCTCGGTTTTCGATCTTAATTCGTTCCAAAAAGTTGTTCGTAAACCGAATTGTTCGAAAAGGCAGATGAGGTTTGTATTTTTCAAATTCTAAAATTATTTCTAGTAAGATTATTCTTTAGTTTGAAATATGCTATTAAATTTTTATTTTCTATGTTGATATAACATTTGACTTTGTGATAAATTATAACTAAATATTTAAAATAAATAACATCGTTTTACATTTGAGATACTTACACAGAAAATCATTCAGTGATGCCAATCACTTTATAACAGTACAGGTGTTATTCCGTAATAAATTCTAAATCATAATTAATTGAATCATTTACTTCTGTACAAAATATGAAAACTATTAATATTGTTACCAATTTAATTTACTCTAATTGTTTTAATTATTATAATAGAGAGAGAAAATACAAAACATCATTGAAGTTATTCATTTTTCAATTATAGATTTAAAAATATCTACTTTTATTTTCATTTCTTACAATTTCAGTAACTGATATTAGTTGAAACTTAATATATTAATATAAACAAAAAATTCAATAAGGAAATCATCATCTATCTTCTTTCTTCAAAAATTTGAGTTGAAGGAAAAATAGATGAATCGAAAGAAATATGCTGCAAGACTGTGAAATAATTATAAATAATTACTCGGATTTTAAAATACAATTCATTAAAAATAAAAATTGTTTTATAAATTAAATTAAGTTTTAAAATTTAATATTTTATAACTTTAAAAAAAAACCAAAGAACTTACTTGAAAGATTGTATATTTGGTGACTAAAAATCTGTGAAATAATCTTAAGCCAAAAGTAGGAGAGCATTTCCTTATCATAATGCTTAACTTTAATAGAAAACAAAATAAATAAAAATTTCATGGAATAAAGGGGGTTTAGTAATTACAATATCGTTTTTAAAATATATTATAATTATTAAAATTAAAATTTTCGTATTATTAAAAGTATTTTACAGAAAGACAATTATCGATGTTTTCTTAGGTGATTATAATATAAAATAATGGCTTAAAAGAAATAATAAAGAAATATATTCTATAGTAATTAATGATAATTTATTTTATGAATTAACTAACATGCTGCAAGTGACTATTTGTTTTGGAAAATCTGGAAATTTCACTCATTTTATAGAACAATAAATATAGTTATATTATCACTTTTATTATCACTGTAAAATCTCAATGCCATCGTTTCTTACGCAACAAAAGGGAGATGAAAAAATACATTCTATATATTTCTAATTGTTTCTCAAATTTAGAATTAAAGACATTAATAATTACTGTTTTTATTCTCTTAAAATTATTGAATATCTAGACATTATAATTTATCGATGTTTAATTGTTTTGAAAATGCTATATACAAAAGAAAAACTAACATTCAAAAATTAAATGTGATAAGTTTAAAAACATGGACATAGGGTCTAATTTGTATAAAGTAGATCGCCCTAATAAGGTTCATATTACACTGCTGTTAGCCAGCATAACATGATACTGCAGTATCTTCATACGTCACAAATGAGTTGCTATGTAAAGTTTCATTGTTGTTCGAGGACATTTATTCAAAGTTTATGGAAGCAAGTTTCAACAGGCTGTTATAAAAACATCTGTCTGGAAATAATTTCTAGTATATTTAAAAGGAGGATCATGAAATTTCAGAGATGGAAATGAAATTAAATGAAAGGATAGTCGCATATATGAAAAGGAAGAGAGGCATGCCGTATTCGCTAGAGCTAACGCATATTATTATAATACATATATATATATCACAGGATACGACACTATAAACACTTATAGTGTCGTGTTCCTAACGACACTATAAGTGTTTCTAGTAAGGCCCAACGTTACAATGGTTAACTTTATTAGGAACAATATAAAATTTGAAAAATTTTCAAAGCAAAATTGTTTTTCTAAAGTTGACTATGGCTGCTATAAAAAAAAAAACGGACGTGACTCCTGGGGACATAGCCCTTGATGCTGTGAAAAATGAAAAAGTCATTACTAATCGAACTTTAGGAAACCATTTAAAAACAGGTATAACGGATATGAGAATGGGAAAAAGGTCACTGTTGTCGAAAGCACAAAAACAGGAGTTGGAACAACGAATTCGGCGTTTTTCACAATATGTGAAAACGCAAAATCCATTTCAGACATTGTATTTCTGAAATTAATAATATACAAACTCCCTGCAATGAAAATTAAGAATGGGTTCATGATGAGTACATTATTTATCAGTCTTAGAATGAGGATGTAACTTATTTATTTGCCCAGAGTTTATAGTTTGTTTGTCCAAAAATGTATTCATTTAATAAAAATTAATAAACTTCTCAATTCCAATAGCGGGCATAGTTTGAACAGTACTCCTAAAAAAGCCCAATATGAAGGTTTTTAAAAAAATCGTATGTTTAGTCATGAGCAGAATAATAACACTAATTACTGCTACGTGTGTTTTGTTTACACGTGGTTCAATAAATGTGTTTCAATCATTGTTGTTAAGTCACCTTATTTTCTCTTACACCTTTAAATATATTAACTGGGCTTTATTTGGGCAACATAACTTATAAGAAAAATTTATGAACTCACCGATAGTCCTTCTTCATAAGAAACTTTATTTGAAGTGATATGAAATAAATTTCGGAAATATTTTTTCCCCTTCAAAATAAAATATGAAATTAATAAAAGAATTTAAAATAATAGGAATTAGATATTTTTAAATTTATAATATTCATATTTTGTAACACTTTAGTCTAATTTTTAAGCTTGTATTTTACTTATGTACTTGATAAATCAGAATTGATAACACAAATTTAAATATTATTAAATTAGAAAATTATAATTTTATAATTAAACATTTGTGAATTGGTGTTTATAAGAGTTCTTATAATTATTTATGGCTTAATTTTATGGCTGCGACATATAGATTTAACTAATTATGTTGACCTATTCTGAAGTTCATTCTTAAACTTTTAACTCGTAAAATTACAGAAATATAAGCTGAAAATATTAGTATTATGTACAAAAATATATTATTTAATAACATTTATAGCCCATTACGTAAACTAAGAATAAATTAACTCCTATTTATTATAGCCTTATAAATACGGCTATAATAAATAAACGGGATTATCACATAAGGGACTGACCAGAGATTAAATTTTACAAAAAATACCCTTTAATTAACCACAATCAAATTTTTAATATAATGTATTTCGGCCACAAAGACACCCCATGAGCCTACATACATCCATACAGTATAAACACAAATATCTATATAGATATTTGTATATATATATATATATATATACATCGTGTTTGAAATACTCTTATTTAATTGATAAATAATGGAATTCGAAATCAGTTTTTAAAATTCTCTTATTTTGGAATATTCATAAATTCTATAATTATAATGATGCAAAATATTTTCATTTTGTTGTACTTGAAACAGATATAAATTCCTGTTTAAGGTTGATTAAATAAACTGGTAAAAATATTTCTTTTCTCTAAAACTCTCTCCTGTTCTCACCAAGAGAGCCTTTTTATCAAGCTCATTATGGGTTCGGCATAGTCCCAGTGGGCGGACAATCTCCAAAAATTTCCGGAATTTTTGACCTCGTCCGGAATCTATTCCGATTCACCCAAAGCAGTAAACTTAACGCTATGACCTTCAGGTCCTTCGGCAGTCGGTAAGAATATATTAAAAATAGTGTTTAGTAGTAACGATTTGAAGAAATTTTGGTTTATTCTTTAATGTTGAATGCTTGAAAACTGCTATGAAAAATTACTTTTCAAATGTTAAATTATACAAAGATCTTCACTAATGTTAATTTAATTAAACTACTTACCTGCTTTTCAATTAAACACATCATGCCAAGTATACTAAATATAAGTTGATAAATGGCCAAAATTACAAGATACGAAACGACTAAACTAGTACTTTGGTTTATTTCAAATATTACTTGATATGACAAAAATACAGACAATGAAAAGAATATTGTTATAGCCGATGAAAATGGCGTCGACAAAATTTCATCTGCATTCTTCGTTATATCTAATGCACTCGAATACGTTTTTAGGATATCAGAAACGTTCAAATCTTTAGCCATTAAGTATTCTGTCATAAAAGTAAATACACTATTCAATTTGTGGAAGATAACAACAAGCATTATGATGCACGCGACCACAGCGGAAAATGTGATGTTTATCCCATATATAATAAGCAGCGTACAAAAAACTGTCGAAAATATTGAACGAACGATATCGTTTTTTGTAAAACCCAAATTTAATCTGACATAAATTATAGTTATTATTATTGTTATTACGAAACTTATCAAATATACAATGGGAATCCAAATATTTACAATGCGTTGTAACAAAACAATCAATTGTTTTTCATATTTTACTGGAATCTTGAATATCAGTAATTCTTTAGAATATGCTTTTATTTTGGCACCTAATTTATCATGCACAAATATAAAAAGAATGATTATAATAAAAGTAAACCAACTGAGATAAATGGTGCAGATGATAGTTACATCATCTTTCCAAATTTCTAAATACGTAGATGAAAATTGTTTCAATTCGGGAAAGAATATTATTATCAGCATCCATACACTGCCAAAACAATATAGTAGAATTGTTAAAAAACAGTATATTTTTGATAGAATCTTACAGAATTCACTTTCTTCATCGAAACAGGCATAAATTCCAAATACACGTATGCAATTCGAAACTAATATCATGAGATCTTCTATGGTGTAGAAATTTTCACTCATGTTTATGTCTTTAATACTTTCTTTTAAAAACTCTTTATTGCTTTTAAGAAAATTGTTAAATGTTTTTTAATTCGAACTTTTAAACCGCTTGAATCATTTAAATAATTACTTCTTCCTCTTACTAACCGTGTATATATAACATTCGATTAACTTTACGAGAAGTACGTATACGTGAGATAATGCAAAGCTTTTAAGAATATTACATATTTAAAGGAGAGTAGAGGTAAACTTATCCTTTCTTAATTGATTGTAAATATTGTATGCATGGAATGCTTTTAACGTACTCTCAGATTAAAATGAGTTGATCATTAAGCGTTTTAAAGTCTCTGCCTCATGTATTTTAATATTGAATATAATCATTTAATATTTCAAAATTTTCTCAAAGGAAATCATTTTTAATCTTGATTACGAATAGAAAATTATTATAAATATGATTTTCGTATTAGTCTGTTAATACAGTATTTAATTTTTATTTCAATTTTGCAATAGATATTTTAGAAAATATTTCTGTAGATATTCTGGATATTATCGATTAAACTATATCCATTAAATGCTTGCTATGTGCTTTTATTTATGTAATAAATACTGTTTGTCGGTCTTTAATGGAAAACACTTGCGGTTTGATAAAAGTTTAATGCGGATTGCGGGTCGTTACACAAGAACAAGAAGAAAACACAAAAATGGCTGACACACTTGGCCGTTACAAAAAACTCTTGTCTCCAAAAAAGATTTTTAAATTATTATATTTTTTTTCTCACAAAAAATACGGTGGCGCTCGAGGCGGCAACAAATACTATTATTCATCTTGAAGCATAATCCATTATTAATAGCGTTAATAGACTGCACTTCGAAATGACCTACTTTATAATTTTCAAGTAATTTATTATTCTCTACAACTAAATATTGCAATATATTTGATGGTCTTAATTTTATAATCATTTTAAAATAAAATTATAAAACATTTTTACGATACTGATTAAGACTTTTTTGTAATGAAATAATGCATGGGCTTGCTAAAAAAGGTCTTCTTAGAGCCCATAAGAGCGAAAAGACTTTAAAAAAGGTATAAAAATTATATATTTTTATTTTATCATGCAACACGAACGACTGGCGGAATTACCCGGAGAATTAATAACAAAACTTTCAACAGTTTTTTCCATTGATTGAAAAAAATAGACTGTATAAGAATTAATTAAATAATTCTGTTGTTCATTATCAATGCATACTTACGAGATTCTCTGCAAGATAAATGTTAATATTTGCATAATTACAAAAGACATTTGTAATTAGGAATATATGTATAATAACCTGTTTAGAAATTTTGTTAATGAATACATTAGAATACAATGTTTCGTATGTTTCTGGTAAGCGCATAAACAATGATTATATGAACTTCCAATTCTTGAACTTTCTCCATACAGTTGTCAATAAGAAAAGCAAGACTCTGCTAGTATAATCCAGCAACGGTTAATGTTTCTCCTTGAGACTTGCTAATGGACTTGACAAAATTTAGCCCAACAGAAAATTCTCAAGAATTTCAAAACGAAAGAATATAGTAAATGATACGAATTATATAATATAAAAACATGCATTTTGCAACAGCCAGTGGTAACTAGCAAAATTGATATGCTAGGAATTATTTTTTAGTATTAATAATCAAATATACGGACAAAAAAGAGGGGTCTCTATGGAAAGCCCCTTATCAAGCTTGTTATGAGAATTACTGTTACGAAAATTAAAAAAAAGTATTCTGAAGGCTTCAAAACAATTATATATTTTAAAAGATAAGTAGATGATGCATGTATAATTTGGAAGAATAATGAAGGCATCATTGAATTTATTGATAAAGTTAACAGTAACAAAGACGGACTAAAATTGAAAACAGAATAAACAGTTTTACTACAACTGCGACTACATTTTTGAACATAAATATAAAATTTAAAAAACAGAAGGATACACACAAAGTCTATACATCAAGCCAACACACAGCACAATGTATATCCCTTTTAGTAAGTTATCGAGATATAACGATTGCCATCTGAAAAAATCTAAATATCTTTTTCTCTGGTTTTCAAGTAACGATCGCGTCTACAGAAAAAAGTTACATATTTACAGGCGATTGCTTTATATAGTTGCATGCGTACCGTAGTACCGAATTTGGTAACACCAAAATTATTATTCTATCTTAGTAAGTTATCGAGATATAACGACCGCCATCTCAAAAAATTTGAAAAACTTTTTTTTTGGTTTTCGGGAAACGATCGCGTCTACAGAAACAACTTACATATTTACAAAAGATTGCTTTGTACCGTTGCATGCGTACCAATGTACCGTATCCGATAACATAAAAATTATTAATATCTCTTAGTAAGTTATTAAGTCATAACGACCGACATCAGAAATAATCTGAATATTTTTTTTCTGGTTTTTGGGGAACGATTACGTCTACAAAAAAAACTTACATATTTACAGTAGATTGCTTTGTACCGTTGAGTGCGTACTGTTGTACCAAATCCAATAACATTAAAACTATTATTTTATTTTAATGAGTTATCGAGATATAACGATTGCCATTTAAAAAAAATCTGAATATCTTTTTCTCTGGTCTTCGGGGAACGATCGCGTGTACAAAAAACAATTACATATTTACAGAAGATTGCTTTGTACCTTTGCATGCGTATAATTGTACCGAATCCGGTAACATTAAAATTATTATTCTCTCTTAATAAGTTTTCGAAACATAACGAAAACATCAGAAAAATCTGAATATTTTTTTTTTTTTTTGTTTTTCGGAAAACGATCGCGTCTACAGAAAAAAGGTACATATTTACAAAATAATCCTCTGTACCGTTGCATGCGTATTAATGTACTGTATTCGATAACATGAAAATTATTAATATCTCTTAGTAAGTTTTTAAGTCATAACGACCGACATCAGAAATAATCTGAATATCTTTTTCTCTGGATTTCGGGTAACGATCGCGTCTACAGAAAAAAGTTACATATTTACAAAAGATTGCTTTGAACCGTTGCATGCGTACCGTTGCATGCGTACCGTTGTACCGAATCCGGTAAAATTAAAATTATTATTCTCTCTTAGTAAGTTTTCGAGATATAACGACCGACATCAGAAAAAATGTCAATATTTTTTTTCTGGTTTTTGGGGAAAGATTGCGTCTACAAAAAAAAACTTACATATTTACAGTAGATTGCTTTGTATTGTTGCATGCGTATAATTGTACCGAATTCGATAACAATAAAACATTATTTCATTTTAGTAAGTTATCGAGATATAACGATTGCATCTGAAAAAATCTAAATATTTTTTTCTCTGGATTTCGGGTAACGATCGCGTCTACAGAAAAAAGTTACATATTTACAGACGATTGCTATATATAGTTGCATGCGAACCGTTGTACCGAATTTGGTAACATTAAATTTTTTTTCTATCTTAGTAAGTTATCGAGATATAACGATTGCTATTTGAAAAAATCTGAATATCTTTTTCTCTGGTCTTCAGAGAACGATCGCGTCTACGAAAAAAGTTACATATTTACAAAAGATTGCTTTGTACCGTTGCATGTGAACTGTTGTACCGAATCCGGTAACATTAAAGTTATTATTTTCTTTTAATAAGTTTTCGAGATATAACGACCGACATCAGAAAAATCTGAATATTTTTTATTTTTTTGGTTCTCTGGAAACGATCGCGTCTACAGAAAAAAAGTACATATTCACAGAGCATTTTTTGTATCGTTGCATGCGTACCAATGTACCGTATTTGATAACATGAGAATTATTAATATCTCTTAGTAAGTTGTCAAGTCATAACGACCGACATCACAAATAATCTGAATATGTTTTTCTCTAATTTTCGGGGAACGATCGCGTTTACAGAAAAAACTTACATATTTACAGACGATTGTTTTTATAGTTGCATGCGTACCGTTGTACCAAATTTGGTAACACCAAAATTATTATTTCATCTTATTAAGTTATCGAGATATAACGATCGCTATCTCAAAAAATTTGAATAACTTTTTCTTTGGTTTTCGGGGAACGATCGCGTGTACAAAAAAATTTACATATTTACAGAAAATTGCTTAGTACCGTTGCATGCGTACCGTTGTACCGAATCCGGTAAAATTAAAATTATTATTTTCTCTTAGTAAGTTTTCGAGATATAACGACCGACATCAGAAAAAATCTTAATATTTTTTTTTTGGTTTTTGGGGAACGATCGCGTGTACAGAAAAAAGTTACATATTTACACTAGATTGCTCTGTATTATTGCATGCGTATATTTGTACCGAATCCGGAAACATAAAAATTATTATTCTATTTTAGTTCAAATGATTTTTATCAATGCAATCTAGCGGCATTTCGGGTTATCATTAGAAGAGCTTTTTTATATTGTGGTAATGTAATAGACAGAATGAAGGAGCTGAACAGAATCAAACAAATGGCCACAACACTAGGATATGGAACCAGCACGATAGAACGTCTGATTAGAAGATTTGAAGAAAACAAACATAAGACACAAAACAACAAACCTAGTGGAATCACGTTTAACAGGGGCCTAACTAACATCATGAAAGAAATAGCAGAACGGTTTAGGGGGTCTAGTATGGTTGTGAAAAGAGCCCCAACTATGTATCAAATTTTAAAAAACAATAAGGATAGATTAGAAAAAGGAAAGACAGGTGTTTATAAGGTGCCATATGAAAACATACAGTTGGAAATAAACAAGAATTACATCACTGTTACCACAAGGAACTTGAAAATCAGACTTAATTTAAACGACCTCAATATGATGTAAGAAAGATATTCAATAGCACGGTGCTATCTAAGATAGCGCAAACTGAGCACTCTGTGATAAAATAAGAAAAGGCAAATATCATTAAGTCTGTACACTCTCCAACATTAACACAGAATGCTGAAAAACTTGAAATATATAAAAGAAAGTTGAAAAATGAATACATTAATTTACAGATGCGGACATCTTAGCAACAGCGAAGAAATACATTGTACAAAATAAGTTTGTTAGAAACTTCTAACATTTTTTGAGTTATTTATTTTGTATTTTACTGTTATAAATTATTTTTGTTAATTTTTAGTTATTTTTGCTTTATATTCAAATATTTAAACGTTATTATTCTTGTATTCTATTTTGGAACGATATTTAACGGTGAAGATGTTCCAAGCAAACTGGCCTATTTAATAGGTTGAAAACGTTTATTGTCAGTATCTATTTGATTTACATGTTCCAGGATTTGGTCAGCCTGTATAATGTTGCTGATGAGTTACTCCACGTCCGAAATGCATTCTGAAAATAAAATAGTGCTTTCCTAATTCTAATTTGATGTCCTGTGGCGGTGTAATAAGTCTGATGGTAATAACGAGTAAAATCTTCACGAAGTTTGATCTCATTCGAGATATGACACACTATCCTATCTATCGCTCCACCCCTGACCTTTAACTTCCAAAATTTAATAGCTCTAATCTTGTAATACACAAACCTCCCTGAAAAATTTCGGAAATTTTCCACTAAAGGCGTAGGAGTTATTAAGCTTCAAACAGGGTGAACAAAATCGTGCTACCCTTCAAACAGACTAACATCAATACATATAGAAAAAAACCCAAATTTTTTGCATTTCTCGATCCCCAAGACCAAAAATGTAAAATCCTTCGAGGACTCGATGTTATATATAACATTTCCCTGCTATATATGACAGCCGGGATAGCAAAATAAGTTTTTTCCGATAACTCTAAGCGAAATAATTGTTTTTGATGTATCGATAAATAAATTCAATTACCTTCCAGTTCATAAAATATGTGAAATTGTTATACATAACTTATTGATAATGCATATATAGCAAATACTAATCATTAATTTTTTGTTGTTTCAAATTAATGTTTTAGTTTTAAAAATGACCGATAAACCGAAAAGGCGATTCATCCGTTTACATTGTAAGCGTTGTGTAAATTAATTGAATAATACTGTCAAATAAAATAGGTTCTAAACAATAAAGAGACAATGTAAATATTACAAAAATTCTACCTTTATTTATCTTTTTATTTTGTTTATTATACAGTCAATTGTTTTCATAACCAAAACAATAAAAAGTAAATTTATTAATACAGTTTATAGTTAATCAGTGATTTTGGCATTGCATACAGTTAGTTTGTTATACATCGGTATGTCGTCGTCTGTTACTCGAGCGTGTCCACAATCGGTGCGTCTTTATCCCTTAGTCACAATTGGTATGTCCATAATCGTTGTGTCATTATACGTTAGTCAATTCATAGATGTCACGTTTTGAGCCAGGATGTCTCTCAGATTGGTGCAAAATACATTTGAAATTATGTCAGTCCAGTATATATAAGTGACAATCGGTATCAGAAGCGTCATAAGTTGGATTTTTTAAAATGATGATTGCCGAAATACAGAAGTTTATAAATTTTGAAATAATCACAAATGAATTTTTTTTTAAATGAATGAAAACGTTAAACAACAAACACAAACAGAAAACAACAACGATGACGATGAATATGTACAGATGAAAACGATGATGATGATATTTACAATGAACTATGTACAGCAGATCGAGTCTGCAAATTCGAACTTCTCCACGGGGACGGAGTTCTGTCATGGAATTGAAACAATTAATTAATTTCGGAATAATTGGTGAAGATACATTACAATAAATAAGTTAAAGATACATACCAAAAGAAGAATCTGAACAGTTTCTTCAATTTACTGAATTTTCCCCTCTTTAGTGCAAGTTCCTTTGATTGACTGGCATGCACGTCGGATGTCATATTTTCGGCTACTCTGTTGTATCAAAATGAAAAATTCAAATTAATCGAAAACTATTAAAATATTAATTTTAATAATAAGTAATAATCTTTGTTTTTCTGTAATATACTATTAAAAGTATTTTATTCTATAATATAGAAACAACACAGAAAATGATATAAAAATACGTATTAAATAAACATAAAAATCTTACCTGTCGAGACAATGGCTAACCGCTTCCAGCTCGACTTTCTGACGATGATTCTCGCATTCGCTTTTATCCACTCGTTGCCAATGAGAATCGCCATAGCCGAAACAATCCTCGGAGAGATCGAGAACAACATCCGAATAGTTTGTTTCTTGGTAACTTTCCAAGTCACAATCAAAGAAATCATCCCGATCATCATTATCAGGATCAAACTGCTCCTCACTCGACAGCTCTGGCTTTCTATAAACAATACAGAAAATGAGATAAAAATATCACCTACTACCTATTAAATACGTATTAAATGAATATAAGAGTCTTACCTGTCGAGACAATCGCCAACAGTTTCCAGCTCAACTTTTCGATCACACGATACCCGAGGATTCTCGAATTCGTCGCAACAAAAACAAATATCGACTTGTTGCGAATTAGAATCGCCATAGCCGAAACAATCCTCGGCAAGATCGAAAACAATTTCCCAATAATTAGTTTCTTGGTAATTTTCCAAGCCAAAACTGAAGAAATCATCCTCATAATCCACATCTCCACTCATATGTTCATCTTCAACAAATCTCTCCATGCCGAAATCTGAAAAACACAACTAGTCAATTATTTGTGTCTTAGGGTCATTCGCCATCTCTCACCGTCGATGATCGGTTTCATCGAAGGTCGCCTCGCTGATGATCACGCGATATAAAATCAAATTAATCAAGCGTATATTTTCATAGATTTATATATTACTAGCAGATAGGCCCGGCGTTGCTCGGGCAAAAGTAATGATAGCGAAGATTAAGATTATTACGTTATAGTCACAGAAGAAAAAGAGTAATTTCATCAACAAACTAAATATTTCTAATGAAAGGTCGAATTTGAAAATCGAATATTGTAATATTGTTCGATTTTCACGACGTGTTCTGATTATATCGTTCGATTTTCATCGAATGTTCTAAAGAAGAAGGGTCGAGAAAAACCGAATCAATCTGTTTAAATTTGAAAATCAAATATGTTCTAACATATTACTCTTTTTTTTTTCCTCCAGCGCCCGTGAATCTTGCACGTCGCTTTCTCTTGTTCTCCATTGTTACTTAACACTTCTATTGATACTTAACACTTCCATTGTTGATGGAAGTGTTAAGCCTTAATCCTGTCCCTCTCCCGCGTAGGGAGGAATTTCGAAAAATCCCTTCTTAGTGTGCGTTTTTGTGACGTACCGTAACTATGTACCAAATTTCAATTTTCAACTCTTAACCGTTTGGGCTCTTAACATTTCCATTGTTACGTAACACTTCCATTGTTAACACTTCCATTGTTGACACTTCCATTATTGCTTCACACTTCTATTGTTACTTAACACTTCCATTGTTGATGAAAGTGTTAAGACTTAATCCTGTCCCTCTCCCCTGTGGGGAGGAATTTCGAAAAATCCCTTCTTAGTGTGCGTTCTCTTAACATACCCTAACTGCGTATCAAATTTCAACTTTCAACTCCTAACCGTTTAGGCACGTCTCGATGATGTATATAGAAGCTTTAATCCTGTTCCTCTCCCCCGTGGAAAAGAATTTCGAAAAATCCTTTCTTAGTGGGCGTTTTCGTGACGTACCCTAACTATGTACCAAATTTCAACTTTCAACTCCTAACCGTTTGGGCTCTGCGCTGATTATTATTATTATTATTATGTTGGGTTAAGTGAGATATACTCGGTTAACACCGGTGGCTGTGTACTATGCCGGACCAAAGTCAAGGCATAGTAACCAAAACAGAAATTAAAGAAGTGTATCAGTGTGTGTGTCTGTATTCAGGAATTTTCTCACAATATGACATGTATTCAATATAGTGGCCTTCTGTAGTGTGATGTATGTGTTTCTATTCAATTCTAATGTGCCCAGGCTTTTGTGTAGTGTGTGTGGTATGACACCTGTAGAGGAGAGAACAACAGGTACAATAAGCACCCTATCCATCCTCCACAGATGCCTTATTTCCTGGGCGAGTTCTGTGTACTTGCTAATTTTTTCAGTGCATGCGTTTTGTATATTGTGAGTGTTTGGAATGGATATGTCTATAATGTATGTGATTTTATTGTGTTTGTCAATGAGTGTGATGTCTGGTCTGTTGTGGTATATTGTTTTATCTGTGATTATGGCTCTGTCGTAGTACATTTTGTGCGTGTTGTTTTCCAATACTGTCTGTGGAATGTATTTGTAGTATGGTTCGTGGATGTCTACTAATTTGTGTTTCTTTGCAAGCTCTTGGTGTATTATATTTGCTACTTGATTATGTCTGTGTAAATAATCTGTCTGTGCCAAGAGCTTGCAACCAGAGGTGATGTGTTGTATAGTTTCTGGCATGATGTGACATTTTCTGCATGTGTCATTTGTGAGTGTTGCATCTTTGAGTATGTGTTTTCTGTAGTTTTTAGTATTTATGACCTGATCCTGTATGGCAATCATGAATCCTTCCGTCTCCCCAAAGAGACATCCCCGAGCTAACCAGCTGTTTGACGCAGTTTTGTCAACAAAATCCTGGGCCAGATCATAAGGATGCCTGCCATGGAGTGCCTTTCGAGCCCACGATTGCTTAATGGTGTCTATGCTTTTTATATGTTGTGTTGTGTCCATATGATGCGAGTGTAAGTTTAATGGTGTGTTATTCGAGTCTGCTAGAGTTACTGCTTTATGTAATTGTGATGTTTCTTGTTTTATGTAGAAAAACTCTCGCAGTGACTGTATTTGTTTGTAGTGAAGGTTAACTATGTCAATCAGGCCACGTCCGCCATCTTTACGTGAAAGGGTTAATCTTTCTGTGGCAGATTTAGGATGATGTTGTTTATGCTTAGTAAGTGTTGTTCTTGTTTTCCTTTGGAGTTGCTCAAGATCTGTGTGAGTCCAATGTATAACTCCAAAAGAATATGTGAGTACTGGAATGACATATGTGTTTATTGCTTTAACTGTATGTTTTGCATTTAACTCTGTTCTGAGAATAGCATTTAACCTACTTTGGTATTCTTTAATTAATCTTTGCTTTATTTGTGCATGTTCTGTTAGTTCGGCCTGTTGGAATCCTAAATACTTGTAGAACTCGCCCTCTTCCATGGATTCAATAATGTCTCCATTTCCAAGTGCAAAATCTTCTTTCTTCAGGATTCCTTTTTCTATGTGAAGTGTTTTGCATTTATGTAGGCCAAATTCCATTTGTATGTCCTTGGTGTATGAATGTGTGATTTGTAGGAGTTGACAAAGTTGTTTTTGTGTGGATGCATAAAGTTTTATGTCATCCATGTACATGAGATGTGACAATGTAAACTGTGTTGTTTTTTCGTGTGTGATATTGTAGCCATATTGTGTGTTATTTAACATGTTGGATAATGGGTTCAAGGCTAGGCAGAACCAGAGAGGACTCAAGGAATCTCCTTGAAAAATTCCTCGCCTAATAAAGATTTGGTTTGTTTGTATGGAGGTGTTATGAACCCTGAGATGTAGTGTTGTTCTCCAGTGCAGCATAGTGTTTTGGAAGAATGCAATAAGTGATGGATGTATTTTGTACATGTGTAGAATATGTAGCAGCCAACTGTGTGGAACACTGTCGCAATGCTTTTCTGTAGTCTATATATGCCATGTGTATGTTTCTGTGTTGTTTGTGTGCTTGCCGTAGAATGACTGAATCTATGAGTAACTGTTCTTTGCATCCCCTGTGATTTCTACGGCAACCTTTTTGTTGTTCCGTTAGAATGTCGTGTTCTTCAACATGTTTGTATATTTTGTTTGCGATACAGGATGTCAATAATTTGTAGAGTGTTGGAAGACATGTAATTGGTCTGTATTGTGTGGGGTCTGTGGTATTGTTGTTTTTAGGTTTCATGTAGGTGATGCCCTGAGTAAGAAAATTTGGCATGTCTTGTGGATTGATGATGATGTGTGTTAGGTGTTTAGCTAGTTCCTGGTGCAGTGATGTAAACTTTTTGTACCAGAAATTGTGAATGTTGTCTACACCAGGTTTCTTCCAGTTGTGTGTTCTGTTAACAGTGTATTGGAAATCGTGTATGCTTATTTCAGCACAGGGCATAGTTGGTATGTTGTGCAAGTTTCTGTTCTCCTTCTCAATCCAGCCTGCTTCAGCACTGTGCGTGACAGCACTGGACCAAAGAGAAGACCAGTATGTTGTGAGTTCTTCTTCTGTTGGTGTGCTACTGTGCTGTGTATCAGTGTTTGCTTTGTTATTAATTTGTCTGTAAAAGAGTTTTTCATTGTTTGTAAATAATTTATTTTGTTGTTTTCGTAGTGTACATGTTTTGTATCGTTTGAGTCTACGTGCTTTGGCAGCAAGTTTTTGTTTTAGTGTATCAATGTATTCTGTAATGCGTGTGTTGTGACGTTCATGTTTTGTGTGTGTTTTTATTTTCTTGAAAATGTTTTTGAGCTGTTTCCATAATTTGGGTGATATGTTGTTTTTAGTGTATTGTGTCAGCCTGCCTAATTGCTGTCTAATGTCATTTATTTGTGTTTCTATTCTTCTCTGCCAGGCAGGCTTGTGATAGAATTGTGTTATCTGTGTATTTGTCTGTGATTGTACTTTCAGTCCATGGTGTGTCACTACTGTGACTGCCCCAGCATAAACTAATGTATGAATGTCTGCGAGTGTAGAAATTGAATGAATGTAGTGTGGTAGTAAGTGAGTGTTTACGTAATTTAGTGTTTTTCCTACTTCCTTTGACGTGTTGATTTTTGGTATTCGTGGTCGTTGTGTGGGATCTGTACCTGTATATTTAGTGAGTGTTTCCTGAAATATAAGTGAGAGCGTATTAACTAAATCCATGTCTATGTTATCAGTGATGAATGAGGAAGTGTCTGTAGTATCATTAGTGGTAATTGTTGTATGTGTGTTATTATCAATGCTTGTTGCTGGATTATCCTGACAGGTTACATGATCTTCATTAATGTTAGATGTTTCTGTCTGTTGATGTATTTGATCAGCAACCTGTTGTTTGATAAGTTCAAGTGTTGTTTGTGGAATAAGGTTGTTGTGTATAATTGTTCTTTTTTGATCAACAACCCTTTGTTCGGTGACAGTGAGATGAGGATACTGTTGTGTGAATCTATGGTGTAGTTGTTGTCTGTATGCTGTCATGTTTGTTTCGAGTTTTGTGATGGTGTAGTAAATACGGATGATAAACTCGTTCATTTCTACTGTCCATTTCATCCGTTGGCGTGGTTTTCCAGCCTTTGTGGACTGTGGATGCATTGCCACAGAAACATCAAGGCTGGGTTGGTTCCTCACATCTGTTGAGGGCATTGCAGTAGCCATGCTTGGGTCGGTGCTGCTTTCGCCACCGGTAACCAAGGGAGACTGTGGCCTATTTTTCGAACGTGAGCCTCTGCCTAACCCACGAACGCGGACCTTGTTAATGCGGGCGACGTCCGAGCCGGTATCACACTTTGATCTAGTTATTACCATGATAAATATCACCACAGAATGTGGGTGTGGTCACTCTTAGCTTCATTTCTCCCCATAGACCTTACTGGCATGGGTGTCCCTACCAGGAGCTTGTGCTCCAGCCTGCATTGCCCTATGGATCAGTAAACTTACTGGGCTCTCCCACCACGACCAGGTAGTGACCACGGGAGAGTTGTTATTATTATTATTATTATTATTATTATCAACTCGTCTCGATTATATATATAGATAAACAAAATAAATAGCGGAATAAATATATACAGGGTGTTTTTTTAAACTGACGGTACTCAGAAACATCTGTAGAGCAATCTAACAGCCGGACTGTTGCCAAATTTGGGAGAGTGACTAAGGACGACATGGAAAAGAGATTCCGCGAAGAAAAAAGTAATACCTAAATTCGCCGGTAGAGGAGGATTTGGCGCTGTTGTTGCGAAAAAGTTACCAGCACTTCACTGAAGAAAGGGTCATCAGTCGCTTTTTTCCACTTGCATGGCCGTCTCGCTTCCCGGATCTAACCCCATGTTACTTTTTCCTGTGGGGTTACTTAAAGTCCAAGGTCTGACTTGTTCCAAACTTGATGACTTGGAAGGACAACATTTCTCGAACTGTGATGAACAATCCTGCGGACATGTTACGTTCGGTCATAGAGAACACGGTGTTCAGGATGCAATGAGTTGTTCAGCAGGACAGTGATCACATTGAAGAAGGGAGAAGGTTATTTGCTGATAAATTAAACTTTCGTTATTACACTGAAACCTCTGTCTGATTATTCATTCGTGTGTTTGTTAATTGCAGCTGGATTTTATGCAGATTCTTAGCTGTTTCGCTACAACAGCGCCAAATCCACCCCTACCGGCAAATTTGGGTACTACTTTTTTCTTCGCGGAATCTCTTTCCCATGTCGTCCTTAGTCACTCTCCCAAATTTGGCGACAGTCCGGATGTTAGATTGCTCTACAGACGTCTCTGAGTACCGTCAGTTTAAAAAAAACACCCTGTACAGTAATACCTCGACTTACGCTACCCCGACTTACGCGAATTTTCAAATCTCGACGATTCGTCTTTTGTTTGAGCGCCACGCAACCCTTGATTAGTCACTCCCCCCCAAACTATTGTTCAGCTTACAGGTTCGGACGTGTCGCGCGGAATCGACGCATAGCTACAATTTATTTTGTCTTATTTATTTCTATGTTTGTTATATCTACGGAGACTTGAGACTCTACTGTGTCATCCAAACGAAGTAGAACTGATTCTTCTGCATCAAACAAGAAAAGAAAAACTCCATCTTTAATAATGTTAACTTTACATTCCAAAGACTTCGATACAAAAATGAAAATTTGTAAATTGGCAAAACTTGATTCTTTAGACCCAGTTCAATCAGATGATCGAATGACAGTTGGAAACTTGGCAGAAGGCCTCAGTTTAATTAAAAAGAGGTTACAAATTTTACAAAATATAGACTCCAACGAAGAGCGCATTTCTTCTACAAAACGAGAAATAAAAATATTATTAGCATGCTACGAGGAAATTTTGCGGGAGAAAAAAATCTTCGAGCCGTCAGACGAATTTGTTAGATTTTAGGAAGCCTTCTATAACAAAATAACTTCAATTTACGATTTTAATAATATAATTTGTTATACATATGTATTATCTATGATTTTATTAAACATTTTTATCTAAATTGTTGTTTTCTTTAGTCTCCGGCCCCAATTAAAAATAATTTGTATGTATTTATATGCGAAGTTATACCCCGACTTACGCGGTTATCGCTCGGTCCCACCTATCGCGTAAGTTCGGGGTATTACTGTATATAAGATATAACAACGAAACCAGCATTGTCCGTTAATAACATTAATTAATGTAAAAGGATCTCCACATGGTAGACAATGAGTCCGCATCTCTATGGTTCATACAACCAGTTGTCATGTGCGCCTTGCAGATTTCCAATCTCTCAAGATGTTTGACCGTTTGCCTATTCGTCGTCGTTTTTATAATTGCCGCTCGATCCCATTGGACGTTAACATCCTTCTGTCTTGCGTTGAGCCAGCGCAGTGTTGTCAAGGTTCTTACTGATTGTATATTTGTGCTCTTGAGCCTTTGTTTTAAACTGCGCATCGTTGCACCCACATAAACAAGCTTGGAATTGAAACGTTGGTTGTGTAAAGGCACCGAATATATACTCGTTGTTGAATTCCGATCCTCTTTCTTTTTATCGTTTCTTAAAAGTTTGAAAACAATGGGATTACGTCGGTATACAATACAAAAATTACCACACCTGGCAGTACATCTATGTATCTTGTTTTAAAAAAATGGGATGTAATTAAGCACTATTCTTTTTATATTTATTCGAAACACATTTTATGTTCAATAGTTAATGTTGTATATTTTTGTAACTGAGGAAGATCATTAAAAGCGATTGAATACGTTATTATTTTATTAAATTTTGCTGGATTGATTAAGGTATAGTTTATTTATAAGTAATTTAATTATTAGTGTCAGTAAAGTAGTGAGTAAATAATTAGTAAGTAATTAGTAGCAGTCTAGTAGTTAGCAAAGCGGCAACGCGACAACGTAGACTTTTGCGCAATTATTTAGAAAGTTAATTGAGTATTTGCGGATCCGCAGCGCTGGATCCAGCACTTGGTGCTGGATCCAACAGGCCGAAGAATGCGCTGGATCCAGCTGGATTGCTGGATGAGGGATCCAGCAATTGCAATCCCTAGTAGAGACATAAGACAGATGTCATATCTCCAGAGTTGTCAGACTTAATGAATATTTTATACGTTATTAGCATTCACAATCTTATAATATAATCGAGATGAGTTAATAATAATAATAATAATGATGATAAGTTCAGGGTTTAAACGGATAAGAATGTATTTAGTATTTTTATTCATACACGCTTACCAAATACCAATGCAGATACCAATAATCAAACGAGTCAATAAATGTGAACTTATATATTCAGTAGATGTGTCAAATTTTAATGTTTAATTAATTTTTTAAAATCGTTTTATTTTGTATTTTTTAAAACAATAATCAGAATCGTCGTCATTATTACTTTCCCGGTTGTTATACAGTATAGGCCCATAACAAAGGAAAGAATGACGATCAGTCAAAAAATGACTTTCTCAGATTTTTACACTTTTGGACTCGGGAAGCCTCGAAACGTAGAGAAGTGCAAACGGATGTTAGAACTAAATCGCTTGGTACACATACCAACCGATTTAGTTCAACCATTTTCAAGCTTAATAACTCCTGTGTTAAAACAATCCGACTCCGATTTAAAATCGTGCCCCCATACAGTCTAACATTCGTACATACAGGGGAAAAAAACCGAATCTTTTGCATATCTCGACATTTCAAGGTGCCCCGAGTCCAAAAATACAAAAATTTGGGGTGGGATCATTTTTTGACCGATGGTTACACTTTTCCTCTGTTATATATAACAACAGAAAAGTAAAAATTATTCTATTGACTTATTACTCAGAGCAAGGGCGTCGCCAGCCAATGGGCCAGGGGGGGCAAGATGATATAAATTGATAGAGGATATGAATTGTATGTAGGTAAAATAAAAACGATTCATAAATTTTAAGAAGCTTAAAAAGATTATTTTAATTAAAACATAATCTTCTTGGGTTTTTCTCGCGGAAATTATAATTCGGGCAATAAATGACAGCATTTAAATAATTTTTTTCGCATGTCTAGGGAGGGGCAACTGCCCCTCTGCCCCCCTCTGGCGACGCCCTTGACTCAGAGGAATATTTTAGCTCTGGAATAAAAAGTTTCTGCGTTCTATCTTTATTAGAACTATATTTATTGATGTTAATATTGAGGTCACGTGGTGACGACAGAATTTTCGGGCCTTCTTTGTTAACGAGTCCGCCCCTGGTCGGAGTCGTGTAAAAATCTACCGACTCCACAGCCCTGATAATATTACAATTATTAAAAATTAGAAAAATAAAAGATAATTGCATAGGGAAATTTACGATTATTCTTAATAGATAATAAAGCTGACATTGATTAATGCCAATCATAAATTACAGAACGATCGATTCTTCACAATATGACGTAGAGTTGACTTTACATTCTTTCAACAAATTTAAGTGTCGTAAGTTTTAAAAAGATAGAGTAAGAGATTTTAGATAAATAATTTCAGTTATTATTGGTAAATTATAAATATATATAAGGCCACGTCTAAATTTTCAATTTTACTTGTTACTAAATTCGCATTTGCAAAACTATATGGTATTGTACAGGCTAAGTGTCTTATTGTAAATAAGACACTTAGCCTAAAGATCGATGTCCATTAACTATTTCGTCATAATGAGGAAGTAAATGCATTAACTGGGTGACGTGTAACTCTTATACAACGTACTGTACGTTCATAAGAGTTCTTAAATGCTATCAAGAATCACAATCCGGAACACTCTTCGAAATTAATTGTTTAATTTTTTTCTTTGTACGGTTACTAATTGTAAAATGAGTGGTGTGGCTTACACTCCAGAGAACATTTTCTCAATCTTATCGAACTGCGCTCGTGTTTCTGGATTATATGTAAATTTTGAAGAAGAAGATCGTCTTTTAAAAATTTTATGGAAAACTTATTCTATGGTTGTTATTCTTCTCATGTGTTTAGCTAAATTATGGATGTTACAGATCGCATTCTATCCAGAACTGATAACATTGTCAAAAAATTACAAAAAAACTTGGAAGGAAGATTTAATTGTTATTTACACCGTTTATTTTTGTTGGTTTCTTTTTTGTTTCATCCTGCTTTGTATATTTTTTCATCATAAATCTGTTTTCCATGGAAAACTTGTTTGTAGAAAGTTGATGACGTACAAGATACCAGTTAAATATGAGGAAAAAATGAATCATTTCATGCAAAATATGGCAAATTTTTGGATTCCCATAACGTTTTCGATAAGCTTCTTCTTAACCGTAACAATTGTTACGATTTATATTTTAATAAATTTTAATGTAATGTTCGAAGATTATGGTTTTATTACTTCGATTTTTGTAACTGTTTTTTGTACTTTAATAATTACATATGGAGTGAATATTACGATTTCAGTTTTAATTCTAAGCATTTTCGTTCTTGCAGCTACCATCATTAGATTGAATGCGATATTTTGTTACATGAAGGAGAATGTAATGAATGGGAATACGATTGTTTCAGATATTATAGAAATATATTTCTTTGTATTGGAACATGTAAAAGAACTAGACAAACTCTTAACAATTTCTGTATCTTCTTCGGTAGCAATTTTTGCTTCTCTAATTGTTTTCTTGCTGCAGCAGATAATATTCAGCATGCGATATACTGTTTCTTTTGTGACGTCATTCGTTTTGATATTCATATTGTGTACTTTGCTTTTTTCTATATTATTTACAATGAGCTTAGTTCATCAGCAAGTAAGTAGTTTGTTTAATATTAAAATTAAAATTTTGTTATTTTAATATTATTTGTTTAATCAGTTTATTTTAAATAAATTAAGTGAAAAAAAATTATTTCATTACGATTTCAAAAAATGATTTTTGTATTTATTTATAATGTACAATTGCAAAAAGAGTTTTTACAAATTTGCTATTTTATTTAAAAGGGGAAAAAGTATTTTAGAAACTTGTTTAATAATATTACAACATCAACTGATAACGATGGTTTTTATGTAAGTACTTACAATTTTCTAATGTTTTAAAAAAATTTCTATCTTTATAATTTAGAAATGTTTATGATAATTGCATAAATGTTTAAATTTATTGAACAATTGATGGTGCCACGGCGCATTCCTGCGCACGCTTTTGAATAGAGATAAAAATTGCAAATGAATGCTATGTAATTTTTGATTCATTACAAGTAAAAGAGTTAAATATATTTTCTCTTCCTCTTTAATTAAAAAAATGTCTTTTCTTTCTTAGTTGTGTTTTATGATAAGAAGATGTACTCCCCCGTTTGGCTTAACTTTGTTTAATAAGTATTTAGTAACCAGATACGTAATTTTCCAAGTGAGAATACTTTTATTATATCTATAAATTTCTTTTGCATTTTTATGCATTTATTTAAACTAAATATTTTTTAAATGAGAACATTTCTTTTAGGTATTTTAAATTTCTTCTATAAAAAATACAGTAGAATACGATTATTGTAATCTTATTCGCTTATAATAATATGGAATTAAATAAGAATAAAATTAGTATAAATCCTGATTTTTCTTGTCTTCGAACAGACATTAAAAACAATCGAGCATTTTACTAATTGTGATCCAGTCAGCGCTGTTTCTTGCAGTATCGTCTTTAAGTCAACAGCAAGGTTGAGGCCGAAGTTTTCAACGCGAAAACGTGTACGTCGGACGTTCGGCGCCGCCTTCCTGTAAACCTAGAAGTTTGACACTAGCGTTTGAAACGTCGAGCATGATTCCACTGACGTTCCAAACACCATTGTCAAACTTCTAGGTTTACAGGAAGGCGGCGCCGAACGTCCGACGTACATGTTTTCGCGTTGAAAACTTCGGCCTCAACCCCGCTAATGATTGACTAACTTAATTCTCCATTTTTATCAGTTTATCAGCCACAGATTGAAGGTAAAAGATAGAAAAAATGATTTTTAAATAACTGTTTATCTGAAGCTAGTGATAATTAGCCCGAAATCTGATTACAATAAGTAAAGTTTTGCAAGTATATTTTATATTTTGGAATGTCTCGTTCTGATTATAACATCTGCGATTACAATAAGTGTCTACTGTGTTATATTCTCTTTGAAAAAATTAATATTTTTAAAATTTATTCGCATTTCAAATCCTGTACACTATATTTTCTATAGGCTTGTAGCATGTTTCTTTCGATAACTGTGTTTTTCATTCAGTTGAAAAATATAAAAAAGTAAATCATTATTGTCTCTTTTCTTTAAAAGGTAAATTTATTTTATTTTGAATATCAATAATTATACTAAAATTATTTATTTATTTATTGAATTTGATTTTTACAGCATCAAGCATTTGTATAGAAAATCTGTGGTACAATGTATAATTGTTTTGTCAAATTTTGAGATTTAAACATTGTTATTGCCTTTACAATCAGTTACCAAAAAAATAGTCACATTTAACTGATTGTGAAGCTGTACACCGTAGTAATTTTTTTTTCTTTTTCTGGTGCAATGTTACGTCAATCCTTCAGAGGCCTCAATTAGCTGTCCACGGCTGGATTGATTATAAAAAAAATAGAAAAAAGATGAAATTTATTGTACAGCACATATGAGATAGCATCAGTTTCTTTAATTGAGATGTCTTCGTGGTTATTTAAATCTTTGAATGTAAATTTTATGTATATTTTACTTTTTTATTTTCTATAAAAACACCAATTGAAGAACCAAAATGCATTTTGGACTCTTTCATTTTGGGTATGTTGTATACGTTTAAGATTCAATCATTGTAAAATTTTTGTATTCTTTTGTGAACTTATATATAAAATAAACTAAAAAAACTTTTCGGTAATATCATATTAACTGATTTGATAATCCCTAAAATTTAAATAACTGGTTTGGTTATCACAAAAATTTAATGTAACTAAGAACAAAAAGTAAATAACAATACACTAATTCATTTAAGTTAATTATGATTGCAAAAGAAATGTTTACAATCTTTTTATTCATTATAATTGCAAAATATCATTAAAATAAACAAGATTTTATAAACTAAATTTGGATTTGTTGAGAGGAGTAACAGCAGAATAAGTGCTGTAAGTTGTGTTCATTTATGCCTACTTTGGAATAGTCTGAAATGCATGGAGTTCTTTCAGACTGGTGAGAGCATCCAAATCTACAATGTCATAAAAATTTATAAAAATCTGAATAAGATTCGAATTAGCATCTTCACGGAGATAGAAGAATGCTTTTCGCTTTTTCTGGTCAACTACTACATATTCTAAATAAATTATAGAAGAAAATATATACAGTATCGTAGAGATCGAGAAGTTGGTCCGCTATTCGGAGATATATGCCGGCGGCCATATTGTATTTTAACCTAGTTATAAAGTGAAGAATAGGACGGATTACAAAAATATCAAATTTGCGTTAGGAATGTGAAGATACCAAAAAGTATACGTAGAATATATGATTAAAATATATATACAGTATATAGTTTATCTTTTCAGCTGTAAGCATCGCGTTTTAATTGAATTCTAAATAGCAAATAGGTTGTATAGGATATTTAAATTAAATGGGAACATAAAACTTACGACGAAACGTAAACGTTGATTAATTATTAATTCATTAAAAATGACCTGAGCGGAAGTAACGAAAATTTAATTTAATTTTTCTAATAATTTTGCTTTTTTCAATAAACTATTTATTAAAAATTACATTAGCCACCACAAAGCTGTTAAGATTATAAATTACATTATAAATTCGAGAAAACCGACTATCTTCCTACACTTTAAAGTGATCTGCAAATCGTCTTCGTAACACGATCTTTGAACTTTCACTAAATAAACGTTCTCTTAACCTTAAAACTGTTTACTTTTCGTTACTACTATACTATGGTTCTTGTCCAATGAATGAGTAACTTCGGAAAAGTTTATGGTTTCTTGGTATCGTAAGCTTAATTCCAACAATAAAACAAGTTTAATAACATTGATATATATGACGATAAATGGCAATTGCCAATTTAACCAGATTAGTATTCTCTAAGAGATAACAGTGGCGTGCCGTGACATTTGATGATATGGAAGCTGTGTTTCTGTAAGAAGCCGACTTACAGGGGCAATCAATTAATTGCGCGTCAGGGCCCGTTCGTATTTGTTTGTTCGATAAGCCAGTAAAAACCGTATACTTCTTTAAATGTATTTTTAATAGATTATCTGACGTATTTATTAAATAAGAAAGTTCAATATAATTACCTCTGTTATTAGATTCAATAAATTCTTTATGTTTTCTAAATGTCAATTCTTGCTTTGAGAAAAAACATATAACGTCTATTAATTTACATATATCTATTAATCGTAATTATCTTGTTATAATTTTTAATATTTATTTTATATTGTCTACCATTGTTAAATTCTATTCTATTTTGATTTCCAAATTGCTTCAATTTTACAAAAGAATCGTCATTCGTCATAAATTTTATCGTCAAAATGTCGAAATTTTTTGTCGACGTATTTATATTTAATTTAGGCATTGGTCTTTATCTTTTAATAATATGTTATTTTTCATTACATGGTCTTGAACGAAAACTTTTTTTAAATACATTTTTGAATCACTAGCCACGATATAAGGGCTAAAATTAAAATTATTTAAAAAAAAACTTACTTGGTAAAATAAAATGTGTGATGAATATACATACCTAGTACAAAAAATTCTTCAATTGTATGAATATACTTTTAAAGAAACTTATAATTAAATATAACTTTGTGAAGAAACGTACATAAAAATAACAAAATATTCTTTACTTTTTAAATTTTAAAACAGTCCACTTAGTGAAATAGCTTCCTACGAGTGGCTAATGAATGAAATCGGAGACGTCCTGGTAGGTGTGTGCGTGCCAAATCCCGAGGGTGCCGATACCGGTCAATGTCAAATGCCTCTTTTGTCGCATCACTAGTATATCTCAAAGGACGCCACAGGGCTGTTGTAGATTTTAAACGTCTCTCACCATAGCTGTAAAAATCTAAATATGTCAAACTTAACAGATTGTCCGTCGTTCGTTTTCTAATTAATTCGTTTTAGGACCGAGTGTTCACGGAAATTTCCAAAATTTACAACTTTTCGGTCACTCTCATTGAACTGGAAAAATTTTTGTTTTTATTACATCTAACATTATGAAGAGAACAGACCCCACTGTACTCGGCAAGAGATTGGTTGGGTTAAGCTTCTGTTTAAGTAAAATTTCGGCTCTTTCATCAGGGTTTTATTTATGTTTCTAATTCCCTAATCGCTTAATTATTTAACTACTACTTAAGTAGAAATAAGTTGAAACCGGTTACTTTGTACTTGAATATCTGTAGTCTTGGGAAAGAAGTGGAAAGAAATTTTTATGACAACGGAATACATAAATCGTAAATTTAAGAAAAATAAATTCTAGAGCTTTTTTTTCACCATTGTACGTCTCATTCATTAAATTTGTTTGTAAATGATGCTGCCAAAGTAACAGTTAATTTTTTAACACTGTACTAGAATTGTACACGTTTTTTCTGGATCCCCTTACAGTGGGACATACTAAATCGTAATATCGCCGGTTTAACATTGAAATCCGTAAGTAATATAAGATGGGAGAGCGGAATAAACGCAGAATAAATATATCAAATATTTTAATGGATTTTTTTAAAACTCCTGTCAACTATACAGAACTATCATAAAAACATGCCAGTAAATTCCTATCGTTTGGGTTAAGTTATAAATCTAGTCTAGGGTGGGCAACCTTTTTTATAACATGGGCCAGAATAAATTTTACGTTTTTTTCCGCGCCGTAGTAGTCAATTGACGCCTTCTTGTGACTCGTAATTTTTTTAGTCTGCAAATATGAAATAAATAAATAAAAAGTTAATTACTACATTTATTTCTCTTATCGTTTTCGAAAATTACAAAGAATTGGAAAAATAACTATTAATTAGTTATTTTTCTAATTTAATAATCTATTAAAGATCTCGCGGCCGGATAGAAACTTTTCGCGAGCCGTAGCTGGCCCGCGGGCCGGGGATTGCCCGCCGTTGATCTAGTCTGCTCATGATTCACATAATCGGGCGAGGGTGGCCGAATATCTAGCAGGCGGCTAACAGCCCACAACCGCTCCGGGATATAAAGTCGGACTCTTTACGCGTGTGTCGCTTCTACCAGCTAAACCGTGACGTTGGTGCTCTGTAAAGCGCTTGCGCCAATGCCTATAATCTGGCTGCTTGGAAGTTGACAGGCAGTTGGCTAACAGTCTACAACCGCACCGGGATATAAAGTCGGACTCTTTACGCGTGTGTCGCTTCTACCAGCTAAACCGGGTGAGGTTGGTGCACTGTAAACCGCATGTGCTAACGCCTATATAATCTGGCTGATTAGAAACTGACCCGGTTTCCACATTCCTTCCGCCACTGAATTATTCAAATATACAACAGCAATCTTATCGTTTTTTTCACATGTAGTATAGAAATTTGTAAAAGATACATAATGCAGTTATAATAAAATATTAATTTTAATTAATTCAAAGTATGTTAAAATATGAAAATTTATATTTTATAAAATACAAGGGAATGTCATTGGAAGGTGGAAGCCACGCTTCCATCACTTCCAATGACGGCACGCCACTGTTCTTACGTAAATCTATTTAGTTTATATCAGGGGTGAGCAACCTTTTTAATCAACGGGCCAATTTAAATTTTAAAATTTTTTGGCGGGCCGCACATAAAGTAACACTTATTAATAATTTACAAAACTTTATTTATAATAAACATTAGAATAAAAAAATATAAAATTTAAAAAAAGTAAAGATTTTATAAACAAATTTTAATGCAAAATAAAAACAAACAAGAAAAGAACAGAAAAACGAATTTACTTGAAATGTTTAATGAGAAATTTGGCACTGTTTTTTTCAATACAAGCTGATCAATATCAGCCGGAATTGATGAGGTAGCTACACGTACGCAGCTTTCTAATCGTGCATCACTCAGTCTTCATCGGTGGTCATTTTTGATTAATTTCATGGTTGAAAATAATTGTTCGCAAACATACGTACTTCCGAACAGAGACATCATTTGCTTTGCATTTTTCTTCAAAAGCGGAAATTTCTCAGGGCTCACATAAGATTTATAAAAATTTTCGATGTTGTAAGGACCCAGACGAGGTCCGAAATCGCAAAAATGCAGAATTCTGTTGTGAAAAAAATAACGATAAATTATATAAGAGAAAGAGAGGGGAAAAAACTCTTAATCAAAACAACTAACGAAAAATGTAAACAACGAGTCTCGGGATGACGTCAACGCGTGTTAAACGACCTGTTAATGTTTAATCCAAAGCTAGAACTCTGACACACGCACTCATAAAGAGGTATAAGTTTGACACAAGTATTCAAAGAAAAAAATTGAACTTAGGAAAACAATTTCAGAAAAAGGGAAAAATTGGAGAGATAGAAAAATATCACGTGATCGTTAAAATTCCAAAATGACCTCAATTGCAAACAACGGATTAAATTATGAGTGCAGGTGTTGTGGTTCTATCAACAATCTTGGAGCATAGTCGACAAAGGGTGTCAAATAGACACTTCGAATCGGACCTTTCCTGCGACCCGACATGGTCTCGTTTTGCGCTTGAAAACAGAGGGGAGACCAATCGGAAAGCGAGGAAAGGAACGAGGGACCCAATCCGTAAGGTGGATAGTACACGAGAAAAACGTATAAAAACTGGGACTTCAAGGTCAAAAAGAGTTTTTCGGAATGACGGACATGCCTCTTGTGGATTAAGACAGTGTGTGTAGTGTCGTCACTCGGAACTTTAAGTGCGTCACCGCCCGTCACTATCGCCATCGTCCAACAGCCCTTCTCGTCCGCCCGGGACTGGATAGCTCTACCTGCCGAACACTCACGTTCTGAAAATCGCCGAGATTTGGAACAACCTAACCGATGTAAGCATGTATTCGTCCAAATAAACGATTTTCCGCATGTAAACACTTGTCATCATTTGCCTCCTTCGCAACCGCCCACATACACGGGTTCCCTTAAGCTCATCCTGACGCAGGATATTTAAGCCCAGTCTTCACCAGTCCAAATCTTACACTGGTGTCAGTGACGCGGGATTAATTGTATCCCTCTTTAAAGTCGGCGAATCTTACAATGTTTACTGAGAAAAATACATTTTTTAAATCGGTATTATTCTGCATGTCAATCACTTCCATTTGAGTCTTCGGGAACTGTATCCACATCGATATTAAATGGCGAGGAAAACATTTTCATGGAAACCGCTGTCTTCTCAGCTTTGAACATTTGGAACTGTAATTGAAATTCATTGATTAAAATGTCTATATATTGTGCGTATTTTTGAGAAGTAGTAACGTTTTCTTTTTCTACATGTGGAAAGTGAGACACATTATTCTGCAAAAGATGCTGTTTCCACAATTTTAATTTGCGCTCAAAGCCCTAAATTTTATCATACAAATTGTGAATAAACTGTCCTTTGCCTTGAAATTCCACATTAAGATCATTGAGATGCTGAGTCATGTCGATAATAAACCCAAAATCGCACATCCATTCTTTATTACCAAAATGAGGAAAGTCATATCCCTTCATATCCAAGAACAATTGTAGCATTTTTAGCATTGCACCTCTACTAAGCCAACGTACTTCGGTATTAAAAACCACGTCGCCATATTCAGTTTCTAAATCTTTCAGGAATTCTTTAAATTCACGTTGATTTAACGCGCGCGACTTTATAAAATTGATTAGTTTAATTATTGGTACTGTGACATTTGGCAAACTCAATCTTTTCGCACACAAATTTTCCTGGTGAATTATGCAGTGGTTAACGAATATTTCCCTTCCTGCGACCCTCTTAATGTCTTGAAATAGCCTTCCCGATACTCCTATCTCCATGCTTGACATTGCTCGTGCTCCATCTGTCGATATACCCAGGGCCGGATTATCGAATAGGCAAAGTAGACAAATGTCTAGGGCCCGTAATTCAGAGGGGCCCGGCTTCAGTGCAGAAGATTTCTGTGTTTCAAAACGAGTTAAAAATTATTTAAGAAATTCGATAGGACAGAAAAGGCTGTATTTAACAATGGTTAGTAAGCTGCAGTCGACCAGCCATTGCCTAAAAAAAAAAAAAAAAAAAAAAAAAAGTCAACAGCCACCCGTGCGTCAGAAGTAATGTACTGTACGCCACGAGATCTCTCGCACCATCTAGAAATCTTCCTAGGACCGCCTCTTGTGGTAGTACTGATGTATGGTTATGATTTATTTTCTAAATCTAAACTTATACGTCGCGACATCGCATATTCGATATAGCGTTCAAGTTGCTCGAGTGCGAAGATATTACAATTCAATAGTGTTTTATAAAAGAGTTAAAAAGGATGACACCACGGTGTGACTTGGGGTGACACCACGATATCCGCACTGGGTGTCACCCATGCTACCTACGTTAATGTCACATTATATAAGATTTGTTTAGAAGCAACTTATTTAAATGGGGCCCCAATTTAAATTTTGTCTAGGGCCCGCTAGAGGCTTAATCCGGCGCTGGATATACCAATAATCTTTTCTAATGAAATTGAAAAATTTTCCAACACAGAATTTAGTTCGTCGTACAGGTTTTTGCCGGTTGTAGTCCCTTGCATTGGAATCAGTGAACACAATTCTACGGTAATATTAAATTTGATGTCAATACCACGTAAAAATATAGCCAGTTGTGCTGTATCGCTGATATCGCAACTCTCATCAAGTGCCAAAGAACAGTATTCGAATTTTGCAATGCGTTCACGAAGCGTTGTTGCTATGTTCTCGGACAAGTCTTCAATTCTCCTTGCAATGGTGAATCTTGATAAACTAATGTTTGAAATAATATTTATTTTACCAGGAAATGCTATTTCTGCAATAGCAGTCAGACATTCTTTTATCATCTCCGCAAAGGGTTTCATTTTTTTTGCCAATATTTGACTGACAACTAGTGATGTAACGAATATTCGGTTACTACCCGGTATTCGGCCTATTCGGCCTATTTTTCACTATTCGGCCGAATACCGAATATTTAAATCACTATTCGGCCGAATACCGAATATTTAAATCACTATTCGGCCGAATACCGAATACGTAAAAACAGGAGTAAGAAATAACAAAAACACAGTAAATTAATCATTTTGGTAACTTTTATTAATGCTGAACATTAAACTATAATTATTAAAGTTAATAAGAAATGGCATCTAACTCGAGTATTAAATTATTTCATAATTAAATAATATTACAGCCTTTATCTAGTCAGATATCTTATGGCAGGGGTGGCCAACAAGTCGATCGCGATCGACCGGTCGATCGCGAAGCCAATTTCGGTCGGTCGCTCCCGATGTCTTGACTTAATGTGTTACACTTGTAACTGAACGCAACGCGTGAACGTAACCCGCAAAAACAATATGCATGCAGTTGTCTGGACTCGTAGAAAACATAGCTATTTAGCTTGAATATTTGGTACTGTCATACGGTAACTTCTTTTCTTTAGTATTAACAATATTATTATTATTATTAATCAATATTATTTATCCACGGTGACAACGTTGAGTTTCAATTTTTCTTCTGTTTAAAATGTAAGTACCTTTTATTTATGTTTTAAATTAAATTGTGGCGTTTCTTACCTATCTATTTACTTGATAAGTGAGCGTTTTCGGCAACAGACCTCTATATTTTTGGATTTTTGGAAATACGTCAACCGAGAAAAATATCCCAGTATCACCAAATGTAGCGATTATATTAATTTTATTCTTGTTCTGGATCTTCATACCTGTGTGAATTGGCATTTTCATACTTAAAGTTAACGAAGACTAAACAACATTCTGTCCTGACTGATTCCTATACTGAAGACTCATTATTATTATCTTTGTCAGGATATACACCTAATTATGATTTTTTGGTTAGAGACATGTGAACTCAGTCCTCCCATTAATGTTAAGGTAATAAAATAAATTCTAAATCTGTTTTTATCTGTAGCTAATTTGAATTAATAAATATTGTTAATAATTACTCATGTTGTTTTAATTCCCTTGGACGTGAGTTTTTTGGCCCATTAAACAATTATGTTGCTTTTTACGTAGGTAGATATACAGGGTGTTCCAGTACGAGGTGGACTCCGGTGAATTATTGACAGATTAGCAAAAAATAAGTCTAAAAATCTTATATCATTCTTCCATGATAAATTATCCTGGCCCAAAAAAATCTCGAAAGTGAAATCTTGTAATCAAATTATCAGCCAGCTACTGTGCATTTTTATAACAACTTTTTCATATTTACGAACAAATAGTACCACAACTTATACATTGCAATTGATAAAAAAAATTAAATTATATTTTAAGTTACTAAAAATCTATCTTGAAAAAGTATCCAAAAATCGATTTTTTTAGGTTCTGCCTGTACGGAATGAACTCGCAGCTGCAAATATCAAAAGTTGGGTCTGGAAATTTATTTTCTTTATGAGCCTATATCTCGAAAACTTAGTAAGTGATTTAAAAACTAAAAAATAGTTTTGAACATATATTTTGCTTATCTGCCCATAGCTCGCGGGAGTGCACCTCGTACTGAAACACATTGTATAAACATAGTATGTATTTCACACCTCCCCGCCCCACTTAAACTATGCCTATGACAACAAGTCGATCGCGACACATTTTTCAGATAAAAAGTAGATCTTATGTACACAAAAGTTGGCCACCCCTGTCTTATGGCATTGATGGCGTGTAGGTTAGAATGTATCGGGCATTGATGTTACTGTTTAGTTAATTATGTCATATTCGTATTCGCGTATATTTTAATATTTTTACGATATTTTAAAATGATTTACAAAACGTTTTATTGAAACTTATCGTATTTAATGAAAGAATTATTTATCTATTTCTAGAAGACGAGTAACTAATATGTAATTTATTTTAAATATAAAGCAAAGAATGAGCATTTCTCATTATATGCAAAAGATAACATTCGAAATCATGTTAATTTTAAAAATATTGACAAAAACAAGAGCAACAAAATATCACAAATAGAAACCCCCAATAATATATTTGAACCGTTCCACAACTGGGGAGAAACTAGACCATATGTCCCCACTAAAATATATCCTTAGGGTACTATTCAGTCTACAAATACGTAGTAAAAACAAAATTTTAGTGCTTAAAGAGTTAAAAAGATGGATTGCAAATAAAATAACTTATAAGTTATAACTTACATCTAAATACCAACAACTGCCGAATCATATTGGGCTATTTATGGCTTTTACATAAATTATAAACCAATTTGGCACTAGTGATAGACGTTAGACTCCATCTCATATTAACTTTAATAATTATAATTTAATTAATTAATTTAAATAGTTTAGACCTACTGGAAGAAAAAATCGTAGTGACAGCGAGCCAAATAGAGCAGGGTGCGCGTTCCTTGCCATAATGCAGTTTGCACGCCAACTTTCGTATGTGCATTAATCAAGCCGAATATTCGGCTGAGGCTGAATATACCATTCGTTACATCACTACTGACAACAAAACTAGCCTTTACTGCCGTATTTGATAAAAATAGCTTGATTTTTAAAAATAGCCTGTTGGTTTCCCAAGTTTTTTTCCATTTGATTAAACTTATCTATCCGGAGTTGTCCTGTTAAGTTTTTATATCGTTGTTCATGTTTTGTATCGTAATGCCTTTTTATGTTATATTCTTTTAATGTCGACACAGTCTCTGAGCATATTAAGCATACAGCTTTATCTTTGACGAAAGTGAAAAAAAATCAAATTTCCACTTTTCTTGAAAATGTCTGTGCTCATCCGCAACCTTCCATTTTTTTGTTTGCTTTTCCGACATGCTATTATGGATTAAAAATTTGAAGGTTAAAAAAATTTGTAGGCAAACTTAATTTTGAATTAAAAAAAAATTCTAATATTACCTTTTTGACAATAATATTGTACTCACGCCTTTCAAGAAACACAAGAATTGCTAAAATTGCTAGTTAACAGCTTACCAGTATGACTGATTGTGTGACAGAAGCAAACACAAACAAGCAGAGACGCGGCGCGTTCGTATTGCATGTTTGAACAAGTCGCCGACAAGTGAGTAACTCGTCACAAAAAATTGTTTCGGTTTAGTATGTACTACCATTTTATTATAATTAATTTTATAACAATATATTGATGGGAGAAAGTTGATCAAATAAATTCAATTATAGACATGCTTGGCGGGCCGCATAAACATGTTTAACGGGCCGCGTGTTGCTCATCCCTGCAGTAGAGCATCGTTATCCGACCCCCGATTAACCGACTTATTGGTTAACCGACCGCGTTCTAGTCGGCAAATTCAAATGTCCGCTAATGATGTGGCGCTACAATATTTGGTTATGTCTTGGCTACTTTAATATTATTTTTGTTAAATTTCTGCATGTTTTAGCTGGCAGCACTGGCTCGACCCTGAAAGGGATGCTAGTATTTAAACCAGGCCTAATACACTATTCGCGTTTTTCATGAACTATAGAGGGCGCTGAATTTTTACAAAATGGCTACTTTATCTGGGTCGCTTGTAACTAGTAAATGTAAAATTAATCATATATTACTGCCCGATATAATGATATATGCTGCTCGTAGCTGTTTATCGAGAAATTTTATAGTAGCAGAACAATTATTGCTAGCGGGATACGTCATTATGTGGTATCGAAGCAAGTGAGCGAGATCGTTCTATACATATTTGTGCCCTTTGTGTTAAAAACATCAGCTTTGACATTGTCCTATCAGGGCCAGATTTACAAGTAAAAAGCTATGTAAATTGTTGCTTAGGCTTTGACTTTCAAGGAGCCTCAAATATTTGTACAAACAAAAAAAAAATTAAAGTCGAATTTTGTAATAAACATTTTTTTGCAAACCAACAAACAATACTTTACTTTTTATTTTGTGTAGTATTTCGTTAATTTTTTTAAGAATTAACGTAAGGTCTTTTTTTAAAATAATGATAAAACCAATTTTAAAAAAGATTTTTAAAGGAATGGGTATAAAAATTTAATTAAATTCAGTTATAAAACAGAAGACTAGTGAAACCTCACAGCTTTTTCTTCCAATAACCGTATTGAATCAGAGAGATAGTCTGATTTAATTTTTTCTTTTTATGATTGACTTCTAAAATTGTGAAGGGTTGGTAAGGGTACTTACATTCAGCTTAAGGCTTCGAAATGCTTAAATCCGACTCTGTCTCATACAAAATAACTGGCATTTTAACTTTAAGAAAATATCTTTTAAAATTGACAGCATAACTTGTTCGTGTAAAGTTGGACAATCGGGAAACTGCCAATTCTTAAGTCTAATTCACTCTTTCACAATTCGGAGAAGCTCATAAATATATCCGACCGATTTCCGAATAATCATCTGTTTTTCGTGTGGGAATAGACGAAAACTTATATTAGGCTCCCGTAAATCTTTGAAATTGCAATTTGGAACGCAACAGAAAGCTTTGCTTTTCGAAACTATTGTTATTCATATTTACTACTGATAATACACAAGAATTAATCAAACGACCCAGATAGAATAGTTTTGTTTTTAAACACCAGAGGGCGAGCATCCGGTGAAAAATGCGAATACTAATAATGCATTTTTTCATACTTTTCGGTTATCCGACCTTTCAGTTATCCGACCAACCCCAGTCCCCAATTAAGTCGGATAATCGATGTTCTAGTGTAATATTTTCTATTAAAATAATATATATATATTTTTATTTTAGAATAACACAGCCTTTAATATAAATACTTTGAATAATTATAATAACGAATATCTATGTGATTTACTTTTTCCGCTAGGGAGTGTTAAAAGCGTTTTTGAGAAGCATGTCTGAGATGTGTTGTTAAGTATATAAATTGTGTTTATACGTACATTTTTCCGTTTAACATTTAATTTGGAAGGAGTGGATTTTTATACAAGTGAGTTTCTTATTATCTATTTGGTTATTCGGCATGTTAATCGCAGAAATATATTTTCGCATGAAATTCGAATTCATACTTACTAAATCATAATATTAACATTTGAATTGTATGGGTTTAAAAATAGTGAGGTAGGGATTGCCATAAAAACTATATTTTACTAAACCCATACAATTATAAAACCACTACTATCACTACTACTACTGAATGATTACTCATCATTAACAAGTCATGTTGCATATGTGCTGCTTCTTATAAATTCATTACGGATTCTTCCAAGTTCAAGATTACAGCATGGGACTTGTTTACAATTTAAAATAGCCACATGATTCTATGAAACAAATGGCAAAACAATATTGTTGAAGTATGCTATTAAACAAATGGGTATAAATTACAAAGAAATAAATTATTCTTTGAGTTCAAATTATGGGATGGGCCTAAGTTCCACAAGTTTGAATAAGTTGATGCCACTGATAACATCATTAACTAACTCCATAAACTAAGAAATTCTACTTTTCTGCTAATTGAATTTCTCAAGATTTGACTGAAGATGAAAGATAAGACCTAGCTAGCATGAATAAAGCTAGCATTTTGTATATTATATGTAGATATTAGAAAGATAGATTTGTTTTTTCAAAAGTATCTACCAATTCTACAGGGGATCATAATTAAAGTTGTCCTGTTCAGAGAACTCTGTAGCTCCAAACAATAAGCCTATTGACACCAAAACTTGTGTACATGTTATTCAAAGGATCAGTGGTGATATTCAGCGGGTTCGCACAGGTTCGGCCAAACCCGTTGTTAATTTTCAGTTTTCCGAACCTTGTTAAACACATGGAACATTTCTCAGTGGTTTTGTTTTTTTTTTAAATATATTAAAATATACGTGTTATATTCTGTAACACTACTAAACTAGATCCTTATACCCCGTTCGCACCGAGCATTTCAATCTAGATTGTGAGCAAGGTCGGGGACTATGCCTTGGTGTGGTCTCTCTCAACCGTTTCAATCTTGACCGAAATGAGGTTTAATCGCGATCGATTGAAGAGCGTTCTTGAAACTAGATCCAGTCATAAGAGAGATCCCACAATCTCACAAGTGCAAGATAATACAAGATGGCTGTGGAAGATGCGTTGGGCTATGGACAGCGAAATAAAAAGGATATTGTATTTTGAGAGATGATGACTTCTGTCTATTATCAGCAGTGCCATTCAGGGTGAAAAATTTCTCTGCCTTAAAAAAAAAAAAAGGTCGACAGCACTAATATACTATTGTTACCTGGTCTTTGCCCAGGGCTCATTATGTTCCAAATACACCACTGATTATTAGATGTATTGCAAGAAAAGGTATTGTATTTATTTCTAGCCAAAACTTCCATTTCGTTTGTCGATGATTGTCAGGGAAAAATTTTCTGCTAGCGAAGCGAACCCTTTGTTAACTATTTCAAATATCACCACTGTAAAGGATGCAGAAAAGGATTTTGAAAGAAAAACTTTAGTTCCAGAATTGCCCACTAGGGTAAATGGCACTTCAAGGAAAAAAATGTGATATACCATATTCACTCACATATAAGATGTTTTTAGTAATTTTCCACTGCTTCAAAAACCTAGGTCATCCTATATGTGCAAGCGAACAATTTTTGTGTTTTTGCAATAATTTTTGTAAACCGTGTATTTGCATTTTTTATCGGATGCTCACCCACTGATGTTTAAAGACAAAAGTATTTTATCTTGGTCATTTCAATCATTCTTGTGTATTGTCAGGTGTAAAGATGAATAACAATAGGAAAAGCAAAGTTTTTGAATTGAATTCCAAATTGAAATAAAATTAGAATTGCATTAATAAATCTAATTTTCTTTATATTGATCTTTAAAGTCACATCTTGTCTTATATGTGAGTAAATATGGTATATAGAAGCGGAATGCAGACAACTAGTGAATGTCATTCTTATCAGCTACAGCTATGATGGGCATCAATTGCCAGAGTGTGCATATTTTTTTAAATGGCTCTTGGACCATTTAAAGATGATTTATCATTATAATGTTGTAACATTGGCAGACTTAACATGATGCTTCTCTAATACAACACAATGTGTGAAGCATCATGAGGGAGCAGTTGCAGTCAATCATTGATCACACTGTGCATCATCTTTGAATTTCACACCTAAAAGATAGGGATCAATTGAACAACATTCCCTGAATTGCTAAGCATCACTAAGCAATCCATATTTTGCTTAGCACATTAATATCTTAGGATGGGGTAATGATTAAGAAATTAAATTTGGCATGGTAGCTTGTATATAAAGGGCATTGATGCTATTAAGTTTTGGCATTTAAAGATCAAAGGGATAGAGAGGTAAATGGGGTCATGTGTCATATCTCAAATGCAGTTGGACTTAATGGAGATTTTACTCATTATTGGCATTTATGATTTTTTATATACAGTAAATTTGTGTGTTTTTTAAAAGACTTTTTAGCATTTTGCGGCTAGTAGCTTACAAAGGAAGGTCGGTCGCCAGGATTGTATTGTCTAAAGCACAGAAAATTAATGGTTGTCCATGTTTGAGCGAACTACATCTTAAAATAATTTTTTTTTAAATTAAAGAAGCCATCGGACAAAAGAATTACAAATATTTTAAACCCATTTAAATTATCAGATTTTTCTGATTAAAGTTATTTTATAAATGAAAAATTATAATTCATTTATGTAAATTTTACTTATATAGGTTTAAAATGGAAAAATTTCTAAGACCATGGCATGCTGGTTATAAATATTCACTAGAATATTTTGTGAAACCCTGGAATGGAGGATATAAATATGCTAAGAATTGGCCTGAACATTATAAACGCTTTCTCCAAGAACTCATGAAGCCATCAGCACCTGTTCATTATAAATATGATCCAAGAAAATGGTATAAAGATCTAGAAACTGGAGAAATGTTAGTACTTTTTCTTATGTATTATATACTTTTGTACCAATATATTTAAAATGCAAAATTATGTTTATTTTTGTAATTTAATATATAATTATTTAATCAAATAAAAATAAAACTTGGTTAAATATTGTATTTTACCATATAAACTATTAATTTATTCATTATTATGCTAAATATGAAAACTGACTAAAAACTTATTTTTAAATTTTTTAAAAATAAGTTTTTAGTTAGTTTATTTTGTTTTTTTCTTGTAAATTTAAAGTTTTAATGCATTTCTAACATCTTGTTTATTTATTATATAGGAAAAGAATTCAAAATAGACCAATTCCAGTTATTTATCCAAAAGATGCCGATAATGGTATTTGGGGTGGAGAAGGAATTATAAAAGGTTTTAAGAAAAAGCATCGTTATCATGCAAAGTAAGGTCGTTCATAAAATAAAATTATTACTAAAATAAATTGAAAATTAAGAAAATTTTTATAAAATGAGGAAAAAAATATTTAATAATTCAATTATATAAAATAATTAATTTAAGAACTTTATATGTAATGAGCAATCACAAAAAATAGCACACATCTGAACCTTATAAGAATTTCCAGGATATTTAATGCAAACACAAACTTTTCTGCTTTCCGTTTTCAAAACATTCTAACCTGAAGATCGAAAATGTTCGAAAGGTGATCTGCACAGGAGATGATTTCGATCTCCTGTGCAGATCGAAAATGTTGTGTTTGCATTAAATATCCTGGAAATTCTTATAAGGTTCAGATGTGTGCTGTTTTTTTTCATAGTATACTCCAGGGTTACTGTGTTTGAGTAATGAGCAATATTGTTAGCAAGTGTGAAAATGCAAAAAATGTGGAAAACCTAAATTAGATATTTAAATTAGACTAAATATTTAAATATAGACACTGTGTAATATGCTATATTATGGTACTTATTATTCATAATTCTGTTTTATAAAAACTATCCTCATTACTGTTGTTCTATGGATTGTACATGTTGGTTGTTGCTTGATGCTACAGAGTGTACAGGTATTTTAGTGTGTCATAGTTTTTCAGTAATATATCAGTTCAGCAATAATGGTGCACTGATTATTGGCTTATTGCAAATTTTATAGCATGTGGCAATATCAGTGTCTATAAGTGAGTTTAACAACATAATATTTTACTGTTTGTTAACTTATTAGTCAGAAAATACATAATCTAATATTTAAATTTCAAATTTTCATTAAACTCAAGCCAAATATTTTAATGTAATTAGTAAAAAAATATTAGTAATATCTTGTAATATTCAAAGCATTTAACCTTTCCTGTTAGATTAGTTCAATGCTATGTTACAGAGGTATTTTCACCAATATTTTTTTGCATATTTACTACTTAGTTCAGAAATGCTTGGATGTAGAAATCTGTGTTTGATAAATTAAATTATCTAAATTATTTATCTGCTAGGACAGGTAAAATATCAATAGAGAATTGTTTTGTTTTAACTGTACAAAATTGATGTACTGTACTTTATATTGTAAACTCTATATGTAAAAAACAACTGATATGAGAAATTGGAATATCCCAAAGATTGCAAGTTTAAACTATCAACCCCAATTCCGATTTTGGTTCAAACTACGTGAAAAAGATATGGATTGTATAATCTCTATACTTGTGAAATAAACTTTTATAGGTAGAGAGAAACTTTTTGTGATTTGTAATGCAAATATTTACCAAAAGAACAAAACCAATACAAGAAAAATCTTCTCTTATTCATATTTTATATGATGAAATGTCATGTCTTATTCTTACCTTGATTTTGAATGTTTCTTAAGTATATGATTTTATTATTATTAAATTGAAAAAAAAAAGTCTTTTTTTCAAATGAACTGCCAGGTTTTTATCAGGACGAACTATGGCTATGATAAAAATCAGGCAGATTATTGGAAATTCTAATATATCAGGTTGGTTGTTATTTATATAAGAAAAACATAATAGTAATATCATTTTTAGAAACATAAATAAAAATCTTTCTTAAAGTTGAATGTAAATTGATCAGTTATAAATTATATTTTAAGGATTGCCCATTGGTGGATTCCACAGTTAATTCGTACAATTGTCTACAGTGAAATATTAGATAAATATATGCATGTCGTTGTTACGCCCAGAACATTGAAATTGGTTGACGATCATTATGGATTTGATAATTATATTCTAAAGGTATGTATTTACTGCTGAAATCCAAAGTATGCTAGAACTGAAATCTAAATATGGTATCATACATCAGAAATTTTCCAGGCTTAAAAAGTTGACTTATATGCTGCAATTTATGGTGAACAAATCTTGATAACATGAATTATGTATTAAGTTTAGATATTTCAGAATTTTATTGAATGAAAATTTCTTTTTGAAATAGTAATTTTATGCATATAAAAATATGTATTTTTATTCATCATATTATTTATATTCATTATGAATACAAAACAGTTATAGATGTCAATTCTATATTTCTCCCATTTCATTTGATCCACCTATATTTATATATGTAAATAGACTTATTTAGTATAGTCAACTTGCATAATTTATTAAATAAAATAAAATAAAATTTATGAAAACAAATTAATGTTCTAAATGATTTTGAAATTCCTGTATGCACTCTTCAATATGCAAACTAGCATAGGACTGCATCCATTTAAAGGGATAGATGCCTTAAACTTTAACCTCTATATTCTGAGTACAGTGGAATGGTCCACTAAAACAAGATGTTTGAATTGTTCTACAATTGGAAGTTTATCATCCTTTTTATTTGTTGATGATAAATGTATGTAAATTGTTTATGGTATTTTGTTAAAGAAAAGTGATGATGATAAACTTTTTGCATACAATTGAAGATTGAACCCATCTTTGCTTACTAGAAGGAAATCCATTCTACACAAAATAAAACATTCATTACAGTATCACTTTTTATTGTTCACTCCAAAAAGTATAAAAAATAACCATTATTGGAAATATGGTTATGTCTTGGGGTTATGGAAGTAATTTACAGTTTGGTTTAATGAATCCTGGTAAAATTTTTGTTCACTTTATCACATGAACATTAATTTTGTGACAGTGTCATTTTGCCAGGGCAACGGCAAAATTCACTTTATTGGTGTTCATTTTAAGGTGAGTTGTTGTTTATATAGTCAACTCACCTTATCAGGATCTGCCAAATTGTCAGGGTGTAAGTGAAGTTCTCCAATGATACTCCTGTAGACTATTGCATCAGTGAAGATCTTTACGATAATCTGTCTCGAGTTGGTTCCTATGACTCGAGTGTTCTTACGTTGGTTCGTAGAAAAGTACATCTCTACACTCAAATTATACACTATTTACAGTTTATTTACAATAAGTAGAATATACAAGCTTGAAAACATAATATTTACTAGATAACAACAGGTTGTGTCTTACGTGTCAGCTTAACTTTCGGGAACTATTATACTCTGGGGAAGCTTCAGTCAGCTTGTGGAGTTGGCTCAACTATACGGTTTGTCCAGTCTCCGCACTTACCCGTCCCTGAGATCGTTGTCAGAGGAGAACACTCTCTTTACGCTCAGCTGGTTACCCAAGTACCTGAGACTACTGTATTATCAGTCTCTTGGCCTTCTCCCTGTTTTTCTCACCACTCTTACTATTTAAAGAGTTTTTGGGTGACAAGTTCCAACTAATCAGGATTCTTCCTTTCATCGAAAGCTTTCCAAAACGTTGGCTCTTCTCCCGACAAAACAGCTTACCGTAACGTCCATCACTTGTTTACATTTTTTTTCTAGTAAGCTAACATGCGGCAAACACATTGCCCACCCACACACAAGTCCCATAAACAAAGACGATACTCCCTTTGTTTCCCCGACTGTTTACAAATACAACACCAGGTGGGGCCAATTTACAAGGTCGTGTCACTTTTGTCCCTACTCTGTTAAAAGTGATCCTTTACAGTATAATTCTGAATTAAAATTAATTTATTATAATTATCAAAATTATCATGAGATGATGACTTAACTGCCTATCTCAAGACAAATTACTTCCTATCTAATTATTAACTTAGTCTGCCAAATTATTGGACTATAATTACGCTGACTTATTCTGAGTTTAATTAAAATAAATCCACTTATAATTTATAGAAGTCAAAACTATTTGTAGATAAACATTTTTTGAGTTGCTGATATGCTAATAGTGAAATATTTTTTAAATTATCTTAATTTAAGAGTTTATTGTAAGTGGTTGAATTATACATATACAGTCAAACCTGTTTTTGTGCGGTCTTTTTCTGTGCGATTTTTTTTGTGCGGTATATGAAAATTTCAATCAAATTGGAACATAATTGACTCCTGTAAAATTTTTAAAAACTCTATTGGTTGTTTTCTATGACATCAGCAAGTTTTTTCATTTTTTATTCAGAAAAATTTTTTTCTCACGTTTATTTCGTCCCCTCTTATTTTAATAGCATAAAAACCATAAATATTATGTTATATTTGAACAGATGCGGTAAGTTAGCTCCCCTCCAGCTTTAGACTGCAGGTGTGAAATTTCTGGCCTTGTTAAATGAAATAACACTTTCTGCAGCTATATTTATCAAATAAAATCATTATTTAACGATTATTTTTAACTTTTTAATGTTAGATTCGTATTTAAGTGGAAATAATTAATTAATATAAAAATTAAAATTCTTAGAGGATTTTTTTCCCCATTAGGTGTTGCAGAAAAAGGCCCAAGGAGTTAAAAAAGCAATTCCTAGTTATTTCGTATGGTTTCGAGTTATTTTCTACCTGAGACTTTTTTTATGGGGTCCTTATTCACCGCATAAAAACAGGTTTGACTGTATATATATATTTATTCTGTTTTATAGAGAAAACTCTGCAATACTCACAGGAAAAACATATAAATTAAACAATTTTAAAACAAAAGTTATTAAATAAATGGGGAATGTCTTTTATTCAGATGGATTACTGAAAATTAAAACTTCATTCTTTTGAATTTTGATATGGTTAATATTTATTTAAAATTTAACATGGAAACTAATCAGATTATCAGTTACTAAATTTTGTTGTTTATCTTTCAGTCCTTTTATAAGTTTTCTTTTTGATTTTCTTTCATTTTTGTCAAATAAATATTTTCTTATCTCTATCAATCTAAGAGCTTGCTTCTATATTCAGATATACCATATTATTTTATATGCTGTGTTTTTCTGTATTAAAAAGCACTTAAGGATAGATGTTACTTCTTATAATCATTCTTGAATTTAGTTTAAAAAGTTGACTAATTTTAAGATTTGATTTACTGTTTTATGTATAATTAGATAGTACAATACTTTTTTATATACAGTAAAACATTGTTAAGTTGAACTATATTAATTTGAAGTGTCTACAGGTCCTGGGCATAGTATATAGGATATTCCATGTAATACAGTTTCATTAACCAAAATTGTTGGTATGTTTTAACTCGATTGTATTTTTTCGTGTACTCTCCATTCTTTCATATGTTTGTGATCTTTGTTTTCTCTTAATTTCATATGAATACAAACAGTTAAGATAAACAAATACTATGACTTTATGCTGAACACAACACCATGCCATTACTAATCATGTTAACATCCTTTTACTGATAGTATTACTTTAGGAGTGCCTTGGACAGGGTTGTATTCTTTACTTTTTTGCTTCTTACAGACCTTGCTTTCAAAAAGTTTGGCATTCTGATTGGAACACAAAGGAGTGCCTTGGCAACATGCTCAAAAGCACCATACAATTTTATAATCATTGTGTAAACAAATTTTTGAAAAATTGCTTAATAGTTTGAAATTTGTGGCCACAGAAAAAATTTGAGAAAACTGAGTATTAAACTCTCAAAGTCAGGAATTATTACCCCTTAAACTTAGATAGATACAGTGAAACCTCTCAAGTCAATTTTCAGAAATTTATGTCTAGAAATACTTGTTGCTAAATAATAAGTACAGAGGGAAATAGAAAGCTACAAAATGTTTTTCTTAAATCTTTAAGGGAATGTAAGACAATGAGGATCAGCTCTTTCTTCATAAACAATTACATCCATCTGTGTAAGGAAAGTGTTAACAAATAACTTGCAAATTAACACTCATAAACCTTAAAAGTCCAGTAGTAAATATTTAATAGAAAACAAACATTTTCAACTGCACTTTCGGTCTTCTTCAGGTTTAAAAACCCAGTGAGATTCGAACAAGCAAACAACAAAAATTACGAAATTATTTTCAAAAAAATGGAACAGCACAAATGGATTTTAAAGCAATGGAACACTCTAGGTGTGTGTATAAACAGTTATGCATGTGTGTTACCATGGCAATGGAATGGTGTATGTAATACAAACACAGATATAAATACATATAAATAAACAAATGAGGGTGGGGGTGTGGTTCCTAACTGTTGATGTGGGCATCCACTATTCCTTATTCACCTTTCATGCAAGAGACACATTGATGGCATCATTAGAGTTAATACAATTGGCATGTAACCTGGCTTTGTAAATTTCAAGTGCCTCCAGGTTTCGAAGGTGTTCAACACGGTGAGACAGCTTGATCGGTTTGGCCTCATGTAGGTCAACTCTTATGCTGGGGTTAGTGGAATAGGTGGATAGGGCGGTGATGTGCCTTTTTATTATCGATATCGTATTTGTGTTCCTGCAATCTTTTATTCAGAGAGCGTTTTGTGGACCTGATATAAACCAACTCCCTTTGAAACCTGTTGTCCCAGAGAGGAACCATGTATACACTTGGTGCTTGCTTTTTATTGATTTTATCCTTGCCACTGCAGAGTAGCCCATATACAGTGCTGGGCCTCATGTATGCAATCTTAGTGTTGGTATGGGAGGCAATCTCTCTGTAAATGGCTTTGATGTGGTGGTTGTACTCTACCACTGCATGAGACTGTGTGCTATTTAGGTTGTGTGTTCCATGGGTTGCTACATGTGTGTGTTAGAACTGTTGCATGCAGCTATTTGTGTGGAGTAAGTGCAGGAAAGGTTGTGTATCAGGTTCCTACTATATCTGTGCAGTACAGCTATGTTCTGAATGCGTTTTAACTCTGCCTCGGTATCTTCAGATCTGGTGTGGTGTGTGAACGCCCTTGCATGCACAGTTTCAGTTTAGGGTTACAGTAGTCATATTTGAAAGGATGATATTTGGACAGGGTTGTATTCTTTACTTTTTTGCTTCTTACAGGACTTACTTTCCAAAAAGTAAGTTTTGTGTTTTTCTTCACAAAAATATTGAAAGCATACAATAATGGCATGATAGGAATTTTGTGGAATAGTTCATGAATTAACTGTTTGAAACATCGAAGTTTCATTTTAAAAGTTGCACCAATTCTCACATGGTAAATGCTTTTTCAAAATTGATGACTTGGAAAAATGGGGGTAGTATTTTGCCCATACTACAGTAGAGAAGTGTCAACCTGGCTTCATGAACATCCTGGATGGACAGTGACTATATATCAGACAGCTGAGCTATTTGTAAAAGCTTATCTTAAAGCAGCAATACTTTTAGTTGCAAAAACAGGGATCTATCCCCCGAGAAGTGACATTTTTGAAGATCACAAGTTTGCACCTGCAACAGTCACTGAGAATCCACTCTCACCTGGGCCATTTAATCTGAATGAAAATCTAACAGACCCGTTAAATCCGACTGTTTCTATTCAAACAAATCAACCGAACTTAAACAAAATTCTCCCTTCATAACTAATAAGAGAAACCTTTTACAATGATATACAATTAGCCATGTGAACAAAACTTGATTCAAAAGGTGGTAGAAACTTACATTAAAATATTTAATGATTTTTATAAATATTGTAACTTTAATTTCAGAGTTAATTCACATACTCAAAATTACTTATCAAAGCTTACTAGATTTAACATTTTTCTATTACTAATATTAATAATCAAACTACTTTTTTGTTTGATTCTAATGTACTATCAAGTGCAATGCTCATATCATTTTTATCAAAACCCAAAAAAGTTAGCTTCAAATAAACATCTTTAACACTAAACATGCAGCTGTGGGAAAATAATGTATTGAAGCAGCAATAAAAACATTTTATTATTGTGTTTACAGTACTTCATGATATTTACATTTTTGAATATATTTATTTATGACTCTATTAAAGACAATTCACTAAACAATGCGTTAATTATAAACAAAACATACAGTAGAGCGTCGTTAATCGGAACGCCAGTAATCGGAATGGCCAGTAATCGGAACTATTTTCAGTCGGACTGTGTCGTGCTGAATCGAACATTTTTGATACTAGATTTACTTCTAAAGTATAATTTTCATGTTTTTTATATTCTTCAATATATTTATTTTGTTTGTACAAAATGAAGAAATAATTTTTAATGATACAACAGCCTCGATTATTATTATAAAAATTTTTGTTAGGCTTAAAATCGACGAAAATTCAACACGAAGCGACACGCAACGGAGAAAAATTCAACACGAAGCGACACGCAACAGAGAAAAGTTTGAACATCGGACAGGTTAATATATTTTTTCGTACAAAGTCGGTAATCGGAACAAATGACTAATCGGAACAACCCCAGTCCCCAATTGATTCCGATTTTCGATGCTCTACTGTATTAACCTTATTGCACTTTGCACTAATATTATTATTAAAAGGGCCCGCACACATTGTAACAAAGAACAAGACAAGCAGAAGGAAATAAAAAAAATAGCAGAGATTTCTGAAATGCATGGCTATAGTAAAGACTTAGTATATAAAATGGCAGACAAGTAGAGAAACCAACTCAAGGATGAATTGAATAGAACTCCAATAAAAAATATTCCACGGCAAGATACATCTCCGTACCATGTTATAATAACATACAAACACCACATGCATTCTTTGTATCAAGAAATTGAAGCGTGTACTAATACAGAAATCACTTGCAGATGTAAGCTTGATACATTCAAAATGCTTAGAAATGAGAAGAATCAAGCAGACATAAAAAGAACACTGGGGATATATAAATTCCACCCAAGGATAACAGGTTTAATAGAAACCTTGTATACATCGGGTTTACAAGATCTCTCAAACAATGCCTCTCTGAACACAAAACAGATATCGAAAAGAAGAAAAAACTACTGCCTTGGCTACATATGCCAGTGAGAATGGAATTACACCAGAACTACAACAGGCTACCATAATACGACAAACCTGCCTTATAAACCAACTTAGGAATTTAGAGGCATTGGAGATTTTTAAAGCAGATCACCAGGGCCTCTTGATCAATTTTAAAGATGAAAAACAAATCTCAAAGGCGTGGCAAGCTATGTATGCCCAGTACTATAACAAACAATGCATGCACACACATTTAAATTCATAAAAAGAAACATTTGAAATTTGAATACATTGGAGCCAAATAGAACATCACTAACACCAGAAAAAATTTTTTTTGTTTTTTCTTTTTCTTCAAAACTGCCTGAAGAAGGTCCTAGATGTGGACTGAAAACATTAGTGATAATTTTCAAAATAAGTGCAATAAGGTTAGTATGTTTTATTTATGACTCCATTATCAGGTACGGAGGATCTTCCAACTAACATAAAATTACTATATGATCAATGTTTTAACAGAAAGATTTTACATCCATGTATACAAGCATGAAATTTTCCAAATACATACTATCACACTGAAACATCCATATATACATGTTCTTCAGCATAGCAGATAATTCTTTGCTTAAACTTAGCAAGATCTGTCTGCTTGGCATTGTTCATTAAACGAAATTAAAACCAAAGTAGTGGGGGCATGTACTAAGTATATAAACTTAGTACATGCCCCCATTAGTAATTTAATACATACAATTTATCATTGTATGTATTAAATTATTTTTATTTATTACAGTACATTACCTTTTTTTTACAGTACATTTATTCATTTACATTACCTTTTTTCCATCAATATACCAGTACATTAATACCAACAAATGGAAAATTTGTCCTGGTGTCTGAACTACTGCAAAACAAACATTTTAAGTTTAAACAGACACCCACAATTGCAGTAAATAATCAGGCTATATTTGGGAAATAATAATTATAAATTACAAATAAATTTGACACTAGAGGGAGGCATTAGGCGCAATCCCTAGTGCCAAATTTATAGCCCAATTATTTATGGCAATTGTGGGTGTCTATTTGCTATGCATCAGGTTCTGGTTGATGTTTATATTTGTATATTTTAAGTTCATCTTCCAATTGAAATCACAAGTTTTCTTTTAATGGACCAAACAGATGTTTAATGTTGAAGATGCTAAATCATGATTGTAGGGGATATGTTAAAGGACTTCCCAATAAAACATTTCCAATTTTTTTCTTTGTTTACCAGCCAGTGTTTGGCCATTCATTATCCTGCAAGAAAAGCTCACCTTTTGACAACAAACATCATTTGTTGTAAATTGCTCCATAAACAGAATTTGAAACACTACAGTAGAATTCACTCATCATTGTAGTTCCTTTTGGACATAAGTCAACAATAATATGAACAGATGATCCCAAAAGATAGATACTATGATTTTGCCTACTCACAGAATAACTTTGAACTTTTTAGATTTTGAGCATTGGTTATTCAAAAACTTAATTAGCCAAAATCAACTTTAGTGAGCACTAATTTTATAAATTATGAAATTTTTACATAATAACAATTGTTTGAAATCTGTAGGCACTATGTTGAGCTATCTCATTATCACCCTAATGTCAGTTTTTATTTATTACAGTACAAATAGAAAAATATGATTAATAAGTCACAGTTCTAATGCATCAAATGCTTTGCTCTGCCTATGCACAGTAAAGCATTTGTTACATTAGAAACAGCATTGACATGGTAAGAAATGCAGCCTGAAGCAGATTTTTCAATTGTTATGACAATCAAGAAAGCCAGGGATTTAACAGAATTTAAAAGAAAAACTATATAAAACAAAGCAAAATAAATTACTACTTTCAAAAAAAGAACTTAGTTTTTACTCTAGTACTAATGTTATACTTTATTTTATATTAATTTTACTATTATATTTTTTACTTTGAATTCTACCTTTCATTAGTATTATAAATTGTAATGAAAGACAAGCGAGTGCTTGTTTTTAATAAGAAACCATAAAATTTTGTCCAATTTATCATTGTATGTATTAAATTACCTTGCTTTAATATTTTTAACTATTGTACTATAATTAAAATTAATATTTTTACTTTCTTTAAGGTGTGAAAGAATAAAAAGATAAATATCTTTTTATTCTTTCTCTAGAAAATGTGATCAAGGTTATCTGAAATTGTTCTGCCCAATTGTTTTGGATAATCAATGCTGTACCATATTTTACACTTCCCCCATTACAAAAATGTAGGAATGACATCAAATTGATGTAAAAGTTTATGCTTTTATGACAAAAAATTTACATTTAAGTATATAACGATTTACATTTGTATGCAAGCATTTAGTTTTATTACATCTCTTATTTAATTGTGTGTGTAAATATTATTATTGCTACTTTATTACTTGTTTTTAATAGACTCCCGTTCAAGATCTTAAATCACAGTTAGCTTTAGATTTGAGAAGATTAATGTTATTGACTCTAGTTCGCCGTGAAATGTATCCTGATGATCCTGAGAAACAAGAAAAAATATATAAAAAATATGAGGAATTTATTATTCCAGTAAGTATTATCTGTTTAAAATATAAATATTGCGTTTAAGTGAAAATATAGTTTTTCGTTCATTTATGTATAAATTTAAGAAATAAATAAATCGCTGCTAATTTCAGGAAACCAACTTTTAGTGTTAGTCAATATTAATTAATTAAAAGAAATGTTCTCAGTCTAAATCTGACCATCATCAGCTAAAATCTTAGATATTTAGAATAATTTAGCATAGAATATATAAACTTACCACTATCCTGACCTGAGACCTTTAATCAATGACTTACCTATAACAATGTAATAACACAATAACAATGTTGATTGTTTCTGTGACATAGTATATAAAAATAAATTATAAAACATGAATATGAAACAAACACTTGAAGAATACTTATTCGAATTGTTAAACACAAGCTCCTGTTATTAACTCAATCACTTGGCTTTTGACTCCACCTTTATTTAGTTCATCAACTAAATAAAGGTGGAGTCAAAAGCCAAGTGATTGAGTTAATAACATGATCTTGTGTTTAACAATTTGAATAAGCAATCTAGCACAACACTGTTTCTCTACGACTGACTTGAAGAATACATAAAAAATAAACTGAAAATAAATAATAACAATAACATTTATGTTTTATTACAAAGTTGCAGTAATGAACATGCATTTTTATTTTTAAAAAATAAAAATTGTAACATAATTTCAAGGAAAAATCGATAAGTTTGGCAATGCTAATCCATAATTCCTTAACAGACATGTGGTAACACTGGTGTCCTCCTCTCAGTTCTCTCTCAGTTGTAGCACTTGTTCAGTAGCGCAAAATTAGTGGCACAATTATAGTTATGCAGAGAAATAATTATCATTATTTAAAACAAATTAGTACCACGGACAAACAAAAAGCAAATAAGAGATTATTTCAAGATGTGTGGAAAGAAAAATATGGATATATTGAAAATGGTGACAAATTGATATGTATTTTATGCACAGATGTAATCAGGGGAGCCATTGATATTGGAGAGAAAAATAAAGTTCATTCAGTTGTGTTTTTTTTACAATAATTATAATTTTAATTTTTATGATTAAAGTTTAAAGCATATTGTAATTATTTTCTCAATAAAATGTATCTTATTATTTGCCAAAAAAGACTGTTTTAAAATAAAAATACTACTGACCCGAAACATCATCTTAATACACACATTTTGTTAATTTTGACCCGCAGCCAAAAAAGGTTGCCAACCCCTGGTGTAGACCCTGTCACAGGTTGTACCTTTACTGAAGAGGGATCAACAAAAATACTAATTCAAAATTCATTTAAATAAAATATCTGGGAATAAAATGGTCTTTCGAATAATTCTTGAACTTGGGTGAATGTTGGATTTAAGCATTTTGTTCTATTCTCCAGAAAATCCCCTTTTAAGTGGTGATAAAAATGAGTGATTATATCCAGCAAATATTGCTAATTTTAGCTTATCATTAATCATGTTGATGATAGTCACTCAATGATTTTTTAAGTTAATACTTTTTGTTGGATCGGTTGTTTTTGCACCTGTGAAAACCTAATGACCGGGGTCCAATCTGGAACCAATCAGATTACACTTACGTGTGGGTGCAAGATTCGGGGATGTCTTTTGTTCAGGTCAGTTAGACGAGCAGGACCCAGTTTGAACCGTTAAACCAATTCTTTGTTAGATATTAAACAGCAATTTTTACGATTAGGGATCTTTACATGCTACAGTCCTAACAGTGGCGACAAGGATTAAGGATACGGTGATGGACCCGGAATCAGTGAAATCATTTGTAAAATCATTTCTCGCAGAACAACAGGAGGCTGCACTACGTCGAGAAGAGACTTTACACAAACTTATCAAGACTAATCTACACACACATTTTCCTCATCACCGACATCATCAATGCTGTCCTCAGGAACACACTCCCTCAGTTACCGGAATTCCAACCTGATGAAGAAGACTGTTCAAAATTCGACAAGTGGATAAGTTGTTTTGAGTTCACTTTAGATTGCGCAGCACCCAAGATGGCCAACCAGGAGAAAGTCAAGTTTCTTATGACTAAACTTTCTGCGTCTGCCTTCAGTGAGTACAATAAGTACTGTATGCCAAAGTGTATTACGAACTTCGACTATGAGGAAACCACTTTGCAACTTCGCCAACTTTTTAGCAAGAAATGTTGGATCTTTGCAGACCACTATGACTGTCTGCACATTGCAATTGAAGACTTCCACCATTTCTCAAACCAAGTGAGAGCAGCCCGACAATGATATAACTTTCGTGCTCAGACAGAAGAACAGTTCTTTTGTCTCGTTGTTCTCACTAGACTAAAGTCAAAAGCCCAAGAGTCATTGCACTTGAATTCTCCAGAAGCTTAACTCGGATGGAGAAAACGTTACATACGATGACATGATGAACGACTGTGAAGCATTTATAGAGATGCATTCCAAAAATAAGTTGTATGAAGAAACAGAATATCTTGTTAATAATCTCCACGCCAAGAACCCACCTAAAGAAGAAAAGACCAAGAAGGCAAATCGTCTATCGAGTACTTGCAAGTGATGTGGCGAGTAGCATTGGTACAAAGACTGTCCACACATACGGTACAAATGCCAAAAGTGCAGTTGCATAGGACATTTGGAAAAATTATGTCGACGACCACAAAAGAAAAAGCAAGTGTGCTTTGCCAGGGTAGGAATTATCCAAAATTTTGTAAACTCCTGCCGACTGCTAAAAATGAGGATTGAGGTTAATGGACATCCAATCAACTTCTATCTCAACAGTGGATCTGAAATTAACATTATCAGTGAAACAACATACGATGCCATCGGACGACCCACACCCCAGCCTTGTACAGAATGAACCAGATCTTATAATGGAAGTACTATTTTTCCACCATTCTTAGGGAAGGAACACACCACCTTCTGTCACAATGACGTCTGCAAAGAACCATTCTAAAAGAATAATATTGTTACACTTCATGCCAACGTACAGTAATGAATGATTGACACATCGGTGTTGCGGCGATACAAACGGTGATTTGTAATACTTCACATGTACTCGCAAGCACTCTCAACAACTTACAGTTGTCATCTTCAGGCGAAAATCGAATACTGTAATTTTCAAACAAATTAGCTTTTTAACGGACTATTTAAATTACGTAAAGCACGTGGATGGAATTCCTTAAACATATTAAAAATCGCGATAACTATTATAGACGTAAAAACATGCCGTGATGACGTAATACCCCAAAATATATAAAATATAGATAGTGGTGCTGTATTTGGCTGTGGTGTGCCTGATAAAGACAATTTATAATTTAGATTATTTAAACGATCTAAATAAAGATAAAGGACGAGAGATTTAATAGGGATCTGATCTACATAGGATCAACGAAACGCTCTATGGAAGTCAGGGTTAAAGAACACGAGGCGGATATAAAATACAACAGAGCTACCACGTCGCTTGCAGTGTACGCTTCTGAACCGGGCATTAATGTGGACTTCGCGGGGGCCACGCTAATAACTAAAACGACTCGGATGGAACACCTCAAATGGCTGGAAGCGATAGAGATACATAAAGCGCAAACTAAAACAACATGCATTAATTCACGCGACGAGATAACTCTTTCGCTTGCTTGGCAAACTTTATTACAAGAGGATGCATAAAGATTTATTTGGGTCCGATAACACATGAAATCATGTGACCCAAAGATAAAAAAGAATAAAAAGATTAAAAAGAATATGATACAGTACGACAAGGAGCACGACAGATATAGCGCATGCGCGATGGTCATCGCGCTTTCGAACTATCTTCATTTGAATTTGTTCTTAAAAGATCGGAACGCAGTTTTTTAAAAATAATAGAATCCAGCAGTTAACCTGAAGAAGGACACGGAAGGCGTCCAGAAAACGTTCGTTGAATTGAATTTATTTATTTCACACCGGTCAATAGGCACAAGTGAGTTCGATTTATATTTTATACACCCCGGTGTGTAGGATGAGGATATACTTAGGCTACATCATTCATAAGGATAGATGCCACCCAAACTCTTCTAAGGTCAATGCTATCATTGATATGTCACCGCCAACAGATCTCTCCACACTTCGCTCATTTCTCGGTATGGTAAACTACTATCAAACCTTCATCCACAACGTGCATCAAATTTACCAACCACTAGACGAATTACTCCAGAAAGACTGAAAGTGGTAGTGGTCAAACAAATGCCAATGGGCCTTTTGGCGCATCAAGGAAATTCTCAAGTCCGATTTACTTCTTACACACTATGATCTGACCATTAGATATCGTTGTCACAGCCGATGCATCAAGCCTAGGTCTTGGTGCCATCATCCAACATCGCCTGCCCAACAGATCAATTAAGGTTATTGCTCACTCTTCTCATGCATTCACTCTAGTTGAGAAGAACTATAGTCAAATCGAAAAAGAAGGTCTTTCACTCATCTTCACCATTCACAAGTTCCACAAGATGATTTGTCACAACTGTGCATGGACTACTCAACAGGTCTCAACAATCTCTCCAGCTCAATCAGCACCCCTTTCCACTTCCAGCAGCTGCCTTCTCCATGCTCAATGGTGGTTGAATATTCTCACAAATAGACTTTTCTGACACCTATTTGCAAGTGGAACTCAAGGACACATCCAAGAAACTCTGCAATATTGCAACACACCGTGGATTCTACAAATTCCAATGTCTTCCATTTGGAGTGAAGTCTGCTCCAGGCATCTTCCAATTGATCATGGACTCCATGATCTCAAGACTATCATTTGCCTTTGCATATAGTCATTGCTAGTGGCAACATGGACGATCATCACCGGCATCTCCATGAGATGTTCCATTGCATCCACAACTGTGGGTTCTGAATCCAACCGGAGAAGTGCACATTCTTCAAGGATTCCACATGTTTCTCATGGATCACAAACCTCTCCTTGTCATCTTTGGCAACAAGAAAGGTATTTCAACGTACACTGCCATCCATTTGCAGTGCTGGGCAGCAACTCTTCTTGGATACAACTTCAAGATCAAATACCAGAAAACAAGCAAATTTGGGCAAGCTGATGTTTTGTCACGCCTCATCACCGCTCAACACCATTACAGGATGAAGAAATGGTCATGGCAACCATCCAAGTCGAGATAGACCTTACAACCATATCTCCCAACTTCCAGTAACCTTCGACAAACTGAGCGAGCAAACAAAGAAGGATCAACTCCTTGAAACAATCAGGCACTATATCACTTCAAAGTGGTTGAATGTCGACAAGCTTCAAGAGTCCTCTGACTGGGCTCATATCCAGCAATTCTATCGTTGACACAACGGACTCAGTGTTGAAAAGGGATGTCTCCTCTATAACGAATGCATTATCATCCCCACAGTACTGCAACATAGGGTTCTCAAACTTCTACATAGTGGACACTCTGGCATTTGGCACATGAAATCCCTAGCTTGTAACTATGTTTATTGGCCAAATATAGACCTTGACATCGAGTCAATCATGCGACAGTGCTCTCTGTGTATCGCAGCAGCCAAACAACCGGTAACTTCCAAACTATTCTCTTGGCCAAAACCTGCTACCCTGTGGCAGCATATTCGCAGGACCTTACCAGGGGAAAAGTTTTTTCGTCATGGTGGATGCCTATTTGAAGTATCCAGAAATTATCAGCATGAACAAAACTACATTGCTCGCATTGATCAGCATACTGCAGAAACTCTTTATTCATCATGGACTGCGAGAAGTTCTTGTCAGTGATAACGGAACGCAGTTCAGCTTGTATGAATTTAAAAGATTCTGTGACCAACATGGATCCAAAAACATATTTTAGCCTATCATCCACAATCCAACGGACAGGTGGAAGGATTTGTAGACATACTGAAGCAAGCTCTCCTTAAGTTAAAAGGGGAGGGAAATATACAACACACTTTGGACATATTTCTGGAGACTTATTGAATAACTCAGAACTCAGCTCTACAAGACAGCAAATCTCCAGCCAAATTCTTCTTCGGACACAAGATTCGAACATCTTTCAACCTATTGTTGCCACCAAAATATCCAACAGAACGTGACATCAGAATGGAGAGACAATTCAACCACAAACATGGAGCTTGAAAGTGAAATTTCGCAACTAAAGAGCTTGTCTTCGCACGACATTGACGCTCCCAAAATTGGCAGCTGGGAACAATCAAATGCAAAACCAGAAACACCATATACAAAGTAGAAATGACCAATGGATTGACTTGGTGATTCCACACCAATCAACTCATATGGAGACAATCTTCTTGACCACAGCTTGAGAGTGACCCTTTCGCTGTCATTGTGGAAGCCTTCTCCATCCCACTACGTCCCGCTCCGACTCAAGACTTAACTTATCCAGTTGAGAGAGTGTCACAGCAGGACATTGAGTCCCCGCCATTCAAGAGACCATGCACTGTCAAGGAAATATCTCCTGAGATATTAGCACCACAGCCTCCACATTGATCAGCCCGCACTCGAATCCTGATTGGACAGCTTCAAATCAACCCTTCTCAAAAGAACTATTACATGGCATAAACTGCCAATTCGGCCGGTTTTTCTTTCTTAAAAGGGGATGTGTTGGGTCAGTTGTTTTTACACATATGAAAACCTAATGACCAGGATCCAATCTGGAACCAATCAGGTTACACGTACATGTGGAGCGAGATTTGGGGATGTCTTTTGTTCAGGTTAGTTAGACTGGCATGATGTGACTGATGTCCAATCTAAACCATTAAACCAACTCTTTGTTAGATATTAAACAGTGAGTTTTACGATTAGAGATCTTTACATGCTAAGATCCTAACATTTTTCATCATACTTTCATTGAGATTTTTGTTGTTTTTATAGCAAATAAATATATTTTCAGTTCCTTTTGTCTTTTCCAAAACCAGTTTTCTCCCTTTAAAGTGGGAGTCCTGGATCATAGAATAATAGGACTAGGGTTTTCATTTTTGCTGGTTCCAGGATTTTGGGAAAAAAATGAACTGTTTCCCAGAATTTCAGGATATAATTAATTATTTTCAAGATACTATGATACGCTTCTTGTCTAGTCTTTGTATTACCAATATTTTATCATTGTTCTTTTATTAATTGTCGCAATTTTACTGTATATTTTTTGTAAATGTGCTAACATCAATCTCAAAATTATTTATTGTACAACATGCTGAAAAGGGACTTAAGGTCCAAAATGCATTCATTTTTGAAATAATAAAGTGATTTTTCTAAGGCTAATCTTGATGTCCTGTGGTGGTGTAATAAGTCTAGCAATAGAGAAAGGCCATTTAGTGCTTCCAGCTAATATTTTAAGATATAAAATAATCTTAAAATTGAATGATATAATTATTTTTCATTTTTAAGTAACTTAATACAACCTGCAACATCAGAAATAATAATGAATAATGCTGTGTAAAATATGTATAAAAAATTACTTTTGAATTACATAGAAATTTTCACAAATAGAAAAAATTTATTAAAGTTTGTTGAAAATTGCTTACAACAAAAATGCCTTTGAATTGAGTTGAAAATTTAAAGAAAAAATGAACTTACAAGGGGAGGGCACGACCTGGAAATTCACTTCAGGATGAGACTTGGTATATAGGTAGTACTCCTTTAGGATGTTCAATCCTAAAAACAAGAAAGCGCAATGGCCAGCCAATTTTAAGAAAAAGGCCTTTAAAAATTCCAGCTCAGCTTATGTACTAATAAGTTTCACTAGGTCAGGCAGCTGCTGAGCAGCTCAGTCGACATCGTTCTTGGCTACTGCCAAGTTGTTCAGGGTTCAAATCTCTGGTCTCGATTAGTATTTTTTTTTTTTTTTTTTTCTTTCTAAAAATTTTTAAAATAAGTATTTTGAATATATATAAATATATTAAAATTTTATTATAATAAATAATTTCATTTAAAAAAATGTTTAACACATATTACATGTCATTTTAATTATAATAATACAAAATAATTAATAAGTGTATTAATAATCATCATCAACTATTGGTAAACTGATAGTATCTTCATTCACAGACATTTTACTGTAAAATATTGAAACTATTTGTATTATGGTGTGATATATTATGGAACAGTATGATCTCTTCGAAATCCAAAAGTAAACTGACACTCCAAATATCAGGTCAGTCCATAAGTCCATGCACATTTTTATGACCTTGAGAAAAATCGTGTTTTGCTGTTGAAAATGTCAGTCTAATGTGATACTTTTCACATTAGACTGACATTTAAAGTCCCAAGTTACACATTATAAAGTCCCAAGGATTAATTTACTTAAGTAAATTAATCCTTGGGACTTTATAATTCATGTAAATATGTGAATTACTATGAATTCCCAAATTTCCACCAGGAATCTGAAAATGGGTATAAATACAACAAAGAATGACCTGAGTGATGTTTTAAAAAATTTCAATACTATGTTGTTGACGTGAGATCCTCAAAGAAAAAGTTGACGTCAAATGTATAGTGTATATGTGTTTTTAATATTATATCGCTGGTTTTTAATGAACTGTTTGTTTCTTCATGTTATTAATCATCTGCATCTGGTTGGAATGTTGAAAAAGGATAAAGACTTTAAAATGACCCAAAATTATAAAAGCATATTAATCCTTGGGATTTTATAATTCATGTAAACATTAAAATGTATTGTCAGTTAAGAAAACTTTAGTAATAAGTTCTAATTAAACTTTTTCTTCCAGGAAGAAGAAGCTGAATGGTTTGGTCTTTCCCTTAGAGATGCATTTGAAAAACAAATAAGTATAGAAAAGAGTGTGAAACCTGTTCCTTTAAAACTAATCTACAGAAAAGAATTGTTTGAAAAGTTAAAAGGTATAGTTCGTGATTTAGATATTTTTTAAATTATCTGTATTTATTCTTAAAATATTTTTTGCATAAAATGTTCATTATTCCTTTTTTTTAGCAAGCATAATAATATAAAGTTTTTATTTAACATATTCAAAACTGTTAATTAATAAAAGTGAGCATTGATTAAATTAATTTTTACAGTAAAATCTCATTAAGTTGAAGAGGTAAAAAAGTTCCAACTTTTGAGTTAACAAGTTTAATATCTGATTTACTCAAATTTTTCTGTGACTGTAAATTTCCCATTACTGTCATTTCTCAAAAATCAGTTCACAGAATGATTAAAAACTTGTAGAGTCGAAAATAACACCTAAATTCAAACTTTTCAGCAAATAATGCTAAAATTGGATCAGGAAAGCTGTAATATTGTTAATTTCTTAGACATCAAGTTACTGATAACAAGTTCAACACTACAATTTACCGCAAAGGTACTTAGCCCCCTATTCATACCTGCCAATTCAGCAGGCCCATGGTCATATAAAGCATCTGCATTCCGCGCACTAGTAGCCAGAGCCTACTCCCATTCTAAGAATTGTTAGATACCAACAAGGAACTGGAGCATCTCAAACAGGTAGTGTCCAATCATGGATATGGCCGCACTTTTATCGACAATCTAGCATACAAATATCTGGCTCAGTCATCTAGCAATGTTAACAAAGTCAAGAATGAGAAATATAACATTTAGACTGGTAAAGAAAAGAGATTGCTTATTTTACCATGTTGATTAATTTATCATTTTTTCATCTCTGTTATAAACTGAATTACTCATTACAAAAAAAAGCACTTCTATTAAGTCAGCATTCACTGAAGCTCTTACATCATATTTAATAATTTTAAGATCAGAAAGTAAACGCTCTGCTGAAACTTGGTTGGTGACAATGCTGTGACAATCAATGTTGTATTTTGGATAATGTCTGGATAGTGCAGTATTGCAGTTTTAACATCTAAACTTGAAGAGGAGTCAATGTGATTTATTTTTTCCAGTGCATAATAGAATATCATCATCAAATTTTGTAAGATTTCCTTTTCTGTCTGTACTCATATTAGAACTCAATCTTAATTTTGAGGGTAGAGACGCGTTTTATAAAAAAATAAAAAATAAAAAACTAGCAGATGAGTCAGATGTTGCCCATGCAAAAAGTAACAATAACAAATATTAAGATATTTAGATTATAGTCGATTTTACCCATTTTCAGTGGGTACAAGAATTAGGTCTTCTTTCTTTCGAGACTAATTAGAGAATTTTTAGATGGGTCTAAAAGAATGTTTGATTTTTCACAAAAACGCAAAATACCGTATCTAAAATAGTACAGTAGAAACAGAGTTCTTCAGGATAATCCTCAACCCTCTCTTCCCTGCTAGAGGAATTTTTTGAAAAATCCTTTTTTAGTGTGCATTCTTATGTTGTATCCTAACTGTGTACCAAATTTCAACTCTTAACTGTTTGAACTCTGAGCTTATCATTATTATTATTACAGTATTATTGTTATTGTTATTATTAACCCATCTCGATTATATTATAAGATTGTGAATGCTAATAATGAGTAAAATATTCATTAAATCCGACCACACTGGAGATATGACACATGACCCCTTCTATGTCTCTACCCTTTAATAGCATTAATGCCCTTTATACACATGCTACTGTGCCAAATTTTGTTTCTTAAACTTTACTCATTCTGAGATATTGTTTAATAGTTCAGAACAGAATAGAGAAATTAAACAAATTAGACGCCAAGATACGTGCATGGACATGTGAATTTTTCCCTTTATTTGACATTTTTTGGGTTCAAGAGATCTCCAAACGTATAGATTTGCAAAAACTCTGAGAGTCAAATGTGACATGATTCAATACTTTTTCGTTTTTTATATACATAACAAGTTGGGAAAGTAAAAAGGAGTCGGAGTTAGGGGATTTTTGACAACTCTGACTTCACAGCCCTGGAATATTCTAAGTTTTCTGTTAAGAATATTGTATTCAGTGAAATATTTGAAAATTAATACATAAAAAATCTGAAATTCAAATAATTTTCAAAAATTCTTTATTTCTTTCACAAGTGATTTTGTAAACTTAAGGAAGAAAAGATGAATAGCATTTATGAAAATATTTAGAGATTTTATTCAGTGTGAATGAGATTCAAAATTTTAACGACTTTGATGTCAAACTATAATAATTGGCAAGACATATTCTGATCAAACTGAATATTTAATGGGTTCTGGCCAGTTTTATAACCTTAACTATAATCATTTAGTTTTAAATTTATAATATTATCAGTTATGTTCTTCTGTTTATATAACAATACATTTTTGTTTTTCTTCCTTTTATTACAAATTTTGTAATGTATTTATTATATAATTTAAGTACTGTCTTAAATATACTAAAATCGTTAAATATAAGAATTAATTGTCATCATCAAGCAAACAAATGTTAGGCCTTAGGACCTGTTATGGTCTCATCCCATCCCCACATGAGATTTGTAATTTAAAATTTCCCTGCAATATGTTACCGTAGTCATTCTATATATATTTTTTGGATTATAACAATCAGCATACGTTTGAACTTTTAATTTAAACATATATCTTATTTGGTGTTACTGAAATAATTTCATAATATGAAAAATACTAGTACCAACAATTTTGCAGAAATTCTAGTACAAAAATTTCAATATTGGAATCCCTACTTATTTTATGAAAGTGTATTTTAAATTCATTATTTAATTTTTTTGTTTAAAAAAGTCATACATTTTTGTGTTTATCATTAGTTATTTTAATATAATAGAACTACAATTAACTAATAAGTTCCACATTATCTGAGATGAGCCTAAGTGAATACACTACATTTTTATACTGTAATTCATAAAAGAAAGTTTAAAACAATAACATGTATAAAATGATATGTCTGTTATCTTTTATCATTTAACTTCAATATGACACATATCATTCATATAAATACCTACAACATTACAATAGTTAGAATGATAAGTTATATATATATTAGAAGTATAATAAATAATGTAAAAAGTTTTGTTCTTATATATGATTAAATTTACTAAAGTATAAAATAAAAGTGCTACCATATAAATCTGTATTAATTTTTAATCCAAAATGTTATGGCTGTCCATTTAATCCAAGTTTTCAGTTGTCTAAGGTAGCACCAGTCCTTATTATTCCAGATAATCAGGTTTCTAATGTATTATATAAATTTTAAAACTATTTTAACTAAAATTTTTGGGCTGTAGTTAATTATGTTTTGTCAGTAATAGATTCTATATTTTAAATCAGAAATGAAAATAGAAGAGGAAGCTTCAAAAGAGTGAGTATTTCATTTCATTTTTTTATTTTATTAATTAAACAGTTTTAAAACATCATTGCTTAGTTTTGGTTATATTTACATATTATTGCTTGGTAATTGTAATAGAAAAATATAAATTGGTAGAAAAAAAGATGTGTTTGTGTTCGTTCAATCTTATAAAAATACTTTCTTTTATTAAATAACATAAAAACCTTTTTTTATTTTTATTCTTTTGTAAAATGACAATGAAGAATAGAATTTTGATAATAGTAATAGAAAAGTTGTCCCTGAAGACGAGAACAAACAATACAGTTGTTTTTTTTATTTTATATCATTTTTAAAAATATTTAAGATTAACAACAATAGTTTTAAAAAGTTTTTTAGTCTTTCTAATCACATTTAAATCAGAGAGAATATTTGAAATTAACCAATTTGAATTCTTTTTTTATTTATTTGAACAAAAACATTATAATTAATTTTTTAGAGTAACATAAACATCGCAAAAAATTAACTTTTATGTTTTTATTTACTTTGTAAATATTAATGAATATATCAGAAGATAGCAGTCAATATTGACTGCTGTCTTCTGCTTATTTCATTGATATTTTGATACGATTTGTTAAATTCTGCCAAAAATTTGAATAACTTTTTACATCAGAATTTTTATTAAGTTAACACTATTGTTATAGTCTGGTACAATGTTATTGTCTATATCCTGTACATATCTTGCTTTTGATATATATTAGCTAAGCACAAATGCATGAGAGTGTAGGTAATCAGTGGTGGGATATTGAATGATCTAATCATCATGGGACCAAATCAAATCTTAGTTACTATGAAAGATTTCAGTACAGTTTAAATTAGAAAGAGTATCTCAAAATTAGTAAAAAATATTTTTTGTCTGGTTAAAATATTTGAAAAGATGTGGTTGGATATTGTCAAAAAATAAAAATAAAACGGATGGGTGTTTCTCAACGTGGTCTTGAGAACACGAAGCCATGCAGAAAATTCAGATTTTCTTACATCACAGCTGAAAATTATGAGTTACTTTCTGCCAGTTTTGGTTCCAACAACAACAAAACCATGTGTGATTAATATTTCAAATATGTTGCATAAGACATTTCTACTTTACTGTAATTAATTGCTGATTTTTAATATAAGGTTTTAAACTTTTAATCTCCATAAAAAAAATAAATAAGAGATTTTGTAGTTTTTATTTTTAACCTTCTGGAAATGAAACTTTATAACATACAACTCTGTTGTTTGATGTTTTAATATATTTCTAGAATATAATATAATATAACTAATATCGATAATAGTAGTAGTAATATAGCCCATATAGTTTTATAAATGCATTTCGTCCAAAAATCAGATTGCTTGTATATATTTATACACAATAAATTATAACTGAACTAAATTTGTTTTAATTATTACTTTAAGGCCAAAGTCCATAAAGTTAGACTAAAACAAATGAATCAAATTATAAATCATAAATTTAAAAATGTTTACTTACAAGCTAGACTCCAACCAAATGCAAATTCTATCGGGCTAGATATGGCTAAATACTAAATAAATTAAGCAGCCAATTTGACACTAGAGGAATGTTATCTGCACGGTAAGCAGGAGTTGTGGGTTCGAGGCCCACTCTGGGCTAATTTTTTTTTCTTCCAGTAGTTCTAAATTATTTAAATTAATTAATTAAATATTATAATTATTAAATTTAATAAGAGATGGCATCTAACGCTTCCCTCTAGTGCCAAATTGGTTGCTTAATTTATTTAGTATTTAGCCATATCTAGCCTGATATAATTTGGCATCTGGTTGGAGTCTAGCTTATATTATAGTATATCAGGTTTAGCGATGTTATTTATATATATGTTTACAGTAGAGCATCAATTATCTGACTTAATTGGGGACGGGTTGGTCGGATAACTGAAAAAGTCGGATAACCAAAAAGTATGAAGAAATACATTATTAGTATAGTGTATTAGGCCTGGTTTAAATACTAGCCTCCCTTTCATGGTCAAGCCAGTGCTGCCAGCTAAAACATGCAAAAATTTAACAAAAATATTTTAGTAGCCAAGACACAACCAAATATTGTAGCACCACATCACTACCGGACATTTGAATTTGTCGACTAGAACGCGGTCGGTTAATCAGGGGTCGGATAATCGATGCTCTACTGTACTTACACTCGTAAACTATGAGACTTGTCTAATTTGAAGTGTAACATTACAGCAAGAAATTAGTAACTTTTGATGATAACTATAAACCTAAGAATTTTATTAAAAATTTCAATCAATCATCATGCACTTTTGGCAATTATATATTGGATTAAAAATCTGACTGCAAAATGTTTTCTCTTGTGTATAAATATATACTCAAAAAGCTTTTTAAATATTTCATTGCTTTTTTTTTATCTGCATTGAGCAGAAACAGTCTTTCATTTCCACGAAATGTGTTTAGAGAGTACAATAATAGTGAATTACCAATGATCGCCTTAAATATCGGGCTATAATCTGGCTAATTAAATGATTGATATAAAGCAATTTGTTACTAGAGGTAGATGCTAGGTGCCATTTCATAACTAAATTGATAATTATAATTTAAATAAATTATTAAATAAATCTAGAACCTTCTGGAAGCTTCCTAATAAGTTGTAGATTAACAGTTCATTCATTATAAATTACAAATTTAGATGTTGGTTTAGTGATAATATTTGTTTTAAACCTGCATTAATACTGAGTTTTTATTTAATCAGATCATCATCAGGTTCCTGGATATCTAATATAAAGCTATTTGGAAGACAGTAAAGATCAATCAAGAACAGATTTGCATTTTGTGAAAATAATCAGTATTGTACATATTTAAAATAAAACATTGATATTAGTTAAAATATAACATGAAGCATTTATTTACATCTCTGTACATTTTCAAATTATATAATTGATATGTTTTCTCACTGAATCGATAAAAATTTTAAATATTCTGAGAAATTTAGAATAAAAAGATGAATTGCATGTTTATTTACTAATTGAAAGTCAGGTTAAACAGTCAATTGCACTTTTTAATACATTATCTACCCTTGCTACTTTTTCTTTTTTTCCTACATCTGGACTTGTCACGAAAATCTTCATGTCCCGAACTGTCTATCTCGGTCTCCGAAGATCCAGAACTATCAGATGAGGAGGAGGAAGAGGAGGATGAAGAAGAAGAACTGGAATCTGTGGAACTTGATGTCGAACTTGTTTCACTATCAGACTCACTACTATCTTCTGAAGAACTAGCAGAGTTGAATGATCTAAGTCTGAAATTAATTAATTATTATTATTATTATATATCATTGTGACCAAATACACAATAGGATTTGTTGGCATGGTTGAAGAGTATAAAATAATCTGAACTAACTTACACCATATTTCATTGCACAGAATTATATTTTACTACATAACCATTCAGTGAGCTTTTTATTGGCAGCTGAATTGTAAATTATTAATAAATATTTGAAGGCCAATAAAGATAAATGCTACTTGTTATTATTATTACTTTAAAATTTTACATTTTACAGATCCTTACTAGCAATGGTGGACTATTTGGGAAAATTCCACTAGGGTGTTTGCTTGGTGGCCATTTTTTTACTTTAATATACAGTATATTATATTCACTTAATAAAATATAAATGCTATCTATTGTATTACATTAAAAAAAAGTGTTCTAATTTAGGCTGTAAGGCACCATGGTACAGCCCCTACAAAGAAAAGTCCAGTTCACAGCAAATGTAGTTTATTACTTGAAATTTTAAAATGGCTAGCTCTGATTTTGATGTGGGCCATCATTGACATTCAGTTCACTATGATGATTATTTTTTAATTTCTAATTTGAAAATATCTGATCAAACTTGGGCTATAGACTGCCATAATGGAACCTAAATTGAACTAATGCTTTTTTTTTCTTTTTTCATCTTGTGGGTACTTCTTAGTACCCACAAGATGGAAAGAGGTTCTTTCTATCAAGTCCATTGTGCGTTGGTCAGGTCATGATAAAGATAGCTGGGTGGTGAGGGATGGGAGCCTGATGTATCTGGACAGAACCCCAGGAATTTTTGGAAGTTATTTTCATTTGGATTCAATTCTAGATTCCAGAGCAGTGGGCTGACACCTTAACCATTTTAGTCATCTAGTCAAAGATATATATACTTCTGTTATATGGAGCTATATCTATATTTGATTTATGTTCCAGGCCAAAATTTGTTTCCAGACCAACATTGCTTACTAGTATGCCATTATTTTCCTTATTTCACTTAACTATGTGAATATTAAGATGTTAATATTACCAGAAATAAAATTTCATATCACAAATTCCATATTTTATTTTAATGATGATAAGCCATGAGCATTGCAATTTCCATTATCAATGCAATTAATCATATTAACCTCTTTAACAAATTCAGATCATTACCCTCTTAATTTCAAAATTCAGATCATTACCCTCTTAATTAGGCATTAGTAAATTAAAATGATTTTACTGTATTTACAACAATCACAAAACAGGCATATATCTGTGACTAAACAAAAAAGCTTTGCAATGAAATGCAAAGCTTTTTTGTTAATAGGTTTCAGTTTCAGTTAATAGCAAGGTTGAGGCCATAGTTTTAAGCACAAAAACATGTACGTCGGATGTTCAGCGCCGCTTTCCTGTAAGCCTAAAAGTTTGACAGTGGTGTTTGGAAAGTCAGTGGAATCATGCTCGACATTCCAAACGCCATTGTTAAACTTCTAGGCTTACAGGAAAGCGGCGCTGAACGTCAGATGTACACATTTTCGCGTTTAAAACTTCAGCCTCAACCTCGCTAATAGCTTTTAAATTATCTCTGCTTGTGAAATATTAAACATTTGAGCTATAGAAAACAAACTGTATCCAAACTGACTTCAGTTAGAATTATTATATATGTGTAATGTATGGCTAAAAATTGTTTAAGTATAAAATTTTATTATAGGAACTACTGTGTCTGAAACCTTATTAATACTTATTTTTAGATCAAGGTTTTTTTTATCCCTAGAATGATAAAATAAGATACAAAATGAATAAATTTTAACAGAGCATAGCAAAGGATATTAGAAGGGACATACACTAAATGCTAAATGAGAGAGTACTACACACTCAATTAAAAATTATCTATAAAATCATCTAACCAAAGTTAAATGTTATATTAATGATGAAATCTATTTTATTCACCATCAGTACATGTTATAAAACACACAATAATACATACAAGTATTGCTCCTGAGTACTGCAAATATAATAACTAAAATTCAGAGACCTGCTATATGTTTTTGTGCATATAACTTGAAATGGCATATAATTTGCAGAAACTTGACAGAACAAAACTGAAACCTTCATAAATGCACAGCTATGGGAGCAACCATAGCTGTGATTAATTTGTAATTATGTTCATGATTATACATTAAAAACATATAACCTGTGCACTCTTTTCACATTACCTTTTAAACACGGATAGTCTATAGGTGTACACACAAAAATACGGTAGGTTTGTCAATAAAATTCATACTTAATTGAATCTGAGTATTAATTTGATGACCATTGTTTTCAAGAATAAAAAAAACATTTGTGGCAGCAGCTCTAAGATAAATTTGTTATGTTCATGATATTTAGCAGTTAACATTATAATTATTTCTAATTCAAGCATACTATTTTAGCAGTTTCCATCACCATAAATGGAAAACTTTAAAATTTATAAGAAACAATTGTTCCTCCTCTTTACAATTTCTGAAGCACAGCTGCAAATTGATTAAATCAAAGTGAATTAGGAATAATCCTACGTGTTGCATTGAGTTACATAAAAGTGTGATGATTTTAACTGTCATCCAAAATCTATACTTAAATAATTGAATTTAAAAGCTTCCATTAAGTATAAAGTTGAATAAAATCGAACTTGATAAGATACTAGTATTGATTACATACAACAAGTGAGCTAATGTATCTAAAGGCAGAATTTAATAAAAGTGACTATTTTAAATTTTTTTTATTTAAAAAAACTTTTTAAACATGGATTAAATAAAGTTTAATTTGATTCTGTTCTTTTTAAGTGTTGTCATCAATATAGTCTTATTAAATAATAGATTTACTTTTTTGTTTTTTTAATTTTGATTAATTTCACATTTAGTTATAGTTTCTAGTTTCTTCCATTAACAGGAATAAATTTATTCCTATTAATTTAACAAAGAGAAATTTAAATTTCTGTACAGAAATGCATAATTATAATCATAATCCAGTTGAGTGAAACTAAACGATTCACCAGCCATTGCTAAGATGAGATTAAAACTTCAAGAGTGTAATTTTTCCGTACAATATTTTATAATTTTCTAAAACATTTAATGAGTTTCATTATATATAAACTATAACAAAGCTTTGAAAGAACCTTCTGTGAATCATAGAATAAAGTTTGAAATATTAAAATTGTATATGGAAAATTAGATTAAATCTGGCTTTTCAGATCATCATGTTAATTTAACTCTTATGGAGTTAAAAAAGGAATCAATCATTACATACTGTATCTGTAATTAATAATTATATAACCTAAGTACTAAGAATTAATGATCTAAATATAATAAATTTACTAGATATATTTAATCTTTGTAATTTGGTATTAGTGTAATTATTAGAATATCTTAAATAATTTATTAAATTTATATAATCCAAACATAATAATTTATAAAGCAATTACTACAGGTATTCTATACATCAGAAATGAAATGACTTTAAGTGAGTTTAAACTAATTTACTTTGGAAAAAATTCATTTTAAATCTGTAATTAGTTTACAAGAGATTTTTGAAAGCTTTTTTTATCAAATAAAACTGGAAAATTATTTAAATAATTCCATTCACGTGAATAAATAATCTTATAAAGCTCTAATAGTGGTCTACATAAATTTTAGTAGGCGCCAGTATATTCAGATAGTAACTTTAATGATTCAAATATAATTTTATTTTTATAGAGAGGAGGAAAAAAGGGTAGTTTCGGGTATCATTTTGTCTTCATTCCAAAGAAAATCAATGAGATTTAAAGATAAATGTCCGCAACCGAAGAACCAAATGGAGATATCCATTAAAAAAAAGAATTGATAAAATTGAGAGCAGGAAAATCACTGAATATAATCTATAATGGCATCTTAAAATTGAACTAGAAAATGAGAATCGTTCAGCTTAAACAAAAATTGAAAGATGCATTATCTACAGCAATATAATTCGAGTAAAATAATAACATAGTGAAAGGTTTATTTGATGGAATCTTTAAAACTAATGGTCTCTTTCAATGAAGAAATCCATCATACCTATCAATTTTCAAGTGGAATTACTCTTCGGAGAATGAAAAAACTGGAACAAAGTGACGTCTTTTAAGTCATTTTCAACGTAACTAGAGCAAGTTATCCTCTTAGAGATTTTATCTGTTCATCTACATCAGTTTAATACTTATTTCTGAGTAATTTTCCTTACTTTTAGTTGTTATCTTTCCACTATCAATATCGTATCATCAATTGGGATTTAAGATCGTTATCTTGGATTACGTTTCTTAGCGCTATAATATAAGATTATCTGCACAAAATTTAATTTTTTTTACACCTTTTAGCAATTTAAATTTGCAACATTTCTCTCTCTCTCTTATTAAATTGGTAAAATGCGATTTATTTGCCGAGATGAGATACAATTCGTTTGTCACGTGCAAGGACAAAAGCTTATAAGCTTGCACAGCTCATTAATAAGTATCTATTCCACTTAAATGAATAAAGTTTTTGCATAAAATACAAGATTTTTAACATGTAACTGGAGTGAAAATTTCAAATCCATCATTCAAAAATCAAATTTTGTATTCAGTATCACAGAGCACATCCCATATACATTAATATCTGTCGTTACTCGACATTCACCATCCTATACCGTATATAGCAACTAGTTACTATGAATTGCGATATACGAAAGGACATGTAACGCATACGATGGCGTTTTAGGTAATATATCATTCTGCAAGCTGTTATAAAGCGTATTAGAGTAACGTTTACAGAATAAATCTACACTTTAATACAAACGTACTCAATCTAAAGATAGAATTTTTAATTTCCGGAGTGGGAAAAGCTTCTCCTGTTATTTCAACAAACATCTATTTAAAAAAAATCTAATTTTACTTGCGTTTAGAATTACGATCTTAACAGAAAATTCTAAATTACTTTTACAATAAGACTAGAAAAAAGCAATAATTTTTAACTGATTTTTGGGGTTTTAAACACGCTTATAGTAAATTATTTCTTGGATTATATTGTATCATCTACTTTCAATTAATCTTCAAGAGTTTAGGGATTTTCAAGGATGATATGAACCACTTGTCTAGATATAATTTATTATCCGAATTTCAATAAAAGGGGATTTAAAACTCGCTTATAGCATAGGTATTAAGTAAATTTCTTGGATATATTTGCTAGATAAAATTAGATAATGGAAGATTTCTAATCTGAAAGGATGAAGATGCGTATAGTTTATTACCAGATTCGCGTTACAAACGAGTTTAAAACCCGCTTATAGCATAATTAAGTGAAGCAATTTACTAAATCTACAAGAGTTTCGAGAGATTAAAGGAATCGGATCATTTGTCTGGATATTTCTTATTATAATACTTAGCGCTACAAACGGGTTTAAAGCTCATTTATTGAATATATATATTTAGTAAATTTTGCATCATCTAGTTTAAGTTGTAAGAATCTTGAGATGAAAAGATGAGGATAAATATAGTTTATAACCAGTTACAAACGGGTTCAAAATCCTCTTTTATCATAAATATTTAGTAACTTGCATCCTGGATGCACTCGAACACTTCATCATTAATTTAATTTAATCTGCAACAATTTAGATTAAAGGATGCAGATGATACATATCTCAGCATTAAATATTAAATAAGTTTTTTATGCATTCGTTACAATTTTGTATCATCTAATTTAATCTACAAGAATCTGGAGGGATGAAAGGATGCTGATGCGGAAGATACGGATCGTTTGTCTGGATGTAGTTGATAATCTTGTATGTGGGTCATTTGTTCTGTTCTACGTGACTATTTTTTACTTCAGCAGCTGATTAAATAAGAGCGAGTCACGATGCGAGTTAAAATCTGTTTTCTTGAAGGAAAAGGTATAACTAATCTGGCCCGAACGTGTCTAGATTGATTAAAATAAACGTTATTCACCCTCCAAAATGAATTTATTCTTTCATCTACATCACTCTGAAGTATTGCAAGGAAGTTTAGAAAATTATATCATTTTTTCACATAATTATGCAAATTTTTCAATGCTTTAAGAAAATATAACGTGCAAGAGTTGCAGATTAAGATAATTTTAATAAAATTTTGTTACTTTTTTTTAAATTTTTCTAAAATATTACATAATGTTGGTTAATTAGAGTAAATTTATTTAAACATAGTTTAGTATAATTAATGAAGTTAGGTGCAAACTACTTACTAATTTCAAAATTTTAACCTTAATTTAATTTTTATATTGTCAAAAATTCATGAAATTAGCTGCATCACATCACGAAATTTCCCTATTTTGGTTTTCATATACTGTGTTGAGAATTTTCTTAATCTACATCCAAGAAATGATCATTTTTAATAAAATCAAAATCTTATTTATGTATTTGGCAAGTTTCCTATCTGCAACGATAATAAATTTTGCCTCATTTACAAATATTTTCTTGGCAAATTCTCCTTGTAAAATATTGGAAAGGGTGGAAGTAGCAATTTAAATGCACGATACATCAAAGTCCACGTAAATTTAAGTTATTTTTAAATATTTTGCTGAAAATTATGATAAAATGAGGAAGATAAACAAAACTTCTTCCAATTCCCAAGAAAATTTATAACGATAAAATTGTCACAATTAATTTTAAGCGCTTCAAAATTAATGATAATCTCAATTCTCCAACCTTGAAAATCCCAGTTCGGGTGTCAGAACGTTATACATTATCTTCGCTTAATTCTTCGACACTTCCACATTTTAATGAATTCTAACGATTAAAATATTAAAGAATGAATCCATAATTTTAGAAAACATTTTAATGCAGTAAATTCTGCCAAATTTTAAGCCAAAAATAGTAAATTTTTTACTCGGAAATAAAGGAAAATCGGGGCTTGAATTTAGAGGAATTTTTGCTTTGTTTTACATTTAAATCATTGGAAAGTGTTAAAAACTAACAATTTAAAATAAAGAAAAAGTGTCTCTCAATCTGTTAAACACGAAACTATAATTAAAATGAAGGGAATTGTTAGGAAATTCTCTATAATTACAGTAATGATTTATCGATTTTACTTAAGGTGATTTTAATAAACGAGAAGAGAAAAAGAGTTTTTATCATCTTTAGTAAAAGGACATAATTAGATCTGTTGGTTACACTCTTAGAATAATAAACTGAGAAGAAAAACAAATTTTAAAAAGTGACATCGTTATCATTCTAAGTTATTAAAATGCTAAATTATAAGTTAATGATGTAAATACATCTTAATTACTGAATTGTATCGTGTTATTTTTACTTTACTGCACATCTGTTTAGCATCACGTATCCAAGTGACAAGTAAAATAGATTATGATCAAGGACAATATAATTGAGTTTGCTCTAGAGAATACGTGAGTTAGGAATGGTGTCATATACACAAACATATACTTGCTTCCTCATATTGCTGTACTTCTCTATAGTAGCATCAGCTTGTATAACTTTATATTACTAGCATGCTATAAGAGTTGCTGAGCAATATGGAGTGTCCTTCTAATATGTTAAAATGTTCCTCACTGATCTTACTCTGTGTAAATATATCTTAATCACTGGATTTTATAGTATTATTTTTGCTTTAATGCAAGATTTAATCAACGTTCGACAACCAAGTGATAAGTTTAATAGCTTATGATCCGGGACAATATAAAGTTTGCTCTACAAACTGTATGAGTTAGGATCACTTTGCACAGTTTTCGTGCTGCTGAGCATTCTATAAGAAAGATGCAAGGTTCAATTTAAATTTATCTGCTGTACGTAACGTATCATATCATAAACATTAGGATTCGGAGCCTGTTATCTTCTCCCATCCGCTTCTATATGTATGAAATATATAGGCTAAGTGGAAATTTATGGACGTAGCATAGTTTTTTATGGATAGATCAAAGAAATCGTGAAGAAAATTTTAAAATTACACTAAAGATTGAATTAGGTTGTAAGAAGCTATTCAAATTTTAAGTCTGTAACCACAAAAATTGTCCATAAAAATCTCCGTTAGAAGTTTTAACACGAGATTTTAGAAAGTGAAAGATGATTTTTTCTGATTTTCTTTCCGCTTCATCGAATATCCACTTTACAAAATAGCAGAAAACCATTAGTATAAACTTCAAATCTATGTTATATTTTTTAAAAAACTCATGTTTTATCAATTTTTGATGGTTTTTCTGACTCTCGAATGTGCTTGAATCTCATACAAAATCAGTAACTCGACGATTTGTCTTTCGAATCACGTAAAAAATGATTTTCTTCCTAGTTTATATCTTTCTTTAATAGAAAAAAAAATATATATATATACATACTCTATATATTGTTGCTATTGCAATATATTAGCGTTATGCTAATGCAGTAACAACTGTTAACTTTCTATACAGTATCCACAAAAGAATTCTTCTTCTTAATTATTTATTATTATAAAATTTATTTGTTTCTTAATTTTATAAATGTTTAAATGTTTACTTTGAAGTATGAACTAATTAATTAAACAGGAAAATAAAGAATATTTTTATATAAGCATCGTTTTTGTAGCTGTGTTGTGTAACTATAATATAATAGAATAGCACTGGTTATATAAACTGGTGTAAAATAAAAATATTCTAATTAAAAATGGCCATTTAAAGTTATTTTTGAAGACGGAAATGAGCTTATTAATTCAAAGAATTTTCTTTCCTACTTCAGAACTATATGAAGTGAATGTAAAGATAAACATTGCTAAGCATCTTGTTAGTTGATAAATAAATAAATAAAAGTTGTTATAAAATAAATATATATTTTAAACAATAAAAAACAAGCTTAAAAATAATTTTCGCATTTAAAATAATTTATATTTAAACTATAATAGTAAAAAAATTAGTTATTTTGTTACTACAGTATATATGCATTACTTTAAAGTGGGACTTTAACTAAAGATGCGGAAGAGCAGGATGATGATGTTTTCTCGTTAATATTAAAATACCATAAAAATTTTCATTTTTTAATTATAAAATATTAGAATTCCTTTTTTGTTTTTTTAACAAAATATAAAAGTATTTTACACGCTTTCGCACGAATGAACTTGAAAGATGAGATCTACATCCGTAACGTCACTTCCTCCTCTTGATGCAAAATCACCCTTTTTTTTTAATTATATCGATTATATAACAGATATTCTATACTTTGATGATAATTGACTGTGATATTACTTAAAATATCCTGGATAAATTTTAATAATTTTAATTTTTTTAACCAATATTTTGAAAATCCTGTCATTATTTATTTAAATAATGAAACATTCTATTAAAGTAATTTAAATTTATATATCAATAAAGAAGAAATCATAGATTTTATCGTCTTTTTAATTAATAATAATAATAATAATAATAATAAATTTTGACATAGAAAGTAAATTTTTGAAAACAATTTTAAAAGAATTTTTAATAAAATTTTAATCTCTTAATTAATGAAAACGTGGAATATTTTTTTTACTTAAAAATCATATATTTTTAAATTAATTAAATAAATATTAAATAATTTTTTTCCAATAAAAAACCTATTTTTAACTAAAAGAAATAAAGTTTTTATGACTTTTAAAGTAAAATTTTAAAAGCTTAAAACTTTTTAATATTAAAAAAAACGTTACTTTTTTAAAAAAATTAAATTTATAAAATTCTGTTTTTAAATCGAAAAAATAAATTTTATTTAAATAATTTTTTTAGGTTTTTCAAATAAAATTACATAAAATATATATGTAAAAAATTAATCCTTTTTAAAATAAATCCATTGAAATTCCCATTTATTTAATTAAATTTATTTATTTTTGGAAAATTTGAATTCTTTAAAAAAATAAACTTTCGATTCTTATTCAAATTTCTCACGACTACTTTTTTATTTTTATTTTTAAAGAATTTTAAAAAATTTCTTTAAAAAACTCAAATATTTCATATATAGTGTGGCTCAATATCTAGTCAACCCGGACCTAAAGAATATATATTATTTAATTGGTTTTTAATCTATTTAACTTTCTAATAAAACATGGGGGAGGAGAAATTTTTAGAAGAATTTCAGTTAAATTTAAAAGATCAATCGACTTTTTTTGAGTTTATCTAATAAAACATCGTTAGATTTCTTTGCCCGGAGGTTATTTAATCACTTAAAGAACTATTTTTTTCATTATCTACTCGTGAAAACAGTTTATTTCATTTAAAATCCTTGTCCCATTAACATAGTTCATTCTAAGAAAACCGTTCCAGTTCAATGAACTCGTAAAAATGTCATTAAATTAAGAATAAATAGCAAGCTAAACCCTTCCTTTAGTTAATTTGTATTATTTCATTTTTATAAAAATTATCCACGTATTCGTTAACATCTATTCACGCTATAGGAATCTACAAATTAACACACCTGTTCGTGAAGCATGGCGTGATGAGTGACGCAAATTAAATTGTTTAATTATAATTTATAGAAAATTAAGTGCCAAAAATAATCGGTACCTGCTAACGATTTTGGCACCAATTTTTGTTTTTAACCGTTGTTATCACGAGTTGGAAAGTAGAAAGCCGAGAAAAACAAACATAATACCTGAATTCTAAAGGTAGTTGATTGATGTTTTCGTTATCTTCTAGTTTCAAATCGAAGACGGGAGATAATTCCCATGCGGGATTAACGTACTGAATAACTGGAGAAGGTTGTACGGAATCCTTGTTGATACATGTCGAAGTGGATGTTGATGGCTCCATGGCAGCAGCTCGTCTCCATCTGGATCCTTCTCTAACAAACACACGCTATATCAATACCACGTGTGTCGTAGTTCGAGTTTCTCCACTTGGAGCGACACCGTCTGCTTATCATCCTGTTTTATCCTGTGATGAGGAAACGTTAAGTGAAATCATCTTGGTTGAAAGTAAAATCGTTGTCAGTTGCACGAATAAAATTAAGCTAGGAAGGTTTCTTACTCACCCACTTGTAATAATGGGTTTTTTCCTGAGTATTTGATAATTTTTTGTTCTAAATTTGCTGGTTTGTTAAGAAAAATGATAATATTTTTATTTAAATCGAACTAATTTTTTGTATAATTAAGATATGATGATATAAAAGAAGCTGAAGATGAAAGATGTTGAGTGATGAGATGCTGGAGGATGCGTATTTATAGTTGCTTTTTTAATGTTAATAAATTAGGTGAAAAATGTTTTAATTTATAGAAAAATATTTTTTAAATAATGCGAAATAAGAAAATAAAAACGTATGAAGATGATTAAGAAAAATGATTATTGTAAAATTAAAATTATAAATGAAGTTGTATAAAGAAGTGAATGATGATAACAACTACATGATGATGAATCTTTTTGTCTTAACTTTTCCTATATCTGATAAATGAGAAAAGAAATTATTGAAGGAAAATGGAATTATATAATAATATAACAGAAAAAAGCAATGACAAAAAGTAAAAAAAGTTAATATTTTGTTTGTTAATTTCTATTTTTATCTGCCATAATATTATTATTAAGAAAAATACAGTAATGAAGATAAAAATGCCAAATATTGCAAATAAAACTCGTGAATAAAGATTAAATAATTATCTTTTACTAAATAAATATATATATATATATATATATCAAAAATAAAATGCACTTTTATCTCTATATTAATTTTAAAAATTTAAAACTTATCCTTGAGAAAATTATATAGTAAATTTTTTATGATATATAATTAATGTAAGAATAAATTGAAATAATTTCATATTAAAAATTTATAAAAGTTTTAATAAAATTTCTTAAATTTTAATTTATTATGAATAGAAATTTCACCCCCTTCTAAAACATTTAAATGTCTCAATTTAATAGAAACAAATATTTTTATTTATCATCATGTACATGTTCAATTTTAAGAGAAATATATATATATATATATATATGTATTTCCATTTCTCTTAGTTGAAGAATTATAGAAGGTTTCTGGAGTGATGTTGCTATGACAACATGTCTGAGGTAGTCATTGAAGTGATGAGAGTTGTCCAGGGAAGAGCATTCCCATCTCCAGAAATGATTTTTATGATGAAGAATAAAAGGAAAAAAAAAAATACCATTTCTGTTGTTAAACTAAGGAAAATTATTATTTTCTTCATAGTTTAAACTCTACTATAAAACGATACTAAACAATAAAGATACTTAAAATTTAAAAATAAAGTATCAATCAAGTTTGCTTCATTTAGTTTTTGTTTAGTGTGATAGGTTTACATTAAAGTTAGTTATAGCTCTTAATATAAAAATAGCATGTAGTAATAACTAGATGTAATGCAGTAATGCAGCAGGGATGCTGTAAGAGTAGAGGTGAATGACAGGTTGCTTTCTTTTTTTACTTTCTTCTAGCACTTAGTAAATAAATCAGATATAATAAACCTGAAATTGTGTGAAAATATTTACACAATAAATCTGTTATAAATGCTTTCATATCTCTGAAAGAACTGATAAACAGTAGGAAGAGATTGGACTATATAAAAGAAATTCTATCGTTAATAAAACATATAAGTACAAAAATTTAAAATATATGTTTAATACAATACTAAAACTTTATTAAATTCGATTAAATTTATCCTTTTGAACAAATTTTTCTATTCAAAACTATTTGTTAACGAATATCCCTCAAGCTAATTAGAGAAAATTCAATTCTGCATCACATCCTAGGCATCCTTACCTGGCATCTTCCATAAACTTTAATTAAAATTTGTGAAGGGTTGCAATTTGCAAATGATCTGAAAGAAAATATTGATTTAACTTCTTATTATATCATCAATAAATTTATTCTAGTCTATTTAGCATAATAAACTTCATATAAATAAAATTAAATTATTAATATACATAATGAAGTGTTTAAAACTTTCTGCTTGATTTAAACAAATTATTGATGTGATATATTATGTAATAGTTCTTTAAATTGAAGATGAATGCAATTAATTATAGATGTAAAGAATTCATTTGAAGCTTTGAAGTGTCTATCACATGGCAAAGTGGCTTTTATCACTTAATTCAATTTAAATATTAAAACTTTATATTCATTCCGCAAAACTTCAAATGCTTTTTAATTTAATGAATTTTAAATTACAACATATCATTTTCTCTTATTTAATAATTAAATTTTATATATTTAAAATCTCATTTAATCAGCTTCTTACTTTAAAATATTTAAATGTTTAATAATTCTGATGAATATTCTGTTGTTAAAATGTTTAAAAAGAACTAAATTTATTTCTTTTATAAATGCAATAAATTATTTAAATTGTGATTTTAATACAAAAAACTCTTGAAAATAACCTACTCATTTTATAAATTCTGGAAATATTTAATTTAATACACATTTAATTATTGAGAAATCTCTTAGTAATTACTTCAATAAAACAGAATTATACCCTCTTTTCTATTATATGAAAAAATTCTAGTAGTTAAATTCTCTATAAAATAAGAGAAAAGATAAGTCTGGCAAAGCTGAACATTCATTTCATCCAGAGTTGATCTGTAAGCATCTTTTCCATCCCACTGTGAACACCTACAGAGTATTAACAGAAATCCCTGAGGTGGTATCATAGCAACCAACACTAAACCATTCCCCTAAATCCAACAGAAGATACTTGTCCAATGTTGAAACTCCACAGAGCTTAAACTTTGTCCCATTTGTATCTATAAAATCCTTTATCTAACTCTATATTTTGTCTACAGTTATAAAATAGAAAAAGTAAGCTAGAAGAATTTTGTTTCTTTATAATTATAGTATTAAAAATTATGAATAAAATAAAGGAAAAATTAGTTATCATCATCAATCAATCAATCTCTATTTGTAGTAAGGAAAAACCTTGTTACAGGGGGTAAATTTGTATTGTCATGTGTTTGTTTTCGAATTTGAATCGTTGATTTGGGTACACATAATTTGATGTATAAATCTTATATTGTCATCGTTGGTATTTATTAATCTGTAGTAGAATTTGATCGGTTTCTGCTCTTATTGCCTATCCTGGTACTGTCGATACCTGGTACTGCCGATTTTAAATAGTTTTCGTAGGTAGGTGATGTGAAACTTTTCCAGATCATAAAATAAATCTAACGCCCATATCGGATTAGCGTAGAAAAATATAGGTATAATTAGTAGGTTAAATATTTCATCTAAAGTTTTAGGTCCGTAATTTTTAAAGCTAAACATAAATAAATGACATTGTTGATAAGAAGATTAATTTCTGTAGTAAGGGCTTTTAAATGTAACTGAAAATTTCCATTCCAGTTTAAGGTAATGCCTAGATTAAGTAAAGCATTTAAGTAAAAAGATTTTCCTTGATTTGCTATTTTAATATTATTTTTGATTTGGATACATTAATCGATAAATATAGAGAATTCAGATAGTTATTTACCTTGTCGATCTTAGATCTTAGAAGTTCGACCATTGAGATAAATTCCTACCGTCTCATTGAAAAATAGATTATCTATTTGATTAATATAGAAATTAAAGAGATATGGTGATAGTGGATCGCCCTGGAGTATACCACGGTTTATAGTTATTTCTTGATAAGTTTGATTGCCATGAATGATATTAATTTTGTAATAGGAGAACAATTACATAATAGAATCGGAAAATTTATTTCCAGCACCGAATAGTTTTAGTTTATTAACTAAAATAGAAACATGTATGGAATCAAAAGCTTTTGATTCCATACCAATAAAGGCTGAATATATTTTCCTGCGTTTTTTTGTAAGTAAATCTGAATTATTGAAGTTAAAAAGAACATAGCAGATTCGGTTCCCTTGGATTTAATAAAAGCCAATTGGAGTTTCGAAGTCAGGTTTTGTTCTTTAATCCAACGTTGAAAACGTGCTGCTAGAATTGATGTAAAACATTTTCGGTAGAAGAGCCATGGGCGATAATTCTCAGGTTTGTTCCGGTTTCCTTTTTTATAAATCATAAGTATTTTAGCCGAGTTCCAAGATTCTGGTCAATTTAGCGAATTATAAAAATAATTAAATGAATCAAGTAATATTTGTTTAACTGACGATGGCAGTAAATTTTATAAATTTAGCAGTAATTAAGTCAATGCCTGGAGCCGATTCTTCAAATTCTTCATAAGGAAACAATGTATCTAATATTTCATTATACAGATTTGTTGATTTCGTGGCTGTTATTTTTTCAATATTGGGAAATCTCTTGAAGTAGAGAGACCAAGTTGAGAAATCAATATACGATTGTCGTTCAAAATCTTTTTTCCGTAGTTTTTGTATTGTTTTCCAGAAAAAATCGTTATTTTTATTCGTAATCAGCTGTTTTATTCGTTATTTTATCTTTTTCGATTTGAGTAAATTAAAGTATGTAGATTTTGGTTTCTTTTAGTGATTAAATGAATCGTCTGTATAGAATTTTCTGAATGGCGATAAGGCTCTGTTCTTCTTACTTTTTTAAAATATAACCGTCAAAGTCGAACCAAGGCTTTTTAAATATATGAAATTTTGTATTGTTTATTTTACGTATTTTTATAAATTGTTTTATTGAATTTTCCAATTGCAAATATTTGTCGATTCTATCTTCCAGTCCCCCTTAGTATGTATTTAATTCTTTCACTAATTTGTAATTGATATTGTTGATAGTTATAACAAGTTACTTGGTAGAGTACGGGTTTATTCTTGTTAGCTTGATTTTTTGCCACTTCGATAGAGGTTCTTACAGGAAAATGATCTGATAAGTCACAGTTTAAAACTTGTATATCCGTACATAGTTCTGCCAATAATTCAGAGAATATTGTTAAATCAATTACTGATCATCCAGAATTAGTTATACAAGTTATTTCTGACGGATAATCGTTTTTTTATTCTCCCATTCAATATATATAACTGTAGTTGGTCAGTATAATCTAGTAATTGATTCCTAATTTGTTATGTTTTTTATCCTTACACTCTCGTGTGTTTCGAATTAGCATATTCGGTCCTCTATATTCTTTTTTCTGTGCTATTCGAGCGTTCAAATCTCCTATTATTAGAACATATGGAAAAATATTTTTCCAATATTTTTTTCCTAGAAACCTTATATCTGGATTAGTGATTTGTAATAATACTGTTATATAATTAGTGGTTTTTCTGAATAAATTTTATTTCTCCAATATTTCTTTTTAGTATCAAACTTAGTCCTCCGTATGGACGTCCTGGGCCGTCTGGTTTTTGTGCTATCGTCGATATAATTTTATATTCTTCATTATTTTTAATTAAATATTCGATTAGAGAGGTCATCCAGGTTTCTGTAATACCCAGAATATCAGTGTTTCTTAATAAATATAAGAAGTCGTTACTAGTAGTTTTCCTTATTAATCCTCGACAGTTCCAGTTTGTTAGCTTTAGTTGTACGTTTGCCTGGTTTCCATTTTTATTTGCTTCATTATTTTCTTTTGTCTTTATTATGGACTCTGATTTATTAGAGTTACTTGTAGGGTATATTCTAAAATATCATCAGCGTATACTAATTGATTTTGCATAAAACTGTATGCAATTTTTTGTTGATTTATTAATTCAATGGTAAGCTCAATAAATAATAATTTAATTATCTTATTTGGATAAAGAATTAAGGAAGATTTAAAGATTTTCTTTCATTTGATTTAATGGATTTTTCTGAGATGAAATTAGTAAGGTTCTGATTTTCCTGAACTTTTATATGGAAATGTTATGCTAAAGATCAAGCAAATTGAAAATGCAAATCAGAGTTAAATTTAAGATGGGATGACATATCATACAATACACATTTTGTTCCGATTAAACTCAATTAAAAGCTCTAATAGAGCTTAGTCCAACATCCAAAACATGAATTAAAATCTTATTTTTCTAATTACTTTTTCATAAATGAATTAGAAACAGTTAATAAAAATTATATTTAGTGCTCATGTAGAATTTCTTTAATATCAAATGGTTTTTGTATTTGATCTTGCATACCAAGAGGAACAGTAGATGATGTTTATCAAAAAATCCCTATAGAAAAGAAGATATTGAAGACGTTACCACCTTTTCACTGTTTTTGTTTCCTGGACTTGACAGCTTGTCTGAGAAAGGATCTGTGACTTGTCACTTCCTAGAAATCCTCTACCTGGCAATTCTCATTTCAGCTTCAATTGCCACGTTTCTACTTCCATAAATTCATTGTTTATAAAGAAAAACGAGAGTTATATTTTAAAGAAAATTCTCCTTATACACTTCAAAAATCAATAGAGTTTCCTCCTTCGGGATTTTCTCACCTTTTACTGTCTCCTAAGTAGAATATTCATTATAATCTTGTTTGTTTATTTAATTAAAATATTTTAAATAAATAATATTTTAAAATTTATGAACTTCTAATTTAATGAGAGTAGAAAAATTATATTTATTCATAAATCATACAGCTTTCTAGAATACATTTTCATATATTAAAAATGTGCATTTCATTAAAAGTCAACAGTTAAAATTTTGCTGTTATTGTTGAAGGCTAAACACTGACTTAATATTTATCAAAAATACCAAATTATTAGAACATTTTTCATGCTTCACAAGCCAGGTTGATAATATTTATCGTTACTTCATCTTCCGCATCATTAGCATCCTCCTTACTCATCCATTTTCTACTTAATTCAAAAGTAAAGTAAATAGTGGGATGTTAAAAATATTTGTAGGAATTTTTAATGTGGAAAGTTATAAAAATATTAAATTTTTATAGAATTTTTTAAATTTAATTCAAATATTTTATTATGGTTAACATGACAATGTGTTGTTCATAGTAAAGATACTTTTAATTCTATTTAATACTTATTGAAATCTTTTTTATTAAATATTAAAAGAAAAGAAAAGGAAAAAAATGTTATATATATAAAAGAAATGGTGAAAATTATAATGAAAAGTGAAAATGTTTTTTGAGATCAATAAGAATGATCAAATGGAAAATGACATTGAAAGCAAAAATAGAAGAATTGTGAAGTAGTCTGATGTTACTTTGATATTGTTGATATTGATTAGATATTGAAAAGGTTTATAAAATAGCAAAAGCATACAGAATCTTGAAGACATTTTACACGAATAAATCAATAATTTGCATTTGGAGAGATGTTTGTAGGTTTTAATGGAATGAGATTTTTTTGGACTTTACATTCATATATTTTTGATTTTTTTATATATTATAAAATTACAAGTTGATAGCATTTGTCATTATTTCTTCCTCCACATCACTAGCATCCTCCTTATTCATTTATTTTCTAATTAACTATATTGAAAATGTTCTTCAAATAAATCTTCATAATTACAATAAAATATTGTCAAAGTCTTAACTACTGTTTAAGATAAAAAATTTTTAAATGTTTAATTCTTCTTGACTTCTACATTTTATTATGACATATTGTAAACTTTCTAATTTGTTCCTAATTGCATTCAGAATGCTAATTGCTTTCTTTTGAGTAAGCAAACAGTTGGGAGTCCCTCTTGAGAGTGATAAAGCACTCAGCATGCTTCTTCTTTGTACTCTTTCTAAAGTGGAACAGCATAGTTGTTCTATACAATCTAATTTACAGAATATCATCAATTTATCCTTTCAATTCTGAAGGATATTATAAATTTTAATTAAGAGAAGAAGCCAGTCTTCTTAGAAGTTTCTAAAATTCTTTGTTAAATCTTTGAAAATCTGTAAGATACAAGAAAATTCTCTTCATTTGAAGAAGCTCCAGAATCTAGCTGAATTTAGTAAGTTTTCTTATACTTCCCATTAATAACTCTAGAAAAATTTTCTTGAATCTTTCTAGAATTTTAATTATATTATACATTATTGCTGTTGTAATAACTTTTAACTGTGCTTTTATTTTATAAATTTTAAGAAATTAGAGGAGAGAAGGCTGCAATTACGTAAGTGATCTCAGTGATCTTTAAATGTTCCTCGTATATAATTGATGAGGAAAAACTGTTAAAAATTAAATTTTTATAACAACAAAGTAAATATTTATCATCATAAACTGTTGCTCTGCTTACATTTATTTTAAGAAAAATAAATTTGTATAAAATGTATAATGGTTGTTTTTTTATGGTTCGCTAAGTGCTACTAGATGATGGCAAACAATAGATGAAACCTTATCCACATCACATATCATGATTCACGCATCATTAACCTTAAAAGAATTAAGAAAAAAATAAGATAAGTTAAAATATTTTCTGATATTAAGTAGAATATCGATCTTTCTTCAATTTTAAATGAATTTTATCAATAATCTACCAAAGATCTATCCGTCAAATTCACATGTCGATAAACACGTAACTAATCTTTATCAAAATTTCAATTGGATAATATTAATATTTTCTGGTTATTAAGCCTTAAAATATCAATATTTTTACAACGTAAATATGAATTTTTAAAGCAGAATTTATTATGTGAAAAAATCAATCAGTGCATCTCTACTTCTTAAAGTCAATATTTAACGTTAATATATTTATTTCTAGCATCGAAAATTATATATTCCAACTTTCCAAATTTATTTATTCTAGAAATAAATTGCTCCAGAGTAAGAAAATTCTAGTTAAAGTTTCTAATATTGCAATTTTAAACTACTTTTTCGATATAAATATATTTTTTAATATAAAAACTGCTTACTATTTCAATTCGAATTGATCAATATCACATTTCCAAATTTTTCTCTCTCTTTAATACACATTTTTTTTATGTTAGAAAAATGATTCTTGCAACTTTTATAACATGATATAAAAATACGTGATCGATAATGCCATTATTAACTATTTTAATGTCATTTTTCTACATAAAATTCTTCGAAACTAATAAATAATAATAAATGTTTTTAGTATCTAAAAATAAATTTTGATATCCATAAAATTTAATAGTAAACAAGCATTTATACTTTTACCTTTTTCTACATTATTTACTCTTAAACAAGTTATAAAAATACGCTATATATTTTATATTTAATGTATTTTTTTCTATTTTTACTGGTAAAATTACTCAATAATTTAACAATAAAATATTATTGATTCGTTCTTCTAATGTAATAAATGTGAATAATATATGAGTTATACGTGTATATACTATTTAAAAAATAAAAAGTAAAATAGTTATTTATTGTAAAAATTGATCAAAAATAATTTTATTATAATTCAATTTATTTTATTATTAAAATAAATAAAATGTTTAAGTAAATATAGTTTAAAAAATTTTATCAGAAATTCTTCTTTATCTCGTGCTTTTCTTCTTACAATCAATTTTTCTTGGTTCTCACTTCTTAGTATCCCTGTGCATTGTTTGACTTTTCTTCTGGTTCCTTGTTGTGCTATACGCTTTTATCTATGTAAAAATATCACAAACTCTAACTTTACAGCTTTATTTTTATTTATTTTATAATGTTAAGTCGTATTTTAAAGAAATTCTTGACTGACCTCTGCGATAATATCAACTTGATTTCCCTTCTCCCACTGTGTGTTACCGCTTCGTTCAGATTTCTTATGTTAAATATCACTTACTTAATTCATTCTTCTTCTTATATTTCTCACTATCTTCATTTTTATTGCCTCTAACATGTGTAAACAAGACTCTCAGTTCCTTAGAAAAATAAAAAACTGAAATTAAATACAGAAACCGTTACAAAATACAAAAGATATGGATAAATCGATATAACTGAAATTAAATTTAAGTTATTAATTTTAAATTAATTTCGACTCCAAATAAAAAAAAAATGTGTAATTACTCTCGCTAGAATATTGAAGTAAATGTCATGTTTAAGAAATTGTCTACGTTTCCGTCTTTAGAAGAAAAGTAAGTTTTCTTCTAAATTTTTATATAAAAATTGTATATTTAAAGAAATTTTATTTAAAACATGTAAGATTTATACTTTCTCCTCCTTTTTCTGCAGCTCTTGTGCATCAATTTGCATCAGCTTGACCTATATTTGTTTCTAAAAAAGTTTATGGTTTGAAACATAAAGATAGCGACATTTATCGTTTATCCTTGAGTTTATTCATAATTTTACTTCTTGTTTTAGTTGAAATTCATGTAATGACATCTCTGTTTTCTTCTTTTTCTTATCTAGGATAAAGTTCTATAGAAAATTAGCGCATCCTCAGCATCAATTTGTTATCAAGCTTGTTTTTTAACCTGTAAAAATATTTAATTTTTGAAAATCTCTTCTTTCTCTCTTCGGTAGTAATATTTTCACAATATTTTATGATATAGTATGAAAGCAGAATCAATCTATTTTCACATTGAATCCATATTTTTTTGCTTAAAAACATCATCGAAAATCAAGATTTTACATTAGTTACATACAATGTATTCTAAAAATTATCAAATTTAATCATTATTTATCTTTATAAAAATATTTTTAAGATTAAATTGAATAATTTAGTTAATTTTAAATTAATTTACTGTAAAAAAAAATTATAAGATAGAACCCACTGAAAATTACTGTGATCAAAACCTTAAAGATGCTATTATATTAGACTGTGCTAAAAACCCTGTATTTGCTTGTATAATAAATTAAAAAGTTCAAGTTTAAATGCTGAAAAGTGGTTTAAACAACTAAAATATGTAAGTATCGTCAAGTTTTCTTTTTATATTTTCAATTTAGAACTGAAGTGTCAGTAAAAAAGCCATACATATCTATCATTTCTCCACCTTTTCTAGCATTAAGTAATTGAAATTCGGTGCAGCATCTTCACGATTTTCTTTTTCTGTGCGATCATGAAATTCACTGTTATATTTTATTTTTTATGGATAAAATGGGATAGATTTAGAAGGAAATCTTTCCACTTTTAAAGATCAATAACGCACTTTTCTTTGGATAGAAGAAAACATCCCTCGGGTGAAATGTTTCAACATTTTCAAAATTGACTCTTTTCTTTTATTTCTTCTTTATAAAAGTATATGACAGAACAATTATTACACAGACAACTTAATTTTTGGCATCTTCATCTTCAAAATGTTCTTTTACAAAGGGTTCTTTATGTAACTAAATGATGTAAATTTCGGTTTTTAATGAATTAAATTGTAAAATCTCTTGAAAGAAAATAACTATTTAATACTTTTATATTGTTATGTTTAAATAAATGAATACTTTATAAGATTATATTAATTAATTGACCGAAATATAAATAAACTTCGATTTTTAGATCTTACTCTTATAATTGCTCTTGTATAGATATACGAGTATTATACAATGTTTAAGTAGTATCGAACTGTGCTATATACTCATCTATTCTAGTCTAAAACCACAGAAATGGTCAGAAATTGAGTCTTTAGGCCCTTTAGATTTAGCCCTAACAGACTACAGTTTAAGTCTCTGTAGGACATTGACCCCTTGACTTATTTGAATAAAGAATATGCAGGACAAGATGAAAAATACTCAAAATTTTATGACCTATATCATTTATATTAAATTATTATTTACGTTATTTACAGATAATTTTTAAATTAATTAATACGTTAGATTATAAGAATTCGGTTAAGAAAGTGCTGTTCTTTTTATTGGTTGAGAGATGAGGAGAAGAAAGTTTTTAACATAAAATCCCTTAAAAATCCTAGAAATTTCTTTAAAAATAATCCTCGTCTTGCATCATAATTAAGTAGACACCATTGCTCATTTCTCTTGATAGAATAACAAAATTACTAATTTTACATTAGTATAGAAGACGAAGATGATGATTTCCTCTTCCAGGATTTATAATAAACTATTTTTATCCCTTATAATGCTGAATTACTTCAATTTTTATGTTTTTCTAGATATTATATTATTAAAAGCTGGAACAACCCAGTGGAACAAGTAATGTTTGATAAGTTGACATCCGTTTTAAGAGGAGTTTTCATTGTTTCACTAGAAAATAAATGTTTAATCTGTCATTGCAAGATGCTGATTATCTTCTAAGGCAAAGTAAATATTTACTAAAGTAAAGGAAACATCTAAACATTTACAAAAGAAGAAACTAGTAATTTTCATTATCTACCATGAAAACAATTAAATATTTTATATTCTAAGACAAGATCTCTAACTAAAATAAACCCATAATTACATTTCAAAAATAAAGTATTTTAAATGTCTAATTAGTAGTTAATTATACAGTAAATTCTGTATATTTCCTTCCGTTTAACACAGGTTTTCGTTTTATTCAGGTTGCCGTTTGGACAGGTTTTACTGTATTAAAGAAGATTGTAATTGATTATCTAAAGATAAGAGAGATGTAGGATGCTGCAGATTAATTTATTGAATAATTATTTTTAATGACAATAAACTAATTTTGGTTATTAAATGTATTCAAGATGATATAAGCTGGTATCTAGTGTTACGAATTGCAGCTTTCATAATTGATACCGAACAAAGCCTGATTATAGAGCAATGATTTTCTCCAGAATATTATAACATCACCAGGAAGGCTTTTAATATATTTATTTTTATATATGCTGTATCTAAACTTTAAATACATCCTATACCTTAGAGTTTCAATGCTAGAATTAGATACCCAACACATTAACTTCCATTCCTTTCTCTATATATATGATAAAAATCCTATTAAAACCTATTTAAATTGTAAATGTATTTGTATTAGTAGGTATTTCACTCTAAAAAGTATGGTTTTTTTAGAAAAAAATTAAACTTTTTTGGCTCAGAAATGGAGGAAAAATTGGCTCTGCTCTCATGATGATAACCTTAGATCCAGACTCTTCTTTCGTTTCTAAGCCAATAAAAACTTTAAAAACAATACGTTTTATAAAAACTTAAAGTTTATATAACTGATTATTTTAATATAATTATATATTTATTAATAGATTTGCATATAATTTAACGTCTGATCATTGTGAATAAGTCCTTGCACAACTGTGGAGAGTACGTTCGTTCGTGTCGACAGATCGCAGTCGGAATAAAGAAAAAGGGTGAAGACAAAGAACCATAAAATATTTTATGGTTATTGGGCAGGTCCCTCAAGTAGGTCAAATTGGTTTGTGTCGAGAGTACCGACACATTGATGGAAAATGAAATAAATGTAACCATAAAAGGAATGAGTACTGTATTTTCCACTTTTCGAAATACATTTTGAATTTTTTACTAAATTCAATTAATATATTTGTAATTAATTTATAATTTATTTATTTAACTTATTACTTAATTATCGTTTCAGACGAATGTCATTAAAAGCGAATTCCGGATCAATGAATACGTTCAAGTGAAAATAATAGTAATTTTTTTTTCTACTTTATAAAAGTTTAATTAATTATAAAATTACAGAAATAAGTCAATTATTTAATATTAAAATTAATTATTTTCTATTCGAGTAATTAATTAAATTAAGAAAACGATGATAATCAGAAGATACGTAATAATTTTTTAACTAGATTACCAGTAATTTATTAATTATAACACCAAATATATATATATATATGTTAAGCTATATAAATACAGAAGTAAAAGGTGGTAATTCTATTAAATTGAAGAGGGAGAAAGTCGTTAGAAAGAATAAAAAAGGGAATTTTTTATTTTTATTATTATTATTCTAAGAAACTTTTTTAAAAGTAAAAAAATAGGATTTCCTATCATTAAATGTTTCTTGGCACAATTTCATTATAAAAATATAATGACAAATTTCCGTTTAAACTTTCAAATAAAAAAATTAAAGTGTTTTTTTTAGATAAATGACTTCTGTACGTGACATAATTTATCGATTCGTATAAACAAATATTATCGAATTTTTCTTTTATTTTTTTTTTCCTACTAAAATTTTCTTAAATAAAAAGCAAATTTTTGTGATAAAAATTGAGCGAGATGCCAAATTATTTGTATTTTTTTTTTTGTTTTCTTCTTCTTTTTCTTGCATTTTAATGAGTAGATGTCTTAGCATAAATATTCATACTGAAGCATTCATTAGCGATTTTTATTATTTATTTAACGAGAAAATTATTTTAGGCTATTAACTAAGAAAAATTCTTTAAAATTGTTTTATTTTTTTATGGCATTATAATAATATATAATTTTAAAAATATTATTATATATATGTATATATTTTTTTAATATTTAATTCAAATATATTGTATTTTTTCTCGTATTTCAAACTGGCAAGAAAAAAAGTGTCTTTTTAATGTTAAAATATATTTTAAAAATCTTAAAAATAAATATTTAAAACTTTATTTATGTATTTAAAAATTTAATATATTTTTTTTTTTTTTTTTCAAAATGTTACTTTAATTTTGTATAAATTTGTTGCTATTTTCTCATCCATCTTCCCTTTATAATATTTAAATATGATATATTCTTAAAAGTATTATTAATGTAATTAAATTAATTAATTACTTTATTATATTTTACAATTTTTACGATTGAAAAAAACATAGAAATTTTTATGTAAAACGAGAAAAATAATATTCTTCCTTGTATAAAAAACACTTTCAGCATTTAAATGCTTTAAAAAATTGGTCTTAAAAAACACTTGAAATAATATAGGAATTTCTTTAAAAGCTATGTAAATTTTGTTTTATTTTAAGGCTTTTAGATGCTAGAACACGTTTCTTGATTTTACAAAGAAAGCCATCATCATGGGAATCAGCATAAGATGATGTAATTTTTAACTCGTATATCTCTCTTTCAATAAAACTACTCAATAGCTTCTTTAGCTGATTGATATGTCGGACAATAGTCGAATTTTAGATAGAGATACTTTTTCTTCAACAATACTCCAGTAGAAAATTCTTAAAAAATTTCTTTGATGAAAAAGTTTTTCGAGAAGACATTTTGATATATATATATATGCCGTATATATCTTGAATGTTTTTGAAAAAAACAAGAATTTTATACTTTTTACATCGTATAAAGTTAGAATTTTTAGAAAGGAAAATAAAATCACATTTCTATTGCTTTTTTTCATATAAATTTTTTAAGAATATAAAAGTTTTGCATTTAAAAAGTTTGTTTTTTAAATAAGGAGTTATACTTTAAAAACAAATAAAGGCATATAAATTGTAATAATAGAATACAGACTATATATATTTTTTATTTATAAAAACACAAAATGTTATTATTTATATTCTTAAATAACTTATTTAATTCTTTATTGACGTAGGAAATTTCCCTGTTTAGAGGGGATACAAGTAAAATACAAGATAAACGTAACACACACTTTTATATTAATATAATTCCATAAATTCTGATTTTATTTTGTAGCCTTTTATTAGTGAAAAATAACTGTTTAAATGGACTAAAACTTTATATTAACATTTAATAAATACCTTTTCTTATTAAATTCTTTAAAATGAAACGATTCTGATTTAAAACAATACGATTTCGCTTGAGTAAGGTTATGCAGCTCTCAAGTTTTAAATGCTAATATACTGTACCTGCCAAAGTCATAATAAAATCAACTACCGGTTTATTTTCAATGCAAATAAACGTATATTTTCCCGGATAATCAATAAGAATCGAACCATACAGTACAAAAGAGTTGTAATTAGTGAAGAATTCTTTACATTTTTTATCTCAGTTATTCATATTTTGGTACACGTCTATATTTAAATTAGTTCCAGAGTAAGCAAGATTTTGAGAATCATCCAACCATTCGTCGAAATCATCCATCCATAAAACATTGTCATAGCTTTATAATAATATTCGGACAAGACCAAATACTAATAAATTTACAATCAAAAACGTTATTTGGAAAAATAAAATATTAATAAACAATATCCTTGAGTATATTATTCTCCGGAAAATGATGTAACACAAGCACATTCGGAGGAGAATACTTGTAAAGCAACGCAAATCTAACCTAACAAAGAATTAATAACTAGCATCACACCTCCTTTGAGTCTTTCCAATTATACTTGCACGTTCAGTTGGACACAAAAGCAGGGGCGGACTGGCCATGTGGAATATGTGGAAAATTCCACACGGGCCGTATACAATTTGGGCCGTTTTTCTAAATATGTACAGTACATAATATACCGTTTTGTTCGGTTTTATTTTTAAAAAAATTCATTTATTTTTTTTCGTTAAGTAAGATAAATTTCAATTTTTAGGTGTAATATAGATATATGTGTAGGCCTTTATCGTTTCACCTGGCCCTACCAGAGGCCGAAGTTAAATTAGTCCAGCCGACTCGAGTCCCTACATTGGCCGACTCGGCCCAAACACAAAACATCCTAGGAGAAAAATAATCACAGACAAAAATTGGTCATTTGTTTACGTTGCTAGAAACTATTCACCGCCCCTATGAATCTTTGGAAGCACGAGTTACTGGTTTTTCACCCAGCCACCAAAACGTTGATTGTAATCATAACGGATTTAATGGCCAATTATATCATTTCCTTTATTTTAGATAAGTAAAAATGTTATTCAATAATAATTTCTCTATATTCCAAACGATTTAATTAAAAATAATCTATTTTTTTAGGTTCGGCTAACTAATTTTTAGTTTGCCATTCACCCACAATGGCGTTGATTGTAAATGGGCAACCTGCGGCGTCGAACAAAATATTACAAAACACTATGACGCTATATAAAATAAAAATTTAAAATACTGACATCTAGTCGTTTGTAATCGCACTAAATACCAAAAGCCCGCTTCGTACAGTACATACATTCGACGCAACTAGAGTTGGTCCTTGGGTTGGTTCATTTTTGCGTCTTTAAGGGATGATAGAGTTGTGTACAAGTGCACATATACTTTCGTAGACTGTCCATACGCGCTTGACCCCTTTTCAAGACTAAGTGAAGTCCAAGCGAGTATACGTATGTACAGTACATTCGTAAACAATTTTATTATCCTTTAACTAAAGACGCAAAAATAAATCAACCCGAGGGCCAACCCTAATTGCAAAGCACTATCTGGTAATTTAACCCGACTTCACTGGACACTTCATATAGAGCTGTAAAGTTTTGCCAACGCTTTGTATCGTCGCATTCACTTTTTTGGTTTTTTGCAAATTTTACTATTAATGTACTGTGGTTTATCCGAATTATAGAAAAACGTATGTTAAATATTTGAAATTTTACGGAAATAGAATCTTTAATGTGAAATTTCGAATTTTAAATATCCAAGTTAGAATTTCTGTGTAATAATAATGTTACTATTAATTTCCAAAATTAAAATTTAAAATGTTTGAACTTGTAAATTATTAATATTTTAAAAACAATTCAGACTTAGAACTGGTCAGTAATAAATACAAAAACCACTTATGAAAACGTTTCAACTTTGCATTACAGTACTTTCGATGCTGGACTGACTTTGAGGTTCGCAGGTTCGCATCAGCTTTTATTGTACAAAACCTCGATGACATATATCTGATATGTTACATTCGCATCAATTCCAGTATACCTGTGTTAATTTATGAATATATGAATAAATATTTGTGATTTACCGGTAAGAGATTCATCGAGAGGTATGAAATGAGTAATTACAATTACATACTAGATACTGCATTTCGAAGCATGGAAAATCGTTTACAAAAAACCAATTACTTTATAACGACTTGGCATGTTTGGATCCAAAAAATTTTTCTGAAAATATTCCTGAGAATGCGTTTCAAAAATTAAGCAGTATTTTAATGCAGTTTAATCCAGAAGCAACTCAATATTATTTCAGAATTGCAACATTTTAAATCGTCGTGGAATATTTTAAAGGAAAATGTCAGTGAAACTTTTATAAAATTAAACAAAAATGAACATTCTACTGATGATCAACTAGAAAACGATAAAGATTCGATTTCATTTTCTTACTGCAAAACGTGCAAAAATTGTCCTATTTGTTGTTATAATATATTATTCGGATATAACGTGTTAAATGGTGCTTATTTTATACTTGGTCAGGCATACAAATATTTACTATCTATGTCTGTAACACAAGTGTCCTGTGAACGGAGCTTTTTTATGTTAAAATTCATTAAGATCAAGTATCTCGCAAGAAAATCTAGAAGCTTTCGTGTTAATGTCGACGGAGAAGGATATTTTAAATGAAATAGATTCTGATGATGTCATTAATATTATTGTTCAACAAAGGAAAATTCTAAATAAAAAATTAATGTTCTAGACTTGTGCTTATTGCAATTTTTGTCAATGTTGTATTTTGAATATACTGTATTTAAATATAAATAGAAAAAAGTCATTTTTTTTATTTATGGGCTGGGCCGGTAATGATTTTTTCCACACAAAAATTTTAAGGTCAGTCCGCCTCTGCACAAAAGAATCGAAATTTAAACTACCGAACCAGAGATTTCATTTAAAAAAGCTGGTTTTCAATCTTACAAGTTTCCATCAATTCAATGACATCAAATTCTTCAGATTTATTCAAAACAGAGAAAGGGTCTCCCCGAAAATTAGCGAAAAAAAGAACTAAAAATGATATTTATCACTACGATATGAAGAAGGACTAAATGAATGTTTGTTAAAAGCGTTTTCTTTTAATCTAAAATTCAAAAATACAAAAAAAAAAAAAAAATCATTGGACCAGCGAGTTTAATTCGTAAGAAAAAACGTCGTCTTTAGGCTGAACTTTTCCTTTAGACGTTCGTTTTCCTACCTTCCTCAATTTCATCTTCTAATCTTGGACAGAATCTGCTAGATCTCGGATGTAGATCTGCTATAAATAATATAAATGAGCATTTTCCTTTAGATAATCTGGTTTTGTTCTTCCAGAATTTCCTGAAAATTGTATTTCTCGTTATGTTTTGAAGCCGGTGAGACTTTAAATAAAGATTTCGATAAATTGGATTTGGGGAGACAACGATCTATTGACACACTGCGAATATCCAATTCGTTTTGTATAAATTCCACAATTCAATAGTTAAGTTCAGAAGTTAAGAATAGTTAAGCCAAGTCTGCATAATAGAAATTTATATACTGGCGTATATTTCTACTTTTGTTTGTTTCTGCCAATGTTGATCCATCTTTGTAGATACGTTTGCATTTGGATTCGTTGAATTTTTTCCAACGTTTTTGGAAAATATATATATTATTTATATAATTTCCTGTGAATTCATTCCGTCGTATTTTATAGAAAAATCTGCGAAAGCTCACAAATAAGCATAAAAATCCATTTTAGTTGATCGCTTCGACTTAAAATCGAATGATTCTTGAATATTTTGAAAGTACTTTAAAAAAATCTTATTATTATTCATTTAATTTCAATGTCTGTTTAAAATATAATTATTATCTCTCGAAATACAACATTTTAAATTGCTTTGTTGCCGATTGTTCTACTAAGAATGACTTTCTTCATTATATTTTCTTCTTTTTCGTACTTACCACAATTTTTCAAAATTATTTTATTTGTTAATTCACAGAATAACATAAATTAGAGTACATTTTTTAAATCGATATTATTTTATTTATATTTAAATACAAAAAATACTAATATCTTTTAAATGTTGAACATTTTAATGATGAGAAACTTTCTTAATTTATAAAAGTTATGTAGTGTTTCTACAAATATTAAATGATACTTTAAAGTTTTATAAAATTCAGAAATGATGATTAATAATCTGAAATGAATAATGAAATATTAAGTAATAACAGGATTTATCTCGTATTAACAAATTTATTTCAAAACCTTTCAGTTAAATAGCTTCGTTTGTTCGGTTTCAAATTTAAATTATTAAATTTACACAAAGAGTTAAAGGAGTAAAGATTCTGTATATGTATATATCTGCGCGTTGTATATAATAATTCTACAGAATTTAATGTCCAACATGTCCTGAAACTCCTAAAAGTTAAATTATATTTACAATATTTAATTTACTTCATTAAGAAGCATAATGTTCTATAAAAATATCAAGAGATGTTGTAATAATTAACGTCATTAGCATCCCATAGCATAAAAACAATTAAATTTTTCTTAAGTTAACTTTGTCTTCGAGATAATTTCTTAGTTTTTTTTATGGATTAATCTACTATTAAATGCCATTGCTTTCTCTGTAATTACTTGTTTTATATTAAATTAGTTAAGCTCTACAACCATTTCCAGAGATAGTTTTTAAGAAAATGTTGATATCAGAACTCATCTCATTTTACTAAATTAGTGTGATTAAACAACTTTCGTTGGTTTAATTCTCATAATCGCGTTCATAAATTACCTGAAAAATAAACTTTTAATATAATTTTAGAAATTAAGCTAAGTTAAATCTCTAGATAAACATTTACTCCATCTTCATTATAGTAATTAACAAAATGTCATTAAGTAAGCCTTTAATGTTATCGACAGCAAAATTTAAACAGAGTAAGAGTATCTTAGCATCATTAAAATTTATTTAAGAACTTTAAAAAAACATGAAAGAGATAATAAAATAACAGAAACGTCGTATAAATTTCAGAAAATGATATTTTGGAGAAAGAAAATTTGGGATTTTTTTTTATATAATTTAACTTCGTTTATATCAAGTAAATTTACAAATGAATAAGTTAAATTGATTCTGTAATAACTGATGAATGATTACAACTTGCTGAACAGCCAATAATTTATGCGAAAGTTCATTTGCATAATGTCATCGTGGATCAGTCTCCGAAATTAAATTTACTGTTAAGCAATTGATTCAATTGGAAATAACTCTTCGTTATCTACAATACTGCACTTCCTCTTTATCATTCTGATATTCTAGAATTGATTTCTTTACAGAATATTTTATCACTTCTAGATAACAAAAAAAATCTTGAATTTATCTCACCAATTATAATTTATGAAGTATTAAATATTGGTATAAATAAATAAACATTTTTAATGTATTAAAATAAATTTAAAAAAAACAATTTTAATAATTTAAAAATATATTTTTAAAAAGATATTTATAATTTAATTTAAGTAATAAAAAAATGAATGAAAACAAATTGAAAATGTATTTTTTAAACAAGTCGAGCAAGACTTTGAAAAATATTCCATAAATTCTATTAAAAAATTCAGTTTTAAAAATTTATTTTGAGTGTTTTAATTAGAATTATATATATATAAACTAAGTAATTAAATTTTAATATATTTAATGTTTAATTTCTTATATAAATGTTTATTAATTATTACCATTTTCAAATGGAAAAAAATTCAATTTAAATGTCTACTCTTAAAATATTTTATATATAATAAATTATTTAAAATAATTTTCATTTATTAAAAACCAAATATCGAGTCGATCTCTATGTTTTTCTTCTTTCTTTTTTTTTCAAATTTTATTTTTACTAATAGAAAATAATCGGTAATTTGTAAGAAATTATCAATGGATATAATTTTACATCGATTTTTATTTTTATTTCTATACAAATTACTACGTTTTTTTAAAGAAAATAGAGGAGAAAAAATTTATCAAAATCTAGTTATTCAGAAAATTACACGTAGTTTCCTTTTAGATAAAAATAAAAACACACAAATTGAAGGTAACTAGAGATTCAAAAAAAGGAAGAGGAAGAAAAAAATTTAGTTTCCAACTGATCAATATTTCAAACTGTCGATTTCGTCGAGAAAAACAAATTTTTTTTTTCTTTGTTTCTAACATCAAAACTTCGTTGCTCACACAAGAATTGTAGTTAATGAATAATGACTTTTTTCCACATAAAATTTCCTAAAATTTTCACAAATTCGTGCTCGTTTTACCGGTTAAAAATATAAAGAAACTGCTAAGAAAGTAAGTTTCTTTAAATTATTTCTTTATTTTTATTAATTGTATGATTTTATTTCAATTATATACTCACGAATATGTGATCGAGAGTTATAGGGAGAAGCCGAACTCAGTATCTATTGTCCATTATATATAAAATTATAATATTTTATAAATAATTTTCTGATTTAATTTCGATTAAATAACATTAATTTCTGCTTTTTCTAACACCTATTTAAGTTTACGTTTCTACGTAATTTAGTCTTTTAATATATTTTAATGTTTAATTTTTATTTTTATAAAATGGGTAATGAAGTGTAATAATTAAAATTAAATAATATCTCAATGTCAGAGTTTATTACTCTGTATTTATAATTAATAATTTTATTTATATATTTTAAAATTTTATTATATTTTTAAATTAAACAAATTTATATTGTTGTACGACTGAAAATTTAATTAAAGTAAAATTGTTTAAATAAATAAATATTGGTTATTCTCAATTACAAAAATTATTCAGAATAATCTGTATTTGTTTTATTTTAAGTTATATATATATATATATATATATATTTGAAAATTTTCAAATTTAATTTTAAAATCTCCATAATTTTCTTTCGAAAATTCAATTATTTTCAAGCATTAATCTTTCTTATCTTTAACAAAATTATATATTTTTTACCTTTAAAATCTTTTGTGTGTTTCCTAGAAAATGCTTGTAGCGACTAATATAATTTTTAAAAGCTTTCTTTTACTAAAAAGTATCTCTTTTTGTCCTCTAAGCCAAATGCATCGCATACTGAATCTCTCTCTATAAAGATAAGATGGATAGAAAGTGAATCAGTAATAGAAAAGAGCAGACAAACCATACAAAGATTGCAGATAACCTATTTTTCTACTCTTTTTTGGAGGATATCGATCGATTTCTACAACTATTCTTAAAGTAATTCAACAGTACAATTGGCTGTATCTTGTTTCAATTGATAACTTTTATCGTACATTGTACATTTACATATCAAAAATTAACGAAAAATAGAGTAAATTTATAGCTATTTCCATATTAAAATATACGAATATATATATTTTTTATTTGTCTGTTTTACAACAATAGATATATAAATTATTCAAATCTGTATATTGTAGATTTATCTAGAAAATAAAGGAAAGCAAGTAATGATGAAGATAAAGTACATATCATAAAAGGAATTATGAAATACAGTATTATATACAACTATTAATACAATAAACTATTATATCTTTCTAATAATAAAATAATTTTTGTTTATGTTCTAGCTTCCCTCAGTTGATATTTTTGTATTATTGTTTTCGAATATAGAAAACATAATAATAAATATTAATCGAATATTCAACTAATTATTAAAGTACATTTTTAATGAATATTATTTATATAAAATGCCATAAACAGTTATCAGAATTCATAATTTATTGTGGATAAAAAGTATATAATTTATATATTAACATTAAATTAGAAAAAATAACAATTTATTATTATTATATTAAATTACAGTTTTTAATTAATATAAAATAAATTATTAAAAAATTATATAATTTTATATGGTTTTACGTTTCATATAAATGCAGTTTTAATAATGTATAAAAAATATTTAATAAATTTTAACCGTTAGCCTGAGAATGGGGTTTCAGTGCATTGCAGTTATATTATAAGGTAAAGCCTAACTCATTAAGCTTCAATTTTAAAATATTTCTTACATGAAATAATAATATTAAATCAAAATTGATTTATACTTACAACATATTTTGCTATAGTTAAATCGCATTAAAGTGTTTTAATGATAGTAAATAATATATATTTTTACCTTTTTTAAAAATAGAAATATTTAAATTTACTTATTCGTTAAAATTTCAGTGAATAATCAACATAAAAATAAAAAATTTTCTACGAATTTTTTGCCTAAAATTAAATTATTTTTCTTGAATGAAATAAAAATTCTGTTTTCAATTAAATGTATCCTATTAAATTTTAAAGATAAAAAAAGAATCTTAAAAATAATGATAAGATTCTTATAACGTTTTGTATACTGTAAACTTAAACTTGGAAGATTTTTCTTTTTAATTTATTTTAAGAAATAATTTTCTTCCACGTTCATGCAGCTCTTTCTCCACAAATCATCTTTATTATAAAGGTTTATTTTTCTAGACATTATTAAATTACAAAAATTTTATAATCCTCATGAGAAAATTAATTTTTTTTTCTAGAAAATTGATTCGGTTTCCTTAATAATTTCTAAAATTTAATAATAAGTTTCTTATTTTTTTTTCTTAAACTTTAATAACTTTATCCAATATCTTTATTATAACAATTTAAAATTTTAATATTTTGATAAATTATATTTTCATAATTAGTATTTAAATAAGTTTTAGGATCAAACATAAAAATTAAAATTTTATTTTTTTTTTTTAAATTAGTAAGATAAATTATAATTTATATTTAATTCCTTACATAATTATAGTGATTAATACTAGAAATCATTAGAGATAAGAATTTAATCTGAAGAGAATGAAGAAGTTTTCTCATAAGGAGCTTAGTCTGGAAAAGATGAATTAAGCCGAAATGTAAAGACTTAAAGAGACGGTTAAATCCCGTTGTACAAACAGCATAAAAAGATAAAACTAGATTAATGACGAAAATTATCTTTAATAATTAATTAAACGTTCATAAATTTAAATAATAATAATATTCAAACATATACGTTTACAATGATGAAATTGAATATTAATTTTACATTTTTAATGATATCTATTCAACAACTTGATATTAATTATATTATTAAGTAAAAAATATAGTAGAAAATATTATAAACATTAGTAAAAAGTATTATTTCTATGTTATTTTTAAAGGTCAACAAGTATTCACTAGCAGAAATAATGTGTAAATGGTAGAAATTCTGATGTAGATTATTCTAGGATTATAAGATTATCATCATTATCTTAAATATATTTAACTGTCATTAAAATTAATTAGAAAGTATATATATTTTAAGAAATACTTATTTTAATTGTAAAGAATTATTTAAAATATCAACTAGTATACACTTGACATCAGAAAGAGATTAAATTGTTGCAATTCATGAGCAACAGAACAGTATCAATGATTAATGAAAGTAACATTAAAAAAAATAGTTTCATATGTGAAAGAATGATTTAAGAGAGTGTAAATAAGATTGACAAAGAAAAATAGTCCAGTTTTGAATATAAACATGAATAATGAAAGATAAAAGATGGTTAATACGCATGAAACGGAAAGATAAACAAAAATATATTATAATTCTTTCATGAATTTTACAAAAGATATATATAAAGTGAATACAATTATATGGTGAATATTGACAGGACAAAGATAAAAAGTTTTTTTAAATATTAATAAATTCTGAATTATTTTAAAAATGACATAAAGAAGAAAAGAAACAGAATTATTGAAATAGGAAGTATGAGATAAAAGAATAAAAATAGAGAAAAAACTTAAAGTGAGAAATAAAATCTTGAAGTTGGAGGCGTTAAGAAATAATAAAAACTATTTTAACCATAAATTAAACTTTTGTTTTTAAAATACTAAAATATTATATGAAAAAAAAAATTTAAATATAAGTTACATATTTAAAAATTAAATATATCATTTGGAATATCAAACAAAATTTATAATTGTAAGTAAAAAAAAAAGTATTGCTGAATAGAATATAAACTAATGTTACAATTTATTTGGTGAAGGAAGTGATTGATGAAAACATTCTATTCTTCTTCATTTATTATTCTATACAAAACTTGACATTTGATGAAAATTTTATTAGTTATAGATGAAGAACAACAATCTGTATATATCAGAATAGCATCTGTTGCTTTATTCTTTTTATTAGTTAGAATATTAAATAATGTCTTTGTTTCATGTGGAAGATTTGTTTCTATTTTTGTCAAGGGAATAAGAAAAACGTTGAATTATGTTCTATTTAATTCCAGATATTATTTTGTGTTTTCATAAATAAACAAAATAAAATCTAAAAAAATGAAAGATTAAAGTAAGTTCCTAAAGCCCTGTGAACCTGTCAAGGATGGGTACCTAAACAGGTTACAAGCTCGTAAGAAACGATTCACGCAAACTCCTTTGGCCAGGGCGTGGAAGTTAAACAGGGCGGCGGTCGCCTTACCGGGTATACCTAGGCTATTTGCGTTCGGAAAAACGCGCAAGCCGATACCCTTCCTGATACCCGTTCTAGATAAAGCTAGGTCTCCTACTAGGTTGTTAGATTGTGCGGTACACAACTTTATATCCTGAGCGCTTGAATGGGTATCCTTGGAATGTCAAGAACTCCACAGATCTAATAGATATCTTGCGGCAACTTAGGGTAACTGACGAAGCATGTATTACCGTTTTTGATTTCGTCTCCCTCAATCAAAATACAACCATGCTTCTGTGCGCTTAGAGATCTGTTACTAAGCAACCTTGGAGCGAATGCGCAACGTAAACATGTATTGGAGCTAGCACATCTTTTGTGCTATACCTCTTTCTTCTGCTTTAATAGCAATACATACAAAAACGGGGCGTACCTATGGGCAGCCCCCTCTCAGGGGATTTATGTGAGTTAATGGTTTTGCAGCTGGAGCAAAAAGTCATCTCTCTGTTCCTATCGAACATTCTAGTTTACAAGAGGTATGTGGGTGACCTTTTTATTCTATAGAAGGCTGAGCCGAACGTAAACGATTTCGTGAGTTCCATGACTGACAACCCCAATGGCCTTACCATCAAGCTGGATCAGAAGAGCAGCACAAACGCTCATTTCCTTGATACCAACATTCGCCTCGACGGCATCCGATTGGGAACGAGCGTCTATTATAAACCGTGCTACGTACCATTATTTATCCCGGAGAACTCTACAGACCCTTTCTCTTATAAGATCGCGGCCTTCTGTGCGCTAACGAGAAGGGCATACACGCCAGATGAGAGGAAACCATGGCAGAGTTGAAGCGCATTGCGAACATAGCTGTAAGGCACGGGTATAGTAGGAGCATGATATACAACTTATCGCGCGCATACTCCAAACAAATAGCCGCACGTAACATATCCAACACATAAGTAGCGAGTGCCCAACGGAACCCAAGACCACAATAATAACCAATCACGCGAGGTGGTGGAATACAACCAACATCTAAACTCCATCTACAAAGAAACTGCTGCCCGTACGAGCACAAAGATTGCTTTTAGGAGATCCAACACGGTATGTGGGCTATTGCGCAACGACAAAGACAGGACCCGACAAAAGTCGGCCACCGGGTGTATACATGGTTCCTCTCAGAGACAACAGATTTCAAAGGGATTTAGTATACATTGGGTCCACAAAGCGTTCTCTAAGTAAAAGATTACAGGAGCACAGATATGATATCACTAAGAACTACTTTTAAGATATTTTTCATATTTTTATATGTATTAGTACTTGTGTTAAATATGGTAGATACAGTGAGTAAATTATGAATTTATAAGCAAATATTTTTCCATTAGGTAAAGAAAAACAAGAGTAAATTTCTGGATATAATTTAAACAAATTTATATATACTGTACATGAATCTTCAGTTCTTCACTAGATAAAAGTTTTATATAAAATGCCATTAAAACAATATCATTTATAATTCATAAGCAGAAAATACTTTAATTTTCTTATAATTTGTCAAGATTTTAATAATGTAAGTTTACTTGCTTAGTAATAAACAAAAGAATCATCATTATCAGCCTCAGGATATTAATATTTGTGACATTGACAAACACTTCTTTATTTATTATCTAAGTGCAAGTAAGTATAGCATTCCCAATAGACTTTCTAAATCACTTTAATCTTTCTGAGTTATATAAAAACTGGATAAAGCAATATAAATGTAAAATGCAATTTTCGTGAAAGGTTTTTTATTACAATAATGTTAATCAATTTATAATTTTTAATAATAATTTTTTTAAAAGTATTTAAAAAATCATATTAATTTTCTGAATTTTTTTAATAACAATTGTAACTTAATTTTAATAATATTTTACATACATAAAGCCTAACTATACAATATATTTTTAATAGACAAAATTTATAAAAGATTGATATATCTAATAAATTATATATATTTAAAAATTAATAAATTATGTAATTAATCTTAGTTTATATAATTTACTTTTAATTGAATATTATAGCTTTAACATATTTAATATTTATACTAAATAAAAATATCAAAATACCTCTTATACATTTAAAGAAAATACTTTATGTGAGATTAAAAATTAAATATTTTAATTTTAAAATTATTTTTAAAGGTAATTTTTTAAATTAAATATACAATTTAATTTCAGAAGACAAAAATTAAACTTTGTTTTCTTAAAAATACTGTAATTGTACCCATTAAAGGAAACATTCTTTTCTAGATAATTACCAGATTCTTGCTTTTTTTTTATTGATTGATCTTGTGGAAGTCATGCTCTTTATTTTCATTGCACTTCTTACATTCCTTTTCTTACACTCTAATAAAAGGAAGTAATTTTCTTTACTTCTTGTTTCTTTCATAATAAACTATTTTTCTGATAATTCGAAAGATAATTGTTCAGATAATAAAATAAAAGTTATTGTTTATAAACTTCATTTATTCTTAAAAAATAGTTTTTACTTTAAATTAGAAAAACTTTCATTTAAATTTTGAAAAAACTAATAGAAAAATATTGATCTACAAAACAGAAAATATGGATTATTAAGTATATTTTATCGATTTTGATTTTTTTTAAATCTGATAATATTTCAAGACAGATTTATCAACATTTAAAATTTATAATAGCATTAAAACAAGCGAAATTGGAATATAAATTATTGAATAAAAAATATTCAAATAAGCAATTTAAATTCCTTATCTATAAATTCATTTCATCCATTAAAAAAAAACGATTTTTTAAAAATTATTCTGAAATGATTGTTATTATTACTTAAATTTTAATAAGAATAAGAATTTTAAAATATGTTAAATTCATTTAGTTGTCCAAAATTCAGTTAGCCATGTTATATTTTATAGATGGACTTACAAATATGAGTCATCAAATTAAAATATCTGTAAATTGAAATAAATATTTAATTATTTAGTATCTTGTATATATATATATATATATGTATATATATGTATACACATACATATGCAAGACCGGAACGTCAAAACCATTGTAAAATCTAAATTGCTGTTATATTTAATTTTGTATAATTATATACTTTTGAATCATGTTAATACCACTTAAATTACATATTGTATTTTTAATTATAAAATTTTATAATGTATTTTATTTGTTTATTTCTTTTTAACCATCTCTATTTGTAAAAAGAAAATATTTTAATAAATAAATTATATCTTGTTTTTTTTTTTTTGTTTAAACTTTAAAAATTTTTTGCATGTTTTTATAAACAATATACAATAAACTATATAATATTATATACATTTTTATTTATTTTAAACTCTAAAATTCTAAATTTTTTATATGGGATTTATTTTAAATTTAAATTTGAATCTTTTTAAAAGATAGCATTTAAATAAATAAAGTTAAATATTTCAGTTAAACAAATTTACATAGTTTATAAAACTATTTAAACTTATTAATATTAAGCAAATTTAATGTCAAAATATTACTCTCATCTTAAATTTTAATTAAAACATTAAATTTATGTAAGTTATCTTTCATCCTTTCAACATTTCCTTTCATTAAACTTATCTTTAAGTTATTTTATTTACAGTTAAAAGGTTACATTTCATTTTAAATTTCGGGTTGAAAAAAAATTACAATTTTTTGTTACAGAAATTACATTACCTCAGACTTTCTGTACAAGATCTTTTGATAAGGCTCACAGAACTTGGATGTATATCTCGTCTATTTGTATACATTTTTGTTTACATTATATATATATATATATATATTAACAAATAAATTACAGAAAAATATATACAAAGTTTACAAAAATTTAAAATATGTTATATATATATATAAGTGTAGATTTTATAAAATACATGAATACATGATAGAAGTTTGAACTTTATGTAGACATGTACAAAAAAAAAATGTTAAAAATATCGATTTATTGACATTTCAAAAAATAATCAATCCTATAACAAACATTCTTGTGTTTACAAAGTGTATCATACAAGAAAAAAATGAAGAAATCGAAATTTAAAAAATTCTCTTTTGGTATTTGCTAAAATACATTATTTATATTTATTAAAATTCTATTCACTATATGAATATTATAAATAATGCATAAAATTAGTTCGTTTTATATAGTTAATTTTATACAAAATGTGTTACATAAAAATTTATAAATATTCTTCATTTAATATATTAAAATTTTAATATATTAAAATATACATTTTTCTTAAAATTGATTTTTTTTAATTTTAACATGTAAGTTTAAATCTCAGTTTCGGCATTTTTTAGTAATAGTTTTTAATTAATTTTAATGTATTTTTATGCATTTTTTTAAATAAAATGTAACAAATTGGTTAATAAATAAGAAATTAATTTATATACTTCAAAGAGTAAATCATAATCCAAAATAATTAATTTTTTACAGCATTTTAATTAAATTTTTGCGCTAATTTTAATACTTTTTATATGGTTTTCTTCATTTAACAATATTCGTATTGTGATTTCGATTTTCAAATACAATATACAGAATATAATTTACTATGCTTTTATATATATATATATTTTTAATAATATAATAATAATAATCTTTATTTGGCGTAAAAGGCTTCCGCCTTTTGTTACAAGAGCATTTTATTTAAACGCATATTTACACTCATATAATAACATCTCAACAACATTGATATTTTCTATTTATTGATCTATAGAATTTCATTAATATTTTGTCACAATTATCATTTAGTAGATTGTTTAACGTAGTTATATAACATATAAATCGTGTTAGTATTAGCTCTATCAAACGTCTTATACATTTCCTTCTCGCTAGTACAGTTAGCCAATGGCCCAATTTGGAGCCTTCGTAGTTTATCCTTTTCGTTACAGCATTCGCATATAATATGAAATTTAGATAAATTTTTGGTACAATTTGGACATTTAGATTGGGTGTAGTCTATATATTTGTCATTTATAATTATTCCATATTTATTTAGCCTAATCTGTATAAAAAACTGTTTGATGTTAAAGGCTAGGTTTGTCAATGTATAGTTGTTATTCACTGGGTAATTTAAAATTGTTGTATACCAGCTTGTGTTTTCCCATTTTCGTATATCTTCAATGTCTTGAACAATGGAGTGCTCCATAGCTCTGTATATTATTTCTTTACTATATAGCTCCATATTGTATGTACGATCCAAAAACAGTTTAATAGAGAAACCGTATTTATTTACTATCTTCGATAGCTGAATTATGCAGCTTCGTCTTAAATCCGTCTCCCTTGACTTGTGGTATAATAAAAACAGTAATTTTGTTGTTATGTCTTCTGCCTTAATAATTTTTTGTCGAAACATTAAATATCTTTTTATTAATATAGTATTTAATCTGAATCTATTTGTTTCTAATCTTAAGGCGCTGCCCGGGATATTAAATTCTAGCTGGAATATCTTGCGTATAAATATATTCTGTAGTTTTTCAGTCATTAAATTTATCCATACTCCAAATTGGGGCAGCATAGCCCATTGAATTCATCACAAGCGAATTAAAAAGTTGAAACTGTGTTCCTAAGTTCTTTAGTTTAGCCTTGCAGAATAGACCAATTAAATTACTTATTACAATTTTTGCTTTTCTTTAGTGAATTTTTATAATGTTTCTCAAACGAGAGGTTAGATGTAAATGTTATTCCTAAAAATTTAATTTCCTTGACTATTTTCACTTCTTCTTTATTAATAAAAAAGGACACGTGCTTTTTGGATACATTACTACCATTTCTGAATATCATTATTGTTGATTTTTTTGGATTTATTTTAACTCTTAACTTTTTCAAGTATTCCAAGTGTTGAATCTTTCTACGGAGTGCAGCTGCAGTGAGAGCTACCAGCACAATGTCATCAGCATATGATATAGTATGTATAGTCTGATTTTCAATTTGAATTCCATCTTTGTCTTTTTTAAAGCAATTATTTAGATTAAATAAATAAAAGTTGAAAAGATACGGGGACAACGGATCTCCTTGTAATAGTCCTCTGTAGGTAATAAACGGTGTCCATATATTTGTATCCTGTTTAATGATTGTCTTATATTTTGCGAACAGCAGCCCTATTATTTTTATCAGTAGTTCATTTGCCTCATATCTCTTCATTTTATACTGTAGGTCTGTAATGCTAATCATATCGTATGCTTTTTCAAGATCCAAAAAAGGGCGAACACTTTATGTGTTTTCTTAAGCAACTGTATCTGGATTAGTGACAACAACACAAAGAGGGCTGTCTGGGTACCACCCCCTTCTACAAACGCGAATTGCGTTTCATTTCTATATTTATTAACGGCTGTCCAATGATTGAATTTACCAGCTAATACTGCAGTAAATACTTTCCGTAGACAAGACAAAAGAGCTATTGGTCTATAGTTGGTTGGGTCCTGTCTGTTCCCTTGTTTAAATATCATGGTAAAAATAATTTCGTTCCAATTGGCCGGTATTATACTGTAACGGTAGAAATGATTGAATTGTCTGGTTAAATATCGAATGATTCCTAGTGGCAGCATTTTGATCAGTGTATTAGGTATTGCGTCCGGTCCCGGTGTTGATTTGTCTTTAAGTTTTTTAATACAATTTTGAAGTTCTTCCGTCTTAATTATCTCGTCTTGACGGATTTCTGGCCTTGTCTTAGTTTCCATATATTTTTTACAAAAATTTTTCCGGTAGTTTTCTGAAAATTTATTGTAATATTTAAGCCAAATATTATATCCTATTCTAGCTGTATGTCCAAACCTGACTTTCTTTTACGAAAACTGTTGATTATCCTCCAAAAAACTCTCGAGTCTTTAGCTTCTGATAATTTCTTACTGATGTTTGAAAAATATAGTTTCTTTCTGGCTTTGATTAAATTATTATACATTTTCTTATACTTTAGATAATTCATTAGTGCTTTGCTGGTATTTGTTCTTCTGAAGGCCTGTAAACTCTTTTGTTTTTTAATTTTGTAGCTATAACATGTATTGTTATACCATTCGCATTTGAATGTTTTTTCATACCGCCGCATACAATTCTTGTACCAGTATTCTTCTAGTTTAGTTGTAAGACTCAGATAATTTTCTATTGGATCATTTTCTTTTTCCAAGGTTAACATCTCCCCAGTCATATGCTCAAAATCTTTTGACAATTTCCGTTTATTATAGGATGGTCTTAATTCCAAATTAATAGAGTGACGCTGTTCACAATTATTTGTCTTATTTCTTGTTTTTTGATATTTTACCAATTCCAACTGTATAGGAAAATGATCTGCAAGGTCATCCCACAGAACATTCATAGAATTACAGCACTTTATCATTTCTTCTGAACATATAAAGTAATCCACTATTGATTTCCCTTTTGGGGAAACAAAAGTAATTTCTGCAGGGGTATCTCCCCTCATCCTACCGTTCAGAATTACTAATTGGTTATTATGAAAGTATTTTCCCCCCTCTGTGCTTAACATTTTATCTTTGGATATTCTCTTGTTGGCTATATTTTCGAACGTCTGAAAAAATATGGTATCAGTGACTTCGCCAATACGTGCGTTTAGATCACCTCCTATTATCCATAGTTGTGTCAGAATCGACCATCTATCCAAAACTTTTTGCACTTCAGTTAGAATTGGTTTCTTCTCAATAGAGGGTGGTAAATATATTCCTACCACTCCCAAATATGTGTAAGTCCATCTCATTTTGATTTCATTCTCTAAATTTATTATAACAGCAATGACATAGTCCGATGTATATTGGAGAAAGATTTCACCCAATCTTTTCTTAATTAGTAACAGAATTCCACCCGACGGGCGACCAAACCTCTTTTTGCGTTGAGCATTGCTAATTATTACGCTATTGTCTTGTTCTAGATATTTTATTTCCATATCACTACATTTTAAAATCCAGGTTTCTAAAAATCCAATTATTTCATTTGAGTCCAGGAATTTTCTTATCGTAGTTTTGAATAATTTTTCTCTTAACCCTTGAATATTCCAAAAACTCATCAACACATTGTTTTTTTCTCTTGTTGAACTTCCTACTTTTTTCTCGCCCAGTTCAGTGTCTTTGGCTATCAATTCATCTCCATTCATTTTTCTATTGTTATTTTTTATATTATTCTCCATTTTCCGTTTTTTCTGTTATATTTAAGTTATCTTTTGTTTTTACTAATCTTATATTATATTTGTCTCTAAAAAATGATTCACCTGAATTATTTCTTTAGTGTTCAAATCGTATGTATACATTGTATTTTCTTTTATAAAATAGTCATCTCTTATTTTTATCCTGTTATCATCCGATTTCTCTCGTTTAATCTCTTTTTAGTAATAATTTTCTCCTGATCCTCGATCTCAAACATAAGTCCGTTGATATTATTATTTTTTTCTTTTCGTCCGTCATTTTAGATCTTGTTGTCCAGAATTTACTAAGAATTAGGTTTCTATCTTTAACCGATTCGGTCATAATCTTAATTACTTGGTTATGTTTTCTGTTTCCTAGTTGAATAAGACCCTCAATTTCTATACAGTTAAGTTCTAAGTTTTCTTTTATAAATTTTTTCAACTCTTCTACATATTCCGAGGTTTTGAATGGAAAATTAAATATTATTAGATTCTTCTTAGTCATCTCGTTTAACATTTTATCAGTTTTAAAATCCCCCATACCTTTTAACTTGCTATGCGAATCCGTTCTTTCTTCTAATGTATGAATTTTTTGGCACATATCTTTTATCTCTTCCTTGAGCTTTAAGTTTTCTTCGTTCATATTATTGATTTCGGCTCTCATGGAACGGATTTCGAAGTTCAGACGATCAAATTTGTCTTGGATCAATTCGTAGACTGATTTTAGTGAGTATTCAGGTTCAGTAGTGCTTGGTACTAGAAGATCTTCTGCCGGTTCAAAAAAGTCTTTGATCGTAGCATACCTCGGGATATCAGCAGTATTCTTGGAATGTTCCTCAATCAAGTATTCCTCTTCTGACATTTCGGTTGTCTGAATATTTTCTTCGATATCCGTTGTATGCTCTTTACGTGGTCTTCCTCGTCCCCTTTTTTGCATAACTTCTTGACTTGGTAACGGAGGAGATCGAGGAAGAGGACCGGGATTTAACTCTATACCAGCAATCATTAGTAAAATAATAATTAGTATTCGAGTTAGTGAAACATTTAAACTTCTTATTTCAGTTCTGCAGTTCATATTGTACTGTAAAACTTCCATGTCTGACGTCGCCATAACAGCTCAGCAGAAAAGTCACCAACACCTCCGCAGTCAGCAATATGATTTTATATTTGTCTTTGTGTTGTGTTACGTTCAACAACCAGTATAGTACCCAAAAATCTGTTTTCACCCTATATATTTTATATTGTCAAATCTCTTATATATATATATATATACTGTATACTTCTTTAAATACGAAATGTGTTGGTTAGTAATGAAATTTACTTTGTGCTTTTGTGAATTTAAATACAATATAATGAATTTCATCTGAAATATATATATATATATATATATATATATAAAAGATTTGACAATATAAAATGTATAGGGTGAAAACAGATTTTTGGGTACTATACTGGTGTATATATATATATATATAAATCATACAGATACAGAAATTATTTTGCAAATTTTATACTTGTAGTAAGTAATTGTAAACTTTCTATTGGAAAGTTTTACAGATTTTTATTATAAACTTTGAATGAATGGAAATAGATGAGTGGGAATCGTGCCTCCACTTATGTTAAACATATATAGTGCTGGAATTGGCTGCTAAGAGATAGCAGAGTTACGACTCCTCGGTCGTTTTTTCTTTAGAGGAACATCACTGCATATGTACTGATTTTCACAGATTTTATTGAACAATTTAATGATGTGGAACTGGCACAGGGTTACTTCCAACAAGATGAAGAAACCTGCAACGCATCAAGGAGTCAATTGCGGCAATCCGGAGCATTTTTTGACTGTGTCATCTCCAAGAAACTGTGGCGGCCACAGTCATCCGATCTTACGAGCTCGGACTTCTTTTTGTGGGGCTATTTTAAGGATAGAGTGTAACATAACAAACCCGCACGATTGATGTCTTAGAGCAGGGGTCGGTAATCTATGGCATGTGGGACGACTTTTGGTGGCACTCTGATTGAATAGAAATGTAGTAAGACTTAAAATGTATAATTAATAATTAAAATATAAGTAAAATTTATAGTTCAGTGCAGGCCGTGGTATATTTAAAAAAAAAAAAAATTTGTAGAATCATGTCGGCATCCGGAATAACACTAAGGATCGGCACAACACAGCTGAAAGGCTGCTGACCCTGTCTTAGAGGATAACATTAGGAATGAGATCCAAAATATTAATGATGCAACATTGAGACGCATTACCAACAAATGTAGTAACGCGTTAACATGTACTGTACCTAACAGAAGGCAGTAGTCTAATACTTGGTTGATTTTCTTTAGAAACGTAATTATTGTATGTACTGCGTATACTGGTCGATTGTCTCAAATTTTTCAGAAAACCCTATCTAACCTTTAAACCCCTATCTTTGAAAAACTGAATGAAATTGGCCCACTTTTAAAGCCAATTAATAGTTTAATTTAATGATTGTTAATTTTGGGATGCACCTTCTCAAGAGAAATGCAAAGAAGATACAGGTAAAGGGGGACGTTTAAACGTAAAGATTATTTTAGGGATGGTATGATGGTAAAAACTTAAAAATCCGTAATCTAATAGTCCTATCTAGTGTTATAACAGTTTGAAAACTTATAGATATCGATATATAATTAGAAAGACTTATCTTGTTCTAAATCCTTATACGATAAAGTTTTTTGCTAGTGCTCTCAAGTCTAGTATTTTTATAGGGTTTCTGGAAGAAAAGATACAAAATTTTTTCTGTTTTTATTACAAAAATTAAACATATATTTACTCTTTCCGTTCAATAGGGATTAAGAAGAATTTTTTTAATCATACCTGTCATGGATTTGGCCAGGCTCACAACGGGGACGGCCGAATGTTGAGACGAGACCGGACATCTCCAGGTCATCCCCGAAAAATTTCTGGGATTTTTCGACTATCCGGAGTTAATCTCGAGCCTTCCTAGATTGTGCAAATTAATTCGGTCTTCCGAACGTCATATAAATTAAACTGTTTAGTTCTTTTCAAAAAAGATAATTTAAAGGAATGCAAAACGCCTTTTTTTGAAGTTTAAAGAACTAGCCGTTTTGAAGATACCGAAGGGAATTTGTTTAAATGCTTCAATAGAATCTTTAATATTCTGTAAAAAAACGTTTCAATCTATTAAGCCATTTCAAATAAACTGAAAGTTCTTAAGTACATAAACTAATATTTTTCTTTCGACATCTGAAAAGAAAACTCTTAGATGTTAAAAAAAAGCATTAAACACATTATTTGGTTCAAAGCAAACTTAGCTGTATTATAAAATATATTTAAAACTTATACCAATAATAGAAATTAACTGAATAGCATGGATTGGATTGATGATATAAGGCAGCGATTCCCAATCGGGAGTACGCAAGTCCAAAAAGGTTGGGACCGCTGGTATAAGGCAACGCAACACATGGACGATCCGCCAAGGGAAGAGCATCTCCTGGGGACTTTTATGGGACCTGATCCCGATTTAGGTGTTAAACACGTGAAGAATACCGGAAAACACCAAGCGGCTGGGGAGGCGTAAACCCGTGACCATGTTCAGTGATTTTATCCACTCGGTCACTGGTAGACAGATTAATTGAATATATTAGCATCTTCAAATTTAAATATTTACGTCAAGTAATTAATAAAATTTATTAAAATATATAAATCAAGTTTTACTATAGTTAAGTTTGCTGACCTGCTTAGATTTTCATGAAAGTTGTCAAAACTAATATCACAAGGAAGAGTAGGAGGAAAGAAGAATGGAAGCCGGTGGAGAAGAAAATGGTTTAAGAATTCTGGATAGGTGTTGCGCTAATAAAAATGAATGGCGAAGTGTTATTCATCGAGTAATCCTCTAATTAAAAGTTAGCTTCATCATCGTCATCAAGTTTACACAAAAGTTTTCTCTCTCTCTCGAGAATGAATTGCACTTCATCTGTTTTTTCTCCTACGCTTCATCTAAGAGATGAATGTGCAAAAAAAAATCCAATGTAATAATCAAAAACAGGCATTTCGAAAATTTAATATATTAAAAAGATTCGAATCCGATCCAAGTTTTTATAATTTATTATGATAGAACGAATCCGGATGTTTTTCACTATTCTTCACTTCTATTGATCGATCCCATTGCGGACCAGACTGGTTAATAATTGGCAAAATTATCGCTGACTATGTTGCTCCTGTGCGTAATGTTATGGTATATAAATATATTCTAGTATAAATTTTTATTTGCCAAGTAATGATATATTTTAATGTAAATTATTAATAGAATGTGGATGTTTATTTCCAAGTTCTAAAACTTCATCTCTAGAATAAATAAGATAAATTATCTATTTCGTGAAAGGAGCATATTTATATTCATTAAACGAAATAAGCATGACATATCAATTTTCTTGAAATTTTATTTTATCTACAATAAATTTAAAAGTTAATTCTAAAGCATAATAAAATATTTTATTAATTTACGTCATTTTTAATTTATTTAATTTGCATTCTTTTTTAGGTTGTTGCTTTAAAGGAATAGAATTTTCTACTATTTTTGTATAAAAAAAAGTATGAAAACTTGTCAGACAAATTTAAATTTAAAAATACATTAAAATTTATATTTACTTGAATTATACTTTTTTAAAATATAAAAATACCTTCGATCAAAAAAGAATGCAAGAAGGATGTCGCAAATTGTCTTATTAAATTTATATATTTCATTTATTTATTTATTTTAACTATTAAAATTTAAAACTTTTTAAATATTTGATAAGAAATTTATATAAATACTTAATTTTATTTTTATAATATTTTAATCTGAGCACTTTTAAAAATTAGATAATTACTTTAATGCGTTTTATCAAGAGAAATCTATCTAAAATTGAGTTTGTTCGATTTTTTAAAAAAACATTTAAAGAATCCAAATTTAATTCTGTAATTGTGTACATTAAAAAATTTGATTTTTACAGGTAAATGTTAAAGTTTATTCTCTATCTTCCGTCTTTGAACCTGTCTCTTGTACAGTACATAATATATATATATACTTACTTTAGAATATATATATTTAAAGGAATTTAAGTCATTCTAATACATAAAAAATCAATAAACTTATGTACTTAAATATATTTTTATAACGTATAATTTAAAGATATACTCTATAACAATTTTTATTAAATCTTTGTATTGATTTATCAAGAAGAAGAATTTTTTTTTCGAGAAAGAATCCATTAAAAGTTTATATCTTCACTTTTCCAGTTATAAAAATAAAAAATAATCAATAAAAACAATCATTGGGGTGATTTTATTTAAATAATAATAATAATAATAATTAATATTTTGCAAATTTTAACAACAAATCAATTTATAATCCTTAAAATTGTAAAATTTATGCATACACAAACACGTATAGGCTAATATGTATATACACACACATGTATTAGACATTAAAAGATTAATGTTTTATATAAATAAAATCAAAATGTTCAATGCCCAAAAATTCAGTTAACCGTTTAATATTATTTCAAAATGGTTAAAACAGATGTGGAACAGATGCATATTGTTGTTCGCGATTCACTTGCGTCATTAAAAGCGACTTGATCGTGAATAATATGCAGCTGTATGTACAGTACGTGTATTAATATATGCAGTCTTTATATATACTCCCTCTTCGCCTCTCTCGGACCCTTTCTATGCTATATAATTTGGCTTACATAGGGTCTTAGAAGTGGATGATACCTAAGCTAGTCACAAATGTGCAGTTCTCCCTCTACGAAAACCATTAAATATATATGAATTTAAAAAAAATAATGCAAACGGGTTCTTCAATACATAATAGAATAAACTTCAATTTGGGTCTATCTATATCCAGGATCTGAGTCCAAAAATGTTGATTTTCTATCTAGTGTGAGTAGATCAGCGATGGCAAACTGGACGATTTCAATATACCTGCATTAAATGTTTAGAAAGTATCGGGTTTTTATAAATTAAAAAGTTAAATAAAGTAAAATTTGTAAACATTTTTTTAAGTACTCGAATTAAATACTTGACTTGCGATTTGGAGTTTACTAAAATTTCGAATTTACAGTTGACCCACCTCTGGAAAAAATTTACCATCTCTGTTCTAAACATTTGAAATAATTAACTACTTGTTGTATATATGAAAAGAATTACAGTATTAGGCATTAAAAAATTAGTCGTTTATATAAATAAATAGAATAAGATAAATTAGTTATAATTATACTATACAAGCGATTATTTCTTTTATTTTATTTTTATTAAATGATGCTCAAGCATTAGATTTTTAAAAAAATTTGCAATAATGAATAATAATTTTAAATATTAAAAAACTAATAAAATTATCTTTAATATTTTATCATTATTTTATTATACGTATTTTTATAGGAGAAATTTTTTATCGAACTGTCTTACTTGATCTTTCAATAGATGAACTTCTTAATTCAGTTCATAAAATTGCATTCTCCATAGATGAACTCCTTTCTTTTAAATATCCATCAAAAAATAATTAAAAATAGAATATATATTATATATATATATATATATATATAATTAAATATATTTTATTACGCATACACGTTACCGATTTCTTCACTTTTAGTTTCTCATAAAACCCAATGAAAAATTGTAACCCTCGTAAAAGTGTGTACTGATCACTTCCTACTCATTAAATCTCTGGAGAACTTAAAGATTTCTAATTACATAATGAACAAAAATATATCTTTCGACGTTGGAAATGTCATTATTTATGTTGAGGTGTAAGATTACCCTCAGTACTTGTATAAGTGATCGATAATAGCAACGGGTCAGCCTCGAAAGCTCTGTACCATTCGAATACAACTTATTGATCCTACGAAACTGTTTAGGATACAAAATTTTTCGTTAATGTGCAAACTTTATCGATTTTCAAATTAACGAAACAAGAATACAATATTATAAAGTTTTCTTCAGATATTGAAAATTATTAAATTACTATATGAAACTGTAATGTTGCGTATATATGCTATAATAAGTAATAGAACAAAAAATAATTTGTAGGAATCCTATAATTCTACGAATTCTTCCTTGGAAACGTATTCGTTTTTTGAAGAGTGTTCTTTATTATTTGTAGGAATCGCAGCAATTCTGGCAACAGTCTTGTTCTGTCCATTCACATACTGGAACACTAAAACAAGTCCACAGGACTGGTTTTAGTGTTCCAGTATGTGAATGAACAATATAACACCTATGAATCCTACGAAGTGAATCCTACGAACAATATATAACACTAAAACCAGTCCACAGGACTGGTTTTAGTGTTATATATTGTTCGTAGGATTTACAGGATTCCTGAAATCAAAAGAATTCTATGAATAATATATAATACTCAACGAATAATCCAAATAATATTTTAAAAGAAAAAATAGGATAGTTTCGAGAATTCCTTAAATCTTATCAATGTTGTCTTCTTCTATTAACAATATTTAAGGATAATAAATTCCTGCCAACAATATTCGTTACAACTTGTTATTATAAATTAAAAAAGTATGTAGATTTTAATTTTTTTAAATAAAAATAAAGGTCAACATATCTAGAACTACAATCTATAAAATTTTACGAGGAATAAAAAGATCTGTATTAAATTAAAATGGAAAAAAATTGCTAAAATAGTTTCATTCTTATTTCATAAATTTAGATTGAGTATAATTTAAAAAAAACTAAACTTAAATTAAATTTTAAATTAATTATTTAAAATAAAGTTTATATAAAAATAAATAAAACTTACTAAAATTTTATATATTTTTATATTTTAATTTAAACATGATAAATTATATTAAATTATTTACTAAAAACACCACATTATGAGCAAAAGGATTTCATGTTACTAAGAATATTTTTACTATAATTGAATTTTATATAAAATTTATGGTGAATTTTAAACTTTTTTTTCTTCTTAATTTAATTTAAACTTAATTTTGTCTATATATTTACCTGAAGTTTATAAAATAAGTAGTTAAATATATAAATATTTATGAAATTAATAAATTAAAGAGTGTGAATAGAAGAATATATATATATATATAATATATATTATATATATATATATATATTTATTTATTTATTTAATTTTTTAATTTTAAAGAATATTAAAAACTTAAAATTAAATTTTTATTTTTAAATTAAATGAAAATGTGTTTGTTTCATACATATTAAAACATACTTTAATGGAATATTTAATTAAATGTATTCAATATATTATAATTTTTTTCTTTATTAATTATTAATAAAATAATTTAATTTAATTTTAGATATATAAATTAAGAAGTAATAATAAAAGAAAATTAATTAAAAATAAACTAATTGACTTTTTTTTTATTTATTAAAAAATAAATATAGAGATCTTTAAATATAAATATATTACAATAAAATTATCAAAAAGTATCATAAATATCTATTTTATATTAATTTTAATAGAAAGAATTTAATATAGAATTCCTTTTAAAGAATTAACTCAAATTTATTTAAAATTGAGATCTATTAAAAGGCAATTTTTCTCTGTTTTTTTTAATGGGTGAATTAGAGAAAGTTTTGATTAGAGAAGTTCTTGTCTTTTACCTTATCTGTCTTAATGTCTTTAATCCTAAATGCATCCATTTCCTAATTATTACTTTCCTTTAATAGATAAAAAAGTTACTGATTGGGTTATGTGCATTTCTCCTTCTCATCATTATTGATTAAAACATTGTTCTCTAGCGTTTAAGCTTTCTGTTTATCTTTAATGAAAGGTTAATACATTTAAATTTTAATTTTAAAATTACCAGCACTTAAATGTTCTTGTATTTTCTTACAGATCATACTAAACTTCTCAGAAATTTGGAGCAAAGTGATGAGTCATTATATTAAAATATGTTACAACTTAATAATCCCTGAAACCATTTTGTGATGTTTTTAAAAGCCTTTATCAGCTTCCACTTAGGAATTGCTGATTGAAATCTGAAATTTTTCAATTTCTTTCTTGTTTTAGAAAACAGATTAACTAATATTACTATATTAATAATAACGATTAACTATATATGAACTTCCGATGCAATGCGGAAGTCATGTTATTTCAGTTCAAAATTTTCTCCTGTAAGGTGTTAGAAGATGATCGATATGACTCTATTGTTAAAGGAATTAGTTTCCTATCCAGATTCGAACACGAGCTCTCAGAACGGCAGATTGGTTCCTTTATAACTTCGACTATTCAATACAGAAATTAACAGTTACGAATGACAAATCATGTGATACCTGTATCGTTTTCTTATTGGATCAAAACAATTTGACATAATAGTAAACACTTCTGTCTAAAACTTACTATTGTGACTGAAATTGCATCGTGGACAATCATTTAAGTTATTATATAAAATTTCGTATAGGCTATTGTATCGTTTGAAAGTTTAGTTCATATAATTCGCGTAACACAAGTCTCTTAACAAGAAAGATGTAGACTAATTGTGTCATAGCTCCTGTTAGTTCATTTACGAGAGGGAATCTGCGATCTTTACGCCGCACGAGGCCTTTTATGGTTTCTATTTCCGTGTAAGATCTTGTGTCTTTTATTGCAATAAGCAGGGCTAATGGTTTTGTATAAAGAGGACTAGACTTATGTAAAAAGTTAAACAAACTACAGCTTATAAACATCACAATGCAAGAGTACATTTAGACCACCACTTTTAAATTTATTATTTGGAAATTTAAGATTATTTTATATGTTATAGTTTAGAGTCACAAGTTTAAACCGGGACCTGTGAATATAAAAATAAGTTTTTGGGCATCTGTTTTTCTTTATTTTTAATAAATTAATTAACTAAAAAGCAGCATATGAACAAGTAGGATGATATTTTTAATCAATTTACTTTATTAATTATTATAAGGTAGTTTATTTTATGCTTATGTACTGAAAACGTACATTTATGAAAGCTGCAAACAGGCTTATTACATTACTCTGAAATGAAATTTAGTCTTCTGATTAAGAAAAGTTTTTACCTCTGAGTTATTCGTTGCGTTAAAACTCGACAGATTCTTGAATCAGCCATAAATCTTCAAACTTTCACCGACTGTTGAAAAATAATAAATTTATACTCAGAGCTGTCAATAGAGGAAAACTAGGGACTTCTCCCCCATTCTGGACAAGTATTAGGGGCCCCGAACTGGTCCTACTCCTATAAATTAAATGTTAATTTTGCTAACAAAAAAAACTACAGCAACGAGTTGCTTACCTTTCCCGACATTTACAATTTGGTGGCGCCATCTGTTATGATATTTGATTAAGAAAACTTTTTTATATCTTTAACTATTATAAAATGGCAAATAGCTTAATTTTCAGAGTAGGGATGAGTTTTATAATAAAAAATATTGTAAATGCTAATAACAAGTCGTTATTAAATATGTTTTAAATTTGTTTGGAGTAACTTACAGAGACTGCAAATATCTTCTGTTTATATTAAACTTCTAAAAAGTAAAATGAAATTTCGTACGCAAGAATTGGTCTTAATTAAATCCAACAGCAAAAATTGTTTATCGGAAATTTTCAATTTAGTATAAATGACACAAATGGAAAGTGATTTATGAATCGAATAATTCCAATATTTATTACAGGGTAAAATTGATATTTTGTTACTCAAAACAATCTATTTCGATTGCCAGAAGTTTGATAAACATTGATATTTAGCAAAATTAACGTAAGTGAGGAATATCCTAGCAAAACAATGTCCGATGTTACGTTTATCGGAGCCGAAAAAGCATTGCCTATTCATGTGTTTTATTTAATTGTTAACCTGAAATATCACTACATGAAGAATATATGTCCACAGTTTCGGCCTTTACAGGAGATCCAGCTTATGTGAGGAACGGAATCCATATGAACTATCTTAGAATTGATTTCTAACCCGGATACTTTACTGTGTTCAATTTGTAAAACTTCCCAAAAAATGGTTGATTAGATAGTGTTATGGAACCTCAAAAGTGAGTTTGTTTTTTCTCTTGTCACTTTTTCTTTCAGAAAACGCAGTCAAATTCATAAAGTTGGATGGTCGTAAAGACTAATAGTCTTTTAAATCATGAAATTCAAAAAAATTTTTGGTATGTTTGGTGGTATGTGAAAACCTCTTTAATGCATCATTATTTTTAAGAGCCAAGTGAATTGTGTCTTAAGAATTTTGGAAATTTTCTTTCTCTTCCTTTATAAACATGGTAAATTTGAAAGCTTTTTATTGTGTAGTTTGATAGAAGAAATATCAGAGTAGATAAACTTAAATATAATTTTTATGCTACATGAAATTATAGGTACATCGGATAGTGAACAACTTATTAATAAAGTACATGAACTGCCTGAAGAAACTTTAAATACAATTAGCAAAAATGCTTTTTTTAAGTTTCAAAATTAAAGTTTTATTCTAGTTTTATCGTTTCAAGTGGCTATTTTTATGGTTAAGTTGACTAGCGACTCTATCATATATTTCAGTAGTCTTTCAGACAATTCAGATAACAAATGTAGTCAGGTGGATCGAAAAATGGATACCACACGAACTCAGTGAGAGAGACAAAATGCGTCGTTTGAAGGACTGCTATTCTTTGATTTTCCAGAATAAAAACGAAGATATATTTCCTCGTATTGTAATTTGCAATGAAAAATGAACATTCTATGACAACAGTCGACGTTTTGCGCAGCAGCTACATGCGGAAGAAGCACCGAAGTTGATCCTTCATCTACGCAAGGTTGTGGTATCTGTATGGGAAGGTAATCATTTTTCATTTATGCACGAAGTGAAACGCGTAATACTGAGAATTGCTATCAAAAAGTTGAAACAATTCATGATAAACTGTGCATTCAAGAGCAGGCTATGGTGAATAGATGCGAGGTGTTATTGTTCTACGACAACGCTAGTCTACATGTTGCAAAGAGATAAAAAAAATTAATCTGCAAAATTCTCCTTTATCCACCTTATTCTACAGAACTTTCGCCAATAAACCATTACATTTTTAAACATCTCGATAGTTTTTTGTGGATGAAAACTCTTCAGAACAGAGGACACTGTGAAATGTGCATTTGATAATTTTTCGGTAAATAAACGTTTAAAGTCAGAAACGAAAAATGAACATTTCATTTGCAATTAGCCACTATCAATGGTAATTGGTAAGTTTATTGTTTAAGTGAAAATTCTGTTACAGGGATAAAATAACAAGTGCATAAATAATAATACAATCATAAAATACTTTATAGTGAAATGAACTAGCCAATACAGTTACATCAACTTTAAAATTAAAGTCTGTCTCTTTTCTGGGTTATTTAAATAATACATTTGAAATCTGATTAAGTTATTTAACTTTGGAAGAAAATCTTGATATAAAATACTTGAAGCAAATTCACTTGTATTGACAATTTGTTAATTATATAATTTCATGTGTTTCATGTATAATTTCATATTAGAGATGTTCAGAGAGAGCATAAGTATATTAAATGGTCAATTGACTTTATTGTTTGAGTTATTTACATGATGTTTAAAACTATCGTTCCATGAAAATGTCACCCAAATAACTAACTTCGTTTACCAAAAGTGAGGGGTTATCATCTAAATATAAACTTTTCTCTGTTTCTGAAATTTAAACGTTATTCCGAAAAATAATAATTTATGCTTTTATAAAATATTTTATTAATAGCTATTTAAACATTATTTATTTAAGTGTTTTACTCTTTTCGCTTTGTGAGCGCAAAGAGGACCTTTTGTAAATTGAAAGAGATTTTTTTTCATATTCTTTTGTTTTAACCTGTGACAAACGTGATCAAACTCTCAAAATTTCTTGAAATTGTAGACACACTTCATTCTCATTGGTGAAAAAACCTTTAGAAGTAATCTAACTTTATTAGATATTTCCAATTCACATTTTCGATGTTTTGATATAACGAAGAGAGTTAAAATTTGGATTGGATTAGTGGAATAAAGCAGTGAAAACTTGGGAAAGTTTCCAAGGGAAAGCTGCCTCCCGGGAAGACTTTTTGTGGGCATCTGGCCCTGTTTAGGTGTTAGCCACGTCACATGTAAAGAAAAACCAAGAAAACTCCACGTGACTAGCTCGCTGATGAAGCACCAGTGTCCAGTAGGTAACTTTTAAAGTTGAAACATAAAGCTAGTATTTGTTCAGAGCGAATCGTTAAATCAATAGTTGATTTATCATTGCTTATTACGAGGGATATTGTGATTCTGTGGAAGAATCTATTCCAGAATCGAAACAAATATCGCAAGAAACAAACCGATACTGGAATTTATTCCAATGTGAAAAGGAAAGAATTGATTTTTAAATTGATTCTGTTTGGATTTTATTTTATTTATTGTTTTTGTAAAGAAATCTAGACATCATATACTGGCAAACATGAATTAATAAATAAACTTAAGACTAGTTCTCGCACTATCACTGAAAAAGGCTTTTCAAATTGCTTTTTTAATAACTTTTTTGTCTTTATAAGACATTACCCACTTTTGAAAGCAATCTTTCAGCAAACGCAGAGGTTGCCATTAAGGATAAATATTTTTGTTTCTTGCACAATCCAGAGAAGACTTTCCTCGTCTCAAACCAGAGTTCCAGTGGATTTACACTGCAACTGTATTGGTCAAGTGTACACTCATTCATCACTAGCAACGTTTTTTTTTTTCATTTCTGCCATGAGCTAGTTTCTTGCAGTAGCTCGAAAAATCGAATGAACAATATCCTTTTAGGCTTATAGCCTCACCTAAGTCAGCTTGGTTCTTCTTAGGCTTCAGATGTCTTTGCCATAAGTTATTGGGTCATTAGAATATAAGTTTTTGAAGCCAGGACCCAAGTGTGGTGAAAGAAATAGAAAACAAATCATTTATATTATTAAAAATATATTTTGCAGATGTAAAGAGTCAACGTTAATTTGTTTTAAACAACAATTTATCATCGGAATAATTTTAGAAATGGTCACAGTTTACTACTTAGCTCACAGATCATGCACTCCGTAGGCTTTAAAAAGATCATTTTTTTATCCCCTGCACGTTCAATATTTCAAGCGCTTTGGGGGCATAAATGCAGCTCTGAATGAGGCAGTTGGAACTTTATATAACTTTAGACCACGCCCATAACAGTAAAAAGGTCAAAAGAAACCAACGATCTATATGTGCCCCTTTGCTGAATCGTATATTCCCCTTTCGGGAGCTATATGATCAGCCTATCTAGAATTTTGAACACCCAAAAATAGGGTATAATTTAAAAGTGAAAAAATCCGGAATTATTTCTCAAAACAATACTGAAAATCAACTATTTTCTACTTTACTGCAGACGGCTAAAAGCTCATAAAACACGAGAACGCCATTGCACCAACTACTTCCGGGACGCGATCGGTGTCACGCTGCGCACTCTGTTGTCTATCACGTGTTTAAACGGTCGATAATGAAATATCAGGTAACTTCGCATTGCAACTCGTAGCCGAGTCTACTGACTGCTGTCACTCGTCGCCGGTTTACTGCTGCAACCAGACGCTTTTTACTTTCACTATTACAGGGGGAAAAAAACAAACGATGCGAAAATCCAACGCCGCAGTTTTTACTTCGTCACGACTTTCGTCCAAGCCCGAAAACACAATACGTAATGTTTGTATATCGCACATCAGTCTCGGCAAAAAATACAATAAGAAATACGCAATCGACAGGATTCGACCCTGTGCGCCTTAACCACTCGACCGCCACATAAATTATGAACCTTCTCATCTACATCACATTACTTCTATTATTTCGTGAGAAAACAGCCCCGCTTTCAATCCTTTCTCGCCCAGCACTTTCCAACGGAATTTTTATAATTGTTCTTATGATTCATGTAAACGCAACATTCTTCTGTATTCTTTCTCTTACTGCATGACAATTTAAATGCGCCTTTCGTACTTTAATCGCTTTAATCGAAAATCAAATTTAATATAAAGGGATCAGAAAGCGAAACGATATGTTGTTCTATTTAATTTGCTTATTATTATTACTATTCGATTCTGCAAATCGACCGAACACTTTGCTTTCAGATAACATAGACAAATGTTGATGTTAGTAAAGCAAGTCACAATTTTGTCCATCAATTTTCAATATATTTTACTATTGATCGGAAAAACCTCTTAGCGTAATGCGAATTCTGCACTCGGCGTTTATAAGAAAACATTGCAGCTTTTTCATTGAAGACTTAGCGAAATTACACGTATTCCACGAAAATCGATTAGCAATGTCTATAAGAGCCATAACGCTCTGGGCAAATATCCGTTACTCAACATAAATAAACGTTCACGATGTCAGAATAGCATTTCATTTCTAAAAACAAAGACTTCAGCCAAATTCAACAAAATCTGAAATAAAGCAAATGCATAAAAAAAGTATCGCCCGAACAGGGACTCGAACCCTGGACCGTTAGGTTAAAAGCCTAACGCTCTACCGACTGAGCTATCCGGGCTCGGTCAGTGGAGCGAGCATATACTTTATATCGTAGTTATCGCGAGGTTTTCCGACGTTAGCACGCATCTAGATATTAGATGCGTGCTTCTATAGAGACACCACGACGACTTTTCTCATATTTTCCACTGATTTGAAATGCATGCGGTTTCTATTTGTCCCACAATCGGCGCGAGTTGTATCTCATACGCGTTTGCGAGAACGCCCGAAGGAAAGAGACTGCTGTACTCGAAATCGAAAATGCAACGTCTGACTTTAGCACATTCAACCACGTACAAAAGCTATTTACACCGATGCCCACACTGTTTTGCTTTGTGACGGCATTAAAAAAAAAAACTTGGCCATTGACCAAACTGCGACCGCACACCGCGATATTAGAAACAAAAGAGAAAAGTAAATACAAAATAAAATAATATAAAATTACTTACTCGGACATTCAGTCGATAGGATTCGAACCTGTGCGGGAAAATCCAAGTCTGTTGCCTTAACCAACCGACCACGACTGCATACAATCCCGGGTCCAAATTCCCTGTCTGCCTATCATTCACACGGATGTTTGTACTCGCACAAATATATTCTACTCTTTTGCAGATGAGGTTCTCCTTCAAATTCGCTTCCAAAACGACAGGTTTTCAACTGCAGTTCGTTGACCTGGCGAATGTACAGGCTATTCAAAGTAACACTGATATTTCATTATTTCTTCACCCCCCTGAAATTTTCATGTAATTCAAAGTTCATATTTTTCACACTTCGTATATCGGTTGTCAACTGCACTGATATGAAATGCCCATTTAGTTAACAAGCAGGCAGATTCCGGGGCGCTATATTTGACGAAGGATCACATGTAGAACATTGGTTCCTTTTTCACTTTTTTTCTCCGATAGGTATGGTCTACAGCTCTGATAAGGACCCAGTCGTTTCATTCATAACTACATTTGTACCCTTTGGTGTCATTCCACAAGATTGAATAGGGAGACTGTGGTAGATTGGAACACGGGGTATGTTGAAATATTCGCGTCATTTCTCTGTGCATGCAATGAAATGCATCATTCTGTTACGTGCGTTTCAGGATGGGGTTTGCTGATGTAATGGTGAGCGTGGCGGCAAAAGCATTGTAGTTTGCAGGTTTTCGTGATTTCCGGGTAGGAAGTAACTTTTTACTTTCCCGGCTGTTATAATAAACGGAAAGTATGGCAAACTCGCAAAAAATGACCGCCGGAGATCCGGCAAGAAAAGGTGTCCTAAGTCGAATAATCTAAAAAAAAATAGATTTTTACATTTTTGGTCTTTGGACATCTTGAAACGTCGAGAAATGCAAAACAATTCGAGGGTAATTTCTGCATGTATGGATGCTAGTGTGTGGGGAGCACGATTTTGTTCACCCTGTTTGAAGCTTAATAATTCCCGTGCTTTTTGTCCAAAATTTCTGAAATTTTGCAAGGAAGTTTGTTTATTGGAGAAATTGATACTATTAAATTTTGGTTGTTAAAGGTCGAGGAGTGGAGAGACAATGGGGGTCGTGTCTAAATCCAATAAATTCGGACTTAATGACGATTTTATTCATTATTAGCATTTACAAATTTTTATAAAACTCGTCCTTAACCTGAAAATTAAGTTTTTTGCCATTTTATAATAGTTAAAAATATAAAAACTTTTTAAATAAAATATCATAACAAATAGCACCACTAAAATTTTAAATGTTGCCGAGAAAGTTCAGCAAGTCGTTGCTGGTATATTTGTTAGAATTGTCAAGGCAAACCTAAGTTGAAACTGTTCCAATACGCCCCGTATTTGTGATGTATTTAAAATCTATAAATTTGCTGTTTCTCAGGATAATACGAAACTATAAAAGAAAACCCAATAGAAGAGAAATGAGTAAAGAGAAGATGTTGGATGAAGTTAGAAGTGTTTTGAAATAGAATGAATCTGTTCATGTTGTGGCAGAGACTAGTAACATACCACATGTGACTATACAGATACGTGCAGAAATCTGAGAAGTATATGAGTAAGTAGGCTACATTAAAAATACTTTATATACTTTATAAATATTTAAATATATTATTTTTAGTTTCTCTCTGTTTAAAATTCTCAATTCTCTATTTAAAATTTATAATATTTAAGAAAATAATTAATAAATAATCTTTTTTTTTGCGTGTATGAATATGAAAGATGAGATGTGCATCTGCAGCATCATTTACTCTTCTCGCATCAACGCTTTTTAAAATTAATATATCTAATGTTTAATGATGTATACATCGATGATAACTGAGTGTGAATAATTTAAGATTTTTCTTAATAAATTTTAATAATATTCCTTCTTAAAATATCACTTCACTAGAAGGTTCACTTATTATACAATCAATTTTGATAAAGAAAATAATAATATATTAACTCTATATCATAATTTTTCTCTTCTTTTATTGAATTAATTTTATCATGATAAAATATTATTAAAATACTGTTTATTCTTTTTTAATTTAAATTTTTATTAATTTAATTTTATAAAATTAATTTAAAATTTTTAAATTAAAGAAATCCTGACAGTGATAAACGACTGTTATAAAGATTAATATTAAAGTCTTCAAATTTACATTAATTTAAAATATATTTTATAATATTTTAAATATACAAAATTCCATTACATTTAATTTCTTTTCCTTAAGATTTACTTTAAGATATTTTTTAAAAATTTATTTGATTTTTCTCGTTTTTTAAATTCAAGTAAACAAAGTACGTGGAAACAAAATTTGATAAAGAAAAATATAATAAAGGAATTATTGTATTTTTTTAAATTTTGGAACACTTTGTAAATAAAATTTTGTGTAAAAAAAATAAATTTTCTTGTGTTTTCTTGTGTTTATTCGTATGATGCGTTATAAAAGCTTGGAAAAATTATATGTAAATTTATGTCAGATATTTTTAATGTCATACACTTAAATAATATTCCTTTCTTTTTCTCTTGTTTTCTGTATATTTTCGTTTGAAGTTCTTTCATTCTATGTTTTCCTTTATGCCATGTAAGTTTTCATCTAAAGTTCCTTCACCTTTTACTACATACAGGCTTTCCTTTCATTTAAGTCAATTTCTAGTGTTTTCTGTAACTTTTTGTGTACAATTTGTTTATTCTCATTAATTTTTAAAATGTTTTTTAGACATTTCTCCCGTTATTCTACATTTTTATATAAAGTTCTTCCAGACTAATGAATTAACCTGTTGTTTTGTATAATTGTTTTTCGAATTGTAACTCATCTCGGCTCTTACGAGATTTTATCAAAATTCTTCCATTCTTTCGAACTCACATTTAAAATTCTTCCACAATGTGAACTTTCTTCTGATTTCATGTCTTCATCTGAAAGTTTTCGGTTTTTTCAGTGTTGGAAGCTTCCTTCATATTGTTTATACTGACTTTTCATCACAATTAGATCAACTTCTTCATATAATATTAACTTTAAACAAATTATTTATAATTTTATGTTTGGTTTTATGAAAATTCTTGAAAGTTGCCTATTAAACATTGTATATTTGTAAAGTATTTATTTTGCTTAAATCGTTAGAAGAATTTTATCTCGGTTTTATATGAGATATTTTTTGACATTAAATACTGAAAATTCTTTTATTCTTTTAAGTTTTCTTGTTTGTTGTAAATTTCCATATAAACTTTTTCATTTGTCAGTGCTTCACCTTAAATTTTCTGATATTTTTCCATTCGTGTATCACTTGTAGACGTACAATAGAAGAGAATGTCTTCCACTCGTTATTCTCTTCCGATTTTGGAAAACTTTTAGTTGTTAACCTTACAATAATGGATGTAGAAAGCGTACAAACTCTAATTGAATCCGGTTGATATTTACTTTATCTTCCAGCTTGAGATCAATGATATTTCGCAGGTGAATTGAATAACAGAGGAAATGAACAGAGTCCTTGTTGCTGATGTTAGTTATGAAATTAGACGATTTCTTAGATGCAGTACGTCCCCATCTGGATCTTCTCCCATAAACACGTGTATCTAGTTCAGACTTCTCACTTGGAACCACACCATCTGCTTCGTTATCCGGACGTATTCCCTGCTGAGAAAACACCAACTAATTAAAAGTAAAATTCTTTCAAGCTTTTATAACGCATTATACCAATAGGTAAATATATTTAATATATATATATTATTAAATCATATATAAAAGAATTACTGGCATATTTAGAAATATCTAAGATATGGAAATATTGAATTTTCAGTTTCTAACCAATCAATTCATTACATATAAATTGAGAAAGTGGCACTTGACTTGAGTTTTTAACAATTCTAAGTATTAAACGATGAAAACTTACCAATAACCGTATTGTTTGTAAACATATTTTGAGTGTACAGCTGCCATTTTATAATAATTAATAATATAAAAAGTTTTTATTAATAAAATCTCGTAACAGCTGGTGCCATACACAACTTTGTGCTAATGTGTCTTAGTGTTTATCGCCGGGAATGTTATGCAACTCATTGCTGGATTTTTTCTTTATTAGTTTATTTAGTTATGCAGGCTTCATGTACTTGCCTTTATGTATTTATATCTTCGTCATTTAACTTGTTTTTGTCTGTTGCATATTTATTTATTTATTTATTTATTTTGCTTTTTATCGACATATGGTACAAATTTCTTAATAGAATCTTATGCCAAAAGGACAATAAATAATTAACTAACTAATTAAGCAATAAGGTTAAAGTCTTACAGGATTTTTAATTATCGTTCAACAAATTTAGTTAGAAGACGTTCCTCATTTATAAGAAATGCTTAATTAAATTTTCTCTACTTCTATCGAATTAAATTATCCTAAATTTATTGTATTGAATGAAGTTTTGTTCGATGTATAATTGTTAATTTATCGTTTGAAATTCTATTAAAATTATTTTCTCTACAAATTACTATGACATTTTATTATGTTTTACTATTTTCCAACTGCATTAATTTATATTCAAGAGAATTTATTAAATTTTCTTTCATTTCTTTCATCGAAAAATACAAAAATAAACGATTTTTAAAATGAACTTTTACTAGTTTTAAACATTATTATTCATGTGAATACATGAGATAATTGTATATAATCGTTCATTTTTAATTTAAAAAATGAGATACGTCTCATAAATTTAAAAAAATAATACTTTTATGATCGAAAAAGCTATAAAATATGCGAAAATAATGTTTAAGAAGGCGAAAACTGAGATAAAAAAGAACACCATCTTTAGAAAATTTTCGTGGCATCTTTACATATTTATGAAACAAACAACAATGCTGTATAAATGATGAAAAAATTGATGTTAAAAGAGTGTTTTCTGGTAAGAAAAAAATGAAAAAAGATATTGATGAGGATGGAAAACGTCGAGAAACACAACAAAATTACGACTGTATAGACGATTTAAAAAAAACACACACAAAAGTGATAATAAGAAAAACCAAACTGACTAATATATATTTTTAAAAATTTTAATTACGTGTGTCCAACATAAATTAATGAATTATTGAAGTAATTAATCATATTTTAAATCATGTTTCACAATACAAAATACGATTAACTGACTTTTGAGGAGCCACCCTACATGATAGACGTTACTCAATTATTATCTTATAATTATTTTAAAATTTATATTGTTATTTTTTTAAAAAAAAAAAAATCATTTTATAACAAGAAAATGTAATATTTTTAATGTTTTTTCTTAGTTGAAAAATTATATAAGATTTTTCGTGTGATGTTACTATGGCAACATGTTTGAATGCAGTCATTCAGGTGATGAGAATTGTCAAGGGATGAGCATTCCCATCACTAAAATGATTTTTCCACCAAAAGAAAAATAAATAAAAAAAAAGAAATAACGTTACAACTTCTCTTTTCAAAGTAAAGAAAATTATTATTTTTCTTTTTTTAACTGCAAGAAAATAAAAACAAAAAAATGAAAAAAGAAAATTACATGTAAGTAAATCGATAAAATTTCCGTTTCTTATTATGTTTGTTTATTTTTCTTGTCTGTAAGTATTGAAAACTAAAGATATATATAACTGTAAGAAAGTGATAACATTTTTTGAAATGAGAATATAAGATCACGCAGCAGGGATGCTGTAACGGTGGAAGAAAATAAGATATTGCTTTCTATTTTGGCAATATCACTTAATAAAACTTACATTGGAGACGTATTGAAAGCAAAATTTCATTCGTTTCCTCTTTCATCATTTATCTTTAATGTGCGATACAACATAATTGAAGTAAACCAATGTTTCATTCGTACTGAAATAACAGAGTATTTTGCTATCTAGATATATATCAGCTCGTGTATAACTCTTATACTTAGGTAACAGTTCATTTAAAACATACAAAGCCTACTTATACTAGATAAGGGCTTAAATTTACAAAGATAAATTGCTTATCTTCATTACATTCAGCTAGATTACAATTCAAACGTCTTAAAACTTCCAATTACTTTCATTTGTTTTATCGAACAAAAGCTTTGAATTAATTTATTTTTCTACCTTAATAAAAAATAGAATAGTGACGAAGTATGTAAATTAAACATTCACAAGAACTAAGAACAAAACAACACTAAGATTAAACGTAGATACGCTAATTTCCACAGAGTTATCCCATTTATCTAGCATGTTCCATCCGAATCTATTCGATTAATAAATATCCTTTAGGTTAATTATGGAAAATTCAATTCCGCATCTAGATTATAGTATCATAAACCAATACCTTTGGTAAACTTTAATTAAAACACAACGAACAGGTGCATATTGCCTGTGACCTTAACCCAAAATATCGATTCATCTTCTTTATCATTAACAAATTCGTTTAACGCTTTAATCAGAACAATAACTAAGTGTAATAAGAATCAAATTAATAATTGAATTGTTTTAATTATTAATTTTAATTAATTAATTAATTTTTTAATTAAATATGTAAAATGATCATACGAAGCTTTGAAGTATCTTTCACAAATAATGTCATTGATAAAATGCTTCTATCATTTAATCCAATTTAAATATTTAAACATTATTTTCACTCAATAAAACTCCAGAGACTTTAAATGCTTTTCAATTTAATGAGTTTTAAATTATATAATGTGTTTATTATAATTAAAAGTTTGATATAATTGCGTTTGGTTTTTTATACCAAAAATTAAACATTCAAATTCTAATTTTAATGCAAACAATCCACCTCCAGAGAATTTCTATTCTTTCTAGTTATACTTTTTAAATTCTAGAAACAATTAATTAAAAAACGATAAATTAAAATACTTTATAAAATATAAGATAAATTCATCAGTGTTAAAAGAGGGAGGAATATGCTTAAAAATTGACCTGTATGCATCTTCTTCACACACCTATAGAGCATTAAAAGGAATCTCTAAAGTATATTATCAGTCTTAAATGCCATATAATAGGACCTTTATTATAATTTATTTAATCTACATTAGGTTCTGATTATTTTACTTCCTTCCTTGAATAAATATCTCATAAGATTTAATATTTTATAATGAAAATTTATAGACTATCGTTTCTAACTTCAATTATATTTATTATATTTGTAAAATTTTACTTAGAAAATTGATGTCTACTGAGTTATTTCGGTGAAAATATTCTAAACAATTCACGAAGTTTTAATAAGTATTTCAGAACGTGTACTTTTTATTTAATTCTATTTAAATGATAAAATAAATCTTTAAATTGTAAATTTTCCGAACATTTCTTCTTGATTTTCTTACGAAAGATCAAATATAAATTTATTGATTATATTTGATTTTGCACATCAAAACGAATAGTAAAAGGCATTTTATGAAGATATCCACTTATAAAAGAAGACAGAAATTCTCAATTTTTATGGTTATTTTTTCTGTCTCTATTACTATTTTTCGCTGTTTTTGTTTCTCGAACTTGACAGCTTGTCTGAGAACGAATCTGACTTGTCACTTTCTAGAAACTCTCTCTATTTGGCAATTCTCATTTCAGCTTCAATTGCTACATTTCTATTCCAATAAATTCAATGCTTATAAACGTAAAATGGGATTATATTTTAAAGACATTTCTCCATTTATATATATATATTAACATTATTTAAATACAGTTTAAAAATCAATATTGTTTTTTTTCTTATTAGAATTTTATTTAAAATGATAACCAATTAAAATTTAGACGAAAATAAATAGCTAATTCTCATTAAATTTTCATGTAGAAGTATGTTCAACGACTAAAAATATTCTAATTTCCATCTCAAAACCCTTCCAGTTTGTTTGATATTCATTAAACAAACTGGGACGGACAAACAAGCAAATTATTATTATATCCAACGTTTATTTGCTAAATTAATTTGTATTACATATATAATTCGACCGCAATAATAGACTATATCTCAGTAGACTTTATGAGTCAATATATGCTCCTAGACTGTGACAAACAATAGATGAAGCCTTATCCACTTCACATATCATGATTCTCGCATCATTAACCTTTAAAGTATCAAGAAAAAAATAAGATAAGTTAAAATATTTTCTGATATTAAGTAGAATATCGATCTTTCTTCAATTTTAAACGAATTTTATCAATAATCTACCAAAGATCTATCCGTCAAATTCACATGTCGATAAACACGTAACTAATCTTTATCAAAATTTCAAGTGGATAATGTTAATATTTTCTGGTTATTAAGTCGTTTAAAATATCAATATTTTTATAATGTAAATATGAATTTTTAAAGCAAAATTTATTATATTAAAAAATCAATCAGTTCAACACCTCTTTAAAGTCAATATTTAACGTTAATATATTTATTTCTAGCATCGAAAATCATATATTCCAACTTTCCAAATTTATTTATTTATTTATTCTAGAAATAAATTGTTCCAGAGTAAGAAAATTTTAGGAAGGAACCTTGTTAAAGTTTTTAATATTGCAATTTTAAACTACTTTTTCGATATAAGTATATTTTTTAATATAAAAATTGCTTGTTATTTCGATTGGAATTAATCAATATCACATTTCCAAATACGTTTTCTCAGCTTTAATATTTTATTAAATGATATAAATAATGATTACTATAATATTTAAAACCTAAATCAAGAATTCCTGATAAATATGTTCGTTACTAGCGCCTTCAAGAAGTTACTTTTAGTTGAGAATTTTCTTAAATAATTTTAAATTCTAATTAATATCAAACCCTATACTTTATTGCCTAAGAATAGGGTTTAATATCTATGAAATTTATTGATATAAACATTTTTTTCTTTAATTATTTAAATACAACATGTAAAAATATTTTAAATATTTTATTCTATTTTCTCAACTAAAAATAAATAAAATACTCATAAATTCCCCCCTTAAACAAACTAAAATAATTAAAGAATCATATATTCAGTAAGTCTCTTTCTTCACTTATATTTTATCGGTTTTAATACACAGGGAAACAGTTTTTATTTTATTATATAAATAAGTAAAATATTTATGCATTTATCTTTGAAACTTTTGCCCGGAAAGTCTTATTTATCTTCAATGTTTTTCCTTCACGAATCAATTTTTGTTGGATCTCATCTTTCAGCATCCCTGTGTACTGTTTGACTTTTCTTCTCACTCTACTAAGCTGTAAGCTTTTATCTATCTAAACACATCGAAATCTCTAACTGCACCACTCTATTTTCTACTTACTTTATGAAATTAAGTCGTGTCTTAAAGGAAATCTTTGCAAAACTTTCCCAAACACTACATTTTTTATGCTCTTTTTCCTCTTTCATTCGCACTAAACTTTTCATCTCATTCTTAATCATCAGTTCTTTCTTCTTTTTTGCCATTTTCTTTTTCATTTATTCTTTAATATCCTGCAAAAGAAAAGCCTAAAATTCCCCTCTTTATACTAACTAAAAGTATATACGCATTTTATATATTATATAAATTCATTAATGTATAAAATATGTGGAGATAGCTGCTTAACACTAAAATAAATATAATTCTGTCGACTTTATAATTGCATTTAAGCAGTAATTATTAAGCTTTTAAACTTGTGAAAAATGAATGAATAACATATTTTAAAACAATATTTTTTATCAGTTGCGGTTAGATATGAAGTTTGACAGGAGCAAAACTGAAAGGAAGAAGATTGATTCATTGAACCGTGACGTGGAAAAAGTTATTAAGAAAACTTGAAGTAAAGGAAGAAGTAATATATCAATATTGGATCAAATAAATCTCGATTTTTCTCTTGATTTCTCAGCAATCAGAAACCAAAATATTTTGAAACTGTAATATGAATATAAGAATTAAATTAAGGAAACGATTATCTTGGAGGAGGGGAGGAGAGGAAGAGAAATGCATAAATTAAATGGATAATGACGTTCATACTTAGAAGCTATCTTTAAAAAAATTATATTTTGAATCAGTTAACAGTTAAAAGTTTCCGAAATATTTTAATTTCTGACACTATAACTATCAACTATGTGCTAATTTTTAATATATAATAGAAAGATTTTTATCGGAGACTATAATTGTTTACACATAGATATAAAAACGTGTAGATATTAATTAATAACTTAAAACTTAAAAGATCGTGTTAAAAAACCAAAAACTATTATTTAAATTATGATATCGATTGTCTGTTTTCATAAAAATACTATTTACAATGTAGGAGACTCAAGACGGATGAGATGAGACTCTGGCCAGTTACAAATGTCACCTGTTTCAGAAAGCCATAAAAACACATGAATAAAATCAATAAAAAACAGATTTTTTCATCATTTATCAAAAGAAAATATACTTTATATTACTTCTATATCTAGTTTTTTTACACAAAAGGCTGAATTTCAGGACCGCCTAAAAAGTGGTCCCGCAGCTTCCTCTATCTGGGATTGATAATGTATATTTTAAGAAAAATTCGATTAAACATCAAAATAATCAGGTAACGGTAATTGGATTTACTAAAACAGAGGAAAGGAAATGAAGAAAAAAAATTGAAGTTCTTGATTTCCTTAACTAAGTTTCAGTATCTTTCATAATGAAGGAAACTTCTTGGTAGCAAAGTTTCTTTCATTCATTAAATTCTTGGAAAAATCTCATTATGTAAAAGTGATGGCAAATTTCCATTTAAACTATGGGAAAAATGAAAAGTTATTTAACTAAATGACTTCTGTACGTGACGTAATTTATTGTCATTTATTGATTCGTATAAACATTATCGATTTTTCTGTAAACTCAATTCCAAAAACGCACTCCACTTTCATAAGATAAGTCATTTTTTCGAGCTTTACAATAAATTTAATGTAATTACAATTTTTAAAATTCATTTAATACTAATCAATTCAATTATAAGAATTATTTATTCATTAAAATGTTACTTAGTTCTATGAGACAACAGTCTATAAAATGAATGTTATTTATAATTAAAATACCATTATTGATTATTCTATGCTTTAATAATTATAATTATCTTGATTTTAGATGCATTTGGAATAAATATTCTAATAATTTTATAAATAATAGTTAGGTAAACATATTACGTTCTCTGCTGCTGATGATGATGATAGTCAGGGCCTGAGTTAGACTATTTAATCCCTTAAAGTATAACATATAAGACGACCTTTCCCATCAGCTAATAAATTAAAAAAAAAACACACACACAAGGCCCTAAAACGTACCATAGTAGCTTGTGGCCCTAGAAGCTATAATTTGTTTAATTCACACGTAAATGATAGTAATGGTAGGGGCAGTATGGTCATATGATAATAGTGGTATAATGATAATGGAGTGGCAGGGTGGTAGTGGTGATGATGTTTTATGTATTATTACTAATATATGTCAATGGTATACACGATAACATTAAAATTTCCTTATTTAATTCTCAGTATTTCTTTACTTGTTCAAACAAATCTCTTTTGAATTTTTTAGATAGAGTTGTGAATCACTAGTCATGTTTTCTTTTCTTTTTGAGAGAGACTTGGAACAAACAAACACCATGGGGCAATCATTTCAAGAAGATTTATGATTCAAAAATCACATCCTTCCTATAAAAAGAAACTTTAAATGTTTTTCAAGACTTCTTTAACTGATTGGAACGTTACACAATAGTCAGATTTTTAGATTGATGTCCTTATTTCAACAATGGTCCAATGCATAAAATAATAATAATAATAATTCTCTCAACAAAAAAAAACGTGAAGAGTTTTGAAAAACATTTTAAGATTATATATTTCTACTTGAATATTTTTCCTTACTACATAATAATATTATATTTTATAAAGTTTTATGATTTATTAAAGTGAAATACATTTTTATTTCTTTCATTTTTTTACGTTTAGAACTTTAAAAATGTATTATTCGTTCTTAAATATACTTAAAATATATTTATTCAGATCTCTATTTTAAATACGGAATTTTCCATACAAAAATTTCGTCACTATTTTCCACAATACAGAAAAAATTCGCCTTTGTTTAGGATATTTGATCCTATAAAACGTAAATTTGTAAAAAATGTATATTTAAAGGTAGTTTTTTCTTTGAAATTTTACTGATATTTCTAAAAATATTCAAGTTTAAATTGATGTCAAGTCAAATCTGAGTTGTAAAGAATAAATAAAATAACATTCTTTTAGTGATTAAAATATATTCACGAATATATATATATAATATATATATATATATATATTTATTATTAGCCATTTTCAAAATATTTTCAAGAATTTATAAATATTTGCAGAAACTTATTCAATAACGATCAAAAATTATTATGACATCGTCACAATGCCGGGCTGCAATTTTTATTTATATTTTTAATTTATTTAATTTAAAATATTTCAAATTAGTAGTGTCTTACCCCTATACATTAGAGAGGTTGCGGCCGACGTTTTGAGCCCAAAACGTGAACGTCGGACGTCGAGCGCCGCCATCTGGCAATTCTAGAAGGTTGATAATGGCGTTCGCTACGTCTAGTATGGCGAGTAAAAGTTCGGCCTAAACTTCTTCATTTTTTTGTGTTTGGAGTTAAAATTATGACGTATTTCTTTTAAATAATAATTATTTAAGCATTTATGAATAATCTTGTAAAGAAACAGGCGATTTTAATCCAGAAATTATTTAATTATTCAATTTTTTTGCAAGTGATGTGAAGTGCCTATAGAATTTACATATATTTGTGTTCATAATAGCTTATCATAATTCTGTAGGAGTAGATTTGTTCTTTCACAGCATCTTCTACCATCAACAGCGTAATACGTTTGTAAATTTTCTAAAAATATCTTCTTGAGCTGCTTTCGGATTTACATAAGCCACTACTTCCCTCAACAAAAGTATGAGGTAGTCCTATCGTACGGTAGGAGACACGACGCTAATTAAAAATAATTATTTAGTGTTATTAAACATCCTATAAATACTTTAAAATATTTTAATTTGTTTATTTACCTTCGCTAGTAACATTAGTCGTTGTCAAACGTGTTCCGCCATTTTTCAACAATATCTCATGAGTCAGTGCGCGACATGAACGTGTGGCGCAACGTGTTTTACTTGGAATTCAAACGTCAAACGTGTACTTCTGCTTACCGTACAAGTTTAACGTTTGAACTTCGGCCGCAACCTCTCTATTATACTTTTCCTGATAACAATAGAGTCATGCTGGTCATCTACATAATTCTATTCTGGGAAAAATTTTTGAATTAAAATCATGTGACGTCCGGTCTACACCGATAGCTCGTAATCGGGCCTCTTGCTCTTAATCTTTCCACATCTTGTCTCGACTTTCATTTATTTACCACCATTCTCGAGATTAAAAAAAGACAGACAGACAAACAGACGGACGACAGTAAGAATTTATAGGTCTACAATTTTTTCAAAATTGCAACCCAATTACTGACAAATATTATTTTAGCATCAATATTCCTGATTTAATTATCGTCAATAATCAATAATTTTCATCGAATTATCATTGTTTTTTTGTCTGGAAGAGTCAGGTTTTTTTTCTGAAATCAAATTAATTTGTGAATAAAATGCATTGGTAGCTTTAAAACATCTTAATTATACTGTATTTAAAATATTCAGCGTAGTGTAATGTAATAAGAGAATTTTATCATATTAACGAATATATTTGACATACTTTCAAGATAAATAGCTTTGTTATTTTAGTTTCAAATTTTCTTCCTCTATTGTACACAATTTAAAGAATTTTTAAAATATTTTAGATTGGTCACTTGATATGGTAAACCCTTACGTAAGATAACCTTTGTAGTCATAGTCATATAAATACTATAATATAAAAGGGTTAGAAATACGAATAATCTAATAATAAGTCACTTATTAAATGATCTGTACTTTTTCATTGGACCTTATAAAATCATTAATTCCTTTATTTTATATTAATTTAAACTTTTTTGCAATACTTTAAAGAAATTTTTATAAAATTATTGAGTATTTGAACTATTTCATATACGATTTTACACGAAAAAGTTCAAACTAGCTGGTTTGTTAGAAAACAGCGTGTCATTGGTTGTTTTAAAAACAAATAGATAATTTTATTGGCTCTTGAATTTAAATTCAAAATCTTGTTTTCTGATTGGCCAGTTTTTAAATTCAAATTACAGAAAAATTACATGCGAGTGACTGTTTGTCGATTATTTAAAATTTGAAATAGATGAATTTGATTGGTTTTTTAGAATTTACTTTATTATTAATTTAAAATGTAAAAAATTTCTAAACGTCGGTAGCGTTATTGGTTGGACCGTCTGTACTTATGGTCCTAAGTCTGACGACCAAAACTAGTTTATTAAACAAAAAAACATTCGATTCCAGGCAATTGGTTGCACTTACTAGTGGCACGGTATAACAATTAAAGGTTAAATCGTAATACTGTAAAGGCGATAAACACACAGTACATAACAATTACTCGTAAGTTTAATTATCAATACAATGCGGATTCCTGGTATTAATAAAGCGAAAATAAAACTAACTTCTGTGGAAATGCTCAGTCTGGGACTATAATTGTAATTTTAATTTTATAAGGTTAAAGCAAATTAATAATAAAATCAATTCTGCATAAAAACTGTAATACGCTCGGTATGATTTCTGATTCCTTTGAAATCGGTTGACTTCTTGCGTGTTACTGTAAATCTTTGTTGATAAAATATCATAATTATTAATTTACATTGTTTAATTAATAGAATTTGATCGATCGAATTGCTCGATCGATCAAATTATTTTAATCGTGCAAATTGAAGAAACCGCATTATTTCGAATTACAGTATCCTATTAAATTCAATAACGTACGCTATAACATGTTTTTTAATTAGATATTTTGTTTTATTTGTTTCTTATTTAAATTTCTAATTTTAAACGTTAAATAAAAACAACCAACAGCCAAATTTTTAAATTCGAAAATTCGCCAATTAAATTGGTTAGCTTTAAAATTAAAATAAATTTGAATATAATAAAAAAAATTGAATTAAATATTAAAAATTCATGTATAAATTACTTCGAAATATTTGAATTTAAAATAAAACAATAAATGCATATACAAAACTAATATATAAAATAAATAAATTTAAACGATATTTTATCTTAAAAGATCATTGCATAAAAATAAACATATCTACTCTTAAAATTATAATTTAAATAAAAAATCAATAAATATTTTAATTAAAAGTAATAAAATATACTTTATTAAACAGTTAGGGTGAACCATATTAAAGGAGAGATACAGCTTAAATTGAAAATTACAAATAAAACATGTATAATTACATTCATTCACATAAAGGTTGCGCACATAAATAAAATTATCCGATTAATGCAAAATTCGACATACAGCTATGTCTCGGATACATTTGTAAATGATTACAGTTGTGGGCCATTTCAGGCTAAATAAAGTCACTAGAATAGCTTAAAATCGCTACCCACGTAACTCGTATCCTATAAAACGATTCGCAGAAGCTCAGTGTTTGAAATTTTCAGTGTATATGTTGTTTGGAGATCTTCAAACACTACGAAGTAATCAAAGGCATTACGCATGGCTGACGGGGTTTCAGAAAGGCCTCATCATTGTGATGAGGGAAGCAGGATGGCGGGTTTCCATCTGGTTTGTTCTGACTGTAGGGCCACGGTCGGCGCGTTCCCCGGAAACAGGCCCCATGCCTCAAGGAAACGTCACTGTACTTATTACTGAATCCTATTTTGCGACGACTATGCTTAGTATATTACATGTGTAGTAAATTCAATTGCAAAATATAAAAAAACTAACTAAAAATATATAATTTGCCTACCCTATCCTAAATATAAGCTGAAAATAAGTTGTACTAGCACTTTGTATTTATAATAAATAATTTATTATTATAAAATTCAGAAGCATAATACATATAAATGCGTTGTTTTTTTTACCTGCGCAATTTTGGAGCAAGTTTACGCCGGCCCTACTGGGACAGTGGGTCGGGGCACACATACACAGCGGCTAGGCTCTGGAGTCCAAGACAGATTACCAGGAGAGATAATTGTCTCATTACGAGACCAACACGAGCAGCTGCAACCTTTGTCCATCATCCAAAGACGGATGGAAACCTCGTTACAGACGTTACAGACCCTGTCTCTTCCTGTACTATTAGTAGATGACTAACAGAAGCAAATTTCCATGCATAACCACCGCTACGCGTTCTGCCAATAACATCCCAACATCGTCGGTTTCGTTTGCCATGGTGTTGTAACAGTCAAGCATGGACTGCTATGGACTGATGGCATATCGTTTATAGAGACGAATCTCGGTTCTGTTTGGGAAAAGACGACACATCGTTGGTGTATGGAAAACCACTCGTGAGTGCTTCAATACCATCTTTATTGTTTATTGGAATAATAACCCCACTGTTTGGTGTGCTGTTATGGAAAACTATCCCATAAGACAGTTGGTCATCGCTAGTGACAGTATGAAAGACATTGACAACATAGCGGTACAGTACCTTTAGGAAATCCTTTCTGGCTTTCGTGTGTTGCCTTTCGTGGCAGAGCTGTAAACATTCATTTTCCAGTAAGATAATGTTTTCCGCTTAAAGTTATGGTTTCCCAGAAAATGTTTCTGTCACGTTGCCAGTGGCGGATTATGTTCCTTGAGGCCCTACGGGCAATTTTGTTGTAAGACCTTTTCTGTAAAAGTGTTTATATATATATATTATATATATTTAATATTATTTATTTATTTATTTATTTATTTATTTATTTAAAAGACAATAAAATCCTTAAATAATAACAATTTTTTCTTTTTGATATACATGTTTTAAACATTTACTAAATTTTAGATAACTATCTCTTCGCTATATAATTTTTGAAACCTTTCGAAACGACGAGGCCCTAGGCGCGTGCCTAGTGCGCCTCTTGAATAATCCGCTACTGGCCATACTTCGGCCTGGCACATCTCCAGATTTATCACCTATTGAGCATTTATGAAAGTAGGTGACCGCTATCCTTCACTTTTATGCCGTCGTTATAGTAATTAAACACTTAGAAGATATCACATCATTGCGTATGGCCTTATTTTACCAGCTGATATTGTTATGGTATCTATAATAATAGCATTTCCTTGGCGGCAGACTAGCATAAGTGGGTCTTTGTTAGATAACGCTATTACTTGTCTAATACTCGATATTGCTGACGATTGATTGAAATTCAACTCTGAGTTTGCTATTTGCTTAAATGAGGCTACTGACAGCAACAATGATGCACATATAATTTGTTATGTGCGATTTATAGATGATAATAACAAGTTATCGTAAGATCTTTCATGCAAAAGTATAAATTCTGAAACAAAAGCAGCAGACCTCTGTGAAACAGTAGAATTTTTATGGAAAAAATGACATTAATAGGGAGAAACATGTAAGTATGTGTACAGATTTGGTCGTTCTATGGTTGGTTGTTATGGTGGACTGCAAGCTGTGATCCATAAAAAAAACTTCTTGTTGTGTTTGTATATGTTACCGGCAAAACCCGATTTTACGCCAAACTAGTTTGGCGTAAGCGTGTCAGGCCAAACTAGTTTAGAATTATTATTCAAGTATATTAATGGTTAAATATATTAATGGTTAAAATAAAATTAAAAGGCAATTAATTAGATGAACAATTTTTATTCAAACATAGTCTACTTAATTATAAAAAACGGGGTTAATGTTACCCTAGATATCGAAGGTGGCAGCTCGTCTCCGAGTCCAGTAATCAGAAGACAGGGAACAGTGGAGACGCACGTTCTAACCTAACCTATTCTAATAAATTACCATAATTATTAGGAACCAAATTATTAGAATAGGTTAGGTTAGGTTAGAACGTGCGTCCCCACTGTTTCCTGTCTTCTGATTACTGGACTCGGAGACGAGCTGCCACCTTCGATACCTAGGGTAACATTAACCAAAAACGGTATTGATTAGAAGTGACACAACACTTGTACAAAACTGTAAAATAAAAATAAGCTAATCAGTACTTATCAGTTTGTATTTCTTTTTTTTAAGCCATGCACTTTTAAAGGTAATTAACTTTCGAAAATATTTTCAAAAATTTAAACAAAATAATAAAAATAACTTTTAAAATCAAACTAAAATTAAAAATGAACTTATTTGTGTTTTATGATGAACTTAAATTAATCATTAATATATTTAACCATTAATAGGCTTGAATAATAATTCTAAACTAGTTTGGCCTGACACGCTTACCCGGCAAAACCCGATTTTACGCCAAACTAGTTTGGCGTAAAATCGGGTTTTGCCGGTAACATATACATTGCATAATTCACAGGGAGGTACTGGCACCGAAAACATTAGCTTTGTGCTTAATGACGTCCCTCAATCAGTAATCGAAATGGTAAACTTCATTAAAATTCGGCTATTTACGTCCAGGTACTTTGGGCAAATGTGCGCTGATATGGGGGATGAACACACTTCACAACCTTATTATTGTAATTCTCTCTAACTTTCACATGAAAATATCTTGAAAAGATTGCGTGAACTCAGATATGAACTTCATTCTTATCTTATTGTACACTTTCGAAAAGTTCGAGGATAGTGACTTTGTTTTGAAGTTGGAATACCTTTGAAAACTTAGTAAATGTGTCCCTGTAAGGTACCGAGACCCACATTCTGTTCTGTTTCTTGTTAGACAAAATTTCTGCCTTCAGAAAAAAATTACTTTTGTAGAAACATTATTTCTTGTTGTCTGTGTATTATCAATACATCGTTTCTTATAAAAAAAAAAAACTCTTCGACAAAATATGCTTTTTATGTTAAATTGCTATGATAGAGTGCATCCTATAGTATGTTTAGTGCTGACTTCAAATCCGTTTCCCAAGTTTATGAATCCAAACATCATATCCATTTCATGACATACTTCCGTCCGCTCATGGCTCCAAAATATCGACGCCAAATTATTTTATAACATTTTAAAATATTGTAAAACTAGCAGATGAGCCTATCGTTGCTCTGGCAAAAAATAACAACAGTAAAGATTAAGATTATTAGATTATTTCGTACTTCTAACCCTTCTATTATATTATAGTATTTGATTCATATTTGCAAAGGTGTGTATATACATAAAGTTGTATATTTATATTTACATAAGGGTTTATCATACGAAACCCATTTTTAGTTATGTAAATCAAATGCTATACTGTACTATGACGAACATTAAAACGAAAACCATATAAGGAGTTTGGTTATTTCAGCCTACCATTGTCGTATTTATCGCGATACTCGAATGGTACGAACTGGTACAAATTCATTGGTTAAGTAGACACCAATTGGAAATGTAATATCTTAAACTTTTCCCTAATGTTAACTCTAAGAAACTGTACCATTCACAACCGAACACCAAACGGTAATCTGCCAACCAATCAAGTTTCGCGAAAAGTCGACAAAATATTTAAACTTGGCACCCTCGAAAACCACTTAAAACATATTTTGAGCGGGCAGATAACCATGTAGACTATTATGAATTTTCCTATTCGAATGCTACGATACAGGTAAATCCAATAGGAAGAAGAGGAAACTGTTGAGGAAAGGGGTTGAAGTAATTCGACCAAAAGTAGTAGTTGACTTCCTCCCAGAAGAGAAGATGGTCAACGACTACTACTTAATACTGGACGACTGTTAATATTTGGAAAATGATCCGTGTTCGTGACCTTCTGCATGTGATCGAAGTTGCTAACCTTAACGTCCGAAAGACTTCTTATGACTTGTTTAAACAAATAAAAAAATCTTTTAAAATTGCGAGAATAATTGCTTTTATGTGATAATGGTGTGTAAATTTTGGCAGCAAATTGTATAAATTGCGTGGGAAGTATGTTCTCGTAAATATTGCGTTTATTGTTCACAGTATCTGGACACACGTTATACTTAGATATATAAGAAAGGTGGATTTACTTTGAAAATAATTACAAACCGCCGTCCACTGTGTTTAGTTAATAAACGAATATGAGCTGATTGACAAATTTGTAAACAAGTAATATATTAATATTTACTTAATATTTGCAGGAGCGAAATAGACAAGACTACGCTTTATTAAGCACCGCCCTCTTCACATTTTATTCAAAGTATATTTATTGTACATTATTTTATTTTATATATAAAACAAAATTTTCTAAATAAATTCATTAAAAATTTACTTTAAATTTAAAATTCAAATTAATTTAAATATAATGAAAATTTTACATTAAAATTTAATATATTAAATTTTATATTTAATAAATTTACTATATAAGTTTAGTTTTCTTTTAAAATGATTGATTTTATGATCAAATTCTAAAATACTACTATCGGATTGGTTAAAATTTAAAACTTAAAACTAATTTAAATACAGCAAAGTCTTTTAAATTAAAAATAAAAATGAATAATTAAAGGTTATTCTGTTTAGCATTTTCTTTTGTTGTTTAATTTAGTGTTCCTTTTATTTGAAAATTGTGAAAAGGATTCATACGGAAGTCGTAGATATAGAATTTAAGTCTGAATAGCTTCTTATTCTTCAAAAACTCCTAAAATTTTACAGAAAAAGTAATTTAATCTCCTGAAATTTTTTATAAAATTCCGGTTATCTTATTTTTCTTAGAACTGTACATAAATTCTATACATTTTAACAGTATAAGTCTATCGAAGAATAAAGAATTCAATATAATTTTTAAAAGACTTTCCGCTACGAAAAAAGAATTTCGCTTTGTAGTCTGAATCGTAATGCATCATATACTGAATCTCTCCTTAAAGATGTATAGAAAGCAAAGCAAAAGAGGAGACAAACCATCTAAAGATTGCAGATAACCTATTTTTCTATCGTTTTTGGAGGTTATTGATTGACTTATACAACAATTCTTTAAGTAATTCGTCAAATGATCGATTTTTCTTTGTTTCCACGTCTTGGGAAATGTCAAATAGGGTCCAAATGTGGGCCCCACCCTCTTAGAAAGCCATAAAAATATATCAAATAAAGGTTTTCTTCCTTCACTTACAAAAGAAGCCCGTAACTTATATCACTTTTATGTACTTTTTTTTATGTATAAAACAGTTTGGAGGTTTCTCCCTATACAGGATTCTGGCTAAATAATACTCTTTTAACTGGATCTATTCATTTTATATTATATTTACGATTATATTTTATATTTTTTTCGTTTGAAAATTGATAAAATTTATATTAATTTATAGCTAATTTTATACTAAAATAAATAAATATCTATTGTATATGTATTGATGTTTTAAAAATAAAGCGAAATTACATTAAATTCCATATTTTATATGTTTATTTGTAAAATAGAAAAGAAAATAAGAATTATTAAAAAGTAATATAAATAAATTGATCGACTAAGAAATTAAATTTTTAGATTGTGAATAATAAAAGAAGATGCCGAGGAAAAGTAACTGAATATAAAAATAATTTTTAATGCTTTTAGCATTTTCTAAAACCAAATTAGTTTATATTTATTCTCTCTGTGAACTATAAAATAAAATTAAATTTCCTCTAATATTTTTAATTTACATTAGAATCAAATTCCATCGATAAATTCAAATATTTATCAGGTTAAAAATTCAGAATGAAAGTTTTTATAAGTTAATTTCAAATATAATTTAATTATATTTGACTTCAAATTTATTTTTCCCTTATTGAAAATAAGCAAATAATAATGTCAGGTTAAATAATTTTTTTTTACATATTTGTAGAAAACTACAAAAATTTATATAACCCCGTAATGGTGTTTCCTCTGCATGGTTTTGTAATTTTGCAGGAAAGCCTCCATACATTAGAAAGGGAATATATTGAATATACTAAATTAAACCGTTTGTAAATTTCCTCCTCAAAAAAATCTTTAATTCTTAATTAAAATTAAAAATAAATAACCTTTATTAAATATCTTCTTTAATTAAACCTATTTAATTTAATACTTATGTAATTAAGTTAAAAAGAAACTTTTTCCTTCTATCAATATTCAAAATTATATTTAAAAACAATAAAAGAGCAATAATTAAACATATTAATTTAATTAAAATTAATTAAATACTGATTAAAATCGTCGCATTTTCTAAATTTTCTATTAAAATTAAATTATTTATCAAAGGGAAAAAATAAGTAAATATATTTAACACGTTAATTCATTGTTCATTTTTAATATGATTAAATAATTTTATTTCAAATTTAATAAATTTACATTAAAATTAACCCTTATAACGCTTTATCTTCCGATAAATTTAAATTTGAAATGTTTTATTATTCATTTTTCTAGAATTTCTGTTTCTTAGCATTTATATTAAAAATATAAATTTATTTTCTTAATACAAAATCCTTCCAAACTTTCCTCTGTTATGTAAATTCTTATAAGAATAATTTGTTTTTGCATACCAGTTATTAAATTACACGAATGTTTAATCTTCACAAGTTCATTAATTATCAATCAAGAAAGTCGTAAATGACTTTTTCGTAAATTTAATAAATTGTTTTATCATTTTTTTTCCTATAAATAGAAAAGATTTTATTAAATATCTTTACTTAAAAAAAACCTATAGCTTTCGCCTTTCAATTACTCCAGTTCATTATTTTAATTAATTATCTTACACAAATAATCATGTGTGTAATTTCGAGATGAATAATAACGTTTTTAATTATAACAATTTTAATTTATTTTTTTAATTAAAAATATAATGATATATAATTTTTAATAACCGTAATAATTAATGATGCACTTAATAGTTATTATTATTATTATATATGGCACTTGGAAGTGAGATGAAATTAACTTAACTACAGATGTGGGCCCTACCTCTGTCTGATAACTATAAAAATAAAAACATTTTCCCAATTTATTAAATGAACGAAAAAAATATATTTTTAGAGACAAGCATTCGGTTCATCTTCATCTTCATCTTTAAAAGAGTTCTCTATGTTTTCTCTATATGCTTATATATTAATTCAAATAAACGATGATGATGATGACGATGATGAGGAAAGGAAAATTTAATTTGTGTCACATTTTTGTCATATGCTTTACATAAAAGACTAAACTTTGGGGCCTCTCTATATCTTAGACCAAATGCAGAGCCAGAAGGCCTTCGTTTTTGAGCCTAATTGAATATATAATCAGGCCCAGTAAGCAAATATCTTTTTAAATAAATAAAAACTAAGTTAATTTGAACAAAAATATAGAAACTGTAAATTCATTTATACAAATAGCATTTTATATACAACATAAATCGATAAAAGAGAAATTTAATTATTAGTTTCAAAATAAATATATCTTTATAGGTTTTAATATTTACATAATATATCTACCATTTCAATAACTTGCATTAAATTTATTTTAAATAATTTCAATAGGTTAAAAATATATTTATCCTTTTCATCAAATCTAAATGCATCGCATCGAAGAAGCGCTTTTAAAACACATTAAATACGTATACTTTTTTTAATTTTTAGAAAAGTAGTAATAAAAATTCTTAAAATTATATAAAAACTAGTTTAATATTTTAATACTTAATGGAAAAATCGTGTATTTATTTATTTATTTCGTTATTTTTAAGTAAAAAAATCACTTAAGATTTAACTCAATAAATATAAAACAAAGAAAAGAGAAGATAAATTTCTATTCAGTCTATCAATATGTAATGAAAATAACTAAAAGAATAAATATTGGGTTTATGATAGAATTAATTAATAAAAATAATCTATAATGATAGGCCTTGTGTTAGTATTTAAAGTATAATAAAATTAGTAAGTAAATACTAGCATAAAACGGATGAAATTAGCATAAATACTTTCTTTAGAACACTTTATAAAACACAAACATTGGATAAAAATTACCGTATTATACAGAATGAATCAAAAGTTTCGTCATTTCCTATAGACCTAAGAATACGTGTCAAGAGAGAAGTAAATGAGAATGGGCACAAGTCCAGATCTTTAGTCATACGACGTGTAAACGCATTCGAAGGAACTCCCAGTTCCTGCCATCGCTTTCCAAATGATTTCTTGGGTGAACGTTCGACTGATACACTAACCTCAGCACATATTTCCGCTCCTGTTGATGTTCTTCCTCAGCAATTCGTTCTCCTAAGATATAACATGACTTGTTAGCCATTGCTTAACCGGTTATCATCGTCTGCAATAAAAAAAAAATTTCATATAATATTTTATAGGATGCGTCACGTCTTTTGTCACATTACGTATGACGAAATGAATGTTTTATTATTAATTTTAAGAATATTTACCAGTAGAATAAGTCCTAATAATATGCTAAGTCCTAAGCGGACAATAACATAACAAAAATAGTATAAAATGACATAAGAGGCAATTGAATTAATGTGAAAAGTATTTTAGTTCTTTTAAGAATTTCGTTTAAAATGCATTAAGTAAATTTAAATTTAAAGAAATTATTATTATTATAAGTAATTTACTATCTTTATAGCATTATGATATTATGATATAAATAATATAAAGATAAAGTTTTTAAAATGAAATAAAAATCAATAAAATCGAAATTATGAGATTAAAAACAACAAGTAAAACTCGGGCAGAGAAATAGAAAAAGTAGAATAGAAAATGGAATAAAAAATAAGTTATGAAGAAAAATATATTAAAAAACGGCGTTATGCATATATATTAATATTTCTTTTATGTAAATATTAAGAAGTATTTTTGAAAATATTTTATTCTTATCTTCTTTCTTCTTATCCCAAAGTTTAAAGGTCAGCTGCCTTTAATGATTTCTTCCCTCTCTCTCTCTTTTACATCTTCATTTGTCAATACTTTTTAAATTTTATTTTCATACTATTTATTATAATATTAACTAAAATTTTCATATAACAACCATGTTTATTATATCAAAAAGAAAATAAAACCTAAGATATATAATTTATAGTAATTAACATAATCAATGTATTCTACTTTTAAACGTTAATTGTTCTATATAAAACTTATTATTTGATGAAAATTCTATTGTTTATCGAGACGAATAACAATAATTTATATGAAGGAAAATTATTGATTTATTTATTGGTTACAATGTTAAATGATGCGTACCTTCGTTTCATCTGGAAGAATTGTTTATATTTTTCTCAAGAGAAATAAGAGAAAACTGAATCATGTTCTTCTATTTATCACCAAATATCACTTTAGTTCTCTAATAAATAAACGAATTGAGGTCCTCTAATAAAATAAAATACAAAATAATTTCGTAAAAAGAAATATTTTAGATGATTCTTTTTAACTTTCTCTGTTATATAATTATTGTATAACAAATTTTGAATGTATATATTTCAGTTTAAAGCTAAAAATAATATACACTTCTCTTAATATAACACCTGTTTTTGTACAGTATTCATAACTCTATGTTAACGTTTTCACTTTCCTGTTGTTATATATTACAGAGGGAAAGTATATCGATCGGCAAAAAATGACCCCCCAAGATGTTTATATTTTTGGACTCAGGAGACCTTGAAACGTCGACAAATGCAAAAAATTGGGAAGTTTCCGTATGTAGCCTATGGATGTTAGTGTATGAAGGGACACGATTTTGTACACCCTCTTTGAAGCTTAATAACTCCTTTTTTGCTGAAATTTTGTGAAATTTTGCAGGGAGGTTTGTATATCAGGGGATTGATGCTAATAAATTTTGGTGGTTAAAGCTCGATGGAGTAGGGAGATAAATGGGAATCGTGTCATATCTCGAATAGGGTCGGATTATGATTTTATTCGTTATATTAGCATTTACAATTTTGTTCATATATAAAACCCATCCCTACTTTCAAAATGAAGCATTTTGCCATGTTTTAATAATTAGTAATATAAAAAAATAATAAAATATCATAACAGATGGCGCTACCACAATTTTATAATTTTTGCCGGAAAAGTTACGAAACTCGTTGCTGGCTATTTTATATTTTCACACTAAAAAGTAAATATGAAAATTTCTCTTTGGGAACTTTTATTTATTTTTAAAAATTCCATAGAGTTTATTGTAAATTAAAATACAATTTACATCATATATTTTTGAATTATAATTATTATTATTATTGGATAATTTCCTCTATATTATATTATTGGTTTATAAGAAACTAACCTAAGTACCTGTTTCCTGGAGAACCGTAATAAAAATGAAGTAATTGGATAGAATTCTGTTATGGCCAGATAATGGTGTGCAGTGCACAATGCATATAGATACACTAAATGATATCGCAGGAAATTTTATTGGATCGTTACTACAAGTAAATGGTTCCTCGTAGATGTTTCAAAAATATACAGTAGGCCTACGTGTATATGTTAAAAGCGAAATACAAATTGTTAATTAAACTTAAATTGATGGAAAAATTGCCAGAATCTTCTAAATTTCTTAATAAAGTTCGAAATGAATTTCTTATTTAAACAAAATTCTGGTTTAACCGCCTCATTTTAGGACAAATTCGAATATTTAATTAATTGGAAATTATTTTCAATCTAATTTGAGAAGTGTCCATTAGTACCGAATGTCATCGTGTAGACCAGTATTAAGAAGTAAAATTTTTGTTTGATATTAGATTAAGCATTTTAAATTATTACAATAAAATTAATCTGTAAAAATATGAAAATATAATAACTTTTTAATGGAATAATTCCGAAATAGGTGGTCAAAGTTTTTTAAAGTGTAAATAAATGGCGTTTGTTAAATAAGAAAAAAAATTTGTAAAAGGGCTTCATCACATTATATTTTATTACAAATATTGCCCCTTAAAATAGGGACAATAGGAAAAGTCCACATTGATGAGAAAGTTCCACAATGACTGAAGCGTGCAAACACAACAAACCTTTTCTTGTAGACTACTGCTGGAGTCGGAGTTTTTATCCTCCCTGTAACCGAATTGTGGGTAGTTCCGAAGGAAGTCGACTACAGGGAGGATAAAAACCCCCGACTCCAGTAGTGACCAACAAGTAAAGGTCTGTTGTGAGGTGCAACGCTTCAGTCACTGTAGAACTTTCTCATCAATTGGACCTTTGTTATTGTCTCTTAAAATATTTTCAGAAAAAAATTAGTTTTGATCTTCAAGTATGATGAGAAGAATTTTTAAAACTCTTTCGTCTTTTGAGTAGGCCTACTAAGAGATCCTTTTTATCAAATCTATTATGGGTTTGGCCAGGTTTACAATGGGGCAGCCGGATGATGAGCCTATGGAAAATTCGGATCGATACCGGGTACAACAAAATAGTAGGCTAACACCTTCACCGTTGGTTGTCTCGATGGGAAGCTCGAAATTCACTTAGCCTACATTTGTGAGTAAATGTTACTCACATGTGTGATATATGTTATATATAACTTATAAGATAACGCGATGGTTATCTAATTTTTTTTCAGACTCTATTCGAGACCAACTATTTCAACAGTAAACGAATTTATAAATAAAATATAAATAGGCAGGTCTATAATTGTAAGTGTACTGTACATTGTTGGATTTAAATTTTAATGTATTGTAATATTATTGTTAATTTTATTCATATTTTTTTAGAAAAATTGTCCTATTAAGGGTGATATACTGAACAGGTTTTAGAGATGGAAATGTATATATAATATAATACAGACAATAGTGTAAGTAATGATTTCTATATTTCATTTTAAAAATCGTTTACTGTTGAAACAGCTTGGCCTAGGAAAGAAAAAAATAGATAACAAACGTTTTATTATAAGTTATATACAAGTACAGTGTAAATAATCCGACCAGGTATATATATTATACTTATACCTTTGTATCCGACTATAAATTACACTTATGATCTTTTAAAAGAGAATATACGTGGCAACAAAAGTACTAATAGAAAATTATCGCAGAGTTTTAAATCTGATCTCAAGAAATTCTTAACTCTGTTTCCGAGCATTATCCGTATTTCGAGTATTTTCTTGGAATGATACACTCGCACGCCGTTTTCCTTGCGGAGAATGGATTGTCTGCACGAGTGATAGCATCGATTGCAGCATTTAAAGCTTTCTCGCCCCAATTGCCGGTAACTATCCGGTCTCCTCACTTATGTTTGGCATCTGAAATGGGTGACCTATCAGTGGTCAAGTGGATAAAGCCACTGAACACTGGTTCGTGGGTTCGCGCCTGGCAAACGTGGAATTTTCCGGATTTTCTTCACGTTTGTAACATCTAAATAGGGGTCAGTTTACATAAAAGATCTCACAGGAGGCATTCTCCCTCGGCAGATCGTCCATGTGTCGCGTTGCAATAAACAAATAAAACCATACTGAAATGGGTGAATGTTGAAATTAGTTATTGTTCATTACAATGTTATTTACGAATTGAGTATGGTCAACTCTGCGTATCACAGGGTGGGCCTTCTCTCCCAGTTTGCACAGAGAGAAACATTTATCGGCCGCTACGAACATGTCGCGGCTTGCGCGTGATTCAAGGCCACATTTAAACGGGCACTGTTAAATGAGTTACTTAAAACTGTTTTCAATTATTTTTGCTTAGTAATATGTAGTACCTGCAGCCGAGTAAAACATTTAGGATACATCAAAACAAAGTAATTATTTTTACTCTTACCAGAAAGGTTTTCTTGGAACACGTTCTTGGCAATATATCCCTTCCACTATAGTTTCACCACTCTCGCTGACTACTGCAATTCGAACCACTAGTGTTTATTTTCGGAATCATAGCGATTGCCAATATGCCATCTATCCAGGAATTACTCCATTTTAACTTAGAATAGTGTTTTCAGTTATTTCATTATATTTTACTTTTTACGTTGAATTCTATGCAATTTTGTATTAGTATTGATAATTGTTTTTTTATTATTATTTTTTAGCTCTTTTTTCCTTGTGGTCACTAAGAGGATCTTTTATAGGAAGTCCGCAACGAGGCCAGAAATATTCGGATGGACCACCTCTTAAAAATCCCGTGGGTTTTTCGACCGTCCAAATTTGATCCCGGGTCCCCCAGAGCGGTAGGTGGTAGGCTGCTCCCTTAACTACTCGGCCATTCGACCATCATCGATAATTGCTAAAAGTATAATATATAGTATAATTTCTATATCTGATGTAAATAACTAAATCTAATGAAACTTATATTGTGGCATTAAATTTTTAGAATTTCCGCACTGTTTACGTTTAACACATTAATAATTAAAAATTTTCTTCAAGTATGAAAAAGTAATATGCCCGAAAAGGGAAAAATCTCATGTTAAAAAACAAGACAAAAAGAAAAAACAAATAAAATAATATAACAGTGAAAAGTCACTTTCCTGCTTTTCCGTACGCAGGGGCGGACTGGCCATGTGGAAAATGTGGAAAATTCCACACGGGCCGTATACAATTTGGGCCGTTTTTCTAAATATGTACATAATATACCGTTTTGTTCGGTTTTATTTTTTAAAAAAAATTCCTTTATTTTTTTCGTTAAGTAAGATAAATTTCAATTTTTAGGTGTAATATAGATATATGTGTAGCCCTTTATCGTTTTACCCGGTTCTACCAGAGGCCGAAGTTAAATTAGTCCAGCCGACCCGAGTCCAACACTACATTGGCCGACTCGGCCCAAACAAAGCATCCTAGGAGAAAAATAATCAAAACAGACAAAGTTGGTCATTTGTTTACGTTGCTAGAAACTATTCACCACCCCTATGAATCTTTGGAAGCACGAGTTACTGGTTTTTCACCCAGCCACCAAAACGTTGATTGTAATCATAACGGATTTAATGGCCAATTATATCATTTCCTTTATTTTAGATAAGTAAAAATGTTATTCAATAATAATTTCTCTATATTCCAAACGATTTAATTAAAAATAATCTATTTTTTAGGTTCGGCTAACTAATTTTTAGTTTGCCATTCACCCACAATGGCGTTGATTGTAGATGGGCAACCTGCGGCGTCGAACATAATATTACAAAACAATATAACGCTATATAAAATAAAAATTTAAAATACTGACATCTAGTCGTTTGTAATCGCACTAAATACCAAGAGCCCGCTTCGTACATATATTCGACGCAACTAGAGTTGGTCCTTGGGTTGGTTCATTTTTGCGTCTTTAAGGGATGATAGAATTGTGTACAAATGCACATATACTTTCGTAGACTGTCCATACGCGCTTGACCCCTTTTCAAGACTAAGTGAAGTCCAAGGGAGTATACGTATGTACTGTACAGTACATTCGTAAACGATTCTATCATCCTTTAACTAAAGACGCAAAAATAAACCAACCCGAGGACCAACCCTAATTGAAAAGACTATTTGGTATTTTAACCCGACTTCACTGGACACTTCATATAGAGCTGTAAAGTGTTACTACAGTTTAATCCAGAAGCAACTCAATATTATTTCAGAATTGCAACATTTTAAATCGTCATGGAATATTTTAAAGGAAAATGTCAGTGAAACTTTTATAAAATTAAACGAAAATGAACATTCTACTGATGATCAACTAGAAAACGATAAAGATTCGATTTCATCCTCTTACTGCAAAGCTTGCAAAAATTGTCTTATTTGTTGTTATAATATATTATTCGGATATAACGTGTTAAATGGTGCTTATTCTACACTTGGTCAAGCATACAAACATTTACTATCTATGTCTGTAACACAAGTGTCCTGTGAACGGAACTTTTCTACGTTAAAATTCATTAAGATCAAGTATCTCGCAAGAAAATCTAGAAGCTTTCGTGTTAATGTCGACGGAGAAGGATATTTTAAATGAAATAGATTCTGATGATGTCATTAATATTATTGCTCAACAAAGCAAACTTCTAAATAAAAAATTAATGTTCTAGACTTGTGCTTATTGCAATTTTTGTCAATGTTGTATTTTGAATATACTGTATTTAAATATAAATAGAAAAAAGTCATTTTTTTTATTTATGGGCTGGGCCGGTAATGATTTTTTCCACACAGAAATTTTAAGGCCAGTTCGCCCCTATCCGTACGTAAATCAATTTGTGCCATAACAATCATAGGACAACAGTAACATTTCAAACCAGTAGTATCTCACCTCGTAATAACACAACAGCAGCAGTAACCACAGTATAGAAATTATACAACTTTTCGACCTGCTGGCATGTCAAAAAGTTGCATGGTGGCTAAAGTTAGTGTCTTATTTTTTATGGAAAAAGGCACAGATATGTTTTTTAATTCATCAAAATATGTACCAGACTTTTCTTCTTCCTCCTCTACTTTTTCCGATCTATTTTTTTTTCAGGATGGATCATCTGGATCGTATTGCTTTTTCTACAGTGAAAGAATCTCCCCCTTTTCAAAACACATTGTTTTTCCAGAAACTGTCAGTTCAATAATGTAATTTTAAACTGATAAGAATAATATTTCAACTAATAATTTAACGTACGTGAAATTTAAAATTCAAAGTAAGCCTATTTAAAATTTATAAAATAATTCCAAGATTGTTCTCGAAGTAAAATAGACATATAAAAAAGAAAAGAAAAATTCAAAATAATTTCTACGTCAGACTACATCTTCATATCATGAATTATGTTTTCTAACTTTACAAAAAAAAGCAAACAAATTGTATTCTAAAATTTATTTTCCATAAATTTAGTATTTTGATATTAAAATTTATGATGTGATGTGATATTTGATATGTTATATATTTTTACATAATGCAGACACTAACATTTTCTTTGATACTCTAAATATAATCTATAGCCTTGAATCGTGTTATGACACTGAAGTTAAGAAAAACAAGTTATATAAAATTTTTTCATGAATGTATTGAAATTATTAACAAATAATTTATTTTACTTTATTAAATGTTTTTTTACTCATTTCTAAATAAAGATAGCTGAAATATATTCAAAAACAAGTTATGTTTTATTTGTGATTTCATTAGATCATAACGCATCTGATAGTGAAAATGGCACAGAGAGTTAAGAAAATAGCTAAATTCCAACTTTTTCCTCAAAAATTCTGATTATTTCTTTCAAAATATTCATTTTTTACGTTTTCTAAGATCATGCTCCTACACAAGAGTCTTTGGAAAGTTATAGAGCATAGGAACGTCCTATATTATAATAATGTGCATTATACTATATTATATAATTTGTTTAGATAATTTATAAATATTTAATCTTATTTAGTTTTCACAATTTCTAGTATATTTCTTTATAAATATATATTATTTTTTCCTTAATTAAGATGTATTTTATCTTAAACTCTTCGGTCATGTGGGCAGAAAGAAGAAGGCGTGAGAATCGAACTTTATTGACGAAAACGTAATGACGGTAATAATAAATCTTATCAAACAAACAATTTCCTGTGAAACTATTTAAATAAACTTTTAGTAACTTGTAGGATCCCTCGTTCTCTGAATATACAGTATGAGATGATATGGTCGGACATGGAGGCAACGTATGCTATCCTGCAACAGTCTTGCCCACAGATGTTGAAACTGATTTGATTTTATTCGATTACAGCAACGCGACACACGGGCGATCTGCCGAGAGAGAAATTCCTTTCGAGAGGTTTTTTTATGGTAAACTAATCCCTATTTAGATGTTACAAATGTGAAGAAAGCCCGGAAAACTCTACGTGGCCAGCCCGTTGGCCAGGTGCAAACCCACGACCAACTACCAGTGTTCGGTGGTTTTATCCACTCGGCCACTGGTGGGACCAGATATTGAAACTGCCGCTCCAGATTCTTTAAATTCGTAGATGATCGAAGCTAACGTCCTATTTGATCTCATAAATGCTCGATTGGCAACAAATCTGGAGATCGTGCAATTCAAAGAAGTATGGCAACGTGACAAACACATTCCTTGGAAACTGTAGCTGTGTGTGGCCAAGCATTGTACTACTAGTAGGTATGACAAGCTGTCATACAAAATAGTTCTCCGCATCGGCACGCCAGCAGTGGGACAGTGTATCGCTCAATACAAAGGCAGAATTGAAGCGCTCACCAGTAATCCTTCATACTTAGTAGTCGTCCATTACCAAACAGAACAGGATTTCTTCGCTAAAGAAGATACGCTTCCAACTGTAGAGTTCCATAAATTTTTGTTACGGTCCCATTGCTAGTGTTGCCACCTTTTTGAAAATTGCTGACCCGGACGGCAAGGTTTGTTCGAACAAAAGTCCCTGACGCATGCGCAATGTTATTTTACCATGCGAAGAATAATGTGCACGCCAGTTCTAAACCAGTTAGGGACTTGTGTAGAAGCAGCAACTTAAATTAAGAAATGAAATAACTTAGCTTTAAAGAGCTGAGAAGCAAAAAAAAAAAAGTCGACAGGTTGCTACGAAATCCCGGACAAAATTAATTGTTAACCCGGACAATGAATTAAAAACCGGACGGGTGGCAACACTACCCATTGCAAACGAAGTTGGCGATGTTGAAATGCTAATGGCGTGTGTAGCGGTCGCTGTGCATGCAAATTTATCTCTGCATGTCGCTTTCTGATGGTATAAGAAAAGAGGGTGTTCTGTAATGAAACTTCAACCTGTCTGTGGGTGGTAAACAAATATGCTATTGCAGCTGTTTGTGCTTATCTCACAATCACGCTATTATCTTTCCTGGTAATCTGTCTTGGTCAACCAAAGTCTGCTTGCCGTGTATGTGCCCCCTGACTTATCCATTCCCCAGACTTGTTCACAATCAGGTCAGAACAGCTCAGACTGCGGGCAATTCGGAGAAACGGCCAACCTGCTTCCCTCAGTTCGACGACGTTTTTAAAACTCCATTAACTGTGCACAATGTATTCGACAACTTAGTACAGGCATGCTTAGCGTTCGAAGAGGTGAAAGCAACAAGCACACTGAAAATTGAACCTCTACGAGCTTTTTTATAGAATTCTGGTGTAGCAATTTTAAGGCACTGTGATGGATTACCTGGCGGGCAGTTGGACCATAACTGTAATCATTTAGCCTACATAAGTGTCTAAGACATAGCTGTATATCGAGTTTAGTTATCACATACTGTAGCTATTAGACAGCTGTAGTGCAGTAATCGTAAAGTTCTATCTGAGTACGAATGAGTGTTGTAAAGTATTGACTTGTAAACAGAGTTGTAAATAGAGAAGGAACAGAAGAAATGCCAATCTCGCTAATTGGATCCACGTGTGGTCTGGTGATGACCATTTGCCAGGTGGTGAACACCCTGGACGTAAGTGGATCGGAATATTGGCGGACGTAAATGTAAACTTCACTATCATCCGATAAAACGGACCTGGGTGAAAGCTGTTCACGCAAGGAAGGTTTACGATTGGTCAGAAGTTTCTGTCCAGGAAATCCTTAAATTGCGGAGCGAACGGAAGAAAAGGGAGAGAAAGGCTCGAAACTGAAACACGGAAGTTTGAAGCACTTGGAAAGCCCGCTGAGCTTAAGGAAAGAGAGAGAGCGTAGCCTACTCCTCCGCAAACTAACTCAGGGACGGGTGAGTGTTGAGACAGGACGAACCGTGCAGTAGAGCCACTCCGTAGGCTGACCAAGGCCTCTCAAGAACCTGATCGTTCCCATAAGTCAAACCACACCACGCTTTGTGTTTAATGTGTTTTCTGACTGATATAGTGTATATATTTTTGTAAATATACTGTACATTACGGACTATCTTGAGTGTGGAAGTGAGCTTTCATCGAACCTACACAAGAGCATTATCGAGTCGTGGTTAATACAGAAAAGCCAACTCGAGACTGAGTTAAAAAGGAAACTTCACAAGTGTATTTTAAAAAGTTAAATTACAATTATTAATAAGTTATTTAAAATTAATTTTTATTATAATTTTAAAAAATAAACGATAATTATTGTTAAAATATTTGGTGATTAAGTTATTAAATTACTTTTATGAGATTAAGTTATAAAGCATGTCACGTACTTAATATATTAATAAATTAAAACGCTTAAAAAGATCGATAAAAATTTGCTTATTTTTATTTTTTTATTTAATAAGTTTATATTTAATTTAGATAAAAGTTATGAATAAATCATTTCTTTCAATTGAATTTAAAATTAGAATAAAGTAAAAAATTATAAAATTAAAATGTCAAATTTATATTTTGTCTTAAGTTTACTTTTTTTTTTATTGTAAAGCAATCTTAATATAAAGTTTTATGTTTTTGTATTTATAAGATTATAATAAATGCATATTTATTGTTTTTCTTTCAGAAATTCTTTTCATTTTCTTGTTTAAATGGTAAATTGAATGGTTTTTTAGTTGAATATATGAGTGTGTTTATATAAACATTAGCTTTTTTAGATAAATTAATCTTTTCTGTGCCTCTATAAATTAAACTTAAATATATTTAACGTTTATAAGATTTTTAAATCAGTGATTCTCAATGTTTTCAAGCTACTAGCATACTTAAAATTTTTAATTTTTGGTTGCGTAATAATATCCTGACATAAAAGCAACGATATTACTATGCTGATGACTTGCATGTTTTTTACAAATATATATATATGAAAAGCAAAAATAGCTCCAACTATTCTAAAAACGTGGAGGCTTTTAAATAGTACAGCTCCTGCTTAAGACTTAAAGGAACCATATCGATAGTAACTACAGTGCCCTCCTGGCCACTTTCTACAGGCGCCAATGTGTACAGTACACTGATTGAGAACTACTGATTTAAATCGATTAAACATTAACAAAGTTTCATTATTAAAACATTTAAGACTTATAAATATAGTTTTATTTAATGTATAATTAATATTTTAATGTCCAGAGTTTTAAAATTAGTTTAAATGCTCTTATTTTAAGAACATTTACTAAAGGAATCATCAATAAAATATTTATAACACATTTTTTTGAAATTTAGAATAATAAAACTCAAATAAAATATCCTTTAAATTTTAATTTATATGCTCCGTAACGTTGAAATATGTTATTAAAATGATAGAAAAATAAAATATGTAAAATCTTTTTATATGTTATAAATTTTAAAATATTTTATCTACATCAAAATATATGATTCTTTCAATATTGTTTTTTATCAACTAAATCAGATATTAAAAATATAATATAATATAATAAATATAAGTAAAAATATTTATTTCAAAATAAAATTAAAATTTTTATATATTTTTAGCAAATAAAAGATAAAAACTAATAGCATTTAATTGAAATTGTAAAAATTTTTTATTAGTTTGCCATTCGATTTTATTCAAAAAAAAATTTATTTTAGCCTAATTAAACCGTTAACATTTTTATTATTAAATTTTCTGGAATTTATTTTTTTATGTTTTAAATGTAAATTTGAATAAATTCGATGCTGTGAAAGAAGACAAATTAGAAAATAAAATTAAAAAAAAATTCTTATAGATTTAAAGAATTTTCTGAAAAATAAAACTTCTAAAAAATCAAAAATGTTTTATAAATGTTCATATTTAAAAAATAATTAAAAATTAGCAAAAATTTAGTAAAATTTAACTGCAGAGCCGAATTTATACATTAACTAAACAAGCTAAAGCTTAGGATGTCAGGATAATAAAGTGTGAGGCCTAATTCGATGGTGAGAAAGAGCATCTTAACTGCATAATTGAAGGTCTCAACAAGTCTAAATCCGGCTTCGTCTATCTATATCGACTTTTCAACTAATTAAAGTTCAGAAAATCTCACATTCAACTAATCGTTTATTGATATCATTTAGACATCTCGTCTCGTACATTTAAATAAGACAACGTTTCCTAATTAATACAATATAAATAGGAAAGAGTGCATTATAAAGTAATTTTTATCTTCAGATACTTTCGATTTTTAATAATTATTAATTAATTTAACTCGTAAATAATTATTTACCATTCAATATTCAATTGTCTGTGTTGTTCGGTAACTTGTAAACATTGATAAATAAGAACATCGCGTGATCGAATTTTAAGTTCTTGTTGACCTCTACAAACAAAAGAATCCTGTTGACAGTATCGATTTATCGACTTGTTCGAAAGGTCAATCACAAAGAAATAATCGATCTTATAACAAACATTTGCTTATCATCTATCATACAAAATTCAAAATATTATAACTAAAATTTTAAATTGATTTATTATTATATTAAACAATACATCTGTGTTAAAGCTTCTTGTAATAACATATAGTGGCATAAATGATTAAAGTTATTCCCTTTAATGTGAATAACTTTAAAGTGAAGTTAGTAGAATATAACTTGATTCAAGAGTAATTTTCGTCATCGCTTAATGGATAGAAGGAATCTCTCTTTATGGCAGTTAGAACATGGTTCCAAGATTTAAACATGGCCAAATAAGTCATGAAATTAAAGAAAAGTATAAAAATTGTAGCTTTTAATGGTTTCTTAAATCTAAAATGCCACTATGTAATACATTGTTGACATACTTTAGCTACTACACAAAGTTGGATGTCATGTTTTCCTTGTTGTATAAAGAAAACAACAAACACTACCTTGTATTTTTGTCATTCATTCAATCTTTTAAAAACTTTGTTAAAATAAATCGTATCTAAATTTACAAAATAAGTTTCTCTAAATATTAAATAAAATATTTTAAAATATAAATATTTATATTTTAAATCTTTTAAATGAAAAAAAAAAATATGTATAAAAATAAAAATTTTAACAGTATGTTTTATAACGATATATAACACAGTCTCCTTTTTGATATTTTAAAGATGTAAAAATTTAATTTAAATAAATTTAATCTATTTGAACAGAATGACGGTTTTCATTTCAAATGAAAACTATCATTTTGCATTAATATACACTTTATTAATAGAGTATATTAATGCAGAATATATTAACTGTTTATTTCCTAAAGCAATAATAAGCTACTAATTCACCGAAATGAAAAAAAAACAAGAAAACTCCTTAAACTAATTTGAAAACATCGTCACTTCAAATCTAATATTTAATGGATTGTTTCCCTTTGTTTTGTGTCAAACACATACGAAATTGGAGAACACAACTACTTGTTAACATCGCATGATAATACTATCGGTCATCTACCAAAATTTTTAGGAAAAAAACCTTATAATTACATTTATTCATTCATTTTTAAATTTTAAATATCGAATCTAGAATACATTTATATTTGACTTTTCTAGAAAAAAATAAATAAATCAGTTTCTAAATTCTAGAAACGAAAAAATAATAATAATTTTGGAAGAAAATTGTAAGAGAAATCAATCTTAGAAACAGACATTTTTATATTTATTAATGAAAGTTACATATCTTCATTCATAAAAATGATGAATGAAATTGACGTAATTTGACATTCATTCAGAAAATTGAACGTTTACTCAAACTTTCGGCGCCATCTCCTGGCAATTAAAAATCAATACAGTAATTTTTTCTTTTAAATTTTAAATTTTTATTCTAAATTTTAGCATTTTTCATTACTTTTTCCATTTTAAATTATATTACTTATATTTAAAAGATTTAATATAATAATAATTTCGTATTATTATTATGAGAAAAATTTCTTAGATATTATTTTTTTAAATATTTTAAAGATTTGTCATCTAAAACTTAAAAAAATTCGCTCCATTGGATATAAAAGAAACAAATTCTTCAATCAGAAATGCAATACTCAGTATTAGTTCCCTGGAGAAGTATTGACAGTCATCCAATTATATAGATATATTTATTTATTTATTTAATCCACTGTTGAAATAAAAACATTGTAAATAAGTTTTTGATTAAATTTATAAATATTTAATCCCATTCTTTAAAATATTTTACTCTGAATACAATAAAATTTAGGTAATAACTTATTAATGCAACTTGCTCAAAGAAAAAAGTATAAAATTGATTTTACGTGAATATTTTTTTTCTTCAAGCTAAAGTAATCTATCAATTTCGAGTTAAAAAACTAAATTTTTTCTATAATAACCTGAAAAATAATACATTTATTGCTTAGAATTTCAATACATTTCTATTTTTTTTTTTTTTTTTAAATATTTCACTTTTTACAATTATTTTAAAATAACGCATATATATTTATATAAATTACATAATATTTTCTTTATAGAATTTAAAAGAAAACTCTTTATAATAATTCTTTTATTAAATTTAGTTTATTGATTTGTCGAAAAAATAAGGAAATAAGATATATTTCGAAAATAATAATAATAATAAAATCCATTAAAGTTTATTTCTTTCAATCTAAAATGAGTTTTCACTGAAAGAGTAAAAATAAAAGAATTATAAACATGTTTTTCTATTAAAAATAAATTCGGAATTATTTTCATGTAAGTAAAGAATGCACTAATAAGAAATAAATAAATTTTGTCTTCTAATTATTTTCTTATTTAATATTTTTTAACTTATTTTTTATTAAAAAAAACCATGAATCCAATTCTCAAAGTTTCTAAATATTATTATTCTTTAATTTAATTTTAATTATATTTCTTTTTTAAAACATAATTCTATTTAAAAAATAAAATTATTTTTTGTTTTGTGAAACAATTATATAAATTTTAAACAAAGAAAAGATTATTTATTAATAATAATTAATCCATTCATTTTATATAATCCTATATACGGAAGTATGTATTGGATTGCTTATATTTTTAATGTAAAAAATTAAATATTTTATGAAAAATTTATGTCAAATAAATATAAAATATAATTCATTATATTTTTATTTCAACATTTATATTAATTAATGTCTTTAATGATTTGAATAATAAAAGCAGTTTATAAACTCGATTAGAACCTTTTTAAAGTTGAATATTCAACAATATAATATTAAAATGATAAAATAATTATTAATATTTATTTTTATTATAAATTACCTGTTTATATAAAGTAAATTTATTTTATTTTTCAGAATTTTTTACTTTAATAAATAGCAATTTAAATGAATTTTATGCTACTCTACTGAGAAGTAAAGCATAATTATTTAAAGAAAATTGGAAAAAATGATGTAAAAACTAGAAAAATTTAAGTTAAAAAAATAAGTAAAGAAACATTTTTTATATATGACGAATTAAAAGATTGTTACAATAAAAATTTCAAAAAATAAAAATAGAAAAACTAAGGAAAGAATGTATCTAAAGAAAAAAAAACCGAGTTAAATTGCCAAGAGCAAGAACTAAACAACCAAAATGTCCATTTAAGTTTTTCTTTCCTGTATTATGTCATATCGAAACAAAACTTCGGTTTTTGATAAAATAAGCTTAACATATTAAAAAACTTTTATATTTTCTGGACTTATATATAATGCTCTTTTAAAGCCTTTAGGGTCCTGTTTTTAGAATAATATTAAGATGAAGTATAGATTCTAGGTTTATAAGTAGATGTATAAAGCTTATAAAAGTGTTAAAATAGTTATAAAATTTATTAATACACTAATAAACTTTGGAAAATATATATTTATTAATTAATTAATACATCATTTTATTTTAAAAAAGTTTAGTTTCTAACAAAAAAAAGAAGCAATTTTGTTCAGTTTTCTAATGATAACCTTGAGTAACAATTAGAAAATGCAATAGAGAATCTACTAGACTTAATTACATCAAGTATTTTTTTTTTAATACATGTCCAATTATCTGAGAATGAAAAGAACTTGACAAAAGAAGAAAATTAGGTTTGTACTTTGCACTAAATTTGTCTTCGTTAGTTCTTATTAAAGTAACTGTACAGAAAGATAATTAATGTTACTTTATAAATTAATTTGTAAAAAAACACAAGAACATTCTCATGTTTGTGTTAAGCTAATCATTATCAAACATATTTATAAAAATATGGAAATAAGTAATTATTATTTTTAAAAAAAATCGATTTTATTTTTAAATTTACGTGGATAGCTTATTATAAGTGTTATTATTTTACCGTAAAATGCAAAATGAACTTAAATTTACATAAAATATAACTGAATTTTTAATTAATATAAATTGCAGATATTTTTATATATTAATTTTCGTTTATCTTAAAATATAAGATAAATTAATATTACCCCAGAAAATTTTCTAGGGGAGAATCTTGGAGAGAAATAATTATATCAATAAATTTTTATTTAATTATTGCTTTCCCGACTATTATACGTAACAGAGAGAAAGTATGGAGATCGGTCAAAAAAGACCTCCCAAGATTTTTACATTTTTGGACTCGGAGGACCTTGAAAAGTCCAGAAATACAAAAAAATTCGGAGCGTAATTTCTGTATTATGGATGTTAGTACGTGTGGGGGATACGATTTTGTTTACCCTCTTTGAAGCTTAATAACTCCGGTGCTTTTTGTCGAAATTTTCTGACATTTTGCTGGAAGGTCTGTGTATTAGGGTAATTGATGCTATTAAATTTTGGTGATTAAAGGTCAAGGGGTGGGGAGATAAAGAAGGTCGTGTGTATTTCCAGTAATGTCAGAATTAATGACGACTTTAATCGTTATTAGCATTTACAACTTTTTATAAAACTCATCCTTACCTTCAAAATTAAGCTTTTTGTCATTTTATAATAGTTAAAAATATAAAATTTTTTAATAAAATATGATAACAGATGGCGTTACCAAATGTCGCGGGAACGTTAAACAACTCGTTGCTAATTTTTTTAATTTTCGGGTGGATTTTTAAAACAAACAAAGCGTCTTGTGGTCGAGAGTGTAAGTATGCATCTGAATTACTTTTACATTTACAATTTGTGGAATTTTTTACCCAATCAAAGGGTGCCCAGTTCACCCTCTTCTGCGGACACCCACGCTTTGATCTATACGTGATGTATACGTGACGTAAAACTAAAAACTGAACTTTTATGTGTCGACTATGCTGTAAGATAAAGTTAAGTAATTGTGTATGCATCATTCTGCAGAAAACCATTGTAGAAAAAGAAATTTCGACTAGTGCTGCACTGTAGTGGCTATCTGTGCAATATACTCGTATTTACTCAGATCTTTTCGCGCAAATTCTATTGCATTACTCAAGAGAAATAAACAAAGTAAACGAGACCTTCGCTTGCTATGTTATTTCAATTACTTTAATCTAATTACATGAGTATGTATTCGTAAACGGTAATATGTAAAGAGGTGGAGATGTTTAGTTTTTGTAAATGTATTTAAGAGTCTGTTCTGTATAAATGAACTTAATGATGGATCCGAAATGGGGAAATTTTGCGCGTAATGGCGTACAATTTCAAACTGTTTTAATTAAATAAATGTAAATAGTGATTTTATATTTCCCTTTTTGTTCACAGATGCTAAGGCATTACAAACGTAAAACAACGAAAAACTCATCTTAGAACCGTGTAGAATGTCCTGGAGTGAGATTACGTGTATGATAGTTGCTTGTCAAACAAATGAAAGTGTACAGAGGAAAGAAGTGATAGTTTTGTTAGTTAAAATATCATTATACTTCAAATAAATAAGTTTATGTAACTTCGAATTTTTAAATGCTGTTTGTCTAACCTGTATAATTATCCATCCTCTGCACAGGATAGGGAACTGTGCATAGTTGTAACCTTTTCCTTTTTGCATTACCCGGAATTTAGTATTAGTTCTTAACATACGACATCCTTAAATGTTAAGCATAAATAGCTAATATTTAAAAATATGAGATTATATTAAAATCATTATCATCTCTTTCACTGCAAAATTAATTTTATCTTAGGTGCTCACAATTCTCCCACTTTCCTTTATTTCTGTGATGTATAAGTTACATTCAAAGCTATATTAAGGTTTAAAGTTGCACTAGAACTCTAGATATAATATATATATATATACAAGAAATAATTAACATCTATACTTAAAAGAAACATCAGTCGAAAGAATCTATAGAAATAAAAAGTAAGGTAAATGGTGATTTAAAAATTTTATTTTATTCTTTAAACAATAAAATGTGAATTTAAAAATCACGGTTTTTTTTTAATTTACAAGAAATTCAACGGAGTATTTTTTTAATTGTTTTTGAGTCTCGTAAATTTGAGGCAGGCCAAATGCTCCCGATGGATTGATTCCCTATGATACAACCTATTTGTTAAAAATGTAATGTATATTCTTTTATTCTATTTTGTAATTATTATAAACTTTAAAAAGTTTATAAACTTATTTAGTTACAAGCTTTAAGATCTTAAATGCTGCTTGCATTAATAAACGTGCATTTACTTATTTTAATATAAATTATGAGTTGTTATGTAATATAATAAATAATTTAAAGTAACGTTGATGTTTTTATATTAATTCTAAGATTAATTATTCCATATAAAATTAATTGGTAGAATTTTAAGAATAAACATAAAATCTATCTAATAATCACTCCTTAAAATTTAAATTTCATTTAATTTCCTTCATGTATACACTCTGTGTAAATATAAATATATATATATTTCACCAAGAAGAATTAGTTAGACAACGTGATTTTCTGCAAGTGAAGGAACACATACAAATATTGGCAGTTTTCCATAGAAAGTCCTTCCGAGAGGCAGACCGCGCACACGTTGCATTGCCGTATCTCTTCAAACATATGAGCTTGAAGACCTTTCCAGCAAGTTAACAAATTTTAAAGAAGATGATCGTACGCCTCCGTTCTAGTCTTTGTAAGTAGAGTGGTGGCAGCTGTTCTTTCCTATGGAAAAGTAAATCAGCCAATTAGGAAGATACTTTAGGTCACGTGGATATCTTTTATATGGGCAATCTGCTACTTCGTCGGGTAAGATATTTTATGTGAATTTCTGAATTTTGTCAGATTTCGTGTAAATTATTATGCCACAAACAATTGTAGTCATACAATTTGCAAGTTAAAACTGTATTCTTAATTATTCGTAAAAGTATTCTTGATTCAAACTTACCAGCACGCGACTCTATTTTAAAACTAAAAATTCCAACGAAAATCTACTCAACAATGAGGAAAGTATCACTTTTTCTCATTTCACATATAAAATATAAAATTCTAACTTATATTAATTAAATATGACATTTAAGGATTAAAAATTTCGAATTTAAAAATAATGATTTTTCCATTGAAATACATTGCACCCAGGTTCATTTTACCAATGTGGAGGTAAATCATTAATCTCTTCATTTACATGGACTCTTCTCCGTACTGCTGGATGATTTTTAGTCATATTGATTTGCACCGGAAATGGATCGTGACAGTTGCATGAACCTGGAAGCAGTGAGTCACAGAAAACAGTCTTAACCGACATACAGGTTCAGGAAATCTAGACTAATAAATGTCCTAGAGGACCGAATAAGCCGTCAATAGGCCAAAACAAAGACAACACCGCCAGCTATCTGGAGGAATATAGTTGGTTCTATAAAGAATCCAATATCCTCAGTGGCGGATTAGAAATATGGTACCCCTAGACCCACAATATGCAAGCACTTCCAAACTAATAGTACTACTTTTACACCAAATAATTATTTTATAATTTTAATTATTCAATAATTTTCTTATTACAGATTTAAATATGGAAAAAACAAAGGTTACCGGATAGACGGCAAAAGAATGGTAGCGAGTCATTTTTAACAAGTTTCGTCTTTACATGGGGTAGGATAATCACAGGATTCGTCTATTCACAGAACAATCGCAACAGAAGACATTGTGTCCATCAGTGGCGCACCCAGAGGAGGGCCGAAGAGCCTTGGCACCCTTCAAAGATAAAGGAAAACAAACACTAGAAAATTTTCCAAAAATCTTTATTTAATTTATATTTTGTTAACATTTCTGTTTCTATACTACTTATAATTAGCGATGGGAATTTTATTTGAATTGGCATTAAAATTTTTTTCCTGTTTAACTTGGCTCCTCCAAAATTAAATCCTGAGTGCACCATCTTTCTGCATGATCCGTTTGTACGCTACTGCCAAGAGAGCAAATGGTATAACGATACGGGACACAATTTTTTACAATGGCAGATCTCTCATCTTATTACTGATAGTTTGAAAGCGCGGTAGTACGAAAACGATATTTTACGGCCTGTCGATCTTAGTTTTTTGGTTGAATTATAGGGACAATTTACCAGCAAGTTAATGCTCGTGCACATGCAGCTACCATATGTAGAGGGTCTTCGAGTCGCTGACACGCAACCGTGAATCCCAGATTTGTCTATCATAGAAAGCGTATGTGAAATGACAGGGCGGTGCACTCGCAATGAAAATTCAACAAAAAACATTAGTAAATTACAACGGGTGAATGGAATGGAAAAGTGGCCATTTCAGAAGTATGAGTGGAATAACCTATCGTATTGCAGTATGTATTACTACAGTCAACACAGCAAAAGAGTAGACATGAATCAGCCTGAACTGGAAGGGTTTATGTAAATGAAAAGGATGGAAGGAGATGTGTGAAAGTTGACACGTGGATCCGATCTCTTTCAGGTGTTTTGCTTTACATTTTAAAAACGCTTTTATACTATTTTTATCATAAATAATTTTATTGCTTTACTTTTTTTACGAATATTATTACTTTGATCCATGTGTCAACTCCCACACGTCTCTTTCCACCCCTTTCATCTGACCCACTCAGATTGAGTCATGTCTACTCTTTCGCTGCGATGGCTATAGTAGAAGTGAAAGTGCTTCTTACTGAATAGTTTTAGCTCTATATTTCTAAAATAAAACGCTTGTTTTCTGTAAAATTTGGATCGTTTTTTAGTTAAGCTATATTTGTGTCACACAAATTTTTATGTTAATAAGACTACAATTTCTACAGAATGCGATATGTTTTGACATTAAAGTACATAAATAATAATATTATCATTGTAAAGTCAAAATTAATGATATATTTCTAATAGGTTACTTTAAGTTATAAGTTAATTATATACTGTATTATATTAAAAAAAACTAATTTTATTTAAAAGAAAATAAATGTATTATATATAAACACGAAGTAACAATATATGAATATAACAAAATGAATAAATATATTTTGTTAAATTTATTTATTTTGTACATAAATATATTCATATTCATGTATATAACAAATATATATTTCCAAATATACCTATATAGCAAAATATTATTTTATTCTTCAAATAATATTAATATACAGACAAATCATTTTTTGTTTTGAATATTTCCGGTGATGATGGTCTTTTATAAGAAAGATCCTATCTTTTTGTAAACGTGAATTCATTTCTCTAAAACAAATATATATATTATTTGATCAATCACACGAATATATATGTCTGTAGGCTATGTATATATATTTATATATCAAAGAATAATTCAAGTGACTGATCAGGTGACATTCCTATAGCTATAGATATGTAAATAATATCTGAATGATCGTATCAATCTTAATCCATAGTAGAGTGATCGTACTTTCTGGTTCATTATAGATTGATGATTCTGATTCTTATCCCATAGTAAAATGCTCGTACTATTCCTAATCGAATATAAACTGATCTTACTATTTTGAATCGTATCTACAAGTATAATTAAGAATAATATGATCAATTGTTTCTTTTCATCTCTAACCAATAAGTGGAATGATGGATTCTTTGAAACAGGACAGTAACTGGAGAAACGTCGGACAGCTAGAAAGCCACCAAAATTTTGCAAAGCTAATAAAAAAACTAAATATAATTTATTTACACATATTTACTAGGAATTGAAATACATTCGTCAATTTATCAAAAAAAAAGGAAATGAAAATCCCAAGTATTAAATCGCTAAAATTTTTGGTTTTGATGGTCACGAGCTCATCTTGACCGTGAAAACCTAAAATTGTAGAGTATTATGAGAAAAACCGAATAAATATAACATAAAGTGAAATCTGAGACAATTTGGGATAATATAAAAATGTCCATGATTTCCTCATTTTCTCTATTATTCTTTTTTATGAGATAATAATTTTTTGTAAAAACATTAAATAAGGCAGAAGACATAACAAAATTACTGTTTGCACTATACCACAACTCAAGGGAGACGGATTTAAGACGAAGCTGCATAATTCAGTTATCGAAGATAGTAAATAAATACGGTTTCTCTATTAAACTGTTTTTGGATCGTACATACAATATGGAGCAGTATAGTAAAGAAATAATATACAGAGCTATGGAGCAATCCATTGTTTAAGACATTGAAGATATACGAAAATGGGAAAACACAAGCTGGTATACAACAATTCTAAATTACCCAGTAAATAACAACTATACATTGACAAATCTAGCCTTTAACATCAAAAAGTTTTTTTTATACAGATTAGGTTAAATAAAAATGGAATAATTATAAATGATAAATATATAGGCTACACCCAATGTAAATGTCCAAATTGTACCAAAAATTTATCTAAACTTCATATTATATGCGAATGCTGTAACGAAAAGGATAAACTACAAAGGCTCTAAATTGGGCCACTGGCTAACTGTACTAGTGAGAAGGAAATATATAAGACGTTTGATAGAGTTAATACTAACACGATTTATATGTTATTTAACTACGTTAAACAATTTATTAAATGATAATTGTGACAAAATATTAATGAAATTCTATAGATCAGTAAATAGAAAATATCAGTGTTGTTAAGACGTTATTATATGAGATGTAAATATGCGTTTAAATAAAACGCCCTTGTAACAGGCGAAAGTCTTTTACGCCAAATAAAGATTATTATTATTATTCTTTTTTATACTATCCAATATATTTGTAATTCGTTGATATCATATCAAAAAGAGTTTACAACTCTTCAGAGTACTTTCATTCAGCTTTTAAACTGTAAAAGTGATATGTTTCAGCATTATCGTTCTCTTTAGACTACGTTTAGAAGTTATAATAATAATATATAACATCCACTTATAATTTTAAAAAAAAACGAACATTACAATGTTTATTCAAACTTTAAGTACGTTTAAGTACGGTACATTCGTTGTCTCTAACCGTAAGAGAGTGAAAACTCGTTGACATTTCTCGAATCAAACACAACTATCTGTAAAAATTACAAATTACAACAGACCATATTATTTCACTATTGTGAAAGTAAAGCAATGTATATTGATAAGTACAGTACCTTACACCTTCCTGTTAACGTTTTTACCCATTTTATGTTCTCGTCACTTGTACAATATTTGGAATTCGTTCAAAAATTCAAACAATTCTGGCAAGCACGTTTCGTGTAGGCCTACAATAGTATGACAACTAAACAATATTAATATTAAAACTAAATTACTACTCTATAATATAAATATAAATTAATAAAAGCATAAAATTTTAAGTTATCTGCTATTATAATGGCTAGTAGAGGACTCCTGTTAGATATAATGCATCCTTCTAGGTGGTATAATATAAATAAATCAATCTTAAAATCACTATTTGATATACTTACAACCCCATATAAGTTCCAGGTTAACATCTCGAAATAGATCTACATTTCACGTGGAACGAATGTTTAAAATTGCTTGGATATTATAATGATTTCTAATATAAAAGATTTAATATTTTTAAGTGAATTTTCTACTAAGTCTTATAAATGCAATGTTATAAAATAAAAACTTTACAGCTAAAAAAATTAATTACATTATAATGCAGGATGAAGTTAAATAATTACTCATACTATTATTATTAAAATGGAATGATAAAATATTTAAAATTAATTTTAAAAAAATACATCACTTAAGTTTATCGTATTACCTTATATAAAAATCCTTTGAGACTATACAAAGTTTGTTTAAATAATACTCAGTTTAAGTAACTTACTAACCAGAGTAAAATCAAAAATAAGTAATTTATTAAACTAATTACTTTCCAGGCTCTAACAGAGGGAAAGTATGGCGATCGGTCAAAACATCACCCCCCCCAAGATTTTTACATTTTTGGACTCTGGACACTTGAAACATCGAGAAATGCAATTTAGACTATGGATGTTAGTGTGGTGTGTGTGTGTGGAACGATTGTGTTTACCCTGTTTGAAGCTGTTTTTTTTTTTTTTTTTTGTTGAAAATTTCTGAAATTTTGCAGGAAGGTTTGTGTATTAGGAGGATTGATGCTGTTAAATTTTGGTGGTTAAAGGTCGATGGGGTAGGGAATTAAAGGTGGTCGTGTGTCATATCTCGAGTAGGATCAAACTTAACGATGATTTTACTCGTTATTAGCGTTTACAATTCTTTATAAACCCATCCCTACTCTCAAAATTAGACTTTTTGCCTTTTTATAATAATTAAAAATATAAAAAGTTTTTAATAATAAAATATCGTAACAGATGACGCAGTTTTAAATATTGCCGGGAAAGTTAAGCAACTCGTTGCTGGATTTTCTTTTTAGAATGGAGCGAAACTGGTCACAGGATGAGATATTACGCTGTAGCTTTAGTTTATATACAGATTACACACTGGTTATAAGAGCGTGTAATCTGCCGAGTTTCTTATTGCACGATTTTTCGTACGCTGATATAATGTTAAATAAGATAATAATTTGTTTAGAAAAAAATATAATAAATCATTTTAAAAGTTATTAACATATTTATATACAAAATACTTAGACAATCGTTTTTTCAAATGTGTATAGAGCCTACGTGTATATTGTCCTATTACATTGTTATAAATGAATGAAATTTGTTATACTTCTATGGAATATTTTAAATAATTTACTGAAATTTCTCAATATAATTTCTTGCGCAATAATAAATACAGTTTGCGCGTACATTATCTAGGGAATAATATTTAATATTAACTTTTAAACTTAAAAATATTAGCTAAAAGTTTCTGCCAGTTAAACACGAAAGTGCAATTAAAATTAAGGAGAGTTTATAAGGCAATTCTCCGTAATTACTGTAATGATTTATCGATTTTTACTTAAGATGATTGTAAAAATAATCTTTTTAAATTTTAACAGATGATAAAACGTTTTATTGTCTCTACTAAACGAACTAATTAAGATTGCTTGTAAGTGAATTCGTAGAATAATAAACTGATATTTAAAAAATAATACAGTAATAGAAAAAATTATTTCCTTTAAATATAATAAGATAAACTTTATTACTAATTAATTTTTCTGTAAAAGCTTATATTAAACCTGTGTGCGGAGTTAGATACGTCCTATTGAGTTGTATAGAACAATATGAAAATTCAGCACACTCCATAATTCAAGCATAACGTGTATTCTAAAGTTACAAAAGATGCTCCAGATCTTTAAATAATTTTTGTATAAATTGCCGTGGAATAATAAAAATTAAGCTAAAATATTATGATCTAATCATTTTTACAGCAAGTTCAATAATATAAAGATATAATGGATAAGTTGCATATAGAGGAGAGGGCCCAGAGACGCAATTCTTCTCGAGTTTACTTTATTTAAAAGTATTTTATAAGTGTAAATTTATTATAATAGTCGTTACACTAACTACAATCTACGCGCGATGAGATAGCCCCTTTAATTTTCCTTAAAGCCTTATGCAGATTTACTATTTGGAAAGCTTCACGTTTTACAGGGTAGTTGGAGTTTTCGGTTGTTTTTTACACGTGTTTATAAATCTTTCATAACGCCAGATAAATATATTATAAACGGAAACAAACCTGTCTGAGAAACATGATTTTAGTGAATCACTTTGATGTAAATCGTATAAATCTTGTCCTCCCTAAGACAAAATCCTTCATATACAAGAACTATTTTCAGGGCCGGATTTAGACATGTTTTAACCCTATAGTATAATAGATAAAAAGCCTTTCTACTCAATAATAATAAATTTAAAAGCACGAGTAGGTATATTTAGCTTTTTTACCTTGTATAAATCTGACCTATTTTAACAATAAAATTAGAAAATATCGTTAAGATCTTTAAAAATTTTTTAAATTTAATTCAGCAGCTTTCTACTAAAATAAAAAAAAATATTTATAAAAAAACTTTAAATTGCTTTTCTACTATTTTTAGTATGCAAAATAGTAAGAAAACATTAGAATAAATTTAAAATTCCTTACTAAAATGTTTTTCTTGATAATTTTGTAGTTGCTTTGTCTTATAAAAAGTTAGAAACGTTGAAGTCTTGTTGATTTATTTATTTATTTATTTTCCATGAAACATTCAATAACTTATATATTATTCATCAAATATCGACTATTACATTTGTTACTACATTAGCATTATGCTAATACACAAACGTAAAACATTTTACACTATTAAAAATTTCAGTTTAAACGTACTTAATTAAGTAATTTATTTATTAAAAATTAATTAAAATAAATAAATTTTTTAGATTAAAATTAATTTTTAATGGCATTTTATAATTCTAATTTTTTTTTATAAAAATTTTAAATTTATTTATAAAAGTAAATATTTTAAAGTGTTTGCCATTCTTCCTTCTCTCCTCGTCGTCTTTCTTCTTTAAAGAAGAGAGGAGAGTAGATGAAGTCTACAAACAATAGATTCAACACCTCAAACTCATACAGGAAGAAAGGAGAAAAATACTTTATTTCTTGCAAGAAATTAAATAATAAAAATGAATAAAATATTCAAAATATCAACGTTTTGCATATTTTTTATCATATCAACATTTCCTCATAAAATCTTCATTATTTAACTTGGTTTCTCCCCTTTCTTTTTCTTCTCCTCTCATCTTTATCATCTTTCTTCCTTCTCTTTATCATTTCCTTCATTGTTCCTTCTTTTTACAAATAGGTTTTAAAAATATATATATATATAAAATAATTAAATTTGAAATAAATTATACAACTATACATATAATTAACTATTTGAGGACTCAACAATATACCGATTAACAATTTATTGAAATATCATTTGAAGGAATACCAATTGCGTTAAGAATTTTGCTCATCTCGTATGGTAAATTCGTACAGAGTGACCACAAAATGGCAATTTGTGAATTAGAAAGTTATGTCTTCCTCTGTTCTGTGTACAGATTTTGATTTTTCTCCGTGTTATTTTGAATGTTTTCTTCAATTTTGATGATTAGAAGTTATTAAAGCAGTTTCTAATTGCTGTTTTTAGATTTTATCTCTTCGATTGTTGTAAGGAATTGAAGAAGCTTGCTATTTACAATAAATCTGGACTTGAGGAAGCCACGCCATATTAGATCCACATCAAATTTATCGGCCCAATTAATTAGGATCCAGGACACGTATTGACGCTTTAAGAACTTGGTGGCCATTTTATTTATAAATTTCTGGATTTTTCCCTGTCTCACTTTTTATTCAACTTCTTTTTATCCATTTTTTTATTATTTTAAACTAAACTAAGATGGAAACTAGAATAAAAATTTGATTTTATAAATGTAGAAATTCTAGAGTTCTAACTACACATACATTTTAGAAAAATTTATCTTTAAAATATTTAAATTTCGAAATAAAATAATAATATAATGCGTTCATCATTTCAGCAATTTTTCTTGGGTTTTTTCTGTGTGAAGTCATAAAAATTCTCTTAAAACTAAGAATTTTATGGATTTTTGTAACAGTTTTAAAAATTTAAATTAATTTTTCTATATTAAAAATATTTTATGGTATTTTCAATATTATCCTGTTTAATATCGATTGTTTTTTAATAAAAAATCAAATTTATAAAACACAAATTCCATTTTATGTCAGATTTCTAATTCGAATTCTATGTATTTTATTTGCATTCAGCTAGAATAAGTAAAACAAACTGAAAACATCTTCCTCATCATTTGCTTTCCTGTTTATCTCCACTCATTCCTCTTCGTTGTTATCTTCCTTTCCTTCCCTCTTTTTTCCTATTATCATTTTCCTCTTTCATCATCTTTTCTTACTCGTCCTCTCATCATCTTCATTCTTCTCTTTTTTTATTTTTCCTCATAATCATCATCTTCCCCTCCTCTCCTTCTCGTTATCATCATCTTTCATTTCTTTCTATTCTTCCTCCTAATCATCTTTTCTCTTGTCTTTTGCTGCTCATTTTTTTCCATCTTCTTCCCCTTTCTTCCTCTCCATCATTACAAATTTCCTCTTTTCTTTATCATCATCGTAATCGTCATCTCCATCAAAACACAAATAATAAATGGAAAAACTCTAGTAATATGTCTTAAAAAAATTAATTGATACGTTTCTCTCGGGAAATTTTATTATATTTACTTTATCAAAATAAATCAACATAAAAAATTATATTTTTTTATTCTTCTAATATACGAAAATAAGAAAAAGTCAAAAATTAAACCATTTTCGAGTGATTTATTGCTTAATTTTTTGTTAGAAAGTCGTATCGTTCGTTTCAATTATATCACAAAAATTAAATTTAACGCAGGTTTTATTGATATTTTAAAGGAATTAAATTTATTTTTATCCAAAATATTCAATACTTCTTCATAAATATAACACTTTCTCCATAAGGATATTGTATGATACTATAAAAAAATATAACCTAAATTAGATATTCAGACAGAGAACGAGTGACATTTCCCACGAGGGATTAATGTAGTGGATAAAAGGAGAAGGATGAAACGAATTCTTGTTTGCTGAATTTCCAAGTGGATATAGAAAGCTCCAAGATAGCAAAATCTTGTTCCAATAAACATGTTTTTTATTTAAATTCTGCTCCAAGATACATATATTTTCAATATTACATATGTTTTCTGCATCAGAAAAATCGCATCATCTTGCTGTTTGACTTTATTTCATATGGAAAATACATTGATAATTATTATTTTCATTTAAAAAAATAAGAATTTGATTTATTTTTAAATGTTTAAAATGTTTACTTGTTTTATTTTGGTGTAGAATATTAAGAAGAAATTAATCTAATTATTTGAGAAAATTTATTAGTTTTTAGTAATAATAACAAAAGGAGGAGGAGGAGGAAGAAGAAGAGGAGGATGATAAAAGAAGGAAGATGACAGAAAATCTTTTTGAAAATACAAGAAAAGAAAAAAATTTATTTGAAAATCTCTGTAAAATATTGATTTCTCCTTCCACTTTTTCGCAATTATTCATATTTTTATGTTTATTTTTATTATTTATAAAGTCACTGTCGGTAGAAGGAAATAACGAATAATGAAATATATAAGAAGAAAAAGAATAATACGAAATAAAAATAAGAAACATTCAAATAAAAATGATTAGATTATCAAATAAGTGATAAAGTTTTAAAGAATTTTTATCCGTTTGAACGATTTTAATTAATTTATTTCTTCAATTAAAGTTCGTCAATGATGATAATAGAAAGTATCTATCAAAGTAATTAGTTGAGGTTCTTCTTCTTCCTGTGATATATTACATGTGATGACCTGTTCCACATTTACCATTTCAATTTTCTAACAGTTCTCTCTCTCTCTCTCTCTCTCTCTCCTGAATTATGTTTTGGGGTCTTTCTCTCGCTCCCTCTCACTTCATGTTTCCTCTTCCTCCCACCGTAATTATGTACTACATATACAATTAATGTCCAGTATGACACACAATCCTGATAAATATTTTAAATCTCTTGTTAATCTCTTATGTCTCCTAAGGATCAATATGCACTTCTACTTGGTATTATGATACAATAAACAGAATAATTAACAAACTCACCCCTAACTTAATATTAAAACAAAAATATAGTATTATCACTTACACGGGATGAAATATTAAGTAGCCATTTAAATTTATCATCATTTGCGACGTCACTTCCAGAGATGTTGGTTCGACCAATTATTGTACCGTACTTTCCGGAAGATGCATTGATTAAGGTCAAGCGTGACGTACAGTACATGTGATGATGTACTTTCTATCGCTCTTGTGACGTCATTTTTTACATCACGTCTCAATCTCCTATGGTACGATCTATCATCGTTTATAATATTATATTTCACTAATAAATAACGTATCTTATTTTTCTTATTGTTAACAATACATTTACTTTTATGCTAATTTACATTGTAATATATTTTAATATTAAAATTTATAATTAAATTTATAAATTTATTTAAATAATTGTATTAAAATCAAAGTTTAAATCTTTAATTATAATTTGATTTATTTTTATAGTCTTAATTTGTAAAATATTCTAATTTTTAAATGCTTTTTTCCATCTTTTGCATCTTCTGAGGATAAACATGGACGTAAAAAGTGAAACTAAGAAGACGAAGATGAGGATCAGATGATGAAGATAAAGCTCATCAGACTCCAACGTTCATCTTCTGAGTTTTATCTAGTGAAGAGGAAAATAACAGATAATTATTATCAAATTTTGTTGGCTCCAAAACAATATTATTGACTTGCTAAATTTTTGATTTCAATATAAAATAAAAAAGAATTTACAAAATTGCGACCTTTGACACTCGCTTTGACCCCACTGTATTCGAAAACGAAACAAAATAGGAAAGAAATACAAGAAAAATCAATAAAACTGTTATTATAAATTATTTATGCAAATACTTTAAAACCAAAGTTGCATAAGATAACGATGTTAAAACTATATCAATATTTAATTATGTAATATATCATATTTAATAAATGATTATAATAAATTTATAAGAAATTGATCTTTATCTATGTTTTCTGCATCAGAATTATTTATTAATGAAGATCAGTTATCCTTAACTAACTCTTCCTTTCCTCTTTAAGTGTATAGACATTTTATTTATTGATGCCATTCGATATAACTTATTCAGTAAGGTTAATATCTAGAGAAAATGTCTTCAAAGCAGCTTTGTCTTCATATTTTTTCTTAAAAATATTCATTAGTGCTGTATTATTTAATTAGAATCAATCTTGTCCCTTATAAGAAAACGTTTACCATAATTCCATGTGAAAATATTCTTTGTATTCATATGGAATCTTGTTCATAAGGTTCTATACAATAAAATATTCCATTCTTCGTACAGAATTAGTTACAAGGCTCTATATAAAAAGATACATAAAAATTCTTATAAAATCCTGTAGAATACATACAACATTTCATGGAATCTTCTAAAGATTCCGCATGAAGAATGGAATAGTTTACAACATTTTTGTAAAATATTAATCTAGTAATATTGAATCGTAATTTAGATATTTAATATCTCGATCACGATGATGTTTTAAATATATAAAACTTTCAATAGAATTAGATTCCATATAAACTCTTTCCATATAAAGGATACTCTTTATATGGAATTAGATTCTTTATAGAGTATCCTTATGTGAAATCTTATAAAGATGTCTTCCATTTTTATATTAATGGGTGATTATTTTCACGGAATCCAGATAACATTCCATACGAAGACATTATTTTTATAAGGAATGTCTTCATGTTGAATCTTATATGGAATATGTATTTATATAAATTGCTTTGAAGTGTTCCTTTATGCCAAATTTCTTTCTAACTTCCAAATGATAGAGTTTGTCATCAAGATCAGAAATTATACAAAATATTTCAAATCTAGTTCTTCATTCTCTTATTATTTGTACTAATATTTCTTTAATCATTTTACTATATGGCTGACTCCAGTTGTATAATAAGGTTAATATGAAGAAAACATTGTAAATTTAATGTATAGAATATTAAATTTAACTACTAATTCAAAATATATTTAATAAAGATTCGTCCTTCTTATCTTTTGTTATTACAGAAGAATTAATCTCTCTTCGTGTAAACATTCAGTAGATATTTTAAAATTCTTGTTTGATTAGTTCAATTCTTTTAGAAATTTGATAAACGGGAAAAACAATAAATTTAACCAAAAAATCTGTATTAAATAAATAAGAAATAATGAAGTTATTATTTAAAAAAATTGAAAATTCAATATATATTTCTATTAAGAAATGTAGTCAGGAGATAACAGATATGAAATGCGATCCGTACCACTCACAAATATGAAGTCTTATCTGTGGAAAGCATAAAAACATACGAATAAAATCAATAAACAAACAAAAAAAAAAACAGATTTTTTATCATTTATCAAAAGAAACTTTAATTTGCCGTATATCACTTTTATCTCGTGTATTTTATATTAATAACTCCTTCATATATGCTTTATTTTTTGGATTTCCCCTACTGTTTGATACTCAGTGCATTGTTTATTTAAACTGGATCGCTTTGTTTCTGAATATTCCTTGCGAAGTGTTTCAGTTGGTTAGAGTTTAATGCCTTCGCACTAAACTCTAACCCACATTCCAGAAACACTTATTGAATTTTATCAAGAGAATTTTTAGTCAGCCTAACAGTCTCCGTGTAAACCATTTAAAAGGCTTAGATATACAAAAATCCAACTTTTAACGACTGGTACACACATAAATGCTACTATAAGTGGCATTTATGTGCGTAACGAGTCGGCTCGTTTTCACGATTTGTGTTAAAACCGCAAAGGAGAGATAGAGATGCTCTTCAGAATACACTCTTTGCTCCTGATGTTCCTCAACACTCGCGTCTTCATTTATCTGAAACTCAATTGAAAAACCTTATAAATGTAAATACGACTCAATTCATTCTGTGGTAGATACTCGTCTAAAACATTATTAATACACGGTGACCATTACTGACAATTAGAACCTTCCAGTCTATTTTACATTTTCTTGGGATGTGTCAATTCTTAGTGTCTGTTTAACAAACATTTCTGGACTTTCCAATAAAATTTCTAGATAATTTTATAACAATTTCCATAATACTTCTACTCATCAATTCGGAAAAATATAAATACGTGACTCGAAGTGTTCAAGACATCTCGTGAATCATAATTTATGTTTAATGTTCAACCATTTTGCTCCCGTTTATGCAACAAATTATAATTTGTTTTTGTAATTATTTGTAATTATCAATTTAAACTGTATTTTTCCTTCAACAGAATTCGCTCTAATTGTTTAATAAATTACATTGTATTTTATTTTATTCTAATGAATATCTCTCAGGCTAATTATAGAAAATTTAATACTGCATCCAGATCATAAACATCACAATTCAATATTTTTCATAAACTTTAATTAAAGCTTTAATTAAATTTAGGCGGGGGTTCATCCTGCCTAAATTTCAATAGATTATTGATTTAATTACTTGCCTCCAGCATTAAAAATCTGTTAAATGTTATTTGAAAGTTAATTATTATTAAATATAATAATAATATAAGATATTTAAATATTAGAATATTAAATTTTATGTTAAATTTAAAATCTTTTATTTAATTTAAAACAAATTATTAATGTGATATATTATGTGACAGATCTTTAAATTGAAGATGTAGAGGAATAATTTGAAGTTTTGAAGGGTCTATCACAAGGTAAAGTGCTTCTATCACTTAATCCAATTTAAATATTCAAATCAAATCAATTTTATTAGTCAAGGCCTCAGCCTGTTACAAAGGGAGTTGTACAGCTTACAAGCAACACAACGAATAATACCAAAACAATTAAGTATGAAAAAACTTTAAAACATAATTGTATAAGTTGCAGACAAAACGATATGTGCCCCGATGAAATATTTTATTTGGTAGAAGCTATTCTACCAAATCACATTCATGTAGACTGATAAGATTGTATTTTTGCCTTAACTCAAGGCTTTTCTCACATTTACAAATCAGATGAAATTTGGAAAAGGACGCACAACATCTTGGGCAAGAAGTATTCTCGTGTATATACAATCTATTATCAAACATTAGGGAATTAGAATTAAGTCGGAGTTGAATAAAAAGTCTCTTCATTTTAAACGGCAAATTAGAGAATAGATAACTATTATTGCTTGGAAATAATAATATCGTACTATAGCTGTTTTGTGATATTCTTAAACGAGTGTCTTCTATGTCTATCCAATTTAAATATTAAAACTTCACGAAACTTTAAATGTTTGTCTAATTTAATAAACTTTAAATTATAACATACCATTTTCTCTTATATAATAATTAATTTTTATATTTAAAATTTCTTTTAATTAATTTGTTAAGAAATATTTAATAATATTAATATTTCTACTGAATGAACTTAAATCTTTATAGAATTTTCTTTAGTTTCCATGAATAAAATTGATTTTAATACAAATCTATCTCTAGACAATTTACATAATTTCCAATCCTTCTTTGTAAATTTTAAAATGTGGTTAAACTTTAAGGGATAAAAATAATTAATGGAAGAAAAGGATAAAGTTTATAAAGGTAAATATTCACCCAAAGTTGATCTGTAAGCATCTTTTCCTCCTCTCTGTGAATATTAAAAGAAATCCCTGATATGATATCCTAGCAACCAACACTAAACCATTTCCTTAAGTCTGGTAGATGCATATCCACAGTTGATACTTTAACCCAGTTAGAATTTTATTCTATTTCTACCTTTAAAATCTTTTATTTTATGTTCTTCTCCAAAATATCTATCAATAACATATAGAAAAAATACATTTCCACCTTTTAAAATGAATTAATAATGAGATGTGTAATATAAATTCTGCTTCAATTTGAATTTTAGAACAAGCTCACCAATTAAACTGTAATTAAAATTGCTTAATTGAAATATTAGAATAACAATGGAAAATTGAGAATTTCGAGACGTATTTAGAGATCTAACTTATCTTACGTGAAATGTGTCATTTGAGATCTAAATTTATTAAATCGTGAATTATTAATGGTTTAATGTTGTGTGTCAATAGTTAATTTACAGCTCAAACAATACATTTCTATCAAAATTTTGTTTATATTTATTTAAATATCGTTCTAAATATAATATTTTATCGAAAAAAACACATCTGAGAATAGTATATAAATGCCGCTCATCTTCCAAATGATATAGAATTTCTTCAATATAAAGATTTTGTATATGATCTGCATATCAAGATGAATGGTAGATGACATTTTATCAAAGTATCCCTATAGAAAAGAAGTTATTGAAGACGTCACCACCTTTTCGCTGTTCTTATTTCCTGGACTTGACAGCTTGTCTGAGAAAGGATCTGTGACTTGTCACTTCCTAGAAATCCTCTACCTGGCAATTCTCATTTCAGCTTCAGTTGCCACGTTTCTATTCCAATAAATTCAATACTTATAAAAGAAAAAAGAAGGTTATATTTTAAAGAAAATTCTACTTATATATTTTAAAAATCAATAAGATCTTTACCCTGTTGGAATTTTCTCTGTTTTCTGTATGCTTATTATTAATTTTTCCATTAAATAAACCTTACTGTACGTCGATGGGACCACAGTTTCCGAGAACTCTCATTTTGGAAGATCAAAATGGGATCGAAATTTATCAGGAAGTTTATAATTCTCAAATGAAACTCTATTTATAAAGAATTATGATTAATTAGAGGTTATGTATATCGTTCATAGAGGGTTAAAATACTTCAGGTATAGTATTTAATCTTTAAAATATCAAGAAAAATAATATCTGATTTAACTAGAAACGAAATATAATAGTTTCTATTATAAGATAGATGAATATTATTTTCTTATTAAGACTTTGAATCATTTTTTCATAAACTTCTTATGAAGTATGCCTGAAATTTACATCATAATGCAAGATCAACATAAATGTACTCTTTATTAAAATTTGAAGTAGGTCTGAACAGTATTTTTAAACTTATCTAGGGCTTAAGAGAGGTTTGAGAGAACAAGATAGCGCACGAATCGGTTAAAATGCATGACCCTACTCGTCTCGAAAGCAATAAAAATATTTGAATAAAATCAATAAAACAAGTATTTTACATTATTTATCAAAAGAAACTTTATTTTGTATTACTTTCATATCATTTTTTACAAGAAGAAGGGACTCACTTAAGGGGACAATTGACCTTGCAACCATTTTATTAGATCTAAGTTATGAAATTATTTTTTTTCAGTTGATAATTGATATATCTGGTTTAAATATGATATTATATACAGCTATAAACAAAACTTTGAATTCTGTCTAATTTAACTAACTTTTCTTTTATCTGTGAGATAATTATTGTTTATTACGGTATATTTAACTAAAATATAAGCAATAACATCTAAATTCAAAGAAAAATAGAAATTTATTTGTTCGTAAGACATTGGTTTTTGAAGAAAGAAACCAATGACGTACATACACTCAAGAATAAAACATGATTTTATCCATCAGTGTGTAAATTATTTAGATAAGATTTAGAAATAAGAATTACATAGAAACTATGGGATTAATTACAAAAATCTTATATTTGCACCCCCCAAAATTAAATTCTATAATCATTTATTTTATATAAAGTATGAAGCTCCATAATACTCTTTAAAAAATAATTATTTCATAAATTCACTTGATATCTTTACTTCTCTTTAATATTTCTACTCTTTTCTTTAATACTCTTCCTCTTCCCATTGATACCCTTTACAAAACAGTTTGATATTTAACAAAGAATGAAAGAAATAAATTTCTATAAAAGTAAAATTGATTTTCATTGGATTCAGAAGTTTAATGCTTATAGAAGCACACATGATAACATGAAAAAACCCAGGATGCCTTCAATTAGAATTTGAATTATGACTATTTACAAAAATATAAAATTTTCGAGTCCATCTTACATCCTTTTAACTCCACCACAGAAGTAACAGTGTATTGGCTTGAATAAACTTCATAAGAACAACTGGTAAATTATAAAAATTTTTTTACACAAAGTTAAAATTGATCGAAACGTCGACCTTTTATTGGAGGATCCTTTAAATTTTCGAGTCCATCTTTAAAAGGATGTAAGATGGACTCGAAAAAATTTTATACTTTTGTAAATAGTCATAATTCAAATTCTAATTGAAGGCATCCTGGGTTTTTTCATGTTATCATGTGTGCTTCTATGCAAATGAACTTTATGATTACCCGAAACCACCAGCAGAGGACTTGAACCAGTATATATTGTGCTAAAGGACAAGGTAGTTGTGATTAAAAATTGTAACCATTTTCATTGTTTTAGTTTTAAAGGACGCCGGATCCTCCAATAAAAGGTCGGCGTTTCGATCAATTTTAACTTTGTGTAAAAAATTTTTTATAATTTACCAGTTGTTCTTATGAAGTTTATTCAAGCCAATACACTGTTACTTCTGTGGTGGAGTTAAAAGGATGTAAGATGGACTCGAAAATTTTATATTTTTGTAAATAGTCATAATTCAAATTCAAATTTTAATGCTTATATTTTAAAATGAATCTCATATTAATAAACAATTTTCTCATAATAAAAGTTGATATTGAGTCTTAATGTTTTAAGAATAATGGATCATATTTTGAAAATGTTTCGAAATAAATCCATTGCTTTGTCTTTATTTGATTGTATTTATTTGTGATAAACTGACCTTTGCCCTCATCCCGTACTAAAACATGGATCGATCCTCTTTAAAACACTTCCACGAAACATAAGAATAACTTTATTATAATACATAAATTTTTAAATATTTTAAAGAAAAATCGATCTTAAAAAATACATTAAATCATATGAATCAATAAATAAATTAATAAATGTTTTGCTTCACAAATATTCTTTTAGTGCCAGAACATGTAAAATTGTTTGAATAAAATTGTTATTTTTCTGACATTATATTATTCATAACATTTTTTAACTGTAAATATATGTTTTTCAATATAAAAATTTCATATTTCTGTCTGAAATTACATTAAAAATCAAATTTATTTTTTATAAAATGAGAAACTTTTATGTAGTTTTATGATGTTTTCATTATTTACATTGGTAAAAATTAATAAATATTTTCCACCACGTTATTAAATATATAAATATCAGATATATTATTTTACTAATTTGTTTTATTTATACATTTTTAGATGATAAACTTAATAAATATATTAAAAATATATGGTTTAGCGTTTAAATAATGATGTATTTATATCGATAGTTCAGATACTTCTTCGTAAAACATGAAAATTAATCAAACATTAAGAGTTAAAATGATAAATTCATAATATAGATTACATTTTTACTGTAAGATAAAACATAATATACAAAAATATATACAAAATTTAAAATATGTTATATATATATATATATATATATACAAACTTGAAAAAGAGAAATTGCAGTTTCCCCTTGAAGTCTTCTTCACTGCTGAGTTTATTTACATTGAAAAGAAGCTATAGGGGCACATTTTCCCTATATAAATTTCTTTATTTTATTGGAAGTAAGAGTTAATATTTAAGTAATTTTATAAGAGAATTTGGATTAAAATATTTGAATTAATATTTTACAAATCAATAATTTTAATAAAATAATAGAAATTGCTTTAAGAAATTATGAAAACCTCTTTTAAAAATTAATGAGAAAAATGAATAATGCTTAATATATTAATATAAATTTTAATATTAATAAATTTTTTCTATTTTATTCGTCATAAATTTACTAGAATTAAACTCGTTATGCTCTGTATTTAATTCACCTAAGTTGATAATATTTAACGGGTTAATTATAATAATTTGTAATAATTCGATGATTAAAGTAATATTATAAAAAATCATGAATCATTTTTTAACTCGTATTTTATTTATTTCTCCTATTCATTTCACATCATTTCTTTTATCACTCGCTTTATTGATTGATACACAAGTTCAATTTAAATAATTATTATAAATAAAACATATCAGAAATAATTAAAACAAATAAAATATTTAAGCATTTGTCTTCGAAACTTTTCTTCAAAAGTCTTATTTATCTTCAATTTTTTTCCTCCAATCAATTTTTGTTGGATCTCATCTTTCAGCATCCCTGTGCACTGTTTGACTTTTCTTCTGACTCTTCTAAGCTGTAGACTTTTATCTATCCAAACACATCGAAATCTCTAACTGCATCGCTCTATTTTCTACTTACTTTATGACATTAAGTCGTATCTTGTAGGAAATCCTCCCAAAACTCTTCAAAGTTACCAACTTGATTTTGTTCTTTACGTTTCCTCTTTGTACCGAGAATTTCATCTAATCATCAATCACCAATTTATCTCTTCTTTGTCCTATTCTTTTCTTATTCTTTTAATCGTTTTCCCTGTTTTATTTGGCTTTAGTATTTGACAAATTAAACTTTCTTATTTTCTTTTTTACTGTGATAATAAAGTCAAGAAATTCCTTACATATTTTTCTAGTTTAAAAATATTTTATGTAATAAATCGATCTTTTTTTATAAGTAGAACACATTTCATATAAATGTGCTAAAATTTAATATATATATATTTTTTTTTTTTTTCATATTTCCTCAAAAATTCTACGTTTACATGATGCTATTTATCATTTCCTATATCATGGGATTTTTAAATTCACTTTCAAAAAGTTATCTAAAAAATATTTCCATTTTGGAAATGTCTTCTACTTTTCAACGTTGTTTTTCTATTACTCTTTATAGATTACTCTGTCAGATCTCTTTAGTAGACAATTAATCTGTCTGTTCACTCGAACATCACGATAACTAGAAACTTTTTAGCACTGGCTTATAATGAAAGAATATATTTAATAAATAAATAGTGCATTTATTAATTATATTAGCGAGATTTTGGAAAAATTATCTTCTAATCTAAGTAGTAATTTTGTAACGAAGCTTGTTTTGGAATTAAATAAATACTGGTTTAGAAATTAAGTATTTAAAAATGAGTAAATAAACGTATAAGATAAATAACGATGAAATATGTAAGAAAACGTTTAAAAAAGCATTATAAAAACTACTAAGGGAACAGAAAAGTTTACGATTTTCCTAATTTTCCTTCTAATTGTAGCCTTGTAAATTCCCACTGACGTCCGTCTATCTGTCTATCTGTCCTTTCTTAACCTCGAGAACGGTGTTAGATTAATTATATACGAATGTCCAGTTTGGACCGAAACTCACGTGATATCAATTCAAAAATTTTCCTCAGATACATGACCAGCACGACTCCGTTGTTATCAGGAAAAGTATGATGTACAGGCGCAAGGCAATACTAATTTGAGATGGAGAGCATATATTTTAAATTAAATAAATATAAAATATGATTAAAAATCGCAGCCAGACATTATGACGATGTCACAATAATTTTTGCTCGTTTTCTTTCTAAAATCTTCTCATATTCTCCATCTTGTTGCATCACGTAACATTGGACATAAATTTAACAATTGCCTTTTTATGTTACATCCGCCTTTATTATTCAGGGAATTTACGATAAGTAGCTAACTAGCCAGCTTTTTTCGCGAATATACTTTCTGCCGACTCAAATATTTTCTCCTTAGCATCTTCTGACCTTTGTGATTTTGCATCTCGTTTGTGAATGCAAACCCTTCGTTCTGGTAGACTTACTCAGTTGAGTTCGTTATTTTTGAACATCGGTGACGTCTTTCGTCTCTCCTTTTCACTTTGTTATCTTCTGTTTTATAAAGAGATTAGACTTCTGAAGTGATTTTCTGTAGAGATCTTATAAGTCGAGATGTGTAAGGCTTGCTTCTGCTTGTACAATCCACATCCTACTACAGTTTTATTTATTTTTAGAAATCATTTATTTCTGTTTATTTTTCCTTTTAATTAATACTGAATCGGAAATTCAATTATGTATAGAATCTGAACTCTAAAACGGTAACATTAACTATTTTTTTTAGCATAAAATTGTATTTTTTTGAAGCTGTATACTTAACTTAATAACCTAATAACTTAATAACCTGTATAATAAAACATAAGTTCTAAATTGAAATAGAAATATATAAAACTCTAGAATATTTTTAACTTTAGAGCTGTAATACTAATTATAGAATTATACAGCACCATACGATACAATTCTAGATTCGCCTTGCCGAATGGTTCTAAAGCTTTATAACTATGTAGAGTTACAGTTCTAGAAGATGTTTAGCTCTAAAACTATGTTGTATAAAATTCTAGAACATTTATTTGTCTAGAAAAGATCATTAATTTTAAAAGATTTATAAAATATTTTTCTTTACACTTTCCATGGATTATACAGTATTCACAACATGAATTAATATTTCTAATAGAGATTAATGTTGCATGATTATTCAAAAAGATCTTTACTTATTTCTTCTTTAAAATTTACAAATTCTACGCACTTCTAATTTCTTCTTACAAGTCTTCTACTGATGTGGATATTGTTTTCTTCGGAGGTGGATCAATAATAGGAAGAACACGTTTCCTTTATTGAAGGCGCCGTTGTGTTATGGTTTTTCATCATCCCGACTTTCTTATACAATCTCTCAACTTGTTCAATTAATTCAGAAAATTTTCAATTGTTTTCTAAATAACTTCTTTGTACGTTTAACTTCTAAACATTGTTTTAATACTAAAATCACTTTTTAAACTTAGAATTGTTTTTAATTACCTTGTAAATAAAGGGTTTCCCAAAGGCCTTTTAACCGTATTTTATGAGTTTAGAATAACGTGTTTTTCTTTACAAAATCGGTGATTAGAAAAGTGTAATTAAGTATTTAAGATGGCAACTTAATTTTTAGGATGGTTTTAGCAAAATTTTGTTTTGTGCAGCTGAAAACTCGTTGTTTTTGAAAGATTTTACACCTTTCAGTCAATGTTTATCACGTGAAGTTTTCAAAATATCTTTACAGATATGGGTAAAAATGTTTTGTAATAGTTATTTATCTTATATCAAAATGTAGATAGAGCATGTCCTTTATAATCCCGAGCTATAGGGAAATACCATGCACTGCATAGATATCATTTTTTTTTATTTTTTGGGGATAAAATAGATTAGATTTTTAATACCCTTTACCCTTCGATTGGAGTATCAATTGATGTATAAAGATCTGTTTTCTCTAACAAGTCTCGTGATACAGAATAAAATTAAATTTAACTTGTGTCCGGAATTCCCCCGTTTCCTATATATCTCCTTTATTATTTGATCGAGCACTTCGAAATTTAATAAATGTATATCTAAATTGGAATTTATAATTAATAAATTATGCACTAGAAAATAAAATTAGTAAATCTATTTATAACATGCTAACAGTAGTTGTAATTGTAAGATCTGGTAAGCTCATCTTTGCAAAGAAATCAATATTAATTTTTAAATAAATTTATACGAAATACAAAACTATTTTTTTTATAAAATCGATTTATTTGTTTAAGTATCGATCTTTCTTTAAAGTCGATAAATCAATATTTTTAACAAGATTCTTTTATTTGTAGAGATCAACTAGAACTTAACAATTCGACTTTGCTGTATATTCTTACCATTTTTTTTTTTTTTTTTGCTATTAAAAAGTTTAAAAAATAAATATAAATATATTTAAAAACTATTTTTAATAATTATGAATTAATTTAAGTGTAGTGTGGCCTAAAAATCAGTGGGCCATATTGATTTTTAATGAGAAAAAATGAAAACAATATTAAACTAATCCAAAATAATTCTATTTTTTGTATAATACTTTATAAGATTTATATCGATAAAATTTTTTAAAAAATCCTCGTTTTTAAGTTATTAACAAGGTTATTTGCTTTGTTATAACTTTAAAATTGATTTAAAAAATACATTCTTTTTTATTTTGAAATATAAAAAGAAATAATTCCCTACGGACAATTTTTTAATCATAGAAGTTAACATCGCTTAGAAGTAATTTAACAGTAATTTATTGTTCCCAATGGGCAATAAACTACTACGAAACCAACTGGGATCGAGAAATGAGTCTTTTATTGCTCACTAAGAAAGAACAGAGTTATCTTACAACTAATTACAAACAAGTCCGGATTGAGGGAAGATAAGAAGACCATTTGGCATAAGCTTAGGACATAAAAGGCCTCAAAATTTACTTTTTATATTTAAAAAAATACAAAATAAAAGAGACATTTAGAATAAAACTTTTTAAAATGTACAAAAAACCTTTTAAATCCTGTTAAATAATATTTTCTAAATCAAAACAAGCGATTTGGTTTGTATTGAACGGATTAAACGTACAAACACATAAACAGTAGTTAACAGCCACTAAACATATTTAATAAAAAACCGCAAAAGTGCCATTAAAAGTCGGGCAAATGGTCAATATCTTTTTGACAAGTCATAGGCAACAGTAACTGTGACTGGTAACACTGTTGATGCGCGAGAACATAAGACAACGGACCGATAAAATGGCGGCGCACGAAGCAAGAGAGGTGTAGTGTTGTCCGATTTTTGACAAAAACTAATCGACACCCATTGGTACCTTCAGGTACAGTAAAGAGACGACTGCATGAGCTGTATACATGTGTACGAGTAGAGTTCTAAGGTTGCAAAAACAGCCACAGATCTGTGAAGATCCTGCATGACATTCACTACGATCCCAGCCGTAGAGAATTTTCCATATCCGCGTGATTTGGCGATAACAATATCGTTTACAATACAATGCAATCTTATATTTAACAATTAACACATAATAAATGATTTTTCTAATATTTATGGGAAAGATTCTTTCAAAAGTATTTAGTGAGAGTTTACGAGAGAGGCGCTATATCGAGGTTTTTCTGTATATTTAATAGAGAATTACTTAATTAACGTTTAAAATTCAATAAGTTTATCAATTAATTTTTTTGAAATTATAAAAATTAATTAAAAGTTCTTTATTTAAGAAGAAAAATTAAATATTTTTCATAAAAAATAATAATTTTAAAAAAAATTTTATGTATAATTAACTAATTATTAATCTAATTTTTCTGGTTAAAGAAACTTTATAAGTTTTTAATAGAAAAATTTTAATTTTAAAAAATTAAATTAAATATTAAAAGAATAATTTATTGAAGTTATTTAATATAATTTTAATTTTTAGACGTTTTATTTACGTATTATAAGAATAAAATTTAAAAAATTGCAAATTAAAACTAGAAAGTTCTTGAAGGAAGAGAAATTACTTTATAGTTGATCGATAGTTTTCTACTTTTCTCAAAGTGAAAACTTTAACACGACGAAAGAATTGGAAGTAGCTAATGAAGGATGAATCTTTATAGCAAATTCTCTAAAAATTCCACACATTCCACACTCGTTTTATTGGTTAGAAATAAAGAAAAAGTTAAGGAAGTTTCTTTATAAAGAAAAAAAGATGATGAAGATAAACAAGATATAGAAAATTATTTATCTTCTCTGACTGATAATTTAATTTTACTTTATTAATAAAGTAAATAAACTGGATGATAATTTTTGTCATAATAAAATATTCCATTTAAATTTAATTATATACTAATTTATAAATTATATAATTTATTTTATACAAAAATTGCTGTAGAATCATTGATATGTCATATCTTCGAATAGTATTTTTACAGCTCAAAAATTTCGGAGCTAAAATCGAATTAATTCCTTCAGATTTTCTCGAAAATTAATCTTAATTTTACATTTTCTATTATATGCTTTCATATTTTAAAAATACTTTTTTTTCTTAAGATAATGTATCGACTAATATAATTTTTCAATGCTTTTTTTCCTCCTAAAACAAGGTCATTCCTTTTGTTCTCGGGACTAAAATGCATCACATATTGAATTCTTTTCTTTAAAGGTACGATGGATAGAAAGTAAATCAGTAATAGAAAAGAGCAGACAAACCATACAAAGATTGCAGATAATCTATTTTTCTATTCTTTTTGGGGACGATATCGATCAATTTCTGCAACAATTCTAAGTAATACAACAATACAATCGACTGTATCTCGTTTCAATTGATAACTTTCTTATATTCAATACAATATCCATTTGCATCAAAAGACCTAATTTTTTGTGCTAAAATCTATAAATATAGTATAAGCTTTTATTTAAAAACAAAACACAGAAAATATATAGATTGAGTTATTAGTAAAGAAAAAAATCTTTATGATAATGCAGAAAGTAATTATTACTTACACGAAGGAAGATCAAAAAGTAAGGTTCTTTATTTATTTTTTTATTTTTAATGTAACAAGTTAGTGAAAAACATATTCATCTTATTTTTTTAATGTAGTTACGTACAGTACATCGAATCATTTATCGTAGCGGTAGATCAGGACAGTGGTAGAAATGATGCAGTACATACCATCTCTACCACTAAGATGTGGCAATCGTTTTACTTCTTAGACGTCTTCATCCTTCTTCTCCAGTTTTAGAAACAGGTGGTAATGTGATGATACCAGACCGGGATTGCAGGTAGCATTTGTAATGTCACGAGCGGTGTCTGACTAAATACATTATTGAACAATGAAAGTCTTCTTCGAATTTCTACTCGCACTTCAAACTGAAAAGACATTTTCAAGACTTAGTCTTCTAATCTGATCGATAAGTCTAAGAGATCAAAATATTTCTTTACTTTGGAAAATAGATAAAAGTCTGCAGTTGTTCGATAATACAAGGCTGTACAATCTTCGTGACAATACAACTCTCTTTGTATCTCCTGTCTGAAATCTTAATTTGGCTCTATGAGGCTTCTACCTGTTCTAGAAGCTGAAGAAATAGTGAAGACGTCCAAAAAATAAAACATTGGTTATATCTTCGATATTCATCTTTCCTAGACTTGAAATTCTTGATCTATTGCTACCAAAAGTGTTACAATAGACAAAACTGTGTCGAAAAACAGGCTAAATATGTCTGTATCTGTTTCGAATATAAATTGTTTACACTCGAAATAAAAAATACAGAAGCTTAATTTTTAACTTTACACCATATTTAGCTTGTTATAATCGATTTTATATTGCAGTCCTACACATTCCCACTGTCGTTCGTCTGTCTATTGTCCGTCCTTCGTTAATCTCTAGAACGGAATTAGATAGATGAAAAACGAGACAGGATATGGAAAACTTATACGAACTTCCTGTCCGAACCAGAAGTCATGTTACTTCAATTCAAATATTTTATTTAAATTTAAATGTGATTCAAATTTGCAGCTCGGCATTGTGATGAAGCCACAATAAGTACTGTAATTTCTATTTTTACTTTTATATTACTTTCGATCTATATTTGTCTTACCCCTGACAATCGGTCTTCACGGCATATCTCTTAAATTTCGAGGAGGAGACGAACATGAAAAAATTTCTCATTTGTTTTAACGAATTTATTTTTAAAAAGCTTTCTTTCGTTTCTTTTAACAATTATATTAAAATTTAGATTATTTTTTCTCATTATTCAAATTTATTCAATTGATCAATTATTTATTTAATATATTTAAAAAGAATATTTTTCTTCTAGCATTAATAAAGTTATGTTAAAAACAATTAAAAAACAAGCTTAGATAAAATAATCTCTTCAATTAAAAATATATTAAATTATAACTTTAAAAAATTTCATTCGTTTATTAAATTATTTCCTTTGAAAATTAAAAAAAAAACTTTGATGAATTTTCAATTAAAACACTAAATTATAAAAAGTTTAATAAAATATTACAAAATTCTAATATCTTATTACATAATTCTATGCTATTCTTTACTAATTTTAAGAGAATTTTCTTTATATTTTTTCAATATTTATTTTAGGAAATAGCTTGCTTTCTTCCAAGCTTCACTTTCTTTATCTGTCCCTACTTCTTTCCGTAATCTTCTTTACAATAGAAGTTTATTTTACTCCATATTAAATTTCAAAAGTGATATAATCCTCAGGAGATAATTAATTTCATCTTTAGAATCTCCAGATGATTTCTTAAAAAATTCAATAAAATATATTAATAAAATATCACAATTTTTCCTTTAAGAGAGTATCTTTATTGCAAATATTAGCATTTTTCTTAATTTTTATGGTTTTAAATAATTCTAAACCATTATAAATAATATAATGATTCTGTCTTCGGATTATAAGTTCTAAATAATTTATTTAAATAATTAATTATAAAAATCTGGACTTAAAATTTAATGAATAATAAACTAGAAGTGGATTCCTCAAAATTAACAATTCTGTTTTGAGGAGTGTGACAATTCAGTTTGAGACATTGAGGCAAAGATTTCCTCACTTCTGCCTTATAACAATTAAAGATGTATAAACAATTATCACAGACTGCTGATAATGAGTTCAATTATCAATTCGAAAGAATATATACCTAAGAACATAGGGAAAAGGTAGATTTATGCAGAGAATAAAAATGTATATGTAGTTTATAATTGTAGAAACTTTGTGACCAATGCTTAAGGATTGTGTACAGAAAAACTTTAAAGAATAGTTTATATTTAAACATAAAATAAACTATTCACTTATATGGAGATATTCTTAGAGTTTCTATACAACATAATTAATTTATTTTAATACAGAATTATAGCATTTACAGAAAGTATTTACTAGAGCTGATTTGTGAGATCGATGCTATTACTGAAATGAGTTTCTGTTAATACTCTTAACGTACACATTTTTATTTTAGTTTTTTAAGTAAATATTTAAATAGGATGATAAAGTTTGTTGTGGAAGCTCCATTTTTTAAAAATCTTTAGTAATAAAGATGCAACAAGTAACCACACTCTACCAAAGACAATTGTAAGATTTATTTCATGCAATATTCTAAGAAAATACAATATTGTATTTTATGTATATTATTTATTTCTTTTTATTCTAATGGTGTTTTATTAAATTTATTTAATAAAAATAATTAAAAACTTTATTTTAAAATGGCAGTTTTATTATTTCATATTTAAATTTTGTTAATGTAATATTTTTAATTATTTTATAATATTATTCTATTTATATTTTTTGTTAAGATTGTCATTTATTACATAAAAATTAACTTTTTATTTAGTTAAAAAATTTATAAATTAAATTAAATTAAAATTAAAAGTTTTGTAATAAAAAAGTTAAAAGTATTAAGTGAATTTTAATATAATATCAGAGAGAAATATTTTGTAAAAGTTATTGATGTGAATATAATAAAATCTCAAAATCCTTTTACGTAAAAATATATCCTGGTTATCCAAATTAAAGAATATCCCTATGACAAATGTAGATGATGGCTGAATGGATGGGATGGATGCAGTGAGTATTGATCTGATTTGGTGAGGCTTTTCAAAGTCCATACTCAGCAACATGGGATAATTCGGTAGACATTGAATTAGATACGGATGTGATCTGATGTAGCCTTTTTGATGTCCACGTGTGACAATTTGATATAGGGTATTATGAAAGAAAAAGTTCCTCAACTCCACCTAACAACAGTTGAAGGCCTAAAAACAGTATCAGAAACTGTTTTTGTGACTGTCAATATGAAGAATAGCTGAAGAACATGGAAAAATTAAAATTTATACAAATGATGGAAAGGAACATGTAGGAACTAGTAATTAATATTTACGGGAATTTAATCACCATCTTGTACGGCTATATATTACCAAAGACACTAAAAAATTTTCCACATAATTATACAAATAAATTAATTATTTTTAATTATTAAGAAGTTAATAGTTACATGCTACAAAATCTTTATGCTACTTCTAGATTTTATAATAATCAAGTTAATATAAAATCTCTTAGACTATTAATTTACTATTAATTTTTTTAAATGTATAAATAAAATTATATCTTTTAAATAATTATTAAGAAGAAACAATGTCTTAAATAAAATTTATAATTTTCTACGTAATTATATTGATTAATCTTCAGAGATTATTGAAGATAGAAAATTAACTAAAGTGGATGAAGAAATTTTCTCAGTGAACTTTATGAGAAAAGACAAATTAAAGCTAACAACAAAGATTAAAGAAGACAGTTCAGTTAAATAATGTAAAGATGTATGTAAAGATAAACATAAGAATAAACAAGAACTTTCTATAATAATTAATTATAAAACAAGATTTTTGTAAGTTGTAATGTTTAAGTATTAATATAATTCTATAAGCTTGATGAAATTAGTATTAAAATTTAATTATAATTTCATCAAGTTTATAGAATTTAGCTAATCTGTTTCTAAAACTTATTATACAGCATTTTAATGTTAATAAAATTCTACAAACTAAGAGAAAATAATTAAATTTTCATAACATAAATTACAGTTTTTTAATGATATGGACAAGTAAAACAGAACAAACTATAACAAAATTCAGGATATCTGTTCTGCATTTTCAATCCACAGCAATAACTACAATAGAGATTTTAATAATTAAATATCCCCTTACATCTCTTCTCCTTACATCCTTCCTCAAATACTTCTTTGCATCTCTCTTTTCATCTCTTACTACAGTTAAGAATTGAATCAAATCTATTAAAGAACATGATTCATTTTCCATTTTGAGTATTGCTCATAATTAACAAATAAATCATTAAATAATCTTACAATGATATAAATTAATATTTATATTATACAAATCACTTTTACAAATTAAACACTTGCATTTTTGACAAAATTGTCATTATTTTACTAAATCTAACCAGCACTTGTAAGGATTATGACAATTATTTAACAATTACATTATTATTTTAATTAAAAAATACCTTTATATGAGTAAATATCTCTTATATCTCTATATAAGAAAGTAACATTAATACCATTTTAAGAGAGAAAAAATATTGAAAAAATTAATGAATAAATACATAGAGTTTTAGGAAAGTGAAGTTTATATTATTCTAATAATTTTTTATATTAGTTTTATAAATTTATGATTTTTTGTTACTTTTATTAAATATTGACAAAGTTATTAATAATTAAATGGAAGCAACTGGATGTATTTTTTATGTGAGAGGATGACAAAGATCATGAAGAGAGTAGAAAGAAAATTGAGAAAAAATATCTTATATTTTGAATACATGCATTTATAATGAAAGACAGCTAATGGTTAATAAAAGCAGGGAGTGAAACAAATAAAAGCATCATTATCCTTTCATGAAATTCACAAAAGAAAAAGTGTAATTGAAAAATACACTAAGTAATTTAAAATAAACAGTATACAGAGAAATAAGAAAAGAAAACTATAAAAAAAAATAACAACATTGTGAAGCAAATAGTATAGAAAAGATAGCAAAGAGGCAATTCATTGAAAGAGAAATTATGAGATGAAAGAAAAATCATGATAAAACTCTTTCAAAGAAGTAATAGAAAACTAAATGAAGTAGAAAATCTTGAATACAAATAGGAAGAGATACAATGAATAGAAAAAAAGTCTCCTTTTCAATGATAAAACTTTCATTTTAGTTAAAAAAAATTGAGTGGAAACATTTTAAAAAATTTAAATATCAGCTCCATGCTTTCATTCTGTAAAGCTAATATAAAGCACAATATTTTTATATATTAAATATAACCCCTTTAAAGTCAAAATGACTTTAATAAAATGGAAAAATCAATATTACATTTTTTCCATTTAATGTTTACAGATTTTTGTTATTTTGAAAATGGAAATGATTGATGCAAACCAACCACATGTTACTTTTATTCATCTGTATTAAAGTTATTTTATGAAATTTTTATTGTTAATTTATTGTTTTCATTTACCAAAGAGCCAAAAACATATCAGCCATAAATGAAATAAATATACAGTATTTTGTTTCTAAATCTAATATTATGGCATTATTTTCCTTGTTACAGTATTAAATGCTATTTACTTTGCCTTATCTGAAAGCTTTCCTTTTCTCTTATTCTCAATAATAACATGAAAAATCCGATTAAGGTAATCTTATTTATCAATAAATCGTTTTTTTTATTTATGTAAATACATTTTCTTCATCTTCTTTTATATATATATATTATATAAATGAGGGTGTTTGTTTGTTTGTTTGTTTGCTATACACTTCTAGGCCGTTCGACCAATTGCTACGAAACTCGGCAATTACGTTTACATACTTTGAACTTAAATAATATCGGTAATTCCATCTCAAAATATCTATTGAATTTCTGTAAATCAATTAATTTCTATCTACAATTTGCTGACTTACACGTAGCGCCATCTATTGACAAAAATACAATACTATATATGATTGTATATATGTATTACTATATAAAGATGTGTATCTATAGGCATGTATATAAGAGTTTTATCATGATATATACATTTTTTCTATTATCCAGTACTTTATTTCCTTTATTTCTGTTTTACTTTATAGGCTCTATTAATCTATCTCTTTTTCTCATTTTCCCTCTCTTTCTCTCTTCTTACATATATATATATAGTGAGAGGAGTGTAGAGATATGAATAAAGATATACAAATATACAAACCTCAATATAACACTTTCATAAATAACGCTAACAAATACTGTGAACGAATCTTTTCATAAATATTAAATAGAGAACTTCTTAGTATTTGCACTGTAAACATTTTTATCACCGAATAAAGTGACTTTCAAAACCGTCAAACTCTCGTGTGGACCTCGTTATTATATGTGTTTCTTACTGCTCGAGTAATTCGATTTAACGCCACACTCGATTTAGTGCCAATTTCAGAGGCAAACAAATCACTGTATTAAATCAAACTTTGATTGTATATACAGTATATAATTATTTATTAAGCACTTAGAGAAATCTCTTTAAAAATAAATATATAATATTGTAAGAAAATATAGAATATTAATGAATAGAAGATAAATTATTTAAATACAGTAATTAAATATTGAATTATTCCTGTGCTTCTATTGGAGATGTTATGAAATTTAAACTACAGAGTATTGATGAATATATTGTTTGTATATGCTATATAAACTTATATCAAATAAACTAGTAGATATATTCAATTGAATTCCTATAATTTATTAAGATGTTAATCACGAAACTTGTCTAGACATTTAATATTATACGGCTGCCAGATACTTGATGCTTTTAACAATTAATGAGTTAATTCTGAATATTTAACGATTATAATTAAACAATTTTAATAATATATTAATTATTTAAGTTACTTGTCTCGTTAACTTTAAGGACTTGCCATATAAACGTAACTAAGGTTTTAATATAGCTTATAAACACGTAAATTCAACGTATAAATATAAGTTAATTCATTTTTATGTATGCTAGTTAAAAATTATTTATATGCTCACTTCCATTTCTGCATCCACACAGAGTTTCGTGTCTTCTCGTGAAATTCTGGGCATCTTCTTCCATGCTAACGATTGGAAATCTTTAAAGTAGTCCGAATAAGCTCTCTTTTACCTCTTCAACTGTTGTAAGAAGAGTTGAGAAACTTTTTCCTTCACAACACCGTCAAGAGAATAGCTACATGTAGACTTCAAGGAGGCTACAACATATTACATCCACTTCCAATCATGGTACTAAATTTGTCTTCTATATATCTTCTAATTAAAAGATCTCTAGAGATTTTACAATCATTTTAAGGCAGAAGAAACGATTTGAATGAAGAGAAAAGAGCAAACGAAAAATTGTCATAATTTAATGATTAATTATAAAATAAATCGGAAACTTTTGCTTGATTTTTTAAGGATTTGTAGGCTACTTAATACCTTTATATGGATAAATGACAGTTGAATTATCCTATTTTTTGCTCTTAATCTTGTTGCTCCTTTTTCTCGTGATGTTAACTTATATTTAATGGCATATAATTCATTAATTTACGTAAAATTAGACACTTTATTAAGAAAATTTTTTAAAAATTATTTATGAAACTACATCAATAAGTTCTAATTAGTTTGTTTAGCAATTAGAGAAAAATTCAAAATCGTTTAATCTCAATAATTACACACACACACACAAAAAAAAAAATCAATGGAGAAAATTCATTTCTTTCGAGGTAAAATTGATTATATTAAGAGAATATCCCTACTAAATGTCAGAATGATGAAGAGAATACGTTCCAGATAATGGAGAGTCGTTATAAATGTTAACTGTTTAATTGTCAATTTAGTATCAATGATAATATAACCAGTGATCGAGAGAGACATTATGCAAATTGCGTTTACATCAATTATTATCTGAATGAACATTTATCTTGCTGCTCTTTTTTCTTATGATACTATAAGCGTTCATTTATATCGTTTGTTGGAAAGAAACGATATAAATGAACCATAACACTGTTCAACTTTTGAATTTCAATCCGTCATTTTTATATTGTTGCTTGTAATAAAAATATTTAATATTATCTACATTATTTTTAAACGCTTTTATTTAACTAGATTTGTATCGTCCTCAAATCTTGCAACTCAAATTTCATCCACTTCTAATTAAGTTAGAAAGCTACAACTTTTTGAGCATATCTAAGTTCGATGACAATGCGTTTTAGTGATGTTTTCGAAGGTTTCCCACCCCCAAAAACATCATATTTCATATTTCCATTCTTCCGTCTGTATGCTGGTTGCAACAATATAGTATTAAGCTGCTGTTCTGATCAGGACTTGAGAGAATTGAATGCTGACAAACTCTCTTCCTTTCCGTAAACCATTAAAATGTGTGAAATTAACAAAACAAACCATTTATGTGCCACTTTTAGATCGAGTTTTGGGACTTCTATGCCTAGGAGCCTGCCAAACGTAGCCTGATTACGATAATTAAGGCATTATAGAGATTTAGCTATGATAATTTAATGCTCTAAATCTTATAATAATGAGCATAGCGTCAGACCGTATAACAACTTATTTACTATCACAAGATAAAGAATTATTTATATCTAATGAAAGACATCAATGTCTTATAAAATTTATTTTAAAGGATCTACTGTGTACGAACTTCAGATAGATTTATAATTGGGAGCAAATGTAAACAAGACGAACTCTTCTTCTTGAAAAGAACGAAGACAAAGAACAAAGGGAGGAACATGCACAAATAAAATGCAAAAGAATTATAAAAATAAGAAGAAATTGAATAGAAAAGTTCAGTCGGCATAAGTGGATGCGAAAGATGTTAAAATCAATCAGAACTTCAAAGAGAAAAGGAGCATAGTTGTTGGAAAATGTATGAAGATCGCTGCTTTATATCTGTTTTTAAAGTTAAAAGGTTTAAATTATTCGAGTGATAATTTAATCTAACACAAAGCATTACAGAGAAAATTTATTCGATTCTAAAGAAAGTACGGAATTATATAAAGAGAATTAATCTCTTTAATAGATAACTCAAGAAATTATTTTAGAATAAAAACTCTTGGAGTTGTCATGAAATAAGAGAATTCTCATAGAATTAAAATATTAAAAAACAAGAATATTTTTTCTTGTTTTTATTCCAAGAGGATTTAAAATTTTAAACAAAAATGAGTTTTCATTCGATAATTTTACAGTGGAAATTGAATTTATAAATTTTTTTTAAAGTTGAAATCCGACGATAATTTAATAAAATAAATTTAAATTCCGGTTGTTAATTCCCTTTACTCTTTATGAAAATTTAATAATTTAAATTTGAAACTGAAAGGATATCAAATAAAGTCTTTAATACGATAAATCCTCTTATCATTTGATGTACAATTATTCATCTCCAACTATTAATCATCATTCTAAATATTATAAAGCTTTGAATTATTATTTAATACCTAAATCAATATAAAATTTTAAATAAATAATAAGTTTTATTTTATTTATTATTAATTTACAAAGGATATGCAGAAAACCCAAGAAGTAGCTAAAGTATTTCCTTTAAAATACAGTTAAAACCCGCATAAAAAATGTATATATAAGAAAGATTTAAACTTTAAATATATGTAGATATTAATTTATATTATAAAGTAAATTTATATAAATCCTTTTCGTACAAAAAAATAAAAAACATATGATTATCTAACTTAATTAATTAAAAAACAATGAAGGGAATGATCAGAAATATCATCATTTGCTTAGTTGTTCTGTTTATTCGTTTGAAATTTATAATTTATAAATATATTTTCTTAATTATTTATACTTTAAACTTTGAGCACATTTTACAGTAATCATAACTGTTTTAATTAGAAAATATTTAGAGAATTTATAAGTGAACAATGCTTCTAACTAAAACAATTAAGAAACTCGTTTAATATTAACGAATATACACGATTAATCGAGAAAAAGGACTCGAGAAGGAGCGTAGAATAATAGTTTAAAACATCTCGACATATCAAAGTAAGAAAAATGTAAGGACTCTTAAATTAAACATTAAAATTAAAACACATAAACAGAATAAGTGTCGACCAATTATAGATTTTATGTTTACGCTATTATATAATATAGAAATATTCATTAAAAAGTCCTTACAGGTCATTCCGAACTCAGAATACAGTGTAAAAAATGCAGACTTTTTAATATAAAAATTAAAAAAAAAGACGAAATTTTGCCAGAATATAAATTAATGAGCTTGGATATAACATCGATGTATCCTTCTATCAATAATGAGATGATCATACACAGCCTGTGTAAGTATGATGTTCCAAATTATTTAATGGATTATTTAATGCATTTAGGGGATATACCAAAGTAATTAAAGGGTTTCTCTCTACAAATTTGTTTGTTTTTTACCTTCTTAACTTTAGTTTTATTTCGTTATTAATGTTTTGGAATTTGGAAATTGCTTATCCTCCGCAAGTTTCGTGTATTTTTCTACAATACAATTACGTAAGATTGGGAATAGTTTAAAAATTCACCGCTAGATGAAGAAATGGCGTTTATCTGGTGATAAAATTATAGAAATTAAAGCAATGAGATTGTGAAAGACTAAACACGAAACACTGGAAACATTGATTTTCACAAAATGTTTCAGCACGTTACATGATTAATTGAGGATAAACATTTGTAAATGAAACAGATTACCGTATAAAAGTATTTTTATTTTATATATACGATTGATTAATTTACGACGTTAAACATAATAGTGAATCGTCACGAACAAAGCACTGTTTGAAAAATTGTTTTAGTAGAACAACTGCTACAAATCATTTGCATCAATAGAACTTTTAAAAGTTAGAGAATTAAAATCCAAATCATGTAGATTAATTAATTTCAAACGGTTTATGTTAAAGAAAATTGAAGATATTAACTTACTAAATATTAATTTTAAACGTAGAAGAGTCCGGGTTCGTGGAATCTGTCCACCTATCTCGCGCGTAATCTTAAAGAATATTCAGAAAATCTCTATTAATGGAAGAGGATATGCAAGGAATTATCATTTCCTTTTACTAATTCATTTATCTTCAAAGAACATCGTCTTTAAGAGCAAGAACTGTTTTATTTAGAAGAAGAGCAAGAACTGTTTTATTTTTACTTTTATTCCTTAATAATTTTCACAGAATCGTGAGAAAGATTCTTCCAGAGTATTTACTAACAAGAAAAATTACTATATCGTGAGTAATTTATTAAATTTTCTACAATATTAATTATCTATAACACAATATTCGATATTTTTCCCCTATGTTATTAAAGGAAAAATGTAACGACAATGACAATTCGATATTTACGTTCAGAACAGTTGAGTGGAGATGTTTAAAAGATTTATTTCTTGTAAAATACTAAGAAAACTTCTTTTAATCGATTATTTTTCTACTAGAGAAAACTTTAAGACGGGAAATTTAATTAAAACTTTTATTATAATAATAAAAACGATTATTTTCTTTGACAAATATGGATCAGTTTGGAAAAGAATAAATCAAATTTTGAATATATTTAATGTTTTTCGATGTAATTTTATTGAAATTTGTGGTTTACAAAACAAGAAATATAATTTCAAGAAAAATCGATTTATTATTTAAAAATAAATTGTTTTATTCTATCAGAAGTTATTTTTAAAAATACCAAAAAACATTAATACAATTATTGGAAATTGGATATTTTTCAAAGAAATTTTGAAACGAATACATTTATTTTCCGGTAAAGGAGTATAAAAATTACATAACTTGGAAATTTTTAAGATATAACACCATCTCCTTCATATCTTCCGAACCCATGGTCCAAATTTCTTAAAATTTTTGAAAACCTTTACCCCTAATATACAAACCACCCTGCAAAGTTTCAGAAAATTTCGACAAAAAGCACAGGAGTTATTAAGTTTCAAAGTGGATGGGAAAATTATACCCCCACACACATAAACACATACGAACAAACGTCATGCATACGGAAAAAACATTTCTGTACGTTTCGAGGTTCCCTGAGTCAAAAAATATAAAAATCTTCGTGTTCAATCCAGTGAAGGTCACAATATGCGTAATTTTGTATTCTTTACAAATAAACAAGAAAAAATATAAAAGTAATAAAATAAAACATTTATCGAATACAACTTTTTCAGATTTCTATCAATCATTTTATATTTATCATACTTTTTTCTCAGTTTTCTCCTATAGAACATCTGCTTCTCTGCATTCTTCTCCCTTCTTCTTTTTGTCTTTGTGCAGGTTTTTAGCCGTAGTTCTATCTTTAAAGAAATTATTTTTCTCTTCAATTTCTTTTGTTAATCCTTAGCTTCTTTTGAAACAAGAGTTTATCTTTTTTTTTTTTTTTTTTTTTTCCTTTCCAGATTGTTTCATCTCTCTTCGTTTTCTACATTTTTTCCTAAAGTTTCAGAATTCTTTTTATTATTTTTATTAATTTCTAGTCTTTAACGTTTTTGTTTAAATTCTCTTCTTTAAATTCGACAACATGTTGCTTTTTTTTCTTTTTCGTTCTTCTAAATAAGTACTATAAAATTTATAAGCAAATCTCCCGAGTTCGATCAATTTTTTATCAAAAAATTATATGTTCGAGTTTGCTTTGAGAAGAAATTTTTAGATAATTTGATATAAATAAATAATCACTTAACGTTGGCATTCTCTACAGTTCAAATCATTAAAAAAATGTTCTTCTAGAGCAAAAACATCTTATTTTAAACAATTTTTGTAAAGTTTATAAATAATAAAGCACTTAATTAAAAAAGTGATTTAGTCTTTACAAAATTAACCAGCTTTTTGGGTCACTGTGTAGCCAATAGACATATAAAAATAATTATATAATTAGGAGATAAGAGACTAAGTCTCTGTCTCATTAAGTTAAATGTGTATATAAAATGTCTGATTTATAAGACTTTCTATTTGGTTCCTTCGAATGAAACATATGACGACGTCCAATGCAAGTATGTGATTATTTTACAATACACTCGATACTGAACAACACGCTCACACGTTCAGAGGCACAGTGCGCCCCATCCACCTCTACAGTGGTGCCCCAATCTCCCTCGGCATCATCAGTGTTGCTACTACAGTCTGTTTCATTTGAAAGAACCAAATATATATATATCTAGATACATAGTTTTAGCTCATATAATTATATATAAGCAATGTTAGTAATTTATACAATGTATATCTCAGTACATCTGTTATCAAATAAATTGCTATTTTCAAATCATATTGAAAATTTTTTAAACACTGCATTAAATAAAGCAACAATGTTAGATGAGGCTGCCATATTTTGATGAAACTTCTCATACCGTTTATTGTAATCACTCGCCTTTGCTGATGATAATTAGCTGGGTAAAGAAATAAGACTATAATTAATAGTCAATGCTATTTTTATTAGCATGTTGAAACAACTAAGCAATGCTTAAATTAAAGACTTATTAATTATAATTATTAATTAATAGTGATTCGTGCAAATTATAATTTAATAATATCAGCAATTACGGAAAGCAAATAACAATTAAAACAATTAACGAAGCACTGACTAAGAATAACGATGATAAATCATAACGATGCAGATTTTCAACTACATATTATGGCTGTTAGCGCGAAAAGACTCGCTGATAATGATAATTATCTTTCCTGAAACTATTTACCCGAAGATAATGAAAGTTATAACTGAAACCAATTACAATAAGTGACGTTTTATTACGGTATTTTTATTTTATATATTTTGGGTCGTGCTAATTCTGATAACATCACATGTCTGTTAATGAAATTCGTGATTACAGTTAACAAAGTCTCGTGTATTAAACAAAAATATTTCTAATATCACTAGTTTACACTTCCACTAGTGCTATAAATTAACGATAGCATAACTACTTAATGCTAATACCACTGTTATACCTTGTATACACTAGCAATTTAAGCAAGCTTAATAATGCTAGTTCAAACTGTCTTAAGATAAGCTAGCTGTAAAACTTTAAACTAGAAGAAATGGGCTAGTTTCTTAAACCAGACCAGAACAGAATTGCTTAAAATACTGTCATCACAGTCAGCTAATAGTACTTCTAACACTGCCCTTCGTAAATTTCGTAACAATTTCATAGTCACAAGAGAATATATAGTAGATGGCACGAGCTGAGACTCCAATATCCATAGATATATAAGAAAAAATCAATAAAACACACAGAAATAGATTTCTAAAACAAATTTACATCATTTTCATATCATGCTTTCACGTAGAAGACAACATTGGAAGACCCAGGCCAAATGGCTCCACTGATACCCCTTCTTTGGAAGCAATCAGATCAGATCCTCGAACTTCCCAGACACAAAAAAATACTAGTGAGGTACGAACTTTCTCGGGATTAATGGATTATTATAGATGCAATACCAAAGCATCTAAAACCCAAACCTCAAAATACCTGACATAATTTTTGAAAAATGACGTAAAATTCTACTGTGGTTGCTATTGTTATGATTATAAATTCATAAGGAAAATATCATTTATGATCATCCAAACGAGACACTATTATTTTCCCATAGACAAAATAAACAGAATCGTACCAAGCTTAAGATTACAAGCCACGAGAAAACCATAATCCCCTCAACCCTTACGAACAATGATTAACTTACTTTTAGGCCTATACATTTGTCGAATTGTCATCAAGAATCAACGAATGAAATTCAGAAAAAAATTAACGAGTTTCCAACACCTATTAAATTGGAAATGATAACCTGAAGTGCAGATTACACGAATTTCATAAATGGCAGTGGCGCATTTAGACTAAAATATGGCGCCCCTAGGTCCACAATATGCAGGCGCGCCCCCAAACTAATAGTGAAATGATTCTATTGTATAATTTTAAGTCTGCATTAATTGTCTTTTTACAGATTTTTAAATATCGAAAAGGCAAAGGGTACTCGCTATTGAAAACCCGTCATTACTTCTACCACTCAGTTCATGTAAAATACAGTATATTTATACGTTAACACTACTCAACTAATGAATTGTTTCTACATAAAATTATTTTATTGTTATTATTATTATTATTATTATTTTAAATTCTTACGCCCATAGGCTCGGGCCTAGTGAACCTAATGGGAAATCCGCCATTGATTAACAGTATTAAATGAAAATTTTATTAATGTATTGTTTTGAATAAATAATAAACAATTGAATTTAAATTAACTTTTTTAAAGTTATTTAAATGTTTTCTTCTGTTTTTAAATACTAAAATTAACATAATATTAATATATATTTTTAGATACACGTGTTTTTATAATAAGGTTATACTATTAATTAATAAAGTATTCCAGAAATTTAACGAAAGAAGCTATTATTGCGGTAATAAACTATCTTCAAAAGTAACTTTTAGTAACTAGTACAAAAATAACCATTTATTATAACTCCGTTCTGAGTACTATAAATATCAATTTTATTATAACTTAGCCTTTTCCACGATGAAACTGTGCCAAGTGTTTAATGACCAGGAAAAAACTTTTTATTTTGGAAATTTTTTTCAACTTTCTAGCCCAATAATGAGAGTTTTTATAACTTTTAAATGTCCCTTTTTTATATTTAGTATAATTAATGTTGAATCTATGTAAAATTTTATCAATTTTTTCGAATACTTTCTAAATAAATCAATTTTTTGTAAATTGATTAGTTACAAGTCAAATATTTTAATTAATTTTTTTAAAAATCGGTTACAAATCGGTTATTTTAACTGATTTTTTAAAATAAAACACTGGCTAGTAATTGATTTGTAAATATTTTTTTAATAAAAATCAATTACAAGTCAGCTGTTTAAACTGATTTTTTTAAAAAATTAATTACAATTATAAGTAAATGATTATTTCTTTTTTTATTATTAAACTGAGGAAATGAATATTTTATGAATAGAAAAATTTGATTAATTAACATTAACAAGATAATAATTAATTAATTAATTTTAATTTTATTATTAAATTCCTATAATAGGTTCATTTCTACAATTGATAATAATAATGTGAATTGTGCATACTCGTATATATATTTCGAATCACGTCCTATTTATTTCTAATATAAGTCGTGTAATAAGTAATGAACTTATTATTCTTGTACATATCGACTAATTGAATACAATCAATGTACCGTATAGGTTGTTTACGTGTATTCAAACTAATTAGCTAATAAGTGAAATGATTATAATTAGGAATTCTGAGTAGAATCAGCGAAAATTACAGCTCAATTTTTACTATAACGAGACCAGACTTAGTATCAGATTAGTTTCCAGCATGAAATTTGGTACTTTTCAGCAATTAATTCACATGAAATGATATTATTAAATCCAGCATTTATGTCATTTTTGATTAATATTTTATTAAAAATAACTTAAACATTCTCATATTTATTTATTTTTCTTAATTTTAAAATATAATTTTTATTACTTAATAACAAAAATGATTGATTACAGTAATTTATTTCCGTAAAATAAAAGTTTTAGTAAATAATTTAGGTAGATGATAAATCATTCATTAATGTCTGTAAAAGATTATTCTAGTTATAATAGACAGAACATTCTAGTTTTGAAGTAAATTTATTAAGTAAAATATTTATCAATTAGGATATAATAAAAGACATAATTTTATATAATCAAAATATAAACACATTTTTTAAAATTATATATTTTAAAAGCTAATTATTTCAAATTTTTGTCCGCAGAATATCCATTTATCAGCTCCAGAGAACCATTTACAATTTTTCTTTTTTGTGTGTGTAATATACAGGGTTACCTAAAAGACACTTAACTTGTGTGAATCTCTCGAGAATCTCTAATCAGAATCTTAAAACACAGAAAATATTTTTTGTATGTGTTTGTTTGCAAGACATTTCTTTTAATAACGATATCCAGTAACTTGATATATGAAAAATGATCTCGAAAGTGTGATGCACACAGGAAAAAAAGTGAAAATAAGAAAATATCTTACGCTACAAAATATTCCTATTAACGTACCGTCGATGTAGGCGAAACGTAATAAAAATGCTGACACAACAATAATACGAAATTGATGCTGAAGTGTAACAAAAATTGTTACTACCGCTACGTAACATGTTTTCTTTTTGGCTTAAACTCTTCTGGCGTAACCGATTATTCTGCTCGAAAAGAAATCTGTGCTCGAAGAACTTCAAAGGGCAAGGCTACAGAATCCCTACGACATCTTTGATAGGTGTGTAACTGAAAACGAAAACTTATTTGAAAGGAAAATGTAAACACAAGGGTACTGTTTACATTTGTTGACACTGAATATTCAGCCAGCTGAAAAATATCGCGACGAAACGACTGGTAGTAACGTTTCGCCATGACACTTTCGAGATAATTTTATGGTCGATGGAGACAATTTCAGAAAAAATTGTTTGAACAAAATTATCTTATTTTTTCAATTTAATTCGAATGTGAATTAAAAAATGGCATATTCCATTAAAATAATTCGACTTTCTTCCTGAAAATATTGCTCGATTGAGCATACTCTATTTACTTATTAGAATTTTTTTAAAGGATTTTTGATAAAATTCGTTTCCCTTTATTTTAAAAGGAACGTAGTCTAGGTCACCAGTATAATATATTAAATTTAGGAGATACAATATCATCAGACTCTTCTGTGGTAAATCGCTAAACTTCTCTTTTTTCTTCCTATTGTCTATTTTTAAAATTAGCATCGCCTTGGTAGGAAATATGAATAAATTGATGTAATGTATATCTGTTTTACAGAAATGATTAATTTTAACATCAGGGGATGGTAGATCGAGTGTGATATTAGCATGGAATGTCTAAAAACTTGTGACAAAATGTAAGGAGGGAGAGAGAATGGATAGTCAAAAAGATTTAAAATTGGTGTCATTATAGTTGAATGATCTCTAAAAAGAAACAAAAACAAAAGAGAATAAACTTTTTAAAATGTTGAATGATCTGAGAGTCGATAAAAATATTTTATGGACCCTTAAAAGTAAAAGAACCTTACAGTTACATTTTTTCTTTATTTCAATAGTAAGGAAAATGTAGTGTAGTGTATTTCATGATCACGTTAAAGAAAAATTTTATGATGCAGTACAGAATCTCAATTGTAAACGTCAAAGAAGGCAAAAAGTAAATTATTGCTTCTGTGCTTAAAGTTGAAAAATTCAGAAATCGAATTTCATTACACTTGGATAAAGTAACTGAACGGACAAACATGCAGTAAATTTTTTAATAGGGCACAAAAGATTTTTAAGTCTTCTCTAATTTAAGACTTTTACAATATTTTGTATAAATACAATTAGGACGCGTGCACTCGTGACACGACCTTATATTTCGGAAAAAGTCACGAATCCCATGTTTTATTGCATTTTCGGATTCCGTATCGCAATTAATAGAAAATGTCAAAGTTTAATCAAGATCTATCGAACGGATTTTGAGAATGGACACAATTCTGTAAGCTTCATAGAACAAGCTTCGCTAACGCTCCGCTTCAAATACAGTCGAGTCCGCATAAGTGGACACCCGATAACTCGACACCATCGGTTAAGTAGCAGCTTTCTGTGGTCCCGGCCGACTTACATAGACATTAATGTTAAAAAACTTCGGTTTCGTTTAACTCGTCACCACTGGATAAGTCAACATACTTTTGCCGTCCCACACTCCGATAAGTCGTCACCCCCTCCTGAAAAAAATGAATTCATCCGCACGTGTGGGGCGAACTCATTTTCTTTCGAGAAGGAGTCGATTTATTTATTAATATATAATTAATGTATTTAAAAATATAATAATACATTAATATTATTAATATATATACATATTAATAAAAATGCCTTAACATTTTATGTATTTTTATGTATAAAATAATAACAGATAAACAAAAAGATAATATACAATCTACATCACCGTCACACCAGAATCCAATTTTGCATTTTCTCACGCTAGAGACATTAAGAATCCTTAGACGTTACTTGCCAACAATTGACAATTGCGAAGATGATGTTTCCAAGGCGTTCGCGATCGTTGAAAAAGAAAGTCGAGACAGTTAAGTGCTCAAAACAAACAAAACTAAACGAATTTTTCAGTTTTTCATCTACGGAGTAATTGTAAATGGAGGACACAATGTATTGTAAGCCTATACTACTAGACGGCCGGATGGCCGAGTGGTCAAGGTGGCAGCCTACCGCTCTGGGGGACCCGGGATCGAATCCGAACGGGTCGAATAACCCCCAGGAATTTTTCGGGGGGGTCCGTTCGAATATGTCGGGCCCCGTCCCTCACCACCCGGTCGCCTCATTGTGGGCCTGGCCGAACCCATAAAGGACCTTCTAAAAGAGGCCCTCTAAAGAGCGGATAGAAACCTATACTACTGTATAACGCACTACTGTATTTTCCTAACTGTAGTTTTGTGGTTTTTTATCAACTTCTCTTTAGTCGTCACATCGGATAACTCGACACATTTCCACTTCCCCTTGGGGTGTCGACTTATGCGGAGTTCGACTGTATATCCGTTTATTTTTGTTCTTTTACCTTTCCCAATATACATTAACTGTTTTCTTACAAAGTTAGAAAAAGGATTGTTGGCTCATTTTCCATAGTGTACAGTATTATTTCAATTTGACGTCATTTTAACACTCTCCATAATAAAAAAAATAGCTGGCAAGGGCTCTTACTTGATTTACCCCACACTCGAACAGGAGGTTAAGAGAACCATTACGAAGTCTAATAATTTTCAACCGTAATACGATGTAAAATTTAATAACAAAAGCTTAAAAGGACCAAATTAGTATAATCAAAATCTCCATTAAAAAACACTACCACACTAGTTAAAGTTATGTATGGCGCCATATGTTACAAGATGTTATTAAAAAATAACTTTTATATTATTAATTATTATACAAAGAAAAAAAAGACTTAATTTTGAGGGTAGAGCTGAGTTTTTAAACATATTGTAAATAGGAGTAACCAGTAAAATTTTCATTAAGTCCGACTCCACTCAAGATATGACATACGACCGACCCCCTCTATCTCCCCTATCTCTATCCTCTATCCCCTGTATCTCCTCGATCTTTAATCCCAAAATTTAATGAGATTTGCAAAAACCCGAAGGGCAAAATTTGACACGATTACAATACTTTCCCGTGTCATGTTATAACAGCCGGGAAAGTTAAAGGCTCTAGAATTTTTAACAAAACGTAACTCTGACGACTTCTCAGACATTTCATGTCAATGAAGTCGACATAGATTTACTACATTAGATTATTTGACAAAGATATTGCTTTAGATAATTGCGTGGTATTCGGGAGCATCAGAACATTAGAATGTTGATAAGAGTTCTTTCATGAAAATAATACTTTCCTTATATCTACAATCTGTCATAGAAAACGTCATTTTTGTCTTCTCGTTGACACGTAATAGATATCGAGAGGAGAAGTAATGATAGTTTTTCTTCCTTAATTCCTTTCGATGGAGTTAGCAGAAATCATTTTTTGATGATCAAATTTTCTCTATTCTGGGAAACAAAACACATATTTATTTATTAGACATACAGTATTAGAAAATAGCATTTACTGGATCTACTCCTCTGACGCATAACACGCTGTATTAAGCAGCACGTAGTGTATAAGCGGGCCAAATTAGTATGTTAGTCTTTTAATTGCTCTTATTAATTAGAGGCGATCTTATTAAGTTACATAGACAAATACAATACAAAATCGTGCATTTAATAACACAGAGATACTAAACGATTCAATATTTATTGATAAGATCCGTTTACGATGATGGAAATTGTTTATAACTGCAGCATATCGAGTTTGACTGTATATATTTTCTAATATTTCAGAAATTTAGCATTCAGACAGCCATTTAAATTCATTCTGAGTCCAAATTTAGATGATCTATTTTTATTTTCCGAACACGAGTCAATATTCAAGATCTATATTCGCCAAGTAGTAATATTTGTATCTATATTTAGAATTTCATCCATTCTTTCTAGAAATTCCTGTCGAGAAGTTCCCCTGGATATATCAATTTGGCGAAATGTATTCGATGAAAAAAAAATCTAGCCAATTTCTTCTCGATACATTTATACAGCAAATTGATATTTATACGACGATAAATAAAAGAAACATATAAAAAACTTTCTCACCCTCGAGCAGTTTCGAGAATTTCCCATTTATCGACTGAGTAGCGAGTGAAAGGGTTGTATGTTGACGCCATCTTTTAGCAAATTTTTCTATATAAAATTATATTTTATTAATTTTAATTTACAACTTTTATACTTTTCAATTTAAAAAATTTATTTTATTTTAATCTTTAGATTTAATGTACGAGTTGATTATAAAGTACCGCTATTCACCTGTAGATGTATTTAGCGGTTGAAATTAGACAAAACTTTATAGTAACACTCTTTAGAACGTGCAGAAGCGATTTCGGCTACAAAAATAGTTTTAAAAATCACCACTAGGGAGAATTTGACGCTGCTGCGAGCGGAAAATCTAAAACCGCGATCATCCGGTGATGATTTAGTTCAAGATACAATAAGTAATTCTTATTATAAAATACATTCTTAGGCACCACTCATAATTTTCTATATATTTTCATATTATTTTTTATAGATATTTTTTGATAAAACTAATATTGTTACTTACATAACTATTTACTTTTAGAAATTTCAAGAATATGTTTCAATGATTCTTTTATTAAATTCATTCTATTGATTTATTCAGACAGTAAATTTTTCTTCTTTTAAAAATATTCGTTTAAGTTTCTATTGATTTAAAATGAGCGTACAAACGAAAATAAATAGAAAATAAATAAGAAAATCACTGAAGTACTTTTATCAAATTAAGTTTAGAATCCCTCTATTGAATCACTTATTTATTCTATTTTTTTAAAAACAAAGGGAAATACCATTAGAAACAAATATAAAAGCAAGATTTAAACAAATAATTTATTGTATAATTTGATAATAATATAGTAATTTGTTGCTTTATGTTATTAATTATATATACAATATACATTGTATCCGGCAGATTTGGGGGGGGGGTGCTCGGAGTGCTCTGCACTCTCCTTCTGAGGGTTTTCCCACCTAAAACCGAGTACCTCACGTAATAAAAACTTTTGTAAGGCGCACACACATTGTTTCCTTCCTGCTGCACTCCTTCAGATTTCTGGATCCTTTATTGCATTCTATAACTATTACATAAAACATATAAAGTGTCTTTTCTGGTGTTGTATCCGTTTTCTTCTTTCTCTTTCCATCCAGCCAACACTAGAATTGCCATTTTTTAAATACCTGTTATGAGTTTAGCCAGGCTAAGATTTACTAGAGCCTCCCGAATTCCTCTATCCTTCGTGACATCATGCTGTTCCTTCCATTATACGTTCACTTGAAATTACACAAATTTTAATCTTAAGGTCCCTCCCCTCTCCTCTGTTCGGTAGCAAAAGAGAGGCCCTTCATATCTGAGTCATACTATCCATAAAATTTTATGACAATCCAGCTCAGACTTACACCCAAATCCTTTGAAACTGGTATCTAAAGATTTTATTGTCTGTGATAATAATGCAAATTAATGATATAAGTGTACAATCTTCTATTTTCAAAAATATCGTGTAGAATTGAATGAGTATATCAAGAAAGTTCTTCCCTTTTCTCATATTAAGAGAAGACATTGAGACGTTTTTCAGTCAACAACAGATTCTGTTTCTACGTTTATACATAATTAAATATTGAATTTTAATAGATTAAACAAAATATATGCTATATTTAGTTTTATATAAATATAAAGATGATGATAAACATTTATTTTATATGCAACTAATCAGTTTATTAATTTCCTATGTTTAGTTTATGAATGGATGTACTTTAATTTCTAATTTAGATTATTACATTATTATACAGTATATAAATCATATTCTTAATACTTATTATTGCTTTTTCGGTTGTTAAATATGAAGGGGAAAGTATGGAAACCGGTCGAAAAATGACCCCCAAGATGGACTCGGGACCTTGAAACGTCGAGAAATGCAAAAAAATTCGGGTGTTTTTTTTTGTATGTATAGATGTTAGTGTGTGTATGTGGGGAGAGCACGATTCGTTCACCCTCTTTAATGCTTAATTACCGTGCTTTATGTCGAAAATTTCTGAAATTTTGCAGGGAGGTTTTTATATTAGTGGGATTGATTATATTAAATTTTAGTGGTTAAAGGTCGAAGGAATTGGGAGGTAGAAGGGATCGTGTGTCGTATCTCGAGTGGGATCCGACTTAATGAAAATTCTACTCGTAATTAGTATTCACAGTTATTTTTATAAAACTCATTTCTACAAATTAGATTTTTTGCCATTTTATAATAATATAAAGTTTTTTAAATAAAATATAAGAGATGGCACCCCATGCGGTATTAAATGCTATTGCCTGGAAAGTTACGCAACTCGTTGCTGGATATTATTATTATTGCAAGAATCACTTATTTACTGTCAACTTATTACAAATTAATTTAAAATTATTTTTCAGATTATAATTTTATATTATTTTACTTTTTAAATCAATTTAAAAAAACTTAATTTTATATAATTTTCATCACAATACAATAAACAAACTGTGTAAAATAAATTAATATTTCTATAATCATTCAAATAACTAATTGTTTGAGTGTTGGCAATAAGCTTTTTTAACATCACAGTCAGTAAAGCTTTGTTTTATAAGGAATTATCATCAGATTTTATTTTGAAAATAATAATAATTTTACAGAAAAGACAAAAGAAATTACTACAAAACTTGAAAATTCTAACACATTTTTTCTTTTCAGATTCTAAATTGAAATCATTGTTCCGACTATACTTCTTTTTACAATTAATTTTAATATCTTTTTTAATAACTTTACTTCCAGTCAGAATCTCCAGGAAGGTTTAAAAAATAAAATTGCGAGAGAAAAATTTAATTAAAACTTTTTAGAAGCCCATTTTTCCATTTTCAAAACAGATGATATCAAATTCCGAATGAATTTTTTGTTTCTTTTTTATTGAAAGAAGAAAGTTTTAAATTAAAATCTGAATGTAGAAAAAATTTATTCTATTTATTTATTAAAGTAAATTAATACTTAAATATATTTTATAGTATTTATAGAATTATCATGGTATGTTTTAGTTGTTATACATTCCAGAAATTTGGAAACATTTAAATATAGGCTATGTAAGATAATTTATCAACATATACAACAAATAAAATTGATCATAAAAAAAAAAATTATAAAATTATTACTTATTTTACAGTAAAAGTACAATTCATGTTTAGATTTTTCATAATGTAAGGAGAATCATAAAAACACTTGATAGCTGCTGTGGTAAGTGACAACATAACAAGAGAAATATGGGTTTAAGTCCAAAATCTCAAATTTTCAGGAATAGATTGACTTAAACACATTGGATTCCAGCTTTCAATACACGGTTACGCCCATTGTAGCATGGCTAAATTCATGAGGGACATAAAAAGTGCCTTCGTAATGCCTACAGATTTGAAATGTAACCAAAATAAATGAACATTGGTACTTAGCAATGCCTCACCGTCCTTATTTGTAAATTTTATTACCAAATACAGCTAAAACAATTAAATAAACAGATAAGACAATGTGTATACAATAAAACCCGACTATAAAATCAAATTTTAAAAACTTACAGTAAGTACGTATTATAGATAGATTATAAAAATATCTCTTAGGTACAAGCAATTGGGATACGTACTTACTGTGTTTTTAAAATTTGATTTTATAGTCGGGTTTTATTGTATACACATTGTCTTATCTGTTTATTTAATTGCTTTAGCTGTATTTGGTAATACTGCTGATGAGGGGTGTGTCAACCCGAAACACGTATATGTATATGTGTACAGTCAAAATTACTACTGCAGGTGAATTTAATAAAAGTTTTGTTTTCTGATCTGTCAATTTTGTATCAAATATATTAAACACCAGTTAACGTCCTAATAATAATCATTGTCCAAGTAGACAGTAAAAAATAAAAAAGAACATTGGTACTGTTTGATGATTTAACGACAAATTTCTATCCTATTTTAACTAATGTTGCAACGAATAGTATATTCGGCTAGGAGCGTGGCCGAATAGCCGAATATTCGACTTGATTAACGCACGTACGAAAATTGGCGCGCAAACCGCATTATGGCAAGGACCTTGCTCTCTATTGGCCCGCTGTCACTACGCTTCGCCAATCGCGTTAATTCTTGACAGTTGTAGCGGACAGACGAGAGTCGTGGCAGTATGTGATAAATGATATCAAATGTGGATAACGATGAAATGACTTTCACGTGTAAATAACGGAAAAAGAACAGAGAAGGACCGCGAAGTGAAAATATGAAATTTAGTTGATGACACAATCGAACAAGTCGAGGCAGCTTATTGGCGCAAAATTCGCGGCCGTCAATGCCAAATAATTGTTCTCATAGACTTCGGAAAGCTAAATGCTTGCAATGAAAGTCACTTAGAGTGCACGGGCGAAAGCCTGGGGCCGTTCGGGCTACCAAGTTGTCTCGAATCTGTGAAATCATAACTGTGACTTATACCGACGTCTTATCTGTCTTTTTTCTCAGTTATCACCAGGCTATGAGTCACGTAATTGTAAAATGGAAAATTTACGACGGAAAAGTGACGAATCGAAAGTATCGTGCGCGCACATTGTGATGTGTGCATAGGCATACGTGGACTAGAGCGATAGAGGAAAGAGAAAGAGCAAAGACGAGCGCTTAAAAAGAGGGATAGGCAGGATCAGACCCTCGGATGTGCGACGATTCTCGAACGAATAGGTGTGTACAGTACGTGCGCTGATCTTTGTAATTATAAATTGTGAATACATGTGACTAATATTATTTTGTGCAGGTTATACGTTATAAATAAATATAAACAAACAACACTAACCCGATAACATTAAATCTAAATACCAAAATGATTAATTTACTGTTTTTTTGTTATTTCTTACTCCTGTTTTTAGATATTCGGTATTCGGCCGAATACCGAATATTCGTTGCATAACTAATTTTAACATTTAATTTCAAAGAAAAATGTTTAATGATGTTTGTGAAATTTTGGAAAATATTTGCTCTTTAATTTCTTTTTTTCTGTTGAATTTGTAATATAGTGTCTGAACAATTAAACATTTTAAAAATATTTTTATTTGTTGTAAAGAAAAACTCTTCTTGGCCTTCTATTCTACCAATCAATAAAGATTAAATTAGTAAATTGTTTTAAAATATCTTTTTATGAGTTATTAAAAACAGTTAAAAATTAAAAATTTTTTGTACGAAAAATATGTAAAACATTTTGTATGTTAATAATAATAATGTATGACGTTGTTGTCAAATTTTTATTTTTACTTATTAAAATATTTAACAAAACATTTATGCTTCAATTTTCTATAGTTGGTTAATTCTGACAATGAAAGTGAGCATATTAAGCAGCAAGAATTCTCCATTTCCTAATATCTTTTGCAACAGAATCTGCATCTTCAATTTTTGTTACTGACTTTAAAGGTTCCTGTCAGTATTAAAAAGGTAGTTTTAATATGTCTACGCAAAATTCATAAAAAGTTATTGCAACCATATGACATTTCTTATAGAACACATTTAATTTTGCACTATTAACTTCGTGTATGATACTTTGAAGTTTCACTAACATAAATTGCCATTGGTAGGATGACTGTATCAATGGTTAATATGACAGCCTGTCTTTTTGACGTCTGAAGTCTCAATTGGTTACATTCATTGCAATACTACTAGATGCTTTGCCAATCATTCAGTCAACAATTGCTTCGATTCCATCGTCTCTAGACACTCCCGCAACAAAATGCATTGGTGTCTGATGATTATCTTTGTTATCCTAATATGTTCCACTGTTTAGTTTATGCTATTTTCAATAATTTGGCATTATTTTTTTCCCACTATTAGTTTTTAAACCAATTTCACTAACTGTTTCCTCCAATCTAATTGTCATTTCTTGCAAATTGTGTCTCATGTCAGCTTACTTAAATTTTCTACATGAAGCTAAAAACTTCTATTTAAAAAATAGAAGAAACTATAAATGTCTTCATTACTTCCTTTCACACACCTCAGGAACGAAACTGTTTTTCCTGATAAAGTCAACCTTTTATTAGAGGCTACTCATCCACAGTAATATGCAAAACAAAATTTAAAACATTCCCGGGTGATGTTTCTCCTATTTCCCACATGCTGCTATTTTTGATTATGGTAGTTTTGAGTATTGCAGTGCTTTTCCTAACAACATTAATCACAATAATGGAATTTTCCTATACTACTATATTATATGATGTACTGTACATGTCCTCATTAATTAATAGGTCAATGTTCAATTATGATTCGGATAGTAAACTACAGCATAAATATGGCCAGAAAATAAAAGAATCAGAGTTCAGGTTTAGATCCAAACATCAAACATTTGGTCTGGAGATGTCAGACACTATCCTTCACATCTAGCCACATCTGGTTAAAATCCATAAAGAGTCATTTTATTTCCTTCAGAACAAAAGAGAAAACTAGGATATAAAAATCTAAATTATCATCTTTTTTCTTAGGGTTTTCATTGTAATATTTTATGTAATAATTTCATACGCCATGAGTTATAAATATACTAAGAAACTTTTGAATTAGAAATAAATTAATGTTTTTATTACATTCCTAAATTAATTCTGTGATATTTTAATAAAAGCAAAATTAATTTTGCACACTTAGAATACATGCTTTAAAACATCAAGGAAAAATAAATAAAAGATTAGAATTAATTTATAATCCAAAATAAAGCAAAAATAAAAATAAAATGTCTGATTCATATTCTGCAAATTTAATACAACTATTTTATATGTATGAATTCAAAGATTTTAAACAATTCTCAATCATATAAATTATAAAAAACATTATTCATAACTTTAAAGCTTAGACAAGACGTATTTATAAAATTTTTATCATTTATTACAAGTAAACAAATTTATATTTCTCAAAATTATACAAATAAAATTCACAGATTACATTGTGTAAAAAACAAAAGAAAAAGTAACACACAAACCCATATCATAATCTTTACGTTTACTAAAAAATGTTTTAACTACTGGTATATGTAACAGATTATGTAAATCTTTAATTTAGCAATCGCATTAAAAAATGACTAATACACAGAAAACAAACATTATGATGATTCAACACACACAATTTCACGCTTAATAAAATATGATTAAAACCAAAAACAAGGATTTTTAATTTTACTCAAACTGCAGAACAGTAATAATATCAATTCTAATTTCAAATCATTAATAAATTCTGCAAAGAACAAATCATAAATTTATAACGAAATTATCATGCATTACAAAATATCTTCTTTCATTATTGCATAATGAAATGATGATTTCAATGAGATTTGTACTTTTTTCCTCTATTCACAAGATGTAAATGTATGCATGACACTACAAACAGATGAATGAATTAACACACATCAAAATAATATAAAATATTAAATGAAAAAAAAGAGATCTTCCTTCTTGTAAAGAAACTAGGAAAATCATTTCTTCCAAGAAAACATTTTCAAATTGGATTTATTATACCCTGCTACAATTACTTAGAAGTAAACCATATGATAAAAATTCCATGCATTACTTCTAATATACTTCATTCTATTTGTCAAAATGTTATGAAAAACTTAATATTATGAATACAATTATTTTTATAGTGGAATTTACTAATAAAGGTACTTGTAATGGCACAAAATTTTATATTGCAACCACTATATTGCATGGAATATTCCAAATATTTATTAATTTCAAATCAAGCATACCGTACTGCTTTGAATTTATAACACACCTTTATCACATTTCCAAAATTTAAAATTGGAGTATCTCTTCAACTCAAGAGGCAAGTTTCAATTCTTAATTTTCAAGTATTCTTTGTAGCTCTTCTAATTTATCATCTAATTTTATTTCTCTTCTTAAAAATTCTTTTTGAAAGAAGAATGCATATTAAATTCAAAGCAATACAATTATTAAAACTGGTAAAAACAAATATTTTCTGTTTTTCATTTAACCATTTAAGCATGAAGTTTTTCTTCTATAGTCAAATTGCATGCACGGTACTTATTTAAAACGATCTGCAAATCAAAAACAGAAACACACATCACCAGATATGAGATAAAAATTTCAATCTAATTGCAAATTAACTACAATTTTAATTGGTAATGGATAGAGAATTTTCTGGGTCTATTTTCTATTACAATATGTTGTTTAATACTGTAATATGTACATGTTTACGTTTAGTCAGAATATAAAGTAGATAAAATATTTTTTTACGTGCTACATTTATAAACAATTGACATATTATTATTATTTATATAAGTGCTCAAAACGACACATTAAATTTCCATTATATCCAACTATACGGCCACCTTGGAATCCTAAAGAATCTTTATTCTTACAAATATATTTTGAAATTAAGCATTTATATGTCCCATCTCTCTTTAGTATTTAAAATAATTAAAGATGCTTTTAAAAATACTCCAGCACCCGACACATTTTGAATATTTTTTCCAACACAAAAAATTGAAAAATGAAAGTCTATTGAAAAATTAATTTACAATAAACCTTCAAATTTCCATTCTTGAACAAGCTAATATAATAGTAAAACATATCTTTAAAAAGAGCATGTATACAAATAAACACCAACACCCTTGTTAAACAGATCTTAAATTTAGAAATTTTACAATATCTTTTTTTTTCTAATAATTAAAATTTGTTTTCTTCTTGTAATACATATTATAGAAAATTAACTCTTTATAAAGTTAATTTTTCTATATTTCAAATCAACTTATTCCAGGTATTTATCATGTAACATGCCAAAATAATTTTTACAAGTACAGTAGAGCGTCGATAAGTGGAACGTCGGTAAGTGGAATGGCCGGAAAGTGGAACGATTTTCAGTCGGACTGTGTCGTGCTGAATCGAATGTTTTTGATACTAAATTTACTTCTAAAGTATAATTTTCATGTTTTTTATATTCTTTAATATATTTATTTTGTTTGTACAAAATGCAGAAATAATTTTTAACGATACGATAGCCTCGATGATTATTATAAAAATTTTCGTTAGGCTTAAAATCGACGAAAATTCAACACGAAGCGACACGCAACGGAGAAAAATTTGAACATCGGACAGGTTAATGTATTTTTTCGTACAAAGTCGGAAACTGGAACAAATCATTAACTGGAAGGACCCCAGTCCCCAATTGGTTCCACTTATCGACGCTCTACTGTATTTCAATTATTAAAACAAATAAAATAAATATGAATTTTTCTAGTATATATATTTCAAACAGTAAATTAATTTTTATTTCCAAAATTCTTTTTGTTTTAGATTTTATATGAAATTAAATTAATAAAACATTGATTTTATCTCATTCTTTAAAAAAATTTTTTTTATGATTTTAGACAATAAACAATTCCAATATTTCCAAATTTCTTATGACAAAAGTGATTATTCGAAGTAATTTTAATCTGTAGTAATGCTCTTTGCTAGTATAATAAATTATGTAGCAAACGCTTTCAAAACAATGATTTTAATATTTTTATAAAGTTTAGTTAGATAATAAGTAAAAAAAAAGCAGATAATTCAATTCAGTTTTGTTTTATGTACAAAACATCACACACAATATTTTTCAATGAAATGTTTTCATTCCAAAAACAGTTAGGAGATTCATTTTGCATAATTTTCAGTAAAAATTCCATGTAATTAATTGCTTAAAACAATATTTATGAATTTATTTGTATAAAATTCATGCATAAATTTTACTGTTATATAAATTTTAATATAATTTTATATTAAAACATCATAATTCTTACGTACGGTATATTAACTTGAATAATCAAAACTTTACAATAGCAATTTTTGTGTTAATGAATATAATATTAAATCTAATATTTTACCTACTTAAATAATTATATTTGTTAAAATTTACAGTATATCGTTATTGTTGTTAATTATTAAAATTGTTATTTTTCATTTATTATTATTAAAATTTATATTTGTTATTTCTTGAATATTTCCACTTATAATTCTGAAATATCAAGTTGAGAATATTTATAGAGAGCCTAAGCAAATTAAAGGAATTTAGATAAACTTTGTAGGAACAAAAGAACACCAAATACATTTTAGAAATCAAGCAATTTAAGAAATAAATTGGCTTTGCGTATCGAAAATGTTACTGCTGTTCTATTCCTCGAGTTGGAATCAAAATTGTATTAACTCTACGAAAAGAAATAATACAACTCAACACCATCCTTATAAAAATCCTTCAAGTTATATTTGCTGCCAGACATGAATACAAATTACAAACTTCATTAAAAAAAATAAATAAATGAATGTGATTACTATGAAAATTGATGATATCTTTTCTTAGCACCACTGTTGCAAATGAACTGGGAAATGGAACTACACATCATCATATATAAATATTGTTTGTATTTAGTACATCAATCTACCAATGAAAACAATGAAGATAACATGTGTGGAATTTTATAATTTTTATATATGTTATTTTAAAATAAAATAAAACAATACTTACATTTGACAGCAATATATTTAATATAACAGTATATTATTATTTTAATGTGGTAATATTAAACAGATAGTGCTGTTAATAATTTTTACAATATATTATATAGTTTAAAGATCATTTTTTAAATCTTTCTTAAACTTTATATAATTATAAAACTTGTAGGTTAAAATCAACTTCAAAATTGCACTTAATTAAAAATATTGATATGTTATTGTGAATCACACATAACAAAACAAACATTTTGACTTAGAAAATTTCAGGTAATGAGAAATTATATATATATATATATATAAATAATAAATAATGCAAAATAAATAAATTTATATTTATTTTTATAATAAAACTTCCCACATGTTAACTTCTTTGCATTTCAGAAAATATTTTGCAAATATTTTTATGATTTTTTCAACTCTTTTCCATCCATTGTAAAAAGTACAGGAGTTTTATATTGTGTATAATCTTTATACATTTTTATCCACATCTGAAAAATACCAAAGGCACAATATGTGGATATTAAAAGTAACGGTAAAAAGGGCAAACGCTGATCCAATCCTAATAACTTATTTCCGAAACTGTAATACATCTGTAAAGGTATTAATCCTAAAAGAAATAAGCTCTCTTGGGTATTCAATAGTGGAAGAAAACCATCTGTTTTTCTTGGTCTATAAAAAATATTTTAAAAAATGCAATTAAAGAAACAAGATATAATAGACAGATTTAATATATTTTTCTTAACGTACCGATGTATTCTACTTAAAGCTGTAAATGCATATACACTGTGTAGCAACAAAAGAAATATCTTGATGGGAGTTTCTATAAAAACATAAGTGTATAAATATAAGTAAATATTTCATCATAAGAAAAAAAGTAAGTGTATTTAAATACCTGCTGCCTTAAAAAGAAGTGGAAAAATAGAATAGTGGCCAATAGTTGCCAAAAATAAAAATACTTCAGCTTCAAAACGTTGAAAAAGAGCCAAAGGCCTGAAATTATAAAATGCAATATTTTCCACTGAAATGAAATTCATTGTTTCTTAATCTAAACTTTTATTTTAACCTTTAACCACTCAGCAGTGAGGGACATATATACACGTCAAGGGTGATCGTGTGGCAGTGGTGAGGGACGTATATATCTGCTAAATTCTTTTGGGGGTATCGCCAAAAACTACCGCAAAAATAAAATTCACGTAAAAAATGAATTATGTAACAATAAAAAAAGACTTTTCTTTACTAGGCATAAATGTTTACAAAATCTTTTTCCGAAATGGTAATGAGAAAAATCGCATGAAAAAATACTTAAAAAATTTTCCAGGTATATTCTCCACTACTAAGGGATAGCACCATACCTGACTATCCCACTGCTGAAAGGTTAACATTTAAAATGATAATGATAAAAACATTTCAATTTATTTTGTTAAGATCATTAAAATTCTCAAAATCATTATAAATTAATTTTCTTAAATTAATATTATTAACAGACAAATCATACAATCAGAATTATTGTATATTTTATAAAGATATATCATCAAAATACATGCTTACGTCAATGGTAAAATAACCATGAGAATAGCTTTTTCATGAACATGCCATCCAAATAAAAATGCACCAAAAGCACATAAGATTGAACCCCTCATAAATATCCAAGGATCTTTAGGTGATTTCCACAGTACCCAAAGAACAGGCTACATTAAAAAATATATATATTGAAATAAATCTAATAACTTCATTAAATACAAAATGAACTGTAAAGTTAATAATGCTTTTAATATGACTTAATAGTAAAAAGTAGTCCAGTAGACCAGTATTAAGTAGTAGTTGTTGACCATCCTCTCTCCCAGGAGGACGACAACTACTTTTGGTTGAATTAACTTCAATTTCCTTCTGCAACTGTCCCTTCTTTCTACTGGACCCACCAGTATGATGGCATTCAAATAGGAAAATTACATAATATGAGGTTACCAGCCTGCACAAAATATAATTTAAGTGGTTTTCAAGGATGCCGAGTTTAAATATTTGGTCCGTTTTTTTATGAAATTTGATTAGTTGGTACATCACCATTTGATATTCAGCTGTGAATGAAACAGTTTGTTAGTGCTAACATTAGAGAAATTACAATATATTAAATTTTTTAAGATATCATGTTTTCAATTGGTGTCTACTTGATCAATGAAATTGTGCTATTTCATACCATACCAGTATTGTGATAAACATGACAATGGTAGGCTAAAATAACCAAACTCTTTATATGGTTTTTGTTTTAATATTTTTTATATCAAATACTATGTGACTTACCAAGTGACCAATCTAATACATTTTAAAAATTCATTATTCCTCTACTGTACACAATTTAAAGAATTTTTAAAATGTGTTAGATTGATCCCTTACATAAGATAATGTTTGTAGTTATATAAAACAAATACTATAATATAATACAATATAAGGATTAGAAGTATGAAATAATCTAATAATCTTAACATCTGTACTTATTTTCTGCCCAGGCAATGTCAGGCTTATCAGCTAGTATCTCCTAAAATGCATTTGGCCCTTGGTGTTAATAACCCTTACCAGTTAGATGAACATCTTTTTACCATATATTTAAAAGATGTTCACCTAGGCATTAATAATTTCATATGTGTGATAACCTTTTCATTAAAATAATTTACTATGTATGTGTAAAAAGTATATTTATATTACATATTCAATTTAGATGTTCTGTAACAAGACTCATTAAAATCAGTAATAAGTCATGAATCCCTCTGTAAGTAAAATATAAAAGCAAGAAGTCTATCATTTCTTTGGTAAACATAAACAAACAGTATTGACTGCTAACACACTACTGTCTAATCTGGAATATTGCAATCACTATATGATGAGAGAGCATAAGTAAGTAATACTACATTAATAGCTATGAGGAAGTGACTGATATGAATTACATTTTATTTTGAACATCCCTCAAAAAGTCATAATCATAATCAGCATCACTTTTAGAATGGTAATTATGATCTGAACAAGATATGACATAACTGACATATGCTACAGAAGAATACAATACATCAACCTGATAACAGAAGAAACCATACCTGTTGGCCAAATAAGTAGCAACATCTCAAATGATGGTCAGTTAGTGATAAAAACTTCAGGTAAGCTATTTAAAATAACAAACAGTGTGTATCATCAATCAGATGATCACAATATCATTCAAATCAACTTTCCAAGTAACAGCATGACTACTTTTACTAAAAACATGGTTGTTGAAATTGCATGAAAAAGTTCCAATCATTTAGAGAACCATGCAAAATTACAAAGAATAAATATCATTTGTAATGCATTAGTTTGGGAGAAAAACAAAGCAATTTTTGATTAATTAAATTGGACCCAGGTGCAGCCAGTCGTAAAACAATTTGCCATGGTATGTGAACAACAGTAACTAAACAAGTAAACAATGGGAAGGACCACCCACATTCAGGACAGTGTGGATGTAAAGGAAAGTTTTGTGCACAACCATGCTTCTAATTGATCAAAAGTTGGCTTCCCCAAAAAAAAAAAAAAAACCTTTAAATTGGGGAGAAGACCAAAGAAAAAGGAGTGGAAAGTAAGACTCAGTACTGACAGCACTTAGATCTCAAATACTCGGTGAGCCCACTGAGGATAGAGAGAGAGAGAGAGACTACACTCCTCCAAAGGAACACTCAGGTATGGATAAGATATGAAATCAGACAAAAGTGCAGATAGAGCCTTTCCATGATATGGAAATAATTGAGTGAACATTCCTGATTATTCTAACTTATCCTCAGTCATTGTTGTGTCAATTGGTACCATGATAAACTGTATTCTTCTGTAAATAAACTGTATATGTATATCAAACAAGTTGAGTATGGAGGTGTATTTTCTATGAACCTACTGTACTGTACATTTGGAATGTCTCGACTGTGCTAATTCAAGAAAGCTGCTTAAGCAGACAGAGGACAGAGATGAGAAATCTTCACTTCATCATTTCTTGTTTCAAAACACTTTGTAATTTTTGCAGCATGCATTAGACAAATGTTTTTCAACCACCAGTCTGTAAAGAAAATTTCACTGGTCCACAGAAAAATATTTGACCATATTGAAGCTAGTGCAGTTGATTACGGGTGACATTTAAATAGTAATTTAGAGTTACTGTATGTCCTTTGTTACATACAGTAACTCTAGATATAACTCTAGAGGGAGAGAATTAAGGCTTATCCTGAAGAATGGCTTCTACTGTACTATTTTAGATGCAATGTTTTGTTTTCAACTATGTTTAGTCTTCACTGAGTACTTAGGTGTATTAAATTGATAACATTTCAGACATTGATATAAATATTTTTATATATTTCAATTTTTTAACCAAATGTTTGAACCGTTTTAAATTTGAATTTGTTATTGGTTCGATTATAGAACGATTGTAAATGTTCCAGAAAATTGATCAAATTGAAAACAGTTCATTTGACTCTCAGCAATTATCATTCTCAGCAGTAGCTGTTATATAACAATTACTATGGTTGTTGAAATACTGAACATAATGGTGTTTGCTTGCAAAATCCGCGCAGGCAAAGTTGCAGGTAACAGCTAGTAGTCACATACGAAAGCTATTTTTTAAATAAGGTCCGTTTTTTAATAAGAAGAAAAATACTGTAAATATCATTAAAATATATTTTTTCCCATATTCTACATACTTTTATCTACTTTTCTACATAATTCCCATTTTTGTTCAAACATTTGTCATACCGCTCAACAAGTTTTTGAATTCCAACTTCAAAGAAATCTGCCGCCTGTGAAAAAGCCTAATCCATGATTGCAGTTTTCACTTCTTCGTCATCGATGAACCATTGACCACCAAACAACTCCCTTAAGTATCAAAACAAGTGAAAATCACTGGTTGCAAGGTCTGGACTGTAAGGTGGATGATCCAGTTGTTCCCAACCAAAAGAACTGATTAGACCTTGTGTTTGTGCAGAAACACGTGGACTTGCATTGTCATGGAGCAGTAATGGAACAAAACTGAACTTGAAACCTGTGGAAATTCAATTGATAACATTGAAATCATGAATCGTCGGTCCTGTTGAATTTTGTCATCCACATCACAAACCAAATCTTCAGAAATCAGAGAAGGTCGGCCAGGGCATGGCTCATCATACACATTAACCCACCCGTCTTTGAACATTCTCACCCACTTTAGAATTTTACTGTCACTCATAGCATTATCACCATAAACTACACAAATCTGACGGTGAATTTCCATTGCTGCCAAGTTTCTTGCACTCAAGAATCGAATAACAGATCATATCTCACAGTCGGCAGGTGACTCAATTTTCTTAAACATTATAAACTTTTACAGCTCAGCACAGACAGACGATACGGCTGCAAATGGTGTCTAAACGCGCACAAAGCATGCTCGGAGCAGATGCATATACGCACTGCTACGATCATGCATCATTCTCACTCTCATTCACAAACAGACCTTATTTAAATAATAGCCCTCTTATAATTACTTGGTCCACATAAAATTTTCCATAATTTTAACAGTCTGCAATGTTAAAAAAGTTGAAAAACACTGCTTTAGATTATGGCATATTTTCAATATATTTTTTGCAAATTAAAAATGTATGTATGTGTTTTCTTAATTCTTAACACATAAAAGACAATAATTTTGTTGACAACACGTAAACAAACTACAAACGTAGAAAAAATTAATAATGATAATTTATGTTCTCTTATATGTAATCAATATTTTAATGTTAAACTTTTTAATTAATAAACTTCTGCTTCCAGTTTTGGGTGTAGGACAGACCTAGAAAAAATGTCTGTCTGAGAGCATGTTTTTTTATCCCCAGCTGTGTGGGAAATGATCAAGAAATTTCCAATGTCACTAGGTTATAGGCCCAGGCATACTGATTAAAGTAAATGTAAAAATCTCTGATTCTATTCAACTTTATAAAGAAAAAAGGAAAAGGAAACCAAGAGAAGTGAAGGACAGAATTCAGAATTTGACACCAAATGTAGAGGTGAGTATAAAATTTCAATCATGGGAGAGAATAATGCTATTTATCAACTAGAAAAATTGATTGCTTCAAATTATCCAACATGGAAGTTCAAAATAAAGATTTTGTTAAGAGTGAGAGATTTGTGGGACACAAATGAGCAGTTAAGAGATTTCTTAAAGAAGGATATAGTGCACAGACAATCCCTTTCACACCATAGCAAAATGGAGTTGCAGAAAGGACCTTATGGTTGCATAGAACTATGTCATTGACACCCGCTTACCACCTAATTTTTGGGCAAAAGCAGTCCATACAGCGGTATACATCAGAATTTGCTGATCAAGAAAGATTTCTCGATGACAAAGTGCCAGAGAAATTATGGAGTGGACAGAAGTCCTCCATTTCCTATTTTAGGAGATTTGGTTGTCTAGTATACTCATGGATACCAAAACAAACACAGAAGAAAATTAGATAGTAAAAGTAAACCAACCATATTTTGGGTTATTACATAGAGAGAAAGAACTTTCATCTCTATGATCCTGTTAAAATTTTGGAAGATAGAAATGGGTCTGATTTATTAAATGGAGAAACGTCAAATGAGAATCTAGTATATATATACATGAAATTTTAGCCACTAACTCTCAATCAGAAACATTGGAAAATAAAACATTACAATTACAGAAGCCAAATAAGATCAAGTCAGGCACTCATAGCTTGTTAGAAGAGAACCTGAGTGACTGATTGTGATCTTGTCTCAGAAGACGTACTGTAATCAAATCCAAGATGACTCATAACCGAAGAACTACAACAGTCCTTGGCAATCTCAACGGATAGAAGCCATGGATGAAGAATTATCATTCCATTATCAGAAGAAAACATGAGACTTGGTAAGCAAGACTCTTGATATGAAACTGTTGAAGTCTAAGTGGGTGTTTAACGTTAAGACAAAAGGGATAAAACAAGAACCAAGATTCAAGGCCAGATTAGTTGTGGTGGGATGTGGACAAGAATACGATATTGACTATTTGGATACATATTCTCCAGTAATAAAGTTAACGAGTTTGAGAACTACTCTAGCATTGTAGTGAAAGAAAACTTGGTAACAAGACAGTTGAATGCATACATTCATGGAAATTTAGATGAAGAGATGGAGGATGAGTACACAAGAGAAAAAGTGTGTAGGCTCAATAAAGCAATATATGGGTTAAAACAAAGTGGAAGGAACTGGAATAAGACTCTACACGATATATTGAGTAAACCTGATTTCAGAGGACATAATCTGACCCTTGTGTGTTATTTTAAGTGACAATATACAAAAATTCTAACTCTCAGAGTATATGTAGATGATATGCTTTTAGCATCAAATGACACAATGTTCTTAAGTTCCACAATAAGAGAACTACAAAAGCAGATTAAAATGAAAGATATGAGAGAGGTGTCAAAGATACGTAGAATAAGAGTGCAAAGAAAGGGTGAATGCAACCAGATTACAGTCAGTTCAATGAATCTTATGATTTAATACATTGGACAGCAGCTAAGTGCATATTATGATATTTAAAGGATACAAAAGAGTTAAGTCTCAGTTATAAAAACTATGAAGACAAGTTGCATGGATTTGCTGATGCAAATTGGAATTCAAGGTTATGTAATAGAAAATCTATAACAGGTTACATTTTTAGACTAGCAGGAGGGGCAGTAAGTTGGAAATCAGCAAAACATAAGCCTTTCAACTCTCAAATCAGAGTTTATCGCTACCTGCAAAGCTGTAAAAGAAGCAAAGTGGTTGTGTAAGTTATTGGAAAAGATGCAATTTCAATGACATTTACAAAAGGCTATCCCAATATACTGTGATAACCTCTCAGAAGTGTCACTGATGAAAAATTCCATCAATCACCAATGAACCAAAATATTGAGTTAAAATATCTGTTTATTCAAAAAGAGATAGAAGAAGGAAAATTTATAATCTAGCATATACAGTAGAGTGTCGTTTATCCGAAAGTCAGTCAACTGAAACGTCAGTTAACCGAAAGCTTTCAGATTCAGATTGTCAGATTAAGAAGTCAGATTGTGTCATGCTGAATCGAATGTTTTTGATACTAGATTAACTTCTAAAGTATAATTTTTTTGTTTTTATATTTTTCAATATATTTTGTTTGTACAAAATAAGGAAATAATTTTTAACGATACAATAGCCTCGATTATTATTATAAAAATTTTCGTTAGGCTTAAAATTGATGAAAATTCAACACAAAGTGACACACAACAGAAAAAAAGTTCAACATTGGATAGGTTAATATATTTTTCCGTACATAATCAGTTATCTGAAAAATCAGTTATCCGAACAACCCCCGTCCCCAATTGATTCGGATAAACGACGCTCTACTGCACTGACTGAAGAGATGATAGATAGTTACTTGACAAAACCACTGTCCATCAAGAACAAATACTGTACTGAAGAATCAGGATTGAAAAATTGACTATTAAAACAATGCAAACATACAGCATGGAAACACATTCCTTTAAAATAATAATTAAGCATTATATGTTAAAGGAGAGTTTTCATTACATTTTACACACTGTCAATAAGTTATTGATAATGATTTGTTAACTGTTATTTTTGCTTGTTTACATGGATGGGAGTGTTGACGACATGTAAACAAACTACAAAAGTAGAAAAAATTAATAATGATAATTTTTGTTCTCTTATATGTAATATATATTTTAATGTTAAGCTTTTTAATTAATAAACTTCCACTTCCAGTTTTGGGTGCGGGACAGCCCTATAAAACAATGTCTGACTGAGAGCACACTTGTTTTTATCCCCATCTGCGTGAGAAATGATTGAGAAATTTCCAATTTCAAATTTATTTAAAATTAAGAACTGATGTTTAAATAACAAATATTAAATCAATAAAATAATAATAATAATTTATTCATCAGGATGTTCAAGATTAAACCAAGTAACATTTTTTATTTCTTTCACTTTTAACTTTTAGATACAAAAAAACTGTAAAAAATAAATTCTTGTAACCTTTAGTTTTCTTCTATGACATTGATGAAATAATTTATTTGTTAATCAGACTGAATTAATCCTATTTAATTAATTATCTAAATTAATAATAATTTTTTATTTTAGTTCCATATTTCATTGATTCTTTTCTTCTTCATTAAACTATCAGTTCATTTGTAATTTAAAGTTAAATTTTTTGAAACTTTTTTAAACTTTAAATGAAAATGTTAACTATTTGATTCACTTACCAATATTGATATAAGAGTAAGAATTAGTGTTACTAAAGGACTAATGGATGGCAAAATTTCATGTTTGTATTCTTGAATCAATCCACCAGTCATTGAACCTTGAACAGAAACTGTTTTTTCTTTCAGATGAAAATATGAAGCTAAATAAAAAAATAACAACAAATACATCTCTTAAATTCCAGCAACTTAAATTTTTTTGGAACATACATACACAATAAAAAAAAATACAAATCAAAATTATTTTATAATTAAACAAAATATTAAATTTTAAAAATAAATTTTTATTCTTTAATAATTAAAAAAAGGATTTCTAATTTAGAAAGTTAAGGTAAGGCTTAAGGTTTAGAAAGTTAAGGTTACATAATTGTAATTACAGCCATTACAATTATGCAAGGATTCAAATATTAAATTATAAAATGATATTGTATGACTTTATGCACTTAATTGGTTCATATATGGTTTTATTTTTGTGCTAGTGTGCAATAATTTTCAGAGAAATTTTGGGAAGCATTTAAAGAGAAAAGATTCTCCATTCCATACTACAGTACATGTTATGACCAGAAGACAACTGAAATACTTGGAAAAATTTATAAAATCTATGGGCTAGTTGTCTGTGAAGTAGCCATTTATTACAGCATTTGTGGCAGCAGCATGAGACAAACATACAAGACAAGCATACAATACAAGTATTCATGTATATTGAGAATGAAACTTTAGTTCTATGGTTTTAAAAATTCAATGTTCTCTTGCTTTAAGTCTTAGCAGAACATAAAATTCTGCACATCTGTGGAACAATAAAGAATAGAAAGTTCCACATCATATTTATAAATATTAATTAACCCATTAAATACTCCCATAAATATGCATGATACATTTGGTGGTTCTACAAAGTAAGTACATGTATATACCTTCTTCAAGTTTATCTCATTGTAGTACACTCATGTATTTATGGATAAATATGAAACTTTACAGACAGCTACAAACATCTATTGACAGGTCTATAAAATTTTTTTCCATACAGATTTTGCATATTTTATGAGATTTGGCATAGAATTTTCTATCATGAAAATAAATATGACATTTATTAGTCATTCATACATACTGTCTCCTGAATTGTTGGAGTTATTCAACACAATCAAATCAAAGAAAAAAAATTTAGTTCATTGAAAAATGTGAATGAAAAGACAAGATATTAACTTCTTCATAAAGTTATATTTTCTAAAAACTAATTCACTCTGCAAAGAGGTAGCCACCAGTAAGCTCACTCATCAAAAGGTTAAAACATATTATTTCTAATTAATACATTTATTGGTATCATAAACAATATAAATACCATCCAAGGGAAAAGTGCCCTGCGTAATTTCTCTGCCTCTGGTCACACCACTTCATGGTTCCTTCTGGTTACACACTTCATATCATATTCTAAATGAATATGATATGAAGTTGTGACCAGAGTTCAATATCAAATATTAAATAGAAATAAAAAACAAACCACAAAATATTGAATTTTATTCAGACAGGACCATCAATATCCATTGTAACTAATTAGAAAAAAGAGAATGAAATACATAGAGTGGATGTCATGCCAACAATTTTAGTGATTCAAGAGAAAAATTCACATAAAAAGGCGTAAAGAACATTTTAATATCCTGTTAGCACTTTCGATGTATTTATAAATGTTGTCTTCAGGCAGAACTGAAATAAAACAGGTTTTCAAACAAGTTTTTAAATTGGAACAAAAACAGCATTGGCCACTTAGAACATAACTAGTTTAAAAATAAAGTATTAGATTTAAAATACACATAACACCATCGCGTATACGCCTTACTGTGCAGAGAAGGCAGGGGTATAGAAACGGAGCTTAATGCATATGTTTTAACTGTTTGTATAGACTGATCCAAATCCTGGGCAACTCAAGAGGAAAAGAGTTGCAAGGAGACAGCAGTGTGGTGAAGAGGGACTCCCAAATGTACTGTACTGTACATCAAATTCCTTTCCTCACAGCACCTGAGCATCACCATACAGTCCCAAAGTGGGATGTGGTAGTGCTGTAAAACCATCTTGGACAGCTCGGTGTCACAGCTGCCCTGTGACCGAATGTTAGTGCTCTGATATGCAGCTGGATAGCATCCTGGTGGTCGCCCCAGACATTGGGTTTTCCAATGGAATAGAATATACACCCAACTTTACTAGGATCAAAACAGCATCCCTGTCGTTACATAAAAGCCTCCTCAGACTAGGGTGCAGGGTAATGGTTAAAAGTAAGGCATTTTGCCTAAAAATACAGCAAATCCAGGCTGTGAGGCAACCACAAAATGAGAGAGAGGGGTGGACTACTGTCCAGTCCCTTGGGCTGTGTAGTACAACAAGGCAGTAGCTGGGAAAAGGGATCTTTTAACCCTGTTTAGGATATGACTGTATTTGGTGGAGCCATATCCTGCCACACATACCGATGTGCGGATGATCCCCGATTCAGAGTTCGTAAAACGTTGTGTGGAAGGAATCAAAATGGCCCATCTGATTAAAGGGGCTATGGCCGCATTAACATACTGTTGTGGCTGAAAGGCCGTGGCAGGGAAAATTGGGGGAATGCTACCAAATTTGTGTTATACGGAGAATGCCAAACCTCCCTGGGACTTGGTCTAAAAATGCGATTTTTCCCTCAAATTCTTTTCCCTAGGTGAAGCTGATAGAGCAGTATACACTTGTCACCTGACGAGTGTATATTGCTCTATCAGCTTCCTATCTCTATCCTTTCTGACATTAGAACAGAGTCCTCCATATCCTGCCATGCCAAAAGAATGTCATCCACATACCTCAAGTATATCAAGAGGTGAGCTATTGTAAAAGGGAATCTAAAGACCCAGTGTTCAAGATGTCTCATGACTAATTCCGCTAATATAGCGGACAGCAGTGAGCCCATTACCACCCCCTTTACACCCTGTTTTTGCAGGTGTATCCTCCCATTGAAGCAAGAAGTAATTGTGTTCTGTGATGAAGAGTAAGGCTTCTTGAATCTCTAAAACTTGCTGTGCAGTGAAGCCGGAATCAAACTTGTTCGAAAACCTGTTTGATTCTGGTTCTGCCTGAAGATGACATTTATAAATACAGCAAAAGCGCTTGCAGGATATTAAAACGTTTCTTAAAATGTTCTTTAACACCTTTTTATGTGAATTTTTTCTCTTGAATCAGCAAAAGAATGAAAAATGTTAGTAATGAAAATGTCAGACTTTCAACTGAAGAAGAGAGAAATTGGTTCAGCAACAAGTGAAGATACAAAATGAAATTTCAATTTTTGTTCGTTTTGTAATCCTTAATAAAAAATGGAACCTTGAAGTCTACCATTTCATTTCCCATATGATACTCTCAATTTACACAATTTTGATTTTACACAAAATCAAAGTATTGTATAAATCAGTCTTAGATATTTTTCAATAAATAAAATTCATATTATTATTATTTATTTTACTTTAAATCACATACCTACTAATGCTAATCCTTTATCAAGTGTGTTATAAACAGCCCAAATGTTTGGTGCCCAGTAAGCATGTGTCAGACCACGTTTAAATGGAAACAAACGAGAAAGAACTTGAGACATCTGACCCTAAAAATAAAAGTTATTTTAAATAATCACTCACTAATTACATTGAAAATAACCTGTTTTTGAAATAATCTGGTTCAATCTATAACTTTTTAATTACTTTAGTTACATCAGTTTTATTAAAATTGATTATAATTTTTCAGAATATTTAATTAAAATCTAGATAAACCACAATACCTTTTTCTAGTCCAGCAGCTTTATTTCTCTATTAAAAAAAAAAAGTTTTTGATCTTTCCCTAAGATCTTCGGGTATTATTCAAAAAAAGGAAACGTTTGAAGAACATGATGTATTTCAAATTCGAAACGTCCAATGGGATGTGTATATAAGAATGATGTACTTAAATTATAAAAGTTTATTGAAATGTGCTTACTGTGCATGAGAAATACATTTCTCTTCTTTATAATTAATACATATTCCAAGTTGGTCCACTTAAAAAATCTCCACAACTTCCAATCTTCTGAGTTGTTCAGTAGAGATAGCATTGTGTTCTTCAGACATTTCCTTTTTTCAAATAATACCTGAAGATGATGTTGGGGAAGATCAAAAATGTTTGTTTTATAGAGAAATAAACTGCTGGACTAGATAAAAGGTATTGTAGTTATTTATTTGTTTCATCATCCAGTTTCATGAAGTATTTGCTTTTAAAATCTAGATAGTTTTCTAATAAAAAGAAAAATTGCTTCAATTGTTTGCTTCTTCATAAACCAAGAAGCTGTTTCTCAAAACTATTTAGATTTTTTTTAAAATCAAATTGAGTTCCACTATGACATTCTGTAGTAGAAGCATAAACAAAATATCAAGTTTCATCTCCTATAATGACAATTTCTTTTAGAAAATCTTCATCCCCTCAGCCATGGAAAAGAGAGCTGCATGAGTCAACATAGTCCTGCTTTTGCTCAACTGTCAGTATGGGTCATGAATCATGCAAACACCTTCTTTTTAGTTTTACCCAAATTGTGTTCTACGATCTGAAAACTATCCTTAAAGCTCAAATGTTCTGCTATCATTCTGAGTGACATTCTTTTATCTTCAATAAGTAGTTTGCAAACAATTTCCACATTTTCATCATTACTTGCACTGTAACAGCGAACACTTCTATCATAAATAACTTGCTCACTTCTTTTAAAAAATTGGAAATTACCATTTGGAATACTTGGAATGACTCAAGGCACTAGTTCCACACTTAGATAAAAATTTAAAAAACTATGATGTTTTTTAGATTTTTATCTAAAAAACATTATATACACAGTTATGATAATGAAGTACCACATAAACTCAAATTTATTTGTGTTAATATTCTTAAACATAACACTTTTTAATAAACTCATTCCTGAAAACAATATTTTCTACACATTAAAACTATTACAGTTTATTAAAATGTGCTATTTCAAGAATATTAACATCAACAGACTGAGTTTGTACTTCATAAAATGTAATATTCTGTCTCTGCAAAAATACACAAATTATTACTATCTGCTAAAAATTATCATCTTGTATAAAATATTACATGTAACATTTAATATTATATTTAAAATGTTCTATTCACAATGAATTACTACCATACTTAAAATTATAGCATTTACTAGCTTAAAAACAAATTCTTATATATTACTTACCATTAAAATAAATGGACCAAAAGAAATAGAAAAAACAGATAACACAACAAAAGATAATTTCAAGAAGTTGTAAATACAAAAGTTTTTCCATTCCAATATGCTGCCTATAAATTAAAATTAACATAATAAGATTTTAGTAAAAATAACTGATGTTTAAAAAGTTAATTTCTCACCTTTCTTAGATTGGATGAAACAATAATGACGCAGCAGATACACAAAATAAGCTGGTGCAATATAAAAGTAAATGTGTTTCATATTGAGTAATACCGAAAACCAAAAAGTTGCTTCCAAATACTTTTCCTGAAAAGTTCAAGTAATAAATTATTATTATTTATAGGTAAAAGTTATACCTATATAACAAAATATGTTCATACCTAAATGAAATTTGTCATAATTTTAATATTTTCTTATTTAAAAAAACATTAATTCAATGGTGTAGAAACAGCAACTATCTCAGGTTGTAAGGATTTACTGTATGATTTCAATATTTTTAAGTGTAAATTCATTATTATTATTAATTCTAATTAAAATTTTCTTAATATTTACAAGGCAGAAAGAGATATTAAAAAAAGGAAATTATAATTAAAAATATTTTTTTCCCTCAATATCTGTTCTCAAATGGATCTCTTTTACAGCATTATTTTTCTTTTGTTTCCATCCATCTTTCACATTCATAAATTAATATTAGTGTAATGATTGCTTTATATACAGTAGAGCGTCGTTTATCCGAAAGCCAGTCAACCAAAACGGCGGTTAACTGAAAGCTTTCCAGTTGAACTGTGTTGTGCTGAATCAAACGTTTTTGATACTAGATTAACTTCTAAAGTATAATTTTTTTGTTTTTATATTTTTCAATATATTTATTTTGTTTGTACAAAATAAAGAAATAATTTTTAACGATACAATAGCCTCGATTATTATTATAAAAATTTTCGTTGGGCTTAAAATCAATGAAAATTCAACATGAAGCGACATGCAACGGAGAAAAATTTCAACATCAGATAGGTTAATATAGTTTTTCATATATAATCGGTTATCCGAAAAATCAGTTATCTGAACAACCCCAGTCCCCAACTGATTCGGATGAACGACGCTTTACTGTACTTTCATTTTTCCATTGATACTATTCAGAAATTCATCATATGATATTAGGAATAATATGGTAGCTGTTTTCTAATAAATTTTAACTATTCTGTTATTTTCTTTCCTCATTAGTTTATTGGTATTAATTACAAACCTTGACAACTTCATTATCTTACAGTCAGAAAACAAAATGCTTAAATTATAGAATATCACCAGATAATAATTAAATTTAAAAATTATAATTGAAGACAGTCTATTGAAGGAGGAATCACCATTTATTCAGTTTCGATGTTCTGAAATACACTTTTTCATGACCGACCTTTCTTTATACGCTACTTCTGATGGCCAAATAGCCTATAAGGAAAGGTTGGTCATGAAAAAGTTGTATTTTAGAACATCAAAATTGAATAAATGATGATTCCTCTTTCAACAGACTGTCTTCAATTTTAATTTTTAAAACACTTAAATCTTTTTTAAGAACCTAAATATAAATACTAAAATATTTCCATGTGTATATATAATAATAATATTATTATTATGTTGGGTATAGTGTAGTGGATTATACTTGGTTGACACCAGCTGCTGTGTACTATACCAGAGCATTACAACCAAAACAGAACAAAAATTAAATAAATGTGTCAGTGTGTGTGTCTGTATTCAGGAATTGCCTAACAATATGGCACGTATTCAATATTGTGGCCTTCTGTAGTATGATGTATGTGTTTGTATTCAACTATAATGTTTGCAGGCTTTTGTGTAGGTGTGTGGTATGACACCTGTAGAAGAGAAAAAGACAGGTACAATAAGCAGCCTGTCCATTCTCCACAGATGCCTTATTTCCTGAGCGAGTTTATTATTATTATATTAAATTAAATAAGATTTCCAGAAGTTACTTCTTCCAGCATCAAATCCAATTTATATTCAAACTAACAAAAGAACATTAATAGCTTGTGCTGTTGCAGATGATCTATGATTTTACAAAACCCAATTTGGAAACAATGGACTAAATCTGTTTGTTCCAAGGCATCTATTAGAGTAGAAGTACAGTATTAGTATTATTAAAATAAAAGCTGTCTCTGTGTGTGTGAATTCCTTATAACTCCTGCACTTTTTGTCCAATCCAAATAAAATTTTGGTTATATTTATTTTATGTTCTGACAGAGCATACAGGCTACTTATTTTGTAGAAATATTAACTATAGACTGAACATTTTACTGATTTTGGATCAATGATTGCACTTACATTGCAGTGGCACCAGTGACCTCATTTAGTTCATGCTTGGCAAGGGAATTTCCCTTAAGTTGCATCTATATATATATATAATATATATAATCGAGATGGGTTGATGATAATAATAATAATAACAATAAGCGCAGAGCCCAAACGGTTAGGACTTGAAAGTTGAAATTTGGTACAGTTAGAGTACGTCACAAGAACGTACACTAAGAAGGGATTTTTTGAAATTCTCCCCGCGGGGGAGAGGGAAAGGATTAATGCTTACTGTGAAGAACTCAGCTTCTATTATACTATTTTAGATGTGGTTTTTTGCATTTTTGATTGTGTTTTAATAGGGTACGTCACAAGAATGTACACTAAGAAGAGATTTTTTGAAATTCCCCCCGCAGGGGAAGTGTTAAGATTGTTAGAACGGTATCTAATTCCTTTCTACTTTTGTTTTTGGCTGAAAAATTAGAACAGTATGGGGGGGTTGGAAATTCCCCCATGGGGAAGAAGAAAAGAATTAAGGCTTATCCTAAAGAACTCAGATTCTACTGTACTATTTTAAATGCAATTTTTTGTTTTCAACTACATTTTAGTAGGATACCACATGGGGATGAAAGAAGTGTATTCCTTAACAATGGAAGTGTTAAGTGAAAGCAGCATGCAGATTTACAGGTGCAGATGCAGTTGTTTTGTGTTTTTGCGGGAAATCTGACATATTTTTACACCCATCTAAAAATTCTCTAATCAGTCTGGAAACAGGGGGACCTAATTCTTGCATTCTGTGAAAATGGGTAAGATTGGCTATAATGTAATAATCTTGATCTTCGCTATTGTTACGTTTTGTCCAAGCAATGCCGGGCTTATCTGCTAGTTTTTAAATATTTTGGCAAATGGCATATTTTAAACTTACTTTATTATATTTAAAATTTAAATTTTAAAATAAGATAGCCACATTGTGTGACTTCTATAACAAATTTAAAAAAAAAATCTTTTTATAGTAACCATGTGACATTCTATTACCCAATCAGAAGTAACAAGCTAACAAGCCCATTACAGGTACTCCTCACTTTACGACCTATCTGTTTAACGACCACTCGCACTTACGATCAATCGAGTTTTGACCTGCAATTCGGGGAAATCCCCTTTCTCAGCTTTGAGTGTCGGTCAGTGGCAAATGGTGACATGCGCACTAAGCGTACTATAATAGTCTTACCAGCGGCGGCCTTAATGATTGTGAGGCTCTGGGCAGCAGATCTTTGCGATGCCCTGGGTGACAGATCTTTGTGAGGCCCTTGTCCTTTGTGCAAACTGAAAATAGATATTTCTGATGGTTTACGAGAAATGCAAAAGTTATAAATAAATAAATTTAGAGTGTTAAAATATTATATTAGAAGATTTATAAAAGTTAACAGCCATAAAGATGACAAATTAGTAATGATCATAAATTAAAGTACTGTACATAAATGCCTTAAAAGATAAACGCAGGAATTTAAAAATGATGTTTGTGGCTTATAACTAATGGCTAAGGATAAAATAAAAAGTTTTAAATATCAACTTTTTTCTACTCGAGTTGTTGCACGAGGCCCCGAGTGATTACCCTGCTCGCACCCCCTAAGGCCGCCACTGAGTCTTATAGTACTATAATAGGCTAATAGCGTACTATAATAGTCTTTTTATGAATAATTTGAAGTTTGTTGCATAATTTGTATAATTTTACAACGATCCTATATTCCCAGCACAAGCTCCTCGCTTATCGACCAATTCACTTAACGACGTAGTCGTCCGAACAGAACTCGGTTGTAAAGTGAGGAGTACCTGTATTTAGAATAATATTGCTCATCTAACTAACGTACATACAATTCATCTTTGTTTCATCAATGTGGAATTAAAAAGACTTGCAGGGACTGCAAAGTCCAACTTGAGCAGCATTGAGTAAGAATGTCTTTGTCAAGGGCTGCAGAAACAGCATCATAACGTCAATCATCTAAATAATAATGTGTCTATTACTAATGGAAAACAGCAATAAAATTTTTTAAAAGAATAGTGTTTACTCAGAATGTAGTGTATAAAGAAATTTTATAAAGAAAGATTTTATTATTATTTTAATATAAAGGCCTAAATCTGTTTGTGTGTATGTAACTGAATTCACTATACCTGTCCATTCCAGGTAAAATTTTGTTTTGTTGCTCTTTATATTAGAACAGATAGTATATAGTACTTAATTTGTAGAAATAGTAGCAATTCTTCTTGAATTTCCTGAAATCTCTACTCTCTCATAAAAATGTAAGTTACAGACTTTTAGGGGCAATAAGTTAATTGCACATCAGGAAAAACCTAGGGACTGATCATATGTGGGCGGTGATGGCAGAGACAAAGATGACAAGTGTCTTACAAGAACCGTTTATTATAACATTCAAAGTAACTTCCATAATAGCAACACAAGATGCAATCTAGATCATCTTAAGTGCAGAGCTCCAGATGACAGTGGTCGGGTACAGAAGCGGTGTGCCCGGTACAGAAGAGTCAGTAGAGGGACGTTGATGTATGGAGTGGGTGACTGATCGACGTGCTGACGAACACTTTTTGATAGGTGGAAAACTTGGTCATCATCTTCTTTCTCCAGCTTAGATTCAGAGATTTTATACGATTTCCCCTCAAATTTCTCCCTCTTGATTGGTCCTGTATCCCTTTCCCTTTTTCCCGATTGGTCATTCTTCTGTTTCTAAGTGAAACTGGAACTAATTCATGTCGGAAAAGGCCCAGGAAGTGCTGATGGGGTCTTGACACCTGGACTCATAATTTACACAGTTATAGTCTTTCTCGGACATTTGTCTTGACCGATTTGCCATCTGTTTTACGTCCGTTTACCCCCTCAGATGGTTTAGGGCTCACGTGACCTAACAGGTGTCCTTTTGGTCATTAGTCTCCCGTTTTTTCTTGATTATTTACATCTCGACTCGTGTATACAAGCACCATGACAAAGCCACCTCACCTGGTAGACATCCCCTCCATCGTTCATCACCGCATCACGTTTGTTTTTAGAACAAGTGTTTTCCTTTCTGTCGAGTCTACCGCACCAACACATGTTCTTGATCTGCTTTGACCTCCGAAATTTCCTGTCTTAGGAATTTTTACAATTAACTGAATTTTCGACTCAATTTTAGAAACCTCACAAAAAGTATTCCATCATGCTTGACAAGGAAATTTCTAGTTCTCAAATATCGAACATTACTTTGACTGTCAGAATGGTTTCACACTAAAACTAACTGGACTGATTTCAAATCATGATCTCATGACAACAGCAGTAGGTCAACCAGCTAGTAATTCCAGTGAGATGGATTTAAAAAGTAAAATATTTGTAGTTGAGTCAGAGCAACGGGGGAGATACAACTAATGAGAGCTTTGAAGTTACAGCCAATCAGACTTTGGATTTATGCAAACCTATATAAGAAAAGCAAAAAAAAAAAAAAAAAACTTTTTGGAAGAATTGATAAACAAAGTAAAATAATATCATTAAATAAAATTGCCAGGACAAATTTACAGAAAATGATGTATTTCTTAAGACTATACATACTAAATGAGTCAATTCCATTCTGTCCTTTCACACACTGTTTGAGGTAATAACAATTCCAAGGCGACCTTTTATTGTAGGCTACTCGTCCACCATACGATGCAAAAAAGTTAAAATAGTCCTCTAGCGATGGCATACCAATAAAATTAATAAATACATTAAATAAAATTGCCAGCATGTGAAAGGACAAAATGGAATTGACTCATTTCATATGTATAGTCTTAATAAATATATAATTTTCTGTAAATTTGTCCTGGCAATTTTATTTAATGTATTTATTAATTTTATTGGTATGCCACCAATAGAGGACTATTTTAACTTTTCTGCATCGTATGGCAGGAAGAGTAGCCTACAATAAAAGGTCAACTCCACCGTGGAATTGTTATTACCTCAAACAGTGTGTGAAAGGGCAGAATGGAATTGACGCATTTAGTATGTATAGTTGTAAGAAATGTATAAAGTAAGATAATATCCATAAATTTATAATACTAGTCAGGTAGATTACAAACATGTTTTCAAAAAAATTAGAAAAACAATGATTGGCAGATGTTTCAATTTGAAAAACTCATTCTGATTGGTCATAATGAATCATCCACTGACAGAGCACATTCAATGCAAATTTTTTTTTCTACTAGTTAGTCTGATTATAGGATTGGTTGGGTTGGTCCAGTCTGTGTAGTCAGTCATACAGTGTACAATTGTACAAAATATCTGATATGCATCAGATCAGTAGTTATTGTTTATATCCCTATCTGGAAATGTAGTGTTTATTTACCTTTGTACATATCACATTATATGCTGTTTACGTTTCTTACCATATCTTGTATATAAGAGATCACAAACTTTAAGTGTAATATAAAGTTTGTTTTATAGCCGAACATATGTTTGGATACAACATGGAAAATCACTGTTATCAAACCATTGCTCCCAGTATATATTTGTTATATCAAGGATCAAACAATATTTGTAATTTATAGAATATAATCTTGCTTACTTGAATCATTCTTGCCATAGAAAGAAGTAAAATGCCACTTAACATTCCATTATATTGAAAATGGATATGATCAACCATAAGTAATCCTGGATTCCATAATAAAAGCATGGTAATTATCATACCTCGTTCAATCCAAGGATCATTTTGGTTAAATCTATTACGTTCCATCACAATGTGGGAGAATCTTAAGTACATAAATAAAAATACATATTCAGTTATAGTCAACATTTATATAGGAAAAAATTCAATTAGAAAAATTATACTTTTAATACTTACTGTTTTACAGCATAGATATAAACAAAATCAGAAATTATAACTGACAATCTCTGGAAAAATACAGTTGGCATAGTAGCATAATTTAATTTCATTACATTTAGCATTGCCGGATCAAAAAATTTTGCCAAATGAGACAAGAGAAATTCAAACCAGGCAAACAGAGGAGGATAGTCTAATGTCCACTGTGAAGTTGACTTAATAATAATAAAATTAACAGATTAACAAAAAACACCTTACAACTAAAACTTAATTTCTTATATCTGCTCCTTACCTCATAATACCATTTTGAGACAGGAAGACTATGAGTTATGGCTAACCAATTTCTATGCACTTCAAAATCAGTAGATCGACTAGAAGAAAAAGGTTTAATGTTATTTTTTAATTTTATATATAAATAAAAAATTATATTTCCATTGGTTTAAATAATAAAAATTACATTTTAGCAATGTAAATTAATAAATATTTAAATCAATGCAATAAAAAAGCTACAATAATTCATATATAATCAGAAACATCTAGATAAAATTAAAATAGCTTATCTTGTAACAACACAATTCATTTATATTGAAACTGATTATTAATGCAAATTTAAAATTTTTAGAACAGTTTGTTCTTTTATTCAAAGTTACTTTTTCAAGTTAAACTTCATATGTAGTTTGAAAACAATTATCAATTTTTAATAAAATGTTTCAAATTCAATAACAAAATTGAAATTAAATTTTTATTAATTTAAGAGTCAGAATTTAATAGAGGATATCATTCTTATTAACAATGCTGTGAACTATCCCTAATACGAATTCTTAATCTGAATCAATTTTGCTCATTTTTCCTTCTAAAGGTTCTAATCAAAAATCACATCATCACAAAAACATTATAACTTCAAAAAATAATGTACAACATACTTTAACAAATATATATACTCAAATACAACATTAAAAAAAATTTTTTAAATATAATCTGTAATCCTTTTTGATTTCCTTTTCTTCACAAATATATAACCCTGTCAATCCAAACAATCTGGTGAAATCGTTAGTTCAGATTAGTGAGTGTGAACTATATCACAATTCTTTAATGGCATTTGTATGCTGTATAAGAACTTATACAAGCATACCTACCCACCAGTGGATAAGTGAAAAACCAAGGAATACTGATAGCCATGGTGGGCCTCATGGAGTGTTCCAGGTTTTCTTCCTATAAAATCTTCCCAGGAGACATCCCTTTGGCAGATCACCCACAGTTGCCACATCTCAATCAAACCTCATATGAGCACTTAAGCAATGGCAAAATATTGTAACTTGTAACTAAATTTCTTATTCATAAAAATAATAATGATGATACAGTGGAACCTCGCTTAACAAGCATAATTCATTCCAGAATCTTACTCGTAATGCAAAACACTTGTTAAGCGAAACAACTTTTTCCATATAAATTAATGTAAAATACATTCCATGCAGAAAAAATATTCAAATATTTTATGTATAACATTTATTCAAAGAACATTATTCAGTATACATTGTTAAGGAGTGTGAATCATCATCTTTTCTTCTAGCATGAAATGAACCAACCTGGAATGCAAATTCGATTTGCAGAAAGCAAAAAAAAAATCACAGATAGTAGGAGGTTGCAGCTGAAGTTTTATCTCTAAAACGTAAACCTCAAACATAGAGCGCCACCATCTTGTAAGCCTGGAAGTTTGACAATGGTATTTGGAATGTCGAGCATAATTCCAATGACAGTCCAAACGCCATTGTCAAACTTCTAGGCTTACAAGATGACGGCACTCAATGTTCGACGTTCGAGTTTTAGAGATGAAACTTCGGCTGCAACCTCTCTATTATGTCTGATAAACATGCCAAACGATATGCCAAATTTTTGGGCTACGTAAAGGCTAGAATTAAATAATAGAAATTAATTAATTTGACTAGAGGTAAGCAGTTATGCTTCCATCTTGTATTAAATTTAATAATTACAAATAATTAATTTTCAATTTAGACATTTCTAAAATTTAATTTGGAATTGGTCATTAAATGTAATACGAGATGGGAGCAAAACTGCCTACTTCTAGTCAAATTAATTAATTTCTAATATTTAATTATAGCCTTTACATAGCCCAAGAATTCAGCATATCGTTTGGCATGTTTATTATATAACAGGCTATGGTTGTTGATGTTTATATGTAATATGTGTGAACACAAGTTTGAAAAAAATGTGTGATCACAAGCAACACAAAGATGCCAGCAGAACAAATGCTAAACAGACTGATAGAGATTGCACACAATCTGGGACTTCCCCTCTCCTCGTCACTTGTTATGCGAAACATCACTCGCTAAGCGAGTCAAAATTTTACAATTTATTTTGCTCGTTATGCAAGGTGCTCGTTAAGCGAGGTTTCACTGTAATTCATAGATAACTAAACTGACATGTAAAAAAAATCAAAATTTTATACATCTATTAAATTTTATTTATTAAATTTTAAAACATGTAAAAAATAAAGGTTGAATCTACTGTGTTTTAATAATAATCCTGTGGTTATGCAGGGCATATAACTATAAATTTTTATTTATTTTTGTCTTCAATTATAATATTTCTCTACATATGAGGACAAAAAATTTATTTATCCTGCTTTATTGTCATAATAATTAAACTAACATTTTTCAAGCAATAAATATAGCAATTCTATACTTGTTTTGTGATAAAATCTTACACATTTTGTACAAAACATAATAATGAATTCATAAGTTGATTTTAATATTTTTTATTAGATAAAATTTTGAACATTTAAATATATTCAATGCAAAAAAATCAATTCAGTTATTTTATGCTATACAAATCCTTTTAATAAAATTTTCTGAGTACTGTTAATTATATAAAATATTTCTTTAATTATATATTTCTTATATGAACTAACGTAAGTATCTGAGTCTTACACATGGAACATGAATAGGTCTATATTAAAATGCCAGACAAAAGTGATATTTATCACATAGAGAACAAAATATTATTATTCTTGTTTTTTATATAATTACTTTCCTAACATATTATCGTTACTGTACAATTCTGAGCAATTAAATTTAATTGTTGTTCTATACAAAATATTCCATTCAAATATTTTCTTTACAACTTTGACTCACTTCTGCTTTATGGAGTTTTTATGAGCTTTCTCTTTCAAACTTCTGGATTCATCTCCAGAATAAATTTCTAACAATAACTTTTTAATGTTATAATTAATTCATTTAGATGTATCTTTTATTTTATTTTTGTATTTTTATGTGAATGTCATTTTTGTCTGAAATATTTTCATTTATATACAATGATATATAAAAGTTTAAATTCACATTTTATCTTGACATAATTATTATTATTAATAACTGAGAGATTATGTCAGTGTCAAAATTCACAATATGGATTCAAATTTTTTAAGATGTCATAACACAGGAAGCTGTTTTAAATGCAATAAAAAAAACAATAACAATTATTAACTTTATCAAATTTTTTGCTACTTTTAAATATTTCATATATTTTAAATAGAATTGCAGTATTTACTGCATTAAATTTGTAAAATGAATATTTTAAAAAATGTATTTGTACATCATTACTTATAATGAAAACATCCTTATTAATTAACTAAAATGCTCTACCTGTTACCGGTGTGCACTCTCTAGACAAAAAACGAAACCAACACAAAGAGTTCGTTACTAATGTTTTCGTTAGTAACAAACTATTTGTGTTGATTTGTGTTAACTAATCCTTATTAATTATTCTTAAAACATTCATTTACACGTTTCTCTCATTTCGAACAGAATAATTTGTCTTCATTTACATTTCATATTGACATTCATATTCAAAACAAGATAAATATGCTCAAATGTAGATATATGAAGAATATCATTCTGATCCATGTAAAATGCTCGCTGACTTAACATAGTTAATCAACTCATATATGAATATAAACATAAAAATTATGAATTATTCTACATCAAATAATACTAGTGTAAAAAATAATTAAATTTTAGATTTAATAGTTTGCGCACACAAAGACAAATTCACATATAATTTTTAAAATTTATTTTCAAACGTATAGTAAATAAAATACTATATAATTGATATTCTTTAATAAGAGACCAAGTACGAAATGAATTCATAAAAGATAAATTGAAAACTGAAAAAGATACAAACAGGATAATGACTAAGAGAATCAAAAAGTCTACTTATATTCAATTTCATACTTTGCATTTTATTTACCTCACTCTATCTACAGTTTCCAGAAGGTTCGTGTATTTTCCTGTACTGTAGCACTACCATCGTGCTGCCATTAAGATGCTACAAGAACTATGGAACTGCAGAAGTATAGAATTGAGAATATAATTGGTTTTGAAATGACTAATAGACTGTTGTTCTTTTCAAATGTAAAGAAAACAAACATGCTACATGCATGGTGGGGAAATATCTTTAAAACTGATAAAAATTTCAAGTAAAATTAAGAAAACTTAAATCCTATTTTTTCCTACAAGTTAATTGGCAAAATTGGCTTCTAAAATTTTACTAATAGTCCTCTGTTATTGCATATCAGGAAATATTTATATCACCTAAACAACAATATAAATATTTTCTGATATGCAATAAAGTAGTCCAAAATATTCATAGATTATCATAGAATTAAATCTAATGCAAAATTTTCAGATTTTTGGATAGTATTTTCTAATTTATTTTTAGAAGGATAGTTATTTCCACCAATTAGTACTATGAAATCATGGAATTATGACATGAGAGAATGGCTACCTTTGAAATAACCAGCTATATTTGAATACCTTATTCCGGTAGGAGTTGCATGTCCCATTCTGACCCGCACACCTTATATTATGAGGTTAATGTTACCTTAGGTAGCCAAGATGGCGGCTCATCTCTAATTACAGCAAGGAAACAGTGGGAACAGTAGAAACAGGGGGTTCTAACCTAGCCTATTCTAATAAATTACCATAATTATTAGCAACAAATTATTAGAATACGTTAGGTTAGGTTAGAACGGGCGTCCCACTGTTTTCTTGCTGAAATTAGAGACGAGCCACCATCTTGGCTACCTAAGGTAACATTAACCTATTATGATTTGCTGAATTGTTAATAATTATGTTTTACTGATGTGACTCACAGTAGCTTCCTACATTCTAAGTTATTATCGGAACGTATGGCCATTACTCAGGTTTGCAGAATGCATTAAAAGATAATGGCTCTTTGGGGTCATGATGACCCACAGTGACCCTTGACGTCTGCGTAAATTTGTATTATTAATGTAATGTAAATGTAATAAATATAATTTTTTTAAATCGTGAAGTGACATACCTTTTCTATGATAAAAATAACTTTTATCATTACTAATTGTTTCATGTTTTTTCAAATAGTTAGAATTTTTCAGATACTTATAAAAATTCCCGCAAAATTTAACATGTAAATTCAAATGTTAATAAATAATTAACTACGGCTAACAAAGTTAACATATATGTTTATTTAATTACTAAACAAAATAAGAAATAATATTTAAAAGAAAAAAGTGAAAAAAGTTAAACTGTTAAGATATAAATTAATATTTAAAATGCGGGTCGAGGTGACATGCAGCGACCCCTATAAATTGTCAAATGATACGACCTCTACCGAGTTATTAAAATTAGTCTACGATTACTAAGAAATGCTTAATTATAGATGAGTACAGTACTTCACACACTATACAAGGCAATGACACCAGCGAAGTCGATCTTTCTATGTAAGATACCATTCACCATAAAATATATAAATAATATATATATATATAAATAAAATAGTTACAAAAGTCCTCTAACGATAGCATATCACAATTAAAATTAATAATTACATTTGATAAAAATTGCCAGGACAAATACGACATATACATTAAAAAAAAAATGAAGACTCATTTGTGACAGACAAATAGAACGAAGGTGTTCAATCAAATTTTTTCGATTGTTTCACCTCCACCATTTTATCAAAAGATCTGTTGAAAATCATAAAAATTATTTCCCACAAACTTGCTTCCTCATTGAGGATGATCCATCTAGTTAGTTGTCTGTAACCTATAACTTTTAGAAGCAATTCACGTATTGGACACCCAATCCTTAACAACGAGATCGTGACCTCAAGGAAAAAACCCAAGAGAAAAATAATACAAGAAAACGAGGACAAATCCAGGCAGTCACTGTCTGGTTATCGTGAAACCAACCCTCGGAAAAACATTCCGGAACTTTTACCTTCGATTTATGCCCAAGTGCTACCTAGAAGACCATGTGGAGTGTTTTACACCATGGACATTTTGTGGATTGTGTGTGTCTTGGTATATCATAATTCATGGATACTATTTAAACTCTGCTAGACAGCCAATCTCCTAACCAAGGTATTTATCAACTCACGGGTCATTTGTAAACTCTCTCTCTCTGTGTATTTAGAAATTTTGGTGAGACTATGCATCACCAGTATTTTCTGGTTAGCTATGCATCACCAGTATTTTCTGTTATTTTTATTAAATTTATTCTTGTTACTTAGCCAGTATCCCGAGTGACTTACTTTCTCATTTCTCCTTCCTCCACCTCCACAACAAAACGTTCACCTGCAACTGCTCGCATGACGTAACAACTCTCCATCATGATTTCCAAGTCCTGAAAGACTCGGTGGTGTCACATCCTGACAAGGGGTCAAAGAAACTCTGACCCTCGAGTCACACATCTATGCATGTATAGTCAAATAGAAACATAAGTTTTTTTTTTCCTGTATATGTCATATTTGTCCTGGCAATTTTTATCAAATATTCTACACCAAGCTTATGAAACCAAACTATTATGTTGCTGCTTACTTTCACAAAAACTGCAGAGAAAACATCATTCTCTGCTATTTTTGCTAATAATATTGCTAGCAACTAATAGTGTTGAGATCAGGACTGTATAAATTCAATATATTAACTACATAAACAATAACAAACATATACAGCTATATAACTACACAACAATATGATATAAACAACAACAAGTTATTAAAAGTAAAATAAAAATAAATAACCAAACCTATTTAAATATATTAATGACTTTCAGAAAGTCACGAACATGTCAAGGTTTAGCCTCTGGACCCAAATTTCCCAACAAACTTGCATTTTTAAAATACTGTCTAGGAGTCCTCTCAAATACAGAGCAATTGCACAGTATGTGTTTCATACTTAAGATACAGTTGAATTACTGGCATACGGGACATTCCAATTTTCAACACAAGTTTTGAGTGTTGAAACCAACAATTTGACATCATCAACAGCATTCCAACTTGAGTACGAAGTGCTTAGTTCCCATAATTCCATTCTCAGCAAAATGGATTCCATTCAAATGTCATACCAATTACCCACAATTCATTGGAAACTAGCAGTCAACATATCTGTTGAGTGCTGAGTGTGTTAAGTCAGCGCTGACAACAGCGCCACTTCAACAATTGAAAAAAGGAACAAATTTTAGCAAACGTTGAGATCAGTGCTGAGTCAGTGTTGAAAATTGGATCCTGATACTGGGCGGTCTTCACCCTATAAAAGGTAATGAGTTAGTGGAGTATGACTAATTCTCAACCAAATAAGAATTATCTCAGATCTCTTGTGGTAAAGCTCATTAAGTGTCCAATTTTTTATCAAAGGCTGGATCTTGTATAGCTTATTGTAGAATTTTTCATTCTGCATGTTCTGCCATATCTCTGCTAGTTGTTTTTTAATGACTGGCTTCAAGTTGCAACCAAGAATATGTTTTTGACTTTGCAACTGCATCAGCTTATTCATTTCCTCTTATACTTACATGACCTGGAACTCAACAGAATTTTAGAAAATTTCATTGCAAAGAGATTTAAATGAGTTTACAAATTTTAATAAGTTTGATAAATTTTAATTAGCTTTAGATGAGATCAAAGCTTGAAGTGCACAACTGAGTCAGTATAAATTACACAGAAATGATGATCTTTTTTTCCTTATGTGCTTTAAGACTAAGTAGATAGCCTGCAGCTCTGCAGTAAAAATAGATGTCTCAGATGGAATTTGATTTGCACAATTTCATCACAGTAGACAAACATTAAAACAACATTGTTTCCTGATTTAGATCTGGTCTCTGTATATAGGAATTAAATTCCTATTACTGTGATGGATCTCTGCAAATAGCTGGGGTAGATACTTTATAAAACTACTTTAAGAATTGTCATGCCACTTTTCATTTCAAAACAATTTCTTCCATATCTTGTTCAGTACAGTAGACCCCCCTATAACACGGGTTCATATAACACGGCGAAATAATTGCAATGGTGTTCGTATAACATGCTAAAAGAGACTCGTATAACATGGTAAAACATCATTGCCAACTCGTGTCATGACAGGATTGGTCGAGTCTGGACCAATAGCAGACATTGTACAAACCGTTGAGTTTAAACAAGCACTGAACCTACTAAAAAACATTTATTATTCAACGACCATAAAAATTATATTTTTATTAATGATGTCTCCAAAGTTCAACGAATTTTTCACAGAAAAATAACTTATCAGGAAACACGTGCCCGCCATTCGACGAGCCACTCCGCGACGAAAACAAGCTTAAGCAATGGCATTGTCGAACAGTGCACACTCCGTAAGTAATCCTACAATTTTTTGTATATAGCATAGTTTATATGGATTATTCCCAAAAAATTATATGTTATTTGGAAATGTTGAGTCAAATTATTCTAGAATCGATTAATTTTATGGAAGAAAACCTTTCAAACAGCCGTAGCTCCTAAATTGCACAAGTGCCGGGCTGTGATTGACTCGTGTATTTAAGTGACTCGTACAACACGGATTCATATAACACGGAACGTATCTACTGTGTTATAGGGGGGTCTACTGTAATTCTTAATTTTAATCTTAAATCAAGAAAATTGCATTTTAAAAAGTTTAATGTAAGTGATGCCACAGATCTAAACTGGTTCTCTGGACCCCGAAGGTCAACGGACCATCGAACGGAAAAAACTGCTCTACATTATTAAACCATTATAGGAAATCCTAATTAGTTCAAAATTCAAAGGACAAACAGTCGCAACTTCAAATTATCAAGTTTCAAATTATCCAAGATTTACAACTTTTTTTTGGTATTTCTGTACAACATATCAAATACCACGTAATTCATGTAATTTATTAAGCAAACGAAATACAAGTATGTATCCAGAATGCTACTTTCATAAATTAATAACTATCAGCAATATAAATAAACTGTGGTTAAACAGCACATGTCCAGTGAGAATCTCACATGTTGCCAGATGGGTTTTATAAAACATAAAGCAGAATTCTTGAAATGTAGTTGAAATTATTTTTATATTATCCCAGAAAGTAGTAAGTCACCCAAATCTAGTAGGTAGAGCCCTACAAATATCTCAATCTATTACTTGTAGCCTAGTGTTGCAACTCTGAAACCTAGCTGTATTTTATGAGACAAGGGAAAAAGTATAGTAGATGGGTAAGATGAAAATGTGTTACTGTAAAAGTAGTTATGTTGGCCAGATTAGAGTTGTTTGTGGTCTATTATTCTCTTACAGTATAGAGGCATGTGAACTTCAATCTAAATGTATGATCATATCACAGTTTGGACATCATTTTCACTTTGATTTTCAAAGTAACCATATTTTGAACTAAGCAAATTCCTTAACATGTAAATCTCTATATTCCCAGCTAGGACAAATAGTATAGTTAAGAATTACTGAGATTTCAAACTGAGTTCAAATTAAAGATTTCCTGTACTTAACCAATCTTATACATGATTGCTTCTTGTTCTTTTTAAGATTATTGAAAGTGAGCATAAAATTGTTTTGCAGAACTTATCACAGGAATATTTAGGTGATTGATCAGACACTTTATTAACTAAAAAAAAAAACAAAAAACGGAAATTAAAATATATGATTAATCATCTAAGTGTTCCTATGTATTAGGTTCTCCAAAGCTTTTATGATCACTTTCAACAATTGACAAATCTGGTTTTTTAACTCATATTCATTTTTGTATTCTTAAAAAATAATCCTATAAACACTCAAAAATAAAAATGTTTTTCTCATAATTTTTATTTTAAAAAGCTCTTGATATAAACAATAATAATATAGATTTGCATTTAATTCATTATTAGATATTTACAGTTTTTACATGTTTCAGAATAAAAAACTTAGTATTATTATTTAATATTTAAGGCTGTAATTAAACAGAATCTTCTCTAAAATTTTTTTAACTTGACAATTAAGACTATTGATACCTAGAGTTGCCAAAATTGCCAAGCATTGATACAGGACATTTATTTAAGTGCTAAATAAATAAAACATGAAAAAAACGAGTAGGTAATGGTTTATTTTACTCTGATAAAAACATCAATAAAATTTAAGCAATCTAATAAAATGAAGACGTAGAATAATAAAAAAGATGCAAGGCTAATCTTTTTTAGCCTAGTCATATTTTAAAGTTGATTTTACTTCTTAATTATATCATTTTCTTCTTTCACATAATTATAAAATTGGGCACAAGTCATTTTAAAATTATAATGACAAATCAAAATTGCTTCAATTGTCTCCACCAACAACCTATTTCTTTCATCCGACCATCGAGTTGACATTAGAGAAAATATTCTCTCCACATTTGCATTGTGGGATGGAATGGCAAATACATATTCGCACAGCTTTATTAGACATGACCTCTGATCAATGCTTTATATCTGCAAAAAACTTCAGCCATTTCTCTTCAATACTCAATTTCATAATTGCTTGGCAGTTTTGGTCGGTATTATTTTACTCTAAATAATCTTTTCGATATACAGTGGAGCCTCGGTATACGTCTGCTTTAGAATACGTCCAATTCGGCATATGTACTGTTTGGGCAAAACAAATTTTGCTCAGTATATGACTTAATTCAATTATATGCGCAATCTATGAACAAGTACACTATCGGTGTACTAGACCAGACTAGATGTTCGCGGTCCCACGGTTTATAACTTTGTTAAATTTCTTCTGATTTTAATTTGTAAGTAAAAATTTATTATTTTTATTAATCATGAATTGCAAAAAAGCAAATGAAAAGCAACAGAAAACTAAAAAAATGACTAGAATCAAAATGGACTGAAAAAAGAGATTGTTGAAAAATATGAAGGTGGCACGGGTGTTTGAGATTTAACTGTTGCATACCATATTCCGAAAACGATGATATCAACAATTGTGAAAAATAAAGACATTATTAAATCTGCTAACGTCGCGAAAGGGGTTTAATCAATTTCTAAACAGATTATTAGTATTAAGGAGAGTTTGATTTGATTTGATTTTGATTTAATGATTCAAATAATATAATACAATATACTGTAATAACTTTAAAAATCTATAATAAAATTTATTTTTTTATTAATGTGCTCAAACAGTGTTTAAATTATTTTACAACCCCATTAATATATCATATCAAGAGGGGGTTTTTTTTAACATGAGAACAAATTAATCATTTTTACATTACTTCTTATGGGAAAGGTTGGTTCAGTGTACGTCCTATTTGGTATAAGTCCAAACATCAGGAACGGATTAAGGTCGTATACTGAGGTTCCACTGTACAAACTGGTTGAATAGAATCTCAGTGTTGCCAATATTGATGTTTTCTTACTTGTAAATATGCAACAGTACATTCTATTTCTTCCCATTCGGGAACTCAGTCGAGAAAACTGGACAAATAGTAATACAGGACTGAATAGTGAAATGAAGTAACAGTCTCGCTCGTACATATGGGACATACGGCAACCCCATTGATACCAAACAATATTTTACAGCTAATCAATAAGTTAAGGTAGTCATTCTAACTTATTGATTTATACTCCTTTTGGCAACTTATCCTTCCTAAAATTTGTCCTACTTTGAAATATTTTTAATCCTTCCTGCTTTCTTTTCAAAAAATTTTCTTTTACCTCCCATAATTTTTTCACTGCCATCCCTCTGCTTAAGAAAACAAATTTAGAAAACTTTGTCTTTTTTTATTTAAAAAAAACATTAGCTAATAACATTTGATTTTATGTTATGCCTCCTATAACCATTTTTTACTAACAACCAAGACTACAAAACCAACTTTAATGCCATGCATTTCGAATGCCACACAACTCTCTTCAGGCTTTCTATAATGAAGTAAAATTTACAATTATTAAAACCACACAGGGTGGTTACTAGCGATTGCTAGAGATTGCGAGAAGTGAGGCGAATTCTGGACCAAATACAAATGCCCCAATTCATTCCAACAGCCATAAAAATATACAAATAAAATCGGTAAATAAATAAAAGCAGATATTTTTTTATCTCTTATTGAATAGACTATTTATATTACTTCCACGTGTTTTTTTTTATTGAGGAAATTGATTAAATTTCTGAAGTCCATGTGTTTGAATCCCCTCAATGTGGGTCTGTTACTCACCTTAAATAAGTTAGTTTGATGTTCTATTTTTAATATAAACTTTATCTTAGATGCATAATAATTACCAAATATCCAATAAATTCATGCATATTGGTATATACTCCTGTAATATAAACACTAAATCTTAAATAATTGTTATATTATATAATTTAATATGTTTAACGAAGTATCTAAGCGTACTTTTAATTATTTACTATTTAGAAATTGTTGTCATTTACTTATCGTGGAAATTTCCCTAAAAACGTGTATTTGATCAAGCATAAATTTAAAAAGACGTGTTTAATAAAGTATTACGGTCCGTATTTAACGGCTCATAACGACCACGTGGTATAAATACGTCTAAAGTACTTACTAGCAGTTCATAAACAGAAATTTTATACAGGTAACCGCCGTGACCGTTAGCCAAAAATTACTAGTAGACGCCATTTTCATCTCTCCAGTAAACAACGACAACAGACGACAGGGGGCACTGCGGGGGACCAAGCGCCAATTTTGAAAATTTCTGTAAGATTCCCTAAGTTTTAACGTATTTATTTTCAAATAAGTTGTAATTTCGTATAAAAATACAAGTTATTTAAAAATAAATTAATATATAATATAATATAATAATAATCTTGCGATATTAAAAGAAATTTTCGATTAAAAAAATTTTTGATAGGGATTACATGGGGAAGAATATTTTAGAAGTATTTTTTCTGCAATACGAAATAAAAAATTATTTAATTAATTTAGTGTTTATTGTATTAATAAATTAATATAATAAAAAATATTAATGAAGTAATTTATTTATACATTTCATTTAAAAAATTATAATTTTATAAATATATAAAATAAAATATATATTTTTTTTATTAAAACGAATTAAAATATTACACGTTTAAATATTTTAGGGATATTATATATATATTTATTTATAAATATGGTTAATTAATTAAAATTTTAAAATTATGATAAAAATTTCTTATAATGAAAGTTACTAATATGTCACGCCATCTATCGTATAACTTTGTAACGAATGTAAAAATTTCAAAAGAATTTATTTTTCTTTTACTTAAATTGATAAAATTACATAATTAAATGTCTTATGGTCGTGGACGGTGTTGGTGACTTTTTATTCGGGGTTAGAAGTGACGTTCTATTGTAGCTTTGTGGAAAGTAATTGAATATGGTGTATCAGAAAGTTTACGAATACACAAATATTTTAAGATTAAGTTTAATAAGGTGCTTATTGCAAATTGCGGGGATAGAGTCTAACCCTGGCCCTTTGGCTAGATCTCCTCAGGAGATGGATCGTGCAGATATGCAAAGAAAGGGGCGTGGAAGACCCCGGAAAGGTAGTGCGAAAGAATTAGCGAGAGGAAATGAGTTATTGAATCTGATGCATGGTGAACAAGAACAAATTGTAGAAACTCCCTCTATAACTAAAAGTGGGATAGTGAGAGACTCAAACATTCAAGACTACTTTGGATTGGTAGCGGAAGAGGATGAATACGAAACGGAAGAGACTCAATATACTTTAAAAGGAATATACGTTTTGATTCAGGAAAAGTTTACGCAATTAAATTCAGATTTAAGTACGATAAAAGCAGAAGTAACCTCACTAAAGAAAGAGAATAGAGAATTGAGAGAGGAATTGGATAAAGCCTTCCAGAAAGTAACCGATCTCGACCAGATAGTTAAGACTGGTAAACAACTGCAAGGTAAGCTGGAGTTTCAAATCGATTCTTTGAGAAACGAGAAGGTAAAGAACAATATTATAGTCCTGAACTTCCCGTTTAAGACAAACGATCTCACGGATGAGATTAATTATTATATTAAGAATAAACTAGGACTACCTGATTGTTTGCCTGATAGTTTGGTCAGAGTGTCAAGTGGGGACGATAAATCCATTGTGAAAATTACGTTAAGCTCAATCTATGAAAGAAACTCGATTTTGCGAGAATTTTGGAAAAAAAGATCAAAATTAGCAAGTATAGGAAAGGGAAAGTTTCTATTTATAGCAGATCTATGTAAGAGATCCAGGATCAGAAGAAAAAAATTAACCTTAACGATAAGTCAAGAAAAGGCAAAGGGACATAAAATAACGGTCAGAGACGATTATTTCATAAAAGATGGTAATATCTTCACGTACGATTTAAATTTGGAGGAAGTAATTCAGATCAGTTATTTTTTATGAGTCGCCAGACTGCTGATACAGAGAGTCGTGAGCAAGAAAGATTGGAACTAGAGGTTAAAAAGCTGACTAATATTAAGGAAAATTGTAATCTTCACCAGGAGAGTTCATTAAACTCGTTACCTCCAGACCAAGTCAAAGAAAATATTCAGGCTATCCTAAACAAAATAAGTATAAGCTTTTGGAATATCCAAGGTCTATTTAAAAAAATCTATAAAGATCCTGTCATACAGTTTTTACAATCGCATGAAGTAATAGGATTTACAGAGACTTGGATATTAGATATAAATAAGATAAGGAAGAGATCCCTAGAAGATAAGTTTTGGATTTTATATAGCAAAATGCTCAAAGGCCACAAAGATTTGGTCGACCAGCTGGAGGTTTGTTACTATTAATTAGGAAATCGGTTGGTCATCTAGTGCAATCACATACTACTTCCAGTTTTATATTCGCATTGGTGGAATTAAACCAGAGTCTTTTTTAGTGGTCGGCTGTTATTTAGTTTTTTTGAACCAATTATATCGGAAATCATTACAAACAGAATCGAGAAAGAACTGGGTAAGTCAGCTGACCAGAGTAATTAACAATTTTGGATTTCGATGGGCCCGTTTATACACCTTCCGGAGATTAGTGAAGAATTATGTAAACAACTAACTAGAAATGTAATGGAGAATTCATTGATACTTGACGTGGAGGATATCCGGACACGAAATCTGCCGAATTCATATAATATAATACCTAATATCAATAATTATATGTAGCTTAATTTTCCCTTTGGTGTTAAGGGGTTCTTCATCCAGCTTCGCCTTAATAATGACATAATAACCATTGATAACAAGATTTATATCTATTCTAAAATTGTATGTCCGAGGTGTTTAGAAAACTTCTCTAAATTCTATCTGGTTTGTGGATGCGAAAAAAACAATATTCCTAAGACAAAGTTCCGATTTAAATAATTTAAATGAGTGCTCCTCGGAAAAGAAATGTCTATTTTTTCCATGTGGCTACGTTAAAATCTATTTATAACTTGTATAATTTTGTTAAAAAATTTGTAACTACATAATTGCTTATTTAATGAATGTTAAACAAAACTCCCCTTGTAACAGGCCAAGGCCTAATACAAATAAAGATGAATTGATGATGATAAAAAAAAAAAAAATTAAATGTCTTATTAATGTGAATTAAACGTGGCACAAATACCAACATTTAATTTATTTAATTAAAATGGCGAATTAACATAGAATTTAATAAAGAAAAGAGAAGTATAAGTGCATTTTTTTTCAAAAATTTTAAGTATTTTATGCACAAAATTTTATGATTTGCCCCACCGGTGGGCGAGTGGCCTCCGTCTCCGCTCATTCTGGCGGAGACCAGACCCTAAACACCGGAGTTCGATCGGAGGTTCGAACCTCACTCGGACGAGTTGGCAGCGGGAGTTTTTTCCGGGTTTTCCTCCTTGCATATGACGCCTGAATAGGGGCCAGCTTCCCCCAAGTCCTCCCGGAAGGCACTTCTATCTCCCTTTCTCGCGGGGGCCGCCTCCTATAAGGCCGACTTTGGTCGCGTCCGTGACCTCTCACCTGTCTTCTCGGATTGGCTGTCTTCTATAAGGCCGACTCTTCCCACTCTGTTCTCTTCCGGCGTAAAGGCCTGAGTAGCCGCAAACGCCTCTAGCACAAGAACAATTTTATGATTTTTTTAAAATATTTTGCATATTTTTCTCCTTATCTATCTTCATCCTAAGAGCAACTCACAGGATGAAAGGATCATTCTGGAAGAAGAGAGATGATGAGCATCTTCCTTATCTTTTTTTTTATTTTTAATATTCTGTCAATAAATCTATGTTTCTGTTTATATTTATTACATTTTATAGCATTTTATAATGCAAAAACTACATTTAATAATTTATAATTGAATAATGCTTGATAATAAACAAAATACATTAAATTATTTCAACTGATTAGCATAATTGATAATAAATATAAATACACAATATTCAATGCGCTCCATTGGGATCGACTTCTAGGAAACTTCTAGGAAACTTCTTATATACGCGTATATAAGAAGTTCCCTAGAAAAATATATACAGAATGTTAAGCTTTATTTACGCAAAATTTCAATTTTTATCAGGTTTACTGTAAAAAATTAATTATATATCAATTTAGAAATGCGCTGTAAAGGTGAAATTTAACAGGATGTGAATTATAGACGTGTTCTATGGCTTATATAGGTATTACGTCACACGTGTGCGTGTCTTGTGACGTTAAGACGTTGGTCTTTTGAAATAAGTCGTATATCAAAGATAAATTTATTGAGCTTCAGCTTAAGATAAATGTAAAAAATTAAGATCTTTATGTTATAAAATATTAACTATAACATTTTCGCATTTATTTTCTAGCAAATATAAAGTAATTTTTAATATTTATCGTAATTAACCGTTTCCTTAAATCAGTGGTTCTTAACCTTTTTATACTCGCGGCCCACCAAATATTTCATAATTTTTTGTGACCCCCATTTTTGTAATAATAATTTATATTTGTTAAATTATCTATAATAAATTGATTTTTTTATTATTGCTTTATTTTTTTATATAATAAATGTAAATCATAACTTTATTATTTGATTATCTATTTAAAATAATTTGGTTTGACAAAATGGTTCAAATAGTTCTTTACAAATATTAAACATGGCAGGTTTTAATAATTCTTCGGCTATTGTAAATTGTTATTTTGCTTTAGCAACGTGAAGAGATGCAATAAATGAAGATTTTAATAATTCTTTATTTTTAGTAGTTGTCACATTTATGAGCGTCTTTTGATTTTTTAATTCGTCTTTTTTTCTTATAAAAAAATCCTGCGTTTTGTTTTTATATTGTTCGTGCTTAGAATTTAAATGCCTCAACAATTTATTTGGTTTCATTGCTTCATTGGAGAGAACTGCACCACAAATGACGCATTGTGGTTTTGTTATTCCTTGAACTTCTATGCTTACGAACCCATATTTGATATAATCACCATCGTATCTTCTAACTTTAATGTTACTTAATTTTATACCTTTAGTTTTAGGACTTGTGGTTTTTTCCGTTGCATTTTTCACTGTATCATCATCTGAACTTTCACTAGTATTTTCTTCACTATATTTTCTTTTTGAAGGTCCCGGTCCGCGATTACTTACATTAAAAAAATTTTTCTAACGTTCCTTTCTGTTTTTTGCTCATTTTTATGGGTTAATTATAAATAATTAAAACTAAACACACAATATAAGAAACAAATGCACTATTATTCGATCCAAAGTCGATGCTAAAACTAAACTAAAACACCCACAACTTGTAATCTTTTGAAAAAATATTTAAATTTTCAAAGCCAACTACTAAACCTACTATTTTTGCATAATTATTTTTAAAATTCCAAGCATTAATAGTTTCTTAGAATTACTTTGGAATAAAAGAAGTAAATACTGAGGTGTAAGTAGCATATTTGCATTTATTTCTTCTGTACTAACAAAGTTGTTTGTAGGAAGAAATAAGAAATAAATAATAAAAAAACTAAATAGGAAAACTTTCTTTCTTATTTCACTTTTCAATAAGATATTCGGTTATGCATCAATTTTCTTTTTATGATATTCTGAAGGAAATTTTGCATAATTTGGCGGCCCCCAGCAAACTTCTTATGGACCCCCACGGGGCCGCGGCCCCCGTTAAGAATCACTGCCTTAAATCATATTTGGTCATTTTGAGAATATTTCTGAATCAAATGGGGTCCTATCATATTGGTTTGAAAAGATATACGAAATAATTTGCCACATTTAATCTATTGAGAATTATAAATAAGGATGGGATTGCTATATAATTGCTTAACTTATGCATTTTGTAGTATCAAATTATCATAATGGATATAGACTGACTACATTTTTAAGCCTTCCACTTCATTTAGTCATTAAAAATTACCAGCAATATTAGACGTCGGAAAATTACCTCATAGTAAAAATATAATCCTTTCATTATTTTGTATGTCAGGTCGGTGTGTCTACTAAAGAGAACTAATGAAGACAATGTGACCAATCCATCTATCCAAGGGCTGATTTAGGAGGGTGCATAGGGCGTAGATGACCTCCCTTTTGGAAGGGTTTTCCCTGAGTGACTATTAGAGTATAGTCTAGTAAACGTGCAGTGGCGCGTTATAGCTTCACGGGACCCAGGCAAATTTGAATTAGGGGGGTGTTATAAAAAATTGGTTTGGAGCTCTTATTGATGGAGGCCCCCAGGCAATTTCCCTGTTGGCTCATAGGATAACGCGCCACTGTAAACGTGCCTCAGACAGTAAAACATGTTTAAAAATCTAAAACTAAATAAAATCTTTTTTTTTATTAATAGACACAATAATAAATTTAAGGAGAAATTTTAGCTAATTAAAAAAATAGATTTACTGGCAATAAATGATAAAGCATGAATGAAAAAGAATTCGTGCTACGAATCGTATAACTGTCAGTTGAGTAAGATGTCGCGTGGTTGGCTAATCACCATAGCCAAAACTTCAACGTTATTGCCGTTAGTATGTGTTTTATAAGCCGCTTTCGTAATTAATGTATTGATAATATCATCTATTATAATGGCAATGATGATATTTTCGATAAAATAAAACTTGCCAAATAATTTTAAAAAAAAAGGGTGAACTAAATAAAAAACATTATTTTTGATCTGTATGACTAAATATCTGCATCCATAATTTTTCCAGTATAATAAGTCCTGTTAATATATAGAATGTACTAGTATACAAAGCAAATTTTAAATAGTGTTAGAAAGGACAAAAAGGCATAATAATTAAATTGCCAAATAATATTAATATAGGACCTAATAAGGGGTATGGCTGAAGAATTAAGTAGCGTATTTTGTTAGTAAACAAGTACTTCCGGTGTTACTTATTTACTAACAAAATTATCTACCTTTTAATGTAATGTTCCTGATGTGTTTTACAAACTATTGTTTATAAATATACCGACAAGGCGTGCGTCTAGTTATCTAACTATGTCTGTGTGGTGTTTATGCATAATCTTTAAGGATGTTTGACAACACAAGTGTATTATGCACATAATCATCCGAAGACACGTTCGAAGATCAAAACAACCAAAACAAATAGAATATGTTTGTTTATTAAAAGTGAGTTTTTTTATGAAAATTACGGAAGTGTCGACTAAATTGAATTAAATATCAGCTGCATTTTGACATATATATATATATATCTTTGTTCCTTGTTCTTTGTGCATTAAGGTTCCTTCACTAGTATTGCTTAAAAGTGAGCCAAATTATTGTAGTTGCAATGACTTTAAGGTACAAAGTAAAGCTCGAGGCCTTTTTCTATGACGTGCTCGTTTTCCTGATTTATTATCATGGTGACTTGTTGTAGTTGTAGTCTGCGTAATGTGGACTCTTTATTCACATGTTTAGTCTTACTGTCAGATAGCTTTCACAGTGTTATATAAGTATTTAATTTTCCGCATCTAACAACTCGGGTTTTTTTTCATTTCTGAATGGTACTTTTTTAATTCTAATAAATGCTACCGATGGCCGAGTGGAAAAAACTACCGAACACCGACAGTTGGTCGTGGATTCGAGCATCGCTAATGGAATTGCCATGTGGAGTTTTCCGGGTTTTCTTCATGTTACTGCGACGAGTAGGTTATAAACCTGAGCAAAGCCGGATATCATAAGCTAGTTATTAAATAAATTCTTAAATGTTTCAAGAATAAATGCTTGAGACGTCAGACGTGAAAGGTGCATTCATCACAGTAGTGTAGTTAGTGTAAACTATACGTCAATTTGACGTCATTTTCCATTGCTAAAACTATATAAATGATGTCAGAGTGGCGTAAAGTGGTATTCTGATAAAACGAAAATATCTTAAATTTATGTGCTTAATAATTAAATGATAAAATTCGAATAAAAACTTTATTTTATTAAATTTATTATAAAACTGTTCATTTATTCATTGCTTGATTCAGATTTCGACCGGACGTTTTAAATAGGGTGTATTATTATCAGAATTAATTTAAGGGTGTTTAATGTAAGAATTTCGAATAGAATTGCAAAATGATTATTGAAAATATAAATTATTAATGTAGAAACTGAAGAAACTAGAGATTTTAAATCGCCAATAAACTGATTCACGTCTATGTTAAGTGAATCGGTAAGGCCATTCGTTGAATATTAATTATAGGCCAGCGTTGCCAGATTTGGCTACTTTGCGCCAAATTTGGCTACCCTTTTCTTTTAGTTTGGCGTAAAAAATATCATTTGGCTCATTGGCTACTTTTTGGGCTATATAAATTTGACTTTGCTACATTTTTGGCTACATATTATTTATAAATATATTATTTGAATAAAAATGCACTTTAAAATGGTGTTCCGTCGTTTTTCTTTTATTAAGTAGAGACCCAAATAAAACAAATATTTGTTTTTTTTCAAATAAATTTTTGTTTGTCTTCTTTATAATAAATGAATTTATCTGTTTCTAAGTAAAAATTGAAAGTGTCTGTAGAAGTAATTTTTTAAAATATCCTTTTTTGTGATAAAGTTTTAATAGGCCTACTTATTACTATAATGTAGACGGATTAATCCTTGAATAATAAAAGTAGAAAAAATAATATTAATTTTCCTACTCCAAATAACTTATCAAACCACAGTTATTTAATTTGAAAGTTGACTGAGATTTCTTATTAAACTAATATGTGCATTTTTTGGTTCATCAATGTTCATCAATACCCTTCATCAATTTGGTTTTTGTTTTTCTGTTTTAAAAGATGCTTAAAAAGTGATTTTAACTTTTCCTAATGCTATTTTCGATGATAAATTTAATATTTGTTTTTAATATTTTAATTTGTTTCTGTAGTCTACCTACTTTCTGTACTGTGGGAGGTAGGCATTCTTTATCTACATATAAACATCTATACAGAAACCCGATGCTTTGCCTATAACCCCTATATAATTCTTTATCTATTATTATTAATACAGTGTGTATTGGCTTAATAAAGAAATCTATTAGTTAATTTTTAAATTAATTAAATAATAGTAGTTTGATAAATCATTTGTAATAGCAAATTAATAACTATGAAGAATATTACATAGAAAAATTAATTTTTGATAGTGTGTCTTAACAAGATCATTTGTTGCATAATTCGTATTCGTTGCAATCTACTTTGCAGATAAAATGAGTGTTCTCGACATAGTAAATTACAGGGTATGCATGTATTTTGAGTCATGCGATGCTTATTTCCGATCAATTCACAGGCCTGTAAATTGGCCGAAAACATTTATTGTGATTAAAGTTATTGCTGGAAAAGCACGAATAGTGTGTTTTTATTTTATTGCCAAATCTCGGGTTATTTAAAAAGAATTTTTGAGTTGGCTACTTTTGGGCTACTTTTTAGAAAATTTTTGGCTACAAATACTAAAAACATCTGGCAACGTTGTTATAGGCTATAGTTCGAAAAGAATCACACGGACATGAGCTGATTCACAATTTGGTAAAGTTAGCCGGTGAGTGGACTCATTTAGGGTAATTCTCTTTGTGCAACGTTAAGTTGGTTATGCGCAAGGTCCTAAAGTATCATACAGCCGGTTTAGCCACTTCCTGCCAGATTCCGGATACACGTCATCAGTATTCGAGCGACAGTTAGCGAAGGAAGAAAATTTTGAAATTTCACTACTTTTGTTACTTTTTAGACTCTTAATCTTTGAAGGTGAATATATCTATCGTTATTAGTACTATTAAACATAATTATGTTGATAATTATATCGATAAAAATTGTACGGAAGTAGGCCTAACAAAAGTATTATTCCTAAAACCGTTTGATATTCTGTTGTAGTCTTTACACTTGGTTCTGTGGAAATTACAGAATCTGATTACGGATAAAATATATTTATTACTAAAATACTTTAAAATACTAAGAATAGTTTTTTGCACGTATAAAAATAGTATCTGCACGATGAAATGACGACTACAAATAAGCTGGCTCCTTAACGGGATGGTAACACTTTTAAGATAATACAGTAGAACCTCTATTATCCGGACTAATTGGGGATAAAGGTAGTCCGGATAAGGAAAAATCCGGATAATCGAAAAAATTAACGATTTTTGTTTAAAGCTGTTTAAAGCTGTTCTTTTTGAAGCTGCTAAATCGCGAATACTTTTAAGACATATAAGTTGTCCTGAGTTACACTCTTCTTAGCTCTCAAACCACTTCACGGCGACATCTAAGCACTGAAAAGTTTCAGAATGTGTAGGACCAATATCTCTTACTTCGCAAATCTTTTCGCCTTCTCGATCTTGTTTATCTGAGGCAGATATTTCTTTAATTATTTCCTCATCATTCAAAATTTGGAATCCAGGATCGTTCGCATCTCAATTTAACCACTCGGTTACATCTTCGTCACATTCGGCACATATTGAAATTTGTGCTATTGCTTCCGTAATGTCTCCTATACCACTTTCTACTGTTACTGAAATTTACTAATGGTCTTTTCAAAATTTTGTTCTATGCATTCCATCACGTACGTACATAAACAGTGTCGCATGTTGCCAAGTGCAAATCAGCAAATTCGTACAATTTTTGTTTATGTTGAACAATCCGGATAATCGAAAATCCGGGTAATAGAGGTCCGGATAATGGAGGTTCTACTGTATTTTTCTTTTACATCTCAAGTTGTTTATTATTAATTAATATAACTTTTTAAAAATATGCATATTCACGTAAAATGCATAGAAATGCAAAATATAAAAATGTTTTATATATAGTATAAATTTATTGTAGTGTTATTTATTTCTATCGTAATTTTTATGTAAGAAATGTTAATACTACTTTTTTCCACTTCAAAATATTACATCTTGATTAGCTTTATTTGGGAAAATTTAAAAAAATAGCTAAATTTTATTATTATTATTATTTTTAGATGCCAGGAGCATCATGTGCTGTTGCAACTTGTAATAACAGTTGCAACAGTTATTAAACAGGAAAGTTAGTTATTTTAGATTTCCTAAAGATTCAATAATAAGAAGAAAATGGATCCATAATTGCAAACGAAAAGATAAATTCAATCCTGATTCTTGTCACGTTTGTTCTGATCATTTCACAGAAAATGATTTTGAGAGAAATTTAAAAGCTGAATTATTAGGCTGACGTTTATTTTGCGATCCCTCCTAAGGCAATATAGGTCAGTCAGGCGATATTATTTTAAAAGTTCACCAAAAATCAAATTATCATAATATCTATATGAAAAAAATCACTTACATTTATTAATATCTTTAGTTTTAAATACGATATTTTTCAATGCATTTTATTAGAAAAATTTATAAGAAAAAAAATAATATATATCAGAACTGACACATAAATTTGATAATTTGTAACATTTTGTGAAAATTAACATTGTCTAGTTACATAGTTGTTTGCTGGCACTGAGCCAGAAAGACGTAGAATATTGTTTTGTACAATTCAATATAACACTTATGCATGTATGTTTATTCGTTGTGAAATTATCGCACATTATATCAAACATTTGTTTGAAATCAAAGTTTTATACTGCTATCAACTAATATAATGAATTATTATACTTTATTCACTTCATATCGAACGAGATCATATCTGTTGCTAATAAATTTTACAAAAATCGATATTTACCAAAGTAACGATGAATCGGTACCCTCGAAGTTTTGCTTAAAAAGCCAGGGTACCGATCGATCGGTGCCTTCGGGGACAAAGGGTTAATTAATGTTAATAACACAGATGTGTGACCAATATTTTCAATAAATATCATATTAAATAATACAAATGTTTTAATCCCAATTATCACTTTATTTATTTCCCCCAAACATATTTATGTAGCTAAAATTAGTTTTAACTAATGTTAAAAGTTAAAAAGTTAATGTTTGATTTTAGTTTTATCTAAAATCAAAACATTTACAGCAGTAAATTCTAGTTTTAACTAGACAAAACGAGTTTTAACAATGACATCCAGTAAAAACTAGTTTCAACTAGTTAAAACGCGTTTTCACTAAAAACGGGTTTTTTACTGTAACATTTATATTTAATTAAGTAAGAATCGTAATTAATAGAATATTAGCGTGTAGTTAAAGCTACGAGCCTCTGATCGGTAATGTTTTTACTTCTGTATTAATTCCAAGAATGTTTCCTATGTGGAGACAATTTTTATCCTTTGCTCTCATTCCTTGAATTTTAAAACGGTCTCTCCTCTCACACCCACGAAAAATACATTAAGTCTCGTTTCACTTAATAAGTGCGACTTAAATGATTAAGAAGAAACACTATCCTGTCCATTTATTTGTAATCTAGATATTACAACGTTCAAGCTTAAGTTAAGGATTTACGACTGAAAGATGTTATGTATACAGTACAGTACATCATTATGTATTTAAATTTGATATCGGTCATTTATATTAATACAGTAGAGAGTCGTTAATACGAATCAATTGGGGACTTCGGTTGTTCAGATTAGTGATTTGTTCGGATTACCGATTATGTACGAAAAAATATATTAACCTGTCCGATATTCAAATTTTTCTCCGTTGCGTGTCGCTTCGTGTTGAATTTTCGTCGATTTTAAGCCTAACGAAAAATTTTATTATAATAATCGACGCTATTGTATCGTTAAAAATTATTTCTTTATTTTGTACAAACAAAATAAATATATTGAAGAATATAAAAACATGAAAATTATGCTTTAGAAGTAAATCTAGTATCAAAAACGTTCGATTCAGAACGACACAGTCCGACTGAAAATCGTTCAGATTACCGGCGATTCGGATTACCGGGGTTCAGATTAACGACTCTATTTTAGAGAACGTGGCTTTCAATGAAGAAGACAAAAGATTTAAAAATGATGTTTAGTCTTCCAGAGAAAGTATCTGTCAGAACTCTTCTACCCCCTGATAAGGTGTAATCATCCATAGAAAACAGTGTCTTGCACCCTAGGGCACGACGCTGTTCTATGGAGCATACAAGGTCATTATATATACAAACAGCATCGATATATTCGCTTTGAGTAAGTTGAGAGTTGTTAATTATTGTTATAATATGTAAATAACTAATAGCAAGCTCATATATAAGTTACTAGCAGATGAGCCCGGCCTTGCTCGGGCAAAAAATAACAGCAGAAACTTAGATTATTAGATTATTTCGTACTTCTAACCCTTCTGTTATATTATTGTATTTGATTTATATTTACAAAGGTTATCTTAGGTAAGAGTTTAACACACCGAATGACCAATCTAACATTTAAAAAATTTTCTATTCCTCTACTGTACACAATTTAAAGAATTACTCTGAACGTTCAAATCGTGTATACAAACGAGCTATAGCGATCTGATCAATCTCTGCAATTCGATCCTACTTGTATACTTTCCGCCAGCTAAAACACAAGATAGAAGAGATCTGTATCACGTGACAAAGACTGATCCGATCTTACAGATCGATCCATCTGAAATGAAAAGCTTGGAAAACCCCATATGTGGAAAGCTTAGGGGCAGGAGGCCCCGATTAACTATATATCACATTATTTTAATTCAAAATGCTCTGACAATTTCTGTTCATTTTCCGTTTGCTTGTTTGGAAGACAGTTATGGTAAATTCTCCAGAAAATGCTTCGTTGATGACATTCTTGGTAGCTTGAATACGATATTGGTTATCTTATTGTTCAGCAACTGTTGGTCAAGCATAAATATTTGTGACTTGAGTACTACAAGGCCTTGTAATTACATGTATTACGAGCGTTCACTTAAGCTTTTGTGGCTTTGTAGTAAAAATCGTCTTGTCGTTAAAGTAGTCTATTAGATATTTATAACATCGTCGACTACCTTTAATAGGAGAGGTAACTGTACTCACAATTATGTTTGGAATTAGCGGTTGTAATAGGATTTTAGCTATATATGTCCAAGGTGTATATTTTATATTTTAAGGTGTCCAAGGTGTATGATTTATGTAATTATTAATCAAGTTGATTAAGCTAACTCTTGCTTTGAAAGATATGTCAATTAAGGATAATCTATCATTTTTACTTTCCTGGCTGTCATATATAACAGAGGGAAAGTATGGCGATCCAGCAAAAAATAACCCCCAGATTTTTAATTTTTGTACTTAGGACACTTCGAAACGTCGAGAAATGCAAAAAACTTCAGGAGTAATTTCTGTATGTATGAATGTGTACGCGCGTGGCACGATTTTGTTCACCCTGTTTGAAGCTTAATAACACGTGCTTTTTGTCGAAAATTTATAAAATTTTGCAGGGTGATTTGTTTATTGGGGAGATTGATACTGTTAAATTTTGGTAATTAATGGTCGAGGGATTGGGGAGATAAAAGGGCCATGTGTAACTTCAGTAGGTCAGACTTAATGACGATTATACTCGTTATTAGCGTTGACAGTTTTCCATAAAATCCAACACTGCCCTCAAAATGAAACTTTTGTCATTTTATAATAATTAAAACTATAAAAAGTTGTTTAAGTAAAATATGATAACAGATGGCGCCACCAAATGTTGCCGGGAAAGTCAAGCAACTCGTTGCTGGATTTCTTTGTATTATGAATAGTGGATCTCCTCATCGGTTCATGGTTTGAAGACCATATAAATTTTGCTATAATTCTATCAATGCAGCTTTTGCGACAGGTCGATTTTTAACAGAAACTAGAAAGGATTTAAGATTTCTTCCACTCCAATAAAATGACGTTTTATTAATTGTATTGATTACGTCGTCCCATTGCCTGCTGGTATTTTTTCCTATTACAATTTCTAGGATTTTTAAATTCATATTACTCCAAGTAAAGCCAGCATGACAATTGGTACCGGTACATGTGTCCATGCTCCTAGTCAAAGACCTGTGTACTGTATTTCGTTGAAGTAATCGCCATTCCAGAAGTCTGCTCAAAGTCTAGCAATAGGAGTTTTATTGGGCGCTTTGCCTGGTAATGCGGCTCTAATACAGCTGGATAAACAAACCAATGACATAGTCCGTTTCTATAATTTCAATGATGTTTAAATTGGTGAGAATAAGGGTAATATGACAAATATTCAATTTGCGTGTTCTTGTTGTTTGGCAGGTGGTACCTTCAGTACGAGGAGCTAGACTTTAGATTAGTGAAGGTTCTAAACTCATAACGTAAAGTAGCAAAGATAGGAGACACCTCTGACGAACAATGCAACCCACTTCAAATTTATTCGTCAGATTATTCAGATTATTATTAATAAGCAATCGGTTCTATGCATTCTCGTAGCTTAGCTTTATCCAGTTTATAAATTCTTCCCTGTATTGTTGTGCTCTATGATATTCCAAAGATATTCATGATAGATGTTATCAAAGGCTCGCCTCATTCCTACTACCCCACGCAAGAACAGGATTTTGAGAATATGGATGCTGCTCAAAACAGATTCCAAAGGGTAAGACACGTGCTACCTGTCGTTTCTCGAAGAATGTTACTCAATTACTTTACTTTAGTTACCTAATCTTACCTAAGAGAAGTCACGCGATATGGGTTATTATTTTTATTTTAAAGTAATAAAACTGATTGATTTGATATCAAGGGGGTGCTCCCATAAGCACTCCCGGATACGCCCTGCGTTTAAGCATATAAATAAAATAATTTAAAATTGTTTCCTTTTTTCTTCGAAACTGTTTAGAAATGATTCTTCAGACTATTACTTATTACTTTACGAAGGCAGATTTAGGTAACCTTTTCTGTATTATATGCTCATTATTAATGTAAATGATTAATAAAGTCGTAGAAAACAATACAAACTAATTTAGAAGGTTAATTCGTAATTTGTTAGTTATTTTATTTGTCATTTGTAATTAACGCAACTAAATACTGTAGTAACGTTCTGTAATCAAACTGAAACTTTTACCTTTAATAAACGTCTCATCTTTCATCCTCCGCATCACCTCTCAGCTTATGTATTTTGTAGTAAACCACGTTGCATCCGTAATAATTTTTTTTTTCCATTTTAATTATTCTAAATTATTTTAAATACACGTCTTCTTCGTACTACTTGATATTCATTTTTTTTAAATTACATTGTAACTTAGTAAGTCACATCCACAAGTGCATGATTTCTAAACTATAAGTGTCGCCCAAATGAAAGTAAGACTTTTGGTTTTTTTCTATATTGATTTATTGGTTGGAATATGTGAACATACAGAAAGTTATAATGATAAATAGGCTACGTATCAAGAAGTGCCCCATCACTAGATTTTGTATACCCTGAGCCAAGAACGTCTGCGGTTGGCTGAGGAATCAATCTGCAATTTCGGACCTCGGTATCGTTAGCGAACCGGCAGCCCCTGCGAGCTTTTTTCGGTGGCTGAAGTCGTAGTGTGACAGGTAGGGGCTATAACGGGATGTCAGGGACCTCCCAGCGGAAGCGCCGCAGCAAATCTTAGCACACTGTTGCCACATGCGGGCCTACATTGTCTTGCAATAGAATAACCCCGTTTGATAACACGCCGGGTCGCTTTCTCTTGATGACCGTTTTGAGTTTGTATAATGTAGTAAAGTATGTGGCTGAACAAATAAATGTTACTATTGTATTCACAATAAACTTCATTCACCACGTGCAAACAGCACATTTTTCGACGATAACAGCTTGCTTTCTGACATACAACACCATCTATCAGAGCAAACACAAAGCTCTGCGTATTGAAACTACGACACTGATACAAGAATCTCACTTTCATTCGAACAATCGGAATAGAAAAAAAAAGAAAAAAAATGTAAATCGTTAAAACGTTTGAATTCATTAATCGTGGTTCATTTTAATTGCAAAGCTAAATAATTTTTAAATTTTATAAAAATGTATTAAAGTATGGAATTTTGTAATCGTTTAACTATAAGAAGGTATCCAAGTAAAACTTGTTTATCTTTACTACGAAGAATCGAAATTTTTTCATGTCATTTTTATTTAACAAAATGTGGTGTGTTGACAGTGTCAAGTGCCAAACATCGAGAATTCACGTCAATAATCGCCAAAAAAATTCCATACTTTTAAAACATCGATAAGTTGACTTACCGGTAATATATTAGTAGCATCTTCATCTGTTTCATCTTCCTCCGCATCTCATAATTACTAACACATTGATGCCATCCTACATTTAAAATTCTTATTACGAATATAACATTTTAAAGTCATTTTAGAAATTTATCGAAGTAAGTAACTATCCTTTTGAAAACTTATCTACCTGCGAAGTTGCATCAATTTTCTTCAATTACATAAAGAAAAAACCACCTAAATTAACTTTCGACCATTATCAATCAATTAAGAAGAAAATTTTACATATAATAACTTAACAGTTTATATTGCCTCCTCCTCCTGTCCTCTTCTAGTTGTATAGTAGTAGCGAGAGCATATAAATATACCCCGTATTACAAAGAAAGATTAAGATACTGACAGTTAAGAAGCATTGCTGTTTGTTTGATGCTCCTCACTGCACAGTTTAACACATCAAAGACAACCGAAAATGGGGGTGTGTGACAGTGCAGATGCAAGGAAGCTTCTCACCTGCTCGACTTTTAACAGTTTTATTGCAACCTAATTTGCCTGGATCGTTATGAAAAAGAATGAAAGGACGAAATTGTGCAGAAGACCATTTACTTTGTCGGCAGTTCAAACATCTGTTCAAAGCACGTGGTTGCCATTAGAGTTAAATATTTTAAGAAATTTATCTTTTAAGTTATCACTCAAGCGCATTGACTCCTTATTATAACCGATATGTACAGAGATAAATGGAAAACTTGTATGTAAATTTAGGATCAATATGTTTATACTTAAAGTAATCTGTATTTCAAAAGTTAGCGCGACTTCCGTCGGTTGCATGACATTAAAATAATTTTAAACCAGTTAATGACCTGTTAATATGAAAATTATGTGCATAATTTACATTTTGAGATATTTTTTTAATGATAATCAGATGAAGGTCGAAACTATGTTGAACTGTAATTATGCAAATATTATATATATATATATATATATATATATATATATTGAAATAAATTTTCCTATTCATTATTAACGCATTTTTTATAAGGAAAATGTCCTGTTTATGATTGAAGAAAATCATTTTAAAGTTGTATTTAAAAATACAAATTTTGATTTACGTCTAGAAAATAGCTAAATAAAATCATAATTTGATAGGATTAATGTGTAACTTGTGAGACAATTCAGCGTTTTTTTACGGTTTAATTAATTAAATTATATTATAGATAATTTTATAATTAATCATAAAATTAAATAATAAATCCATAATCAATCATCAGATAGAGCTGTGGTTCTCAGCTACTGAACCACTAAAGCAACGAACACAAAACCAGTGAAACTTATGTAAATCAGCAAAGTGCCATTTTATCGGGCTAGTATCTTGCAAATGAGGTACAGTACAATAGCAGCTTATTCATGCAACTAAATTAATGGGCTATGCCACTATACAAACAAGTCGTTTCGACAAACAATCGTCTGCTAGGACCTCTAACAGTGAGGAAATGTTCTTTATACATCATTAGTTTATCAGAGAAGGCATTTGGATGATATATTGCAATGGAAGGTTATTCGTTTCCGTGTTTTTGTCATGTACATTTGTGTGTGTCGCTTTGATTTTGGACACGAGTGTACGATTAAAACATGATTCCTAAACCAAAATTACAAAATTTAAAACAGTTCACAAAGTTATGATTTAAGTAGGCCTAATTAAAGCATAAGTCTATACAGAAAGATCGTGAGAAGTTAAACGTGGCTCTCATGATAAGGTCACCAGAAGGTCAAACTGATCTACGTAAGCAAGGTTAGAGATTAGCATAACTTTAATAGTAATTTTGATCCACTTGATCCATGTAATTCTTAAGCTGTGAATTCTCAGCTGGCATGAACTGTTCAGGCATAAAATTAAAGTAGCCTAAATCAGTGTTAAACTTTGTAGCTCTACATGAAGTGTCAGATTAAACTACTAGCCATGTACAGTACTTTGTATCTAGTACGACTATGGATCGCTCGATATCAGTATTTTAAACTTTTATATATTTTTTTTAATATTTTGCGCCACGCGGGTCTCACAAAGAACTAACTTAGGCCGCAAATTGCCCATCCCTGCACTAGACATTTCAAGATTTCATGGACTTAGTAACAAATAGCTGAGTAAGCAAAACTTTTCATGGAAAATTTTTAACCAAGGACAGATAACAATGGGCAAAATTAATGGTGCGCATCTTCAACACTTTTAATGGGTTTTTCGTCGAGTATTGAAAGCGCACGAGACCAATTTATAGACTATTACTTACGAGCTATTGCAATTGATCTGATAATGCCCCCATTGCATTTAAATATAGCAATTAAACCAACTTTAAACTTTGCAAATTAAAGAGCAAACTACTTAAATTTTGAAGTAATCTTAAGCTTTGCCTGGGGCAAAGCTTAAATTCTGAAACAGCCTTAAGCTTTTAGAGGATTCGAATACTTAAATAGGCGCCCCACAGTGAGGACTGTCAATATTTGTATTATAGTATTAATGTAAAGTACGAGTTGTCTTGTAAGTAAATTAAGTTTTCTTAGAATCGAGAATTTGTGTTACCTTACCTCTCAAATATTAGGAAAAAGTACGGAAATACGCTCAGCGTGGGTAGACAACTCGGCGATAGTCAAGTGGCGACAAATTTTTGCACTCTGAGCAAGTATACGATTTGGCGAATATTATTTATTTATTTATTTATTTTTTGTAAATATTGGTAATATATATATATATATATATGGTTAATACTTACGAGGTACGAGTTATAAGTTACGAACTACGATTTACGAGTTATTTCCAACTTAGGAAAAGAAAATGTGTATTGTAGCATAATAGTTTCAACAATTTTCGTGACAAGAAGCTCCTTTATAATATTGTAGCATAGTTAATTATTTTATGTAAGAAACAATTTAACCCCCTCCCCTCTTCAAACGTCCAACAAAACTCGACCCCCCCTTAAAAACCTTTATCACTTTACGAATAATAGATAATAGAAACAAAAAATACAAGAAATTTTGAAATAAATAAAATAAAATGCATAAACTGTATAAAATTTAACGAAATAAACCAGACGTCCACTGAAGATCGACTCCTCCCCTCCTCTTTCCCTTGTCCGATTTGTCGTAATTCACTCCTTCTGAACGTCATTTACGGACAGCTTCTAACAATAAATATGTAATTTATTCGTTTCTCAAAAAATATTATTTAAATTTACTCAAAAAATTTAATATTATTTAAATATATAAATTTAAATGGTGATTTTTATATAGAAAACAATAAATTTTGTATTTTATCATCCAGTTAGCATTAGACCAGTTGACAGTGTCCCTCGACGAGTAATCTCGTTCACTTAGGTATCTCGAAACAGAATGGAATTTTGAATTTCTGATTGTTGTGGCCAGGTAGGAAATGTCATCATAAGTCTATAAATCATCAGAAGTAGGTTTTCTCTTTCGTTCGTGTGTTGTTTTTGAGGTGATCTCAGAAAACTTTGCAAATTTCAACTGAGGATAAGTACATCTTTATTTTAAACTGTTAGTTTTAATCATTACGTATATAAACTACATATATCTAGCTTCCCATTCTTGTTTAATTTATAATATGCTGTTAGGCCAATAAAAAAAAAGCATCAGAATCCAATATGGCAATGAAGGATAATGACGCTCGCGTAAGGTAAGTTTAAAAATCAATGCTTTTAGGTGATATTTCCTCCATTTCTTATATTTCAAACGATACTAATGACGAAAATTGAGTATATGTAATAAAGAGTTCAGAAATTCTAACAGCTACTCCTAGAAAATCACAAACTAGAAGCGTTAGAAAGCGAAAATCTAAGAAGACCTACATAAAAATTGGTCACACAAAGACTAGAAATGTAGAACTCAAATAATTATAAATGTGACTATTGTTCTACGTAAATCTTAAAATTAAATTATGAGTGACAGTGCCTAACCATTGAGCGGTAATACCCGACATGTTCGGGTATTCTTGCTCCATGGATGGCATTGGAAATTGATTAATAAAAAGTTTTAAAATCTTTAATATTTATTGCAACGGAAGAAAGTACATGCAATATTTCCTGTCAATCAACATAGGATGAAAAGGAAAGTGATAAAACAATCAACATAAACGTATTAACTCAATGGCCATATATTATTTTTTCAGCTTAATGACCAATGGAAAATGATTAATGTCTTTTGCTCATGCAGGGCTGGACTTCTTGGTGGATGCAATGCAAGCCTTACTTTTTATTAGTAAAGAAGAAAAATAGAATCAAGAACAAGTTCCCTACAAGCTTAGAATAAACCAGCAAGTTTAAAAAAGGAAGAACGCAAACAAGCAATAAGACTTAGATTTTTTGGAACAAAAAAAAAAGATGTAGGAAAACAAACCAACAGATATCTTCAGCTGATCCAAATATAATATACTGATAATATCTGTAAAGTTTTCTATCTGCTAAACGAAGAGCGCATTGCCCAGAATTGTCATGGCTACGCTGTTCTCCAGATTGCATTATCAGAGACTATTACTTACTGGAAATAAAATATTCATCAAAACTTAAAAATGCCTTTATAATTAACGAAGATAGACAAATAAAAGTAAAGCCTGCATACAGCGTTAATCTATGCCTTTCTTCTAACTAGGTCTTTTTTTATTCGGAAAAAAATAAAAAAAACGCTACCCCTATGGAGTTATTGTAAGAAGTATTAACAACCTACCACGCTATAAATATTTCGTGGTTCCTTTTGGCAAGATTCTAGGGCCGTGTGAAGGGGCGGGAACCCTCAAATTCTAGACCCCTGTGCGAGAGAAAAAGCAAAATTTTGGTACATTACGTAGGTGTCGCGTGACCGGAAATCACAGGTATAGTCCTCGCGACCGGATTTTGGGGCTATATCTCGTGAGGGGTCGCCCGTAGGGGTTTGTGGTTCATTAGACAATATTTGATCGCGCAGGGGAGTCTACAATTTGGAAGGGTTTCCTCCCCCCTCATACGATCCTAGAATCTTGCCATTTGTCATAACTTTGTTTGCAACTACAAAGTTCGCTATTTTACCGTAATAGGTCTCCGTCAGTAGCGCAGAACATAGGCAGGAAACCTATTTTTTATAAACGTCAAAAATACACATGGTTTTTGAACAAAGGTATGCACGGGCTTTTATAGCACCTCTTCACTTACGTCGCACAATCTCGTGCTAATTTACATATCCACGCTAAGTGAAATGACCAAATTATAACTAAATATTTCAAACATTGCACAGTATTAAATATTCTTCGGTATTAAAAGTACAAAGCTAGTACAAATTAAAATTGTAATAATAAAAACCAATGTAAAAGTGACCATAAATACATTTAAATTAGTCATAAACAAATCAGACGAGAAAGATCTGAGAAAATAAATGAAAAAAAAGGGTAACTTTTTAATAACATGCATAAGAACATAAGAAAATCATGTGTATTTTTGACGTTTATAAAAAAACGTTTTATTAATTTACAAGGTTTTAACGGTTTTAAAAGCGTACAAGAGATATATTATTTCAAGTCTAACATGCTTTTTGTTATGTCTTGATTTATTGTAGATTTTCCAAAAGATGAAAGAATGGTGAAGAAAAAGAAAGACTTGTACCCATGCATATACAGTAGAGAGTCGTTAATCCGAATTAATTGGGGACTGGGGTTGTTGGGATTAGTGATTTGTTCAGATTACCGATTACGTACGAAAAAATACATTAACCTGTCCGATGTTCAAATTTTTCACCGTTGCGTGTCGCTTCGTGTTGAATTTTCGTCGATTTTAAGCCTAACGAAAATTTTTATAATAAGAATCGAGGCTATCGTATCGTTAAAAATTATTTCTTCATTTTGTACAAACAAAATAAATATATTAAAGAATATAAAAAACATGAAAATTATACTTTAGAAGTAAATTTAGTATCAAAAACATTCGATTCAGCACGACACTGTCCGACTGAAAATCGTTCCGATTACCGGGGTTCAGATTAACGACTCTCTACCACCTTTAAGCGGATATGAAAGAACATCCAACCAAATCGCCCTGAAAGTGTTAGAATAGGTACGCCATTCGAAACACTGATCTGCGTATATAGTAGTCTATATAGTTGTAATCTAGTGTTCAAGAATCAGTGGACGTCCGTTTTATTTCATTAAATTTTATACAGTTTATACATTTTATTATATTTACTTAGAACTTTATTCTATGTTTCGTTCTACTTATAGTATCCATCATTCAGAAAGCGATAAAGGTTTTAAGGGGACGTCCGAAGAGGGAGGGGGGTTACGGAAACTTGGACAACGAAGAGGGGAGTAAAGATTTCAAGAAAATCAGGTCGTAATTTATGGACAGTCCGTAAGGGACGATTTTGACAGTATGCAGCGCGACCCTTGTAATACGGCATGTTAGTTTTCCCTTAACACTATATATTCATTCTGATTAAAGGGCGTGAGTAAAGGAATGGAAAGTATGTAGCAACTTTTGCTAGTACAAAATGTACAACAATATCTGCAACATTCAGATCGCATATAATTTATCGGATTTTACGAATATAGAAAACCAAGGATGTCGAGCTCTTGTATGGGGCACGGGAGTAGAGCAGGCCTTTTGAACAAATGAAATAGGTAGAACGATTCTTTATTCATAAAATGCACTCTTAAAACATACAGATTATTATAATTTGTTACTAGAAATAACTATTTAGCATAAACTAACAGATAAGCCCGGCGTTACTCCGGCAAAAAATAACAGCAAAGATTAAGATTATTTAGTACTTCTAACCATTCTATTATATTATATAAATCAAATACTATAATATAACAAACATTAAAACGAAAACCATATAAAGAGTTTGGTTATTTCATCGTGATAAATGTGACAATGATAGGCTATCAAGTAGACACCCATTTAAACTACGATATCTTAAATTTCTTCCTAATGCTGCAGCGCTACATTAGCCTCACTGGTCGTTTCGCTTAGAAACTATCAACGTTGGTCGGAGAAAGAGCCGCAAAGGCTAAAATCTCCATATTAAACTGTGAAAAGAAAGAAAGAAAGAATTTCTTCCTAATGTTAATGAAGCGATAACTGTTATCAGTTTTTCGTATTTCAGAAAGAAGTCCCATAATTTGTAAATGAGCCAATCCCATTTGTTTTCCTCTCCACACCTATATCCGTATTTAGGCCTACAGGGAATAAACAATTGCCTAAGGAAATTGCTTACTTTCGGTAGATTTGAGATAGATCCTATGCCGATTTGTAAATTCGTATATAAATAAATAACATTTTTAACGTGTAATTTGAACAATGTGAACTTAGTAACATCCACAGCATCTCCAAGAGACCTCCGAAACCAAATATAAAAAATTAAATTATTAATACTTTTTTGGAGGGTCGAAGTTTAGCCTAGAAATCGAAACTTCTTTTACTCTCGCATTACGCTCAGTCCCTATAAATCACAGATAACTGTTATTACGAACTCAATTTTATCGATATTTTACTTAAATCTGAGTGAGATAAGCTATAAATTATGCTTAATAATTAAAATTTTACAGCATATTTTTGCTATATTTTAAAGTTGAGACTAATAAAAAATGATACAAACAAGAAAAATTCGTTTAAATCACATCATAGGCTACAACGTGTAAAAATATGACAATGCTATGTTTAGTGTTACACTATTTTAACAAAAATTAAAGCTTAAACAGTTAAAAATAGGGGATTGCTTCATTACAATTTAATTCATCGGCAGTCGAAGGAGGGATTTTTCTTTGTCGGTTTAAACATCACAGGAGATAGTTTCACTCCCGCAGTGTTAACAGATTTTAACACAAGGGATTTTCAATTCTCTATTTGTACCACCGGAACAACTACAAAAATTTAAACCGTATCCTATATCAAGTCGGCAAGCTTTCAACTTACAAACAAATGACGCGAATAGTGACAGAAACGATAAGAATTCATTTCGTATATGATTTAAGAGTCGTAAAATAATAAAATGATTAGTAAATTATCTATAAGTTCATATATATATATTTGAATATTTAAAAAAGTTACGCAACCGAAGCACACTTCGCACCTTATGCTGTGTTTTATGACACGTACTGTACTTATATAAATTCTACGTTACGTGGCCTATTGTAATGCAAATTCGACGTTATATGGCCTAACGCAATGCAAATGCTACGTTATATGGGTTATAGTAATGTCGAGGCCGCATTAATAGCTCATAGTAATGTTAATGTTCCTGTAATGACTAATAACGCATCACTTCATCATATGAATAATGCTTTTCTAAAACTTTCTAGTACTGAAAAAATGAAGGAAAATATGTCTAGTAACTCTTTATGACATTAATGATTGGTTTTTGTTAATATACCCGATTAGAGTTTGCAATTACGTTGTGATCACGACCACCCACGCTTTGTTTGTGCATTTATACTTCATTTACTCCATTAAATTTATCTTGTTTCCACATCTACTGTATTCTTCCGAAGATTATCTATTATCTTTATTTATCTTAAGGGGCTACTCATAAGGGATTACATTAGAATTTTTCTTGAAATGTTTATTCCTCCTCTCCTTGTCCCAGTTTGGCCAAGTTTTCCGTAACCCCCTTCCCTTTTCGGACGTCTAAAACTCGACCCCCTTAAAACTTTTATCAGTTTACGAATGATAAATATGATAAGTAGAAAGGAAACACACAAGAAATTTCGAAATAAATATAATAAAATGCATAAACTGTATAAAATTTAATGAATTAAACGGACGTCTACTGAAGCTCAACCCCTCCCTTCCCTTGTTTGACTTGTCGTAATCCCTCTCCCACCCTGGACGTCATTTATGGAACAGCCTCAAAAACTCTGTTAGATTAAGTATGCTGTCGAAGATTCTCTTTATACAGAAGCCATTTGGTATATTGAGGTCTGAACTTACTCGTTGTGGCTCTTAGTTATAACATAAACCTTGCAGCAAATAATAATAAATAGAAAATTTCGAGGACTTCATCTATGCTCGCTTGCTCGCTTTATGTGTAAATCGGTCCTGAAAATGCTGTCATCTTTAAGTTTACTAAGGAATAATTTTGGCTCATGTAAGAAGCTAATTACTAATAACCAAACTGAAACAAAGGATAAAAAAACCAAACCGAAAGTAAAATATATCAGCTTCCCATATATTAGGAACCTTTATGAGGAAATCGACATAGATATGAGGAAAAATAATATAAAACTTGCTCCAAAATACGAAAATTTGTTATTTAGACTTAAAGCAAAACAAAGAAAAAAGAAACAGAAGTTAAAAAAAAGATGATATGAAAAACGTAGTCTATAAGATACCATGCACTTGTAAAAACACCAACTTCTATATAGGAGAAACAAAACGAAAACTTAAAATAAGAGTGAAAGAACATATAGCCGATTTAAAGTACAACAGACTAAACTCAGTATTCCATGACCACTGTGTGTTAAATAATTGTAAAATTGATGATAATAAAATAAGCGTTCTACATAGAGAAAAGAAGACATACAACAGGAAATTCAAAGAAAGCGTAGAAATTATTAAAAATAAAAACAAAAATAAGACCTGTATAAATACTAATCTAAGCGTAAAAATCAATGAAAATTGGATTAAATTACTATAAAAAATATTATAAAATATAGAAAACTGTTTTAAGACTTGAAGTTACGTCATTTGCATAGTGACAAATATCAAAAAAACCAAAAGCGGAAAAAATAGTAACGGCCACAGGCTGTGCACTAATAAATTCTAAAAAACGCCGCTAAGCTCCAGAATAATTTTTATTGGAAAAGAAATAAACCCCTTAAAAAGGAATACCCACCCTACCGGTACTTAGCCAAAACGTATGCAAATCGGAAACAGATCGTACTGCGCCGTTGAAGTGGAGGAGTACGAGAGCGGCATATGAACACAACTCTAGACACTATGCAAAGGAATACCTAGATAACATGCAGGTAGACGAATCTCAGGTATGATTTTATAAATACGATCCGTGGAGAATAACTAGACATGTTTCCACAGATTGATACCAAAACTTTTTATGGAATTTTATGAAGATCCGTGCCCTTGGACTATTCGCACTTTGTCTATGCTTGCGAATGAGGTACGGTCCACCTTTTGATGGTATACAAGCTCTTACCACCAGGATTTAGAAGGTAATGTCCTCCAAAAATCAGCTATGTATGCAGTCGCGGCATTTATTGTAAATACACAGTACATGTCTATAGCCATTTCTTATGTAAAAAATGCTTTTACTGTTTAGTTGGCTGAAGAGGGGCATCGGCCCGAAACGCGTAATGTATAAAAAAAGCGTTCCAACTGAATAAAAGGATGAAAAATTCGCCCAGTGTTTTTTAAATCCACGTCACTACATTGTGTCTCCGAAAGGAAGAAGGAAGAAAGAAAATACAAAACACGGTTTCATCAAGATAGAAGCTAATTATGCTTATTTATGAGTACGTCTGCTGTTTACTTCAAAAATTCAAAGCCAATGACAAGCGTAGACGGTTGAGTCACGCCTATACAAGGGGCTAGAATGTAGGAAGTAGAGTTCCTTTTTAACATATTATGCTTAACTCAGAAAGCAAGTTTTACAAGTTAAATTTTCTTACAATAATATAATAGATTTTATGATTTTCAGGGATGATAGACAAACAACTTTCAATCGTTATACGCTACAACGTGGAAATTTAAATAACTAGGTTTAAATTAAGCATAAAAAGCTAAAACAAAGTCATTTTACATTCCCATGTTGTTAGTATTTTAATACTTTAAACTGACCAACCGAGGTTTATTTACTACTTGTAAGAAGGTAATATCGGTTGTGTAATTTAGTTGTTAAGATAATTCGTTGCTACTAAAGCAGGTTTTAAAATAGCACACAATTCAAACACGTTATGAGAATACCTTAAACTGATCAAAATAACCTCTTAAATAAGCCTGAAACTGAATTACTAAACCTCAGAAAGCAATTTAGACACCGTTAGAACACGCTAAACGTTACTTTACTTGAAGTTTTAATGAAAACCTGTCAATTTAAATATAAAAATATATTATTTTTATCCAAATTATGCATACTACTATAAGAATTCATGCAAATTTTTGATAAATATTCGTTTATAATTTTGTAATAATTAGACTAAATCTGCAAAACTATAAATCATAAAGTAATTAATATTCCTTTGTATGGTAGTGTTAGAGTAGAGTAGAGTGAGGTAGAGTTAGTTGTTAGAGTTATGTTTATGTTAGAAGTATGTACTGGATATAATTGTGAGGCAATTGTATCAAAGAGGTAAGTTGTATAATTTGTATAAAATTATTGCAAGCGTTGCAAATTCAAGGCATAAAGACGACTAAAATTTACAATTTAGTCTATGTTTTAAAGCAAACAATAATTTAAAACAGTAGACCTATCGTAATATAATTAAATTGAGTACATTTATAATATAACTTAATTGCTGTGGGTTATAACTATAAAATATCTATTGAATTTTGTAAAGCCATAAGCATAACTCATAATCAAATTATTCATTTGGTTATATGTACAAAAATAAACTACGTAAATGACACAAATAACGTGGAAATCATAAGAATTGTGGCATATAAAATTTATAACTAATGAAAAATATAGAACATGGTAATAAGCTAAAAAAATTATGGAAATTATAAGCAAATATTCTTCTTATATATCTTACAATTACCTATACTAATTCATATCTAATATCAGTAAATAAATAAATAAAAAATCTCAGTTACCATTTTTACAAAGATTTAAAATCTGTAAATCCATAAGATAAGATATTTGTTATAAAAGTCCTTGATTCTGGATAAAAAAAAATCACCCTAAAGATAAAGTCAGTTATTTACATGTGACGTTGATAATGTGTCCTGTGATTGGTCACTAGTCCAAATACGTATCCTGTCCCCCATCTATACATAAGTCACCTGACACGCGTCACAGTGCCCCTTTAGTGAATTCTAACGAACTCTGCGTGGTTCTTACTGAAATTTTAGCGGAACGAATTAAAATTATGGTATTATCCCACAATTATCATTACAATATGTTTCCTACTTCGAGCTGTTCAAATTTCTACAATAATCAGTGTAACGATGCACAGGATCGAAGTGCACAAAATTTAGCATGGGCTCATCAATATCACTGTCGCGTGCAACAAAGCGAAGATCAACGGATTTGGACAAATCAGGCAGAAGCGAACTGTGCACCTACTTATCCGGCAGAAAACGAACCTTTAGCTTACGATCCTTACAATTTTCAACCTCATATACCGTTATCTGGAAATATTGTTAATAATGCGGAAGTCAGCCCGTCTGTCCTCAACGAAGCTAACTGCAGTAATGTAAGTTCAGATTACGAAATGTATGACAAGCATTCTAAAGTTGAACATAGACAAGAGTGTTGTGCTTTAGGTGAGTTGCTAAAGGCTTTTTTAAATTTAATTCTAAACTTTTTACTTGTAATTTTTTCTCAATTTTCCTTTCATTTTAACTCCTGAATTCTATTAGAATGTTTGTTTCTATTGGCATAATCCGCATATTCTGGAATCTCTAGAGTATTTTCAGTAGAAATTTTCATGAAAGTTCTAACCTTTTGTTCTTGAAAAATAGTTTTTTAGAAAAGAATTTGGTAGAAATTACTATTTAAATCATTCATTTATATGTGAATAACTTTACCTTAATCTTTATATACAGTCTAATTCTATACGTGATTAAAACAAAAGGAAATTAGAATATTCATACGGAATATTGACGTCGCAAGAAAACTATTTACAGTTTGAGCATTCGAATCACATTTTAATTTATAAGCTAACTATAGCTAAGTTCAGCACCGGATCCAATAGTTAAGAGGCCCGATTGAATTTTTTTTTTTTTTTTTTTTGCGAGGCCCCTCAAATTTTAAATAACATTAATTAACAGTTAATTTACATATTGAAATATGTTGTTTTATTTTTCATAACAATATATCTAGATATTTATTTTTGTAACATGTACTGTTTTTAAATATATAAATTTTGATGTGATGTGGGGTCCCTTCAAGCGCGGGGCCCGATTGGCATCAATCGCTCAAATCGCCTCAAATCCGGCTCTGGCTAGGTTTGCTAATTACAGATATGCATTACCAGATATACACAAAAGCAGAATAGATTTAAACTGAAAATCCGCAGGGTATAATTCCATTAAGGCAGTCTCTACTCCCATTTGACCCTAATGACAGCGGCGAGTTTTTGAACTTCAATCAACCCGAATGAATAGTCAAAGACGTCTTGGCGAGCGCCTTTTTGCGGTCACAGGAGACACACTGACGCTCTTTTGATGTGCCTATGATGGATTTCACTAAACTTATCGGCACTCTAAATAAATTTTTTTTTTTAGCTCATTACCTGTTTAGATCCTTTTTAAACACCTTTTATTATCAAAATTTTCTGAAGAACTTTGATGTCCTCCGACATGCTTCAAACTGTAAATGATTGAAGTCAGGATTATTCAAACGAGCATTTAACCAAATTGCTTGCATTATTTAGTAACTCTTTGCCTAATATTCATTAAAAATACTTCATATTCTTTAAACCTTAGGAGCATTTTCGGCCTTTAACAGAGTTGTCGCGACTAATGGTAATGACCCTTGACCTGATGGCAGGTGGTCTACTCCACCTGATCTAGCAGCAACCATGAAAAATGCATTTTTAACTGCAAAATTTAGCTCTTTTTTTATTTTTTCATTTTTCTATTTGCCATTTTTATGATTGTTGTTGATAAAATGTTAAATATTGTTATCTAATCAATACTTGGCACAATTCTTTTCGCAAGAAAACCTTGATAACGTAAATCTAACGTAAAATATTATTTTAAAATTTAAATTTTCCAATTTTTTAGACTCACCGAAAGGTAAATGCAAAGACAAGTATCGTGTGGTATATTCAGAATTTCAAAGAACTGAATTGGAAAAACAATTTATTCAGTCTCCGTATATAACCATAGAAAGGAAAACTGAAATTGCTAAAGAATTGAATCTGACGAGCCGTCAAGTGAAAATATGGTTTCAAAATAGGAGAGCCAAGCAAAGGAAAATGCAAAAGAAAGCGGAAGAAAGAGCAAAATCTATGGAGCCGAATATGGGAATGATGCAACAACAACCTATACCCAATTGGTTGATGGATCCTTCGATCTTAACTGGGACATCTATGATGCCTACAGCAGACGTAGATCATTTCTTTACCAATATAGATAGTTGTCCTCAACAGATTAAACAAGAAATCTTATAGTTTAGTCTAGGATTGACCCTAAAGAAGTCTCAGGAATTTAGAAAGAGATCATCTTTATTATTATTGACTGTATAATTAATATTTTTTTATATTAAATTAAAAACTATTTACTTAAATTATTTACACGTCGTTTTCTTCCTTGGGTAGAACTGGACATCAATTAATACATCAGACTTCTCCCTTTTAACTTCAGCCGCCTGTCGTAAAAGCACTTTTGTTGACAGTTATATAGCTTGATTTACAACTTACTGAAGTGTGGGGCGATAGAGAAATTTGTCAAACGTGTGTCAAGTAGAGAGTTGTCCTAGTTTGCATGAAATTTTCTTCTTTAAATTTAAAAACAGAGCTTGAATTTATAAAGAAAATATTCATTAATTAACCATATTTATCATCATAAATGTGCATGAGAATACCTTCGCGCTTTCGATTATTATACACTAATTTATGAGCAATTAACGAATTTAACGTACATTAAACTTTAAAAATACATTTATTTGTTAGTTATTAAGCATGAAAAACATTGTTTTGGGTTAAATTTCTTTCGTTATCTTGTTAAATCCGATTTAATACGCACGATTGAACAGAACAGATTTTTTATTATCGGGTATTGTCCGAGCTGATGTACCCTTTGCCACAATGCGATTCAGTGTTTGACAGATGTTGTTACACAACTATTGTCTCAACAATGTAATCTGTCGGAGAGTTTGAAAATTCATCAGTCAAATCAATTGATAAAGACATCTGCCCTTGCTTACATTCTGTACGCAGAAAAGTCTCTGTACTTAACTTGTCTAAAATATGATGAATTGTTTATTTTTCTACGAGTCAAAGAGTTTTAGAAGAGAGAAAAAATGTTTTGTGTATCCAACATACACTAAAAACGATTGTAACGTATTATACCATATGTTTTTCTTAAATTTGCAGCGGTGAATTTAAGTTAATATCTCAAACTATTGAGTAATTTTTAATAAAATTTTAATGATTTTAAACCAACTCAATCAACATTCTAAATATAAAATTTAGTTAAAATATCTTTGATAGTTCTAACAATATTTAGGATAATATATTTCAATTATCGCTCTTACGTAGATCTATCCATTTAACGTTATCTGATATACAGTAGTTATTTCTTACTTGACTACAATTTTCCCTCTCAGTAGAGCAATGTGGTAGGTCTAGAACGGTTGCAGGTATATGTGACACCAATAATAGATAAATGTAGTCGATAAATCACTACAGTTGATCGTTTGTTCTTTAACAATCGTTTTTGTTCTCATTAACAACATCCCCCTTTTTAGAACGGGAAAAGAAAGATAGCGGGAATTATGCAGTCAATTCGTTCAGGCTATAAAATGGTTCCTCCAGACGAATGTCGTGACGAAGACCTATTCTAAAGTGATTCCGGAATGCAATTGTAAGATATAATTTATCGCTAATAAATCTTAGTTTACAAATGATCGTGCGCTCAACATTCATAATTTTAAATTCACCCTTTCGGAATAAAAAACTCTTTATGTTTTAACGTGAAGTGCGGATTGAACAGTTATGCAATTTTAAGTCAATTGCACGTAATTATTAAGCAGTCATCTTGCTGAATAAACAAAGGTAAGATGAGACCAGAAGCAACCATAAATATAAGACCGCACTTTTGTTTGTAAACATATGTATCTGTAGGAATAAAATTAATAAAAAAAATAAAGATATAATTAATATTTATAATTTATTGATTATGAGAATCAAAATTATTTAAAAGTTTACTTGAAATTCTATTTGTCTTTGAACTGTATTAAATTTGATTAAACAATTTACACTAGAGAGAACTATTTAGCTTTTAACACGTGAGTGCTAATTGGAATCATATGAATCGAACAAGTTCTTACTCACCAAAGGCCAGCCTTATTGTAATTATATTATTTCTTATTAGATATATATAGTACAGTAGCAAACCGAAAATCGGATTCAATTGGGGACTGGGGTTGTTCGGATTACCGATTATGTACGAATAAATATATTAACCCGTCCGATGTTCAAATTTTTCTCCGTTGCGTGTCGCTTCGTGTTGAATTTTCGTCGATTTTAAACCTAACGAAAATTTTTATAATAATAATCGAGGCTATCGTATCGTTAAAAATTATTTCTGCGTTTTGTACAAAATAAATGTATTAAAGAATATAAAAGCATGAAAATTATATTTTAGAAGTAAATTTAATATCAAAAACGTCCGATTCAGCACAACACAGTCCGACTGAAAATCGTGCCGATTAACGAGTCTCTACTGTATATCTTAACCAAATTTGTTTTCTTGTAAACATATCAGTATTCATAATTACATTTGACTTTATAGTACTTTTTATTAGGTGTTTAATTAAATTATAAGGTGAGTAATTATCACTCTAATATTGTATGAAATTATTAAGTTTTGTGTTAAAATCATAATAATTACACGGAAATCTTAGAATTTAAAGATCAATAGACGAAGACTGATAAAAATAAATATAAAATGCTTTAATTTTATTAAATTAATTAAGAAATGGTTTTCCCATATTTCAGCTCTTCAATTCGGAGAATATAATATTAATTAAATTTTACGTAAAATAGGGATTTTCTTGATTATGATTACATTTCACTTCATTAAAAATAAAGATTTAGAGCTTATCCATATCAAATGTCTAAAATAAAATATACGCCATATCATTATTCCTGGAAGATAAATTCTGGAATATCCGGATCCAAAAAGAGGATAAATTTTTAATTTAAAAATATGATTTTTTGACAATTCTCTGGAGAAACAGAACCCGAAAACATTCATTGGGAATTGAGGATATACCTTAAATGACTTTCTCCTGCTAAGACAGTGATGAATGATCTTTCTTATACGAGGACTAATTAAAAAAAATACTTTTTTATAATTTAAATTATTAGTTTTGTTCAATAGAAGAAAGTTAATGAAAAAACCTATACTACGGTTTAGCCTTTATAAAATTAATATCATTTATTTGGGAGATAACAGTATGGAGGCAACTTCCTAATCTTACATTATATCGATTTATGGACTTATTCTCTACAAGAATTCATCTTTCAAAATGTTCCCAAATCAGGTGTCACCGAAAAGTCATATCATCTGCTTCTATCCACCTATAGTGACTTTCCGAAGCTTTCACAGAACTTGATTCCATTTTACCTGGCAACAAGTTTTTAATAGAGCTATTTTGTCTGGTCCTCATATTTACTACTGCCTCAAAAACATGTGTTACAAATTATTCATCGCATTTATTTATTATTAAGGGGAAATAGTTATTAATTTTTTTTTAAATGTAGGCCTGCTTATTGATGGCCTCAAAAGATATGAGCTCTGAAAGGCCTTGGATAAGTTTATAGAATTTGAGAAGTTCATTTCGTAATTTGTTCTTGAGATCCTTATTATGTTACAATATAAATTCAGCAAGTCACATGAAGAAGTCGATGATCCATCGATTGTTCATTGGTTGGATAAGAATATAAATATAAATAATTAGACATTTTCTTTCTCACTATGTTGTTCACAAGAATAAAGAATTCTCTTTCCATTCACCAATAAAGAATTAAAATGTTTTCTATTGGCCAAGTTTAATTTTTAATATACAATTCAAGCAAACAAGAATCTGTATATTGTAGACAATTAAAGCAGATCTACAATAAAATCTTTTGAATTCTAGCAAATTTGAACCCCTGTTTACTGTTTAAACAGTAGGCTAGTAGGCTACTGTGCTAAAGTACAATACTGTCCATAGTTATTCTTCTATTGTACATTGCAATTTCTTATGTAAGAACATCCACGTGTTCGTGTTTAGTATCCAATAGCAGATGTTTGTATATTTGACAAAGAAAATAGTTTCGAGACAATCGAACAACATGATTCTTTCGTAACGACCCGCACAGAATTAGGTCGTCGTACAGCTTTTCAGCCGAGCAGGTGAGGAAAAGTTACATCTGCACGATCTCCCCCTTTCAACATTGTGGTTACTGACTTGTTAACATTACACATCATTCGAAAAAGTTAAATTCGTTTTAAACACGCACATAACTTTGTTTTGTTTAATTAAAATAGTTTCAATAATTGTCATAAAAAAATATCAAATAACGTGGCACGAAATGAGTTTAATTCGGTTTAAAATTCAAAAGTCGTAAACGCTCTCTCATTGGTTTTTCGTAAATTTAAATTAACCAATCAGTATCGAAAATTAAATTTAATAATATTTTTTTTTCTCGTTTTAATCTAAAATAAAACTGTAATTTATTCAATTTTTTATATCCTGATATAAAAATATTAAATTATAATTTTTAGAATAAAACAGATATTTAAATTTCGAATTCAAGCAATTTACATAAAATGAAATTTATCTAACCATAAATTTATTATATTACATAACATTTAATTTTATCTGCAACGAATATATTATAACGTTTATATATTTAAATTATAAAATTTTAAAACATAAAACAAATATTTTATTTAATTTCTTAAACTAAAACATTTATAAAATTTTTAAAATAAAATAAAATAATAAAAATTTTATTTTTATTATTTTATAAAGCGATACAAGATGGCAGCACATGTAAATTAATACACAACAACAGTTTAAGTTATAAAATAAAGTTTTTTTTTTACTTAAAATATTTAATATTAAATTAAATAGAAAATATTTAATTTTCTATTATTATTATTTTTTTTTAAAATATAAATTTTTAAGTGAAAAAAATTAGTCGATTTTATTTATTACATTTTTGCTGTGTTATATTAATTTATTATTATTGTTATCTTATATGTTTAAGGAAATATACGGATATTTGATCATAAATTATTTTTACGAAGTTTTAAACGAGAACAAAAATGCAATTTAAGATTAAATAGGTCACGTTACCAAGATTAACTTTAATGCCTTTAGCTACCTTTTCTAGTTTAATTAACAATATATCAGCCTTCGTCTACTTATAAAAAAATTGAAGGAAGGAACGAAAAAAAATCAAGAAAAATATCTGCACGTCGCCATTTTCTTCATCAATGCGCATGATCAAGAAATTTATTATTATTATGGTCACATGACACACGTTGGTTTGTCTGTCGACACTGTTGACAACTGACTACGATAAGTACGAGCCATATGTGGATCAGTTTGTGTATGTCATGTGGATTAACGAGCGATAATGGATTTGGAAGTATGGATTAAGCTCCTAAGTTGCTGCACCCCATACTTGGGTGGTATTTTAACTGGGATTTATTCAACGGTAAGATTATAATTCCAATGTGTTTACTTAAATATAAATTTTCTTAATATGTTAAAAACTCTTATATAAGTCTTATATAAAGCCCTATACTCAGAACGAAGTGTTTTGGTGTAAGCTCTTAGCGTAATAGTAATTATTATTATTATAGCGTATCAATAAAGTTTTTCTTACTTAATAATATAATAATGCACGTGGAAATATTACTGAAAATTTATTCTTTATAAAAAACTTAAATAGATTTTATTATGTTATATTTATTGATAAATATATTAATTTTTCCCCCGACATTAAAAAAATTCGCTCGTAATTCAGTGAAGTTTCTATGCATTTTAAATTCTTTAATACTTAAATTTTTAATTTAATATTTTATTTTTATATTACTAAGTTTTGTATTATTGATTTTTAAAATTTATAAATTTTTAATATAAATAGAAAAGTAAAGAAATTAAGTTAATAAAATATTTTACCTAATAATTTATTTATGTTTTTTTTTAAATATTAAGCAATTTAATTTTAATTTTTAACTATTTTAATTCACTTTATAACATGCATTTTTAAAAAAAAAAATATATTTTTAAACTTTCGCACAATTAAATAATTTATCGGAAAAATAATCTGGAGCTATTTTTCTACCTCTTATTATCCAATATTTATCATCATTAATAAGGGCATTGTCCTATTATAAGAAGATAATACAATAGAATTACATGATTATAACCAATACTAACATTAAGTATGTAGCATGTAAACGTTTCTATGGTCCAAATAATCAATTTGTATACAAGGAAAAGGTATATTCACCATTAGAATATTTGGCTATAAAAAAGAAAAATTACTACTACGATGGCTACAAAAATATTAAAGGTATTAAATGGGTGGTGGTAGGTCGCGATATCATGACCCGTAACATGTAAATTTGCCGGAATTACGGTTAAAGATTTAATATTTATAAATTTTATATTAATATTTAATTGAGCAGAAAGATAAACACAATAAAACTTTCGCTCGTATGATAGAAAGTAGCAAAAGTTTTTAAAGCTTTTCTCCGTCCTTTATTTCTTTCTATAATCGTTCTCTTTCGGTGTCGTTACTTAAAATAAACTAAAATTATTTCCTATTGTTATCTAATCACAATTGTTTCTATAAAAAAAATATATATATATATAATTTATACGTTCTTAAATGCATTGGCACCTTTCAGTTTTGTATAACACTCGTTTATTTACAGTTAAAAATATTTTCTTTACACACAAATATTTGGCACATAGTAATCTTGTAGTTATCTAGTATTACCGGTTATTGACATTAACGACCCAGAATTTGACAATATTTCCCTTAGAATTTAATTAAGCAAGATCACATGACCTTGCCAAATCAATAAACGAATAAAAAAATAAACAAATAAAACAGTTTTAAAATATATATTACGAAATATTCGACTGTGTGAAGTTTGTTTCTTGTCAACTTTAAGACTTTCTTTACCTTTAACAATGCCCTCTTCTTACTTAAGTCACTTCAAATGGGTCAACATTACCCAAGTCACGTGGTAAGGTCAGTTCTTTTACTTCCCTAGAGGGGTTTTTTTCTTGATATGTCCTCGCTTTTGAAGTATTTGACGTGATATGTATAATGATATATATATATATATATAAAGAATGTGTCTTGAGAGAAATCATTCTAATAAATTAAAATATGTATATAGGCTTATATTTTTTTTACAAATAATTATCTTTGCGTAACTATTAAATCAATCCTACGATGAAAGAAAGGCTGAAGCGGAGATTCCCTTCATTAAATGATGTTTTCAAGGTCAGTATTTAGTAACGAGGATCAACGTTACAGCAAAGGTCACCTTACATTTTCTTAAATGAGATTTATAACTGACAGATGGATAACTTGTATTTATATTTTTAAATAATTAAGCGTTTTTTCGACTTTTTTTATAAGGGAAATTACTTTCTAACCTTGTATTTTTAAAATACGTTAATTAATTTAACAAACACATTTAAACGTTACAACACCATCGAACTTAATGAAATTGAGGATATAAACTGACTTTTCGCGCTTTGTTTGAGTTTCTATGACGTAAGTTTGTTCCTCGTTTAGTTATACCATATCTTCAATTATTTAATAGTAAGGACAATAACCTTTTCTTCCTCTTTTAATTATGTATAACAATAGTAAGATAATGCCATTCAAACAAGGGTTATAAGTCAATTAAGGTCGAAGTAGTTGGAGTCTTCTGTACGATGATAAAACGTGACATTTTCTTAGCGTGAGATCTCTCCCATTCATAAATGTTGCCATTCGGTAGCTCTATGTTTAAAAAACCTCACAGAATCCTCTTCTTAACACTGGAAGGGGTGATTGATGGTAGCGAAGGGTTGCTGACATCCTAAGAACTTCTCATAATAAAGCAGTATCCGGTCTTTTAAGAGCAAACAATCTTTGCTTTCTTTTTCACTACAGAAATTTACTTAAAAAAATTCATCTTAAAGCTATTTATGTTCTTTTTATTTTTTAATAAAATAAAAGAATTTTGGACGTACTAAAGCTGCGGTTTTTTAAATTAAAAACTCCGTTGCAACGCGATGCGAGTGAGAAAATCTCGCGAGAATTGAGTCGTATAGATATATTTTAAATACGATTCGTTAAAGACATGTGTGACATCATAGTTTAACATCCGCTTTAAGCGAAAATCTTGGAATTTATTATTAAACTTTTCTCATAATAAAGCGGTTTCCGGTTTGTTAAGAGGGAACAATGCTTAGTTGCTTTCTTCAGTAAAGAGAAATTAACAAAAAAATAAAATAAAATAAAATAATAATAAATCATTTTAAAATTTATTATTATTATTATGTCCATTTTTTCATAAAATAAAATAGTTTTAGGCGTTTCAAAGCTGGAATATATATATAATATATATATATATTTTCAATAAAAATGGCATTACTTCTCGACGCGACACGCGACGAGATGAGAATGAAAAAATCTCGCGAGAATTGTAACGTATCAATATATTTTAAATTCTATTCGCTAAAGTCTTATTCGACGTCATAGCCAAGAATTTTTAAAATTAAACTTCTAGTAATTGAGTTTGCACGCGTGAAGCTATAAAGAAGTCACAGCATTGTACAAAAATACAAAAAACAAAAAAAAAAAAATACACAAAAAAGCATTTTCTTTATAATTATGTTGTAAAATTACAGAGTTTCTTCACCATTTTTCCTTAAATTTTAGTGTTTTTTTAATACCTATTTTTTCCAGGTGACCTACTTAACAGCTTTCGGGATGGAACTCGGATGGATTATAGAAGCAGAAGGTAAATATAAACAATAAAATAAGCATAAATATACAGAATTCTACATATATATTTAAATTTTTTAAAACATTTTATTGCAGATAAGTTACCTTCACCGGCTTACATCTTAACTGCCGGATACTTCTGCACGTTCTTAGTCTCGTTGTTCCTTTTGGTGGGTCTGATGCTTGTAAGTAACGACATTACTGATATTTCTATCTTCAAATCACGTATCTGGGCACCTGTGTCACGTGACCCGCCAGCTTTTCGGTGGGAAAGTCTCGCCATTGCTCGAGCGTAACGTAACGAGAACGGAGTTTTCCTACCTCCATCCCCCCCTGCGAGAAAAAAACTACCCGCTCTCTTTACTGCTAAACATAAAAGAGTTTATTACGTAAAGAATATTATTATTGTATACATACGTCGAGAAATATGGCGTAATAAATGAAAAAAATAAAATAAAAAAAGGGGGAAAAACATGGCGTCACGATGGCAATCGTGTGCAGTGATATGCTGTATAGGTGGGAAGTATGATTTCGTTACGCTTCAATTAATGGCTACAAAAGTGGAAAAATATCATTTATGTATGTATATACATAAAACTTTTTTGTTGTTATTTTGAGGAAATGTAGAAAATTTCAAATAAATTAATTTACAAAATGCAATTTATCAATACATATATATTACGTGTAGGTATACGGTATTTAGGTATATTCAGTTTCTGCGTTATCACTTTACTGTGTTAAAATTACGAAGGGCATCCAAATTAGAGGAGCTAGAAGGGCCCTGAACAGAAAAGGGTCTCAAAGTTTAGTCTTTAGCTAAAAAAAAAAAACAGATGTTTTTATTTGAATTATCGACTTCAAAGAAGGCTAGGATCCCATATTTGCGATTAACTTCGCTAAATATCACCTCTCTCAGAAGTAAATTGGGATACATTTTGAAGTTTTTTTAAAATTAGGTTTAAGAACATTTATCAGTGGGCCCCAATTAACGTCCAAGAGAGATGAGACGTGTCTTCTGTCGGGTGAAAATGTGGGCCCCTCTTCTTTCCGGTACAAAATGTGGAGCTCTTTTCAAAATTTCCTTCGTTCTTAATTAAGAGAGATTTTAAAAATTGTAACACGTTCAAGTTTAAACAAGTTTAAGACATATTTGTTATTCAAATGATCGAAATTATTGAGAAATTGATATCAAAACAGGACCCGAAAATACTTCGTTAAAATTCAAATTCGTAGATCGCTTCGTTGTCAAAAGTCATTTTAATTGTTTAATATATGTTTATTATTATTTAAACTTATGTTTTTATAAATTTACTCATTAAATGTAAGTAGAAACCAAGTTTAACGCACGTTAAGTTGCATAGAACACAGTGCATTAGTTTACGTTAATTACAATTTTGACTATTTTAAATGCAAACTCAAGACAATAAATTGGGTTAAAATAAAGAAGACATGTAAAAGTCTAAAATAATGCTTAAAACTTTCCCTCTGTTATATATAACAGTCGGAAAAGTAAAAATAAATAAAATACTTTACGTTGGTATTAAATTTAATGAAGCAAATTTACATGTATGGAGTTTAATGAGTGACCTGCAAAAATATAAGTACACACTTTACTTAATTAAGTATAATTTATCACTAAAAAATGGCCGAATGCGCTTTATTTTTGATCATTTTTACCATCTAAACTCATCAAATTAATTGTTTTGATACTTTTTTCACTCTAAAAATGGTAAAAGCTAATTACTTTAATGAGTCAATTCGTACACCAGATGAAACTATGATAACGCCTGTTATATATGCGTATATGTTTTTTTAAAACAGTTAACGGACAGACAGCCATACATTTATAATTTAAATAATTATATTTTAGTTTAAACACTTGGCTTTTTTTTTATTATAATAATTATTAATTTGGAGTAAGTGGTGTATTTTATAGTAGCGAAACTTATTTAATTGGGCGGTGTAGGCGTTAAATATAATAAAAAAGTAAATTATCTTAATTAAGTGACCGTAATATTTTAATGAGAGATGGTTGAACTCATTATATATTATTTCAGTTTATTATAATTATATATTATTTATTTATTTTTATTTAGAAACATTGTAAATATCTCCTCATATGGTTGATAGTGATGTTAGCCTTCTTCTTCCCAGAATGTGGCCTTGTTCTATATATGAGCCTTTATTATTGGGTGAACATTTATATTATTAATAATTAAAAGCATTTAAAAAAAACCATACAAAAGCATAAATTTGCATATTTAATTGCATTTTAGGACCTAGGAACTCCATACGGTTTAGCCGAATTCGTATTCTACGTCTGCAGAGCTGTACTTAATGTAAGTTAATAAATTATCTTTAAATATTAATTAAATTCGTTTAATTTAAATTAATATTTTAAAAATTAATTATATTTTAAGGTATTGTGCGTGGTTTGTATCCATCTTTTATACGGAAGTTGGAGGAAGGAGAAGAGAACGCTTCACAGATTGGAAAACTTTCAAGTCGTAAGGAGTTTAATTAATAATATTTTAAGCATCAATCATTACAAATTTTTATACATATGGCTCATTATTAATTACGTTTTAAACCATTAGGGAACTATATATAGTCATTTAAGCTCTGTTTCGTGCGGAAAGGAGAACAATAGCTCAGGTAACGATTACCTGTACAGGTGCGCTATACAGGATGATCCAAATAAACGAATCAACAGAAGTCTATCTCTAGATTCTTCTTATCTTAAAGACGTTAAACATAATTGGAATACTTGTAGACAGATGGAGGCCTTGTATGGACAATTTCATGGACACAAGAGCGAATTCGACGTTGCTACCTTTAATCAATATCTAGCATGGCAAATGAACTGTCCAACTAACATTTATGGCACCATCAGGTGTAGGGATAGGTTATCAGATCTAGAATTGAATAATAGGAGGAGACGTAGCGTTGCCCTTTATGGCACCGTTAATGGTTTGTACAAACCTCCTCAAAGGAAATTACTAAAGAAATCAAAATCTTTGGGTGATTTAACCATCGATCATTGCATACTTGAAAAGTTGAATCAATCTTCTTTCACCTACTTACACCGTCCGAGTTCTCTCGTTATTGAAGAATCAGATAACGATTCACTACAGAACATAAGCGACGTGGCGTTATAACGGAACTTGGTTGTTTTCTCTTGTAAAAAAAAGCGCAATTTCGGCCCGGTTATCGGTGACAGACTGTAACTGTAAGTGTCGAAGGTAACATAGAAGATTTATAAACCAATATTTAAGGTCATAATCAGAAATTTTTCTAATAAAATTAAATTATTTTACGAGTAACATCGTACTCAATACGTGTTTCAGAAGGAACCTCAGTTAGATTTAAACCTCATAAAACATGTATATAGACTTTTTAAAATATATTTTTATTATAAAATATGGCATTTTTTTGTAATTATACACCCTTACATTTTGTATAAATTTTGATATTAAAAATATATTATACATGTATAGTGCGAACATTTTATGTATCATTACAAACATTAACAATCATAAATTAAACAAGTTTGGAGCCTAATATCGAGGCCAAAATGATTCTAGAAGGAGTAGAAGAACCTTGACCCTAAGGCATTGAACCATATGGAAGAATGCAGTAAAGCATAACTTTTTTGCTGTGTAAAATTATACCTAAACACGAAAATTTAATATTTGTGAAGGGAAATGAAACCGTAAATTAAAAAAATAATAATAAATTATAATAGTTTTTTATTCATAAAAAAATGCAAATATTTATTTTATATCGAAAGATTTAAAAATAGGAGGAAGTAAAATATTTTTTTTATCATCATCGTCATCATCATCCACAGCCGATGATTTTGAACAATCGTAAATGATAAAAATTGTAGACAAAGATGTCGTGAGTGTTGACTATTTTAAATGCTGACCTCTTATATAAAGTATACAGAAATCTCGTTCTTCTAAAGCATAATTATCTTCATTTATTCCTTTGTTGTTATTGAATTAAAAAATAAAATAAAATAAAAATTTGCACGCCTCTCGCTTTACATGAGTAAAAAAAAACAAAACATTTTTTTAATCACAAAAATTACATTCAAATGCTACTAAATCGAGTGTTGCGCTAAACTGAATCATCTCAAACTATAAAAATACCTTTCTATGTAGCACTCCCCTAAATAGCGCCTCAAATACTATTACTAAATCTCATTAGTACACAGTAAAACTTCGATTTATCGTCCTTGAAATTAGTATTATATTGAAGTGTGGCGCAAAATCGAAGTATCTGAAATATCGGCGATAACGTTTATAAGAGACATCGTACGTTTAATAATTTACAGATATTGAAGAGTTCTCTATTCAATATTAATGGCGAAAACTCTTTCATTGACGCTTTACGCGGGTAGCGCTATTTAGGAGTGCGCTATATCGAGGTTTTTGTATATTTCTTTAAAAAGTTGTAGTTTTTTTTTTTAATATGTACCCTTAAAAATATCAAATACGCTATTTTTAAATAAATTTTATAAATTAAAAAGTTATGTATTTATTATTAAATGCATTAAAATAAAGAAACAATTTAAGTAAAAATATTTTTTTGTATTATTTAAAAATGAGAAATTTATTTAAATTTTATTAAAAACAAGAGGGGAAAAATTGTTTTTTAATATTTAAAAATTGAAAGTAAATAAATAAATTTAAAAAAATATATTTTTAATAAATTTTTTAAAGTGAAATTTATAAAAAAAAAATTATAATTTTTATTCTAATATTTTTATTAATAAAAATTTATTTTTTAAATTAAAAAAATATATATTTTAACGTCAAATTAACATTGAATATATTATTTATATTATTATTTTTATTTTTTTATGTTTTTATTTTAAAGATATTAATTTTTAAATATTTTAAAATTGATTTTTTTAGTAGAATATAAATGTAATTTTTAAACATATTTTCTATTAGATTTATTAGATATTTTGTATTAAAAATAATAATTTTTTATTATTAAAAAAATAATACGAAAATGAATCATTATTGATTTTTAAATTAAAAAAACTTTTTTAAAAATTTAAATAATATTAATTTAAAAATATTTCATTTACTCTCAAAATATTTGCATTATTAAATGAAACTTTATAATAATTTTAAATAAATAAATAATTTATTTATCAAAGAATAATTAATTATTCCTTCTTTAAATTGAATTTTAGAATAAAAAAAATTTAATTGTAAATAATTTGATAATTAATATTTTAAAAATTAAAATATTTTATTTGTTATAAGAAATAAATATTAAAAAAAAAGGGTCAGGTATGTAAACATTTTTTGGCAATTGATACGTGCTGCCATCTGTCGTTAAAAACTGTAACTGAGTTCTCCGTTATCTAAACATTAAAAAATATATTGATATATACTGTACAGTACATCATAAAGTATTTAATAAATATTTAAAATATAAATATTAAAAATTAATTTAATTTATTAAGACTTTTAAAAATTAAATAATGTTACACTTTTATTTAATTTCCTTTAATGTTTAATGTTTTAATAATAACTTAAAAATATTAAGAAAAATAAAATACTTTTTACTTCCTTCTGTTTTCTATCGTATTAAAAATGTGATAAAAGCTTTTAAATAAATAATATTTAATAAATATTATTTATATATTCAATTATAAGACATTTTATTATTAATTTTTTTATTTTTCTAATATTAAATTTTGATTTTTGAGTAAATATTTAGCAATGTTTACATTATTTTTATTTTTTCGTTATATTTTGCTTTGTTTTAAATATAATGAATTTGTTCTCAGTAATTCATTGGTATGTATGATTATATTTGATTTACATATAAATTAATAGCACAAATTTAATTACCAATCAAGATATTAAGCCAAAACTAAAATAATTAATTTTTAAACGTTATTAATGTTGAATTTTATCACAAAAAATCACAGAAATTTAGTAAAAAAAAATATTATAAATAATTTTTCTAGTAATTAGAAAGCTTATTTTCTTCTTATAACACGTAAAACAGTAATATAATTTATGATGCATAAAAATCAATATAAAATTTTTTTTATCATATTTAAATGCATTTTTTCATTTTATATTGCACATAATAAAATTCCTTTGAGTAATTCACATGTGTGCGGACTTATAATACCTTTAAACATATAAATATTAGAATAAATTATTACTATACACAAGATTTTAAGCCAAAAATGCGAATAAGAAAAATAATAATATTAATCTATAAAATACAATTACTGATGTGTATTAAAAATTTTGATTTAAATCTTTAAAAAAACTTACTTTTTATTAAAAAATGGTGTGATTTTCCTTAAATTATGGATTTAAAAGTACGCTTGACGTTAAAAAAAAACTTCACAACTGTGTATAACCCGCACCAGTTATTAATATAATTTAAGTGAAAGAGTAATCAGCAGAAACGAAGTTTATATAAATTCACTTATATATGTTTATCTACGAGTAGAAAAATGTAATTTATAGTGCATAGAAATCAATATAAAGAGCTTTGCCATATTTAAACGTACTTTTTTTTAATTTTTAAATTACTCTAGGTAATTCGCACGTATGCATATTTATAGTATCTTAAAAAGATAGAATAAACTATAATTACACACAAGAAAATGCAAATAAGATAAATATAATTCATGTTATGTCTGAATTAAATAGAAAAAAGTTATTTATTTTATTAAAAAATACTATAATTTACATTAAATTAGGGATGTGAAAGCAGCATTCAGCATTAAAACTCCGTAATTGTGTATAACGCGCACCAGTTATTAATGTAATTTAAGTAGAGGCGTAATGAACAGAAAGGAAGTTTATACAAATTCACTTATATAAATACTTATAAAAAAGTATAGAAATAAAAAATAAATAAATAAAAGACGAGGAGGAGGAGGAAGAAGAAGAAGTCAGTTAGCAGTTTATTCCCATTTCTAGCTCGGCCATTAAAGTAGTAAGAAGGAGAAGGAAGTTTTTGTATAGAGTAAACGATGGATCGAAAAAGGGTCGAATTATTCAATCAAGGATACTTCTTGCAATTGCAAGAGTTACATGTTTTGTGGTGCATGGAGGCTTTGCTAAACTAATCAACTACAGACAAATAGGCAGTAATGAAGAATGAAGAATTGCTAGCTCGCATCTTCCTTCCCCCTTTGGGAAATTGGGAAGTCAGAAGCTAATTTCGGTGTGATGAATGATACCAGAAGGAGAAACTCTCCAACTCTGGCTCGTTACTTGATCCTTTCTATCGAATTATGTCTTAATATATTAATGTATCTCACATACTATTAAACGTTTAAAGTGGTCTCATTTCTCAGTTTTTATTAGGTATAATTTTTTCTAATTAAGATAAAAATTTTATAGTAATTAATTCACTTATTTAACGTTTGAATTTCTTGTTTATAAAAAAAGAAATAATTTCTATTTTTTTAACAAGTCTGCAAAGAAAAAAATTGGAAAATTCCTGAAATGTTTTTTCAAAAATGATATAAAATTTAAATCGCTAATATAACTGGTGTGTATAAATTAAACTGAAATAATTTTAAACTTATTTTGAGTAATTTGACTTAAAAGTATATTTATACTTTAGCTTAAAAATTAAATATTATTAATTCAGATCTGAATTTTTAAGTGATCTCGCCATGTATTGTATAAATAGAGCATTAACTGGTTTAAATTTATCAACAAAATGCTGCATTGGAAAGCAGGTAAAATGTGGAACGAAGGTAAAAAGAAACGGTAACAGGTGGCATTAAATCATAAGAGCAATCACTTTCGACTATAATTAGTTATCGTATTATTTAGTTAACTTAACGCAGTGATTGACACCTCTCTAGAGGATTAGAGAGTGGACAGATCGGCTCCTCCGCATCCCATGGGGAAAAGGGAAGAGAATAATTGTTCGTGACTAATTATGAAAGTATAGAGTGTATATATACAAACGTTAATGCTTATAAATCTCATCGAGAGATGGCGCTAGGATGAGAATGAGTAAGTGCAGTTAGAATTTAAGTTGGTAGAGGAGAGCAAAGTGGAGACCGGTATGTCCCAACAACCTCATTATCGATAATCAGATTGGTTGGTCCGGCGGATACAATCTCATCCCAAGGGACGAGGTCGGTCGACACAAAGAGAAAAGACACGTCAGAAGATTGGGATTTCTCTTCACATCAAAAACGTACCACGTACGCAAACTGTTGAATTATAGAAAGGATGGAGGAATTGAAGGGGGAGAACACATGAACTTTTAGGTCCTGTGCACCAAAAACTCTAACAAAAGCTATTACTCTCCTTCTTCTATCCGTCCTTTTTTTGTCAGATGAATGTCCTTTTCGCTACCTTTCTTTCTTTCCTTCTTTTTTCCCCCTTTATTTGTAAAATTTATATAGGTTCACCTGTTTATTTTTTATATGGAAAAGTTAAACAGGTTTTTTTTTCTTCTTCTCTTTCTCTTCTTTTCCATCTACCTTCTTCGTCTTTTTTTCTTCTTTTGGTTGCATTTTAAATGCTTGTAAACTTGTAAATAATAAAATAATCGTGGATTTTTGTGTGGATTTCGAGTATAAATTAATTTATATAAATTAAGTTTATTGTTTACAATAGATAATTATCATGTTATAACTGTTAAGGAAGAGTAAATAATAGTTAAAGTTTGCTAGAATATATAATAATCTAATGTTTAAGAAGTAGATAAAGTAAATAAGAAACTAAAAAAAATAATTAAGGTTATGGTTAGAAGATGCATAATTAAGATAAACGATTAATAATTAATAAGCAATTAAGATATGCAACTAACAATAAAGAAGTGTCTGAATTCATTTAGGCAATAATTAGAAAACAATTAATATATTTAAGAAGCAAAATAATTATTTAATGATTAATAATTAATAAAAATAGAAATAGCTGAAGGTACAGATGATTAAAATGTAAGCTGGATGATGATATTTACTTTAATGATTAATGCATATCTTTCAATAAATTAGTTAAATTTTAATTAATTTTTCTGTACTGAAATGTAGCTTTAGAGAGATTTCAGCAATTGATTGCTGTTTGAAACGTAAAAATTGTAGGAAATAACAAAAATCTCTACTATTAAAATCTCAAGATTATGTTAAACGTGTTAAGAAATCAGTAATAGAATTAAGTCATTTATTCATACTAAAATTAATTAATTAATTAATTAATTAATTATGTGGAGTTTTAAACAAACAAAGGAAGTAAAAAAGGGAAGATTATCATTCCCTCTCTTCAAGAATTCAATTCAAAAATGTAACATTTGTATTCCCATTGGCAAAAGTGCAACCAATAACCTAACTTGAGCTTGGTTCACGTGACTGTATCTCAGTAAATCCCGGATGTTACGGCATTGGGGAAAACGAAAGAGACTAATTCAATAGCCCGAGGTGGGTCGGTCGGATTTACAAGCAAAGATGGGCGGAGACAGTTGGAAAAGCGTACATCATAAAACAATTCCTTCCCCCTACCGAACACTAACATGTGATGTCTAGGGGGAAGGTAAAAATATCACCTCTCTAGTCCCCGCCGAATGAAAAATTAACATTAAGGGAAGTAATGGATGTTTGGTAGTATAGGCCCCTGGTTTAACTTCATTACCTCCTTCGTCTCGTGGGGAATGTTTGGCAAACATGGAATCACTATTGCTCTGCCACTTCATGTTCACCTAACGTCCCTGGTGACGTGTAAGGGAACTACTGGAATGATTCTTGTTGCACACGATCACGTTTTCGAATTGGTGCTATTTCTTCTGAAATGTCGTTTTTACCTCTAAATTGTTTTCTACTAAAGAAGACGATCTTATTGCTCTTTCTTTAACTATTATCTACTCGAATAAACTTTTAATATGTATATTTAATAAAGTAAACATCATTACCATCCATTTTTAGAAACAAAATAATCATTTCATCAGCGGAAAATATAATATCTCGTTTCTTAAGGATTATCCTTCTGGATAAAGAGCATTTTTATCTGTTTTTTTAAACACAGGCCATGTTTATAGCTAAATGAAATTTTTAATGTACAGTACATATTAAGAAGTCAAATAGATCATTATCCATTTTCAGTGAAGAAATTAAAATCAAAATGACAATTTAATCATTAAAACCCGAAGATCACATCTTGATTCTGAACAAGATTACAACTGGTTTTAGATTATTAAAGTAATTAAAGGTGGAAGAAACGATAGGAGTGAACTTCGAACAGACTTTTCTATCCATCGAAATGTCCAATTATTAAACAGAAGATAAAGAAGAAAGGACACCCCTTTCATATCCCCGGTGTGTGAGGGTCTTGGTGAATCCCAATGGAGAAATTGCGGTCTGGCACCATACGTTAGACGAAGATCATGCAATATTCATACTACAATCATGATACCCGTAATGTAGCAATATCCCTTCTGACTCACGCTTGCCATCTAGCGGAGAAACAGAGAGCTAGCATCAAGAAAAGGGGCTCTTGCTAGCTGTCTTTACACGATTTCTCCCTTGATTGAAATTAATGACGTTTTATAACTTACCCCAGGAATCACCCTGTTACATCATCTTAAATATAAAAAAACAAATTAGTAAATAAAACTATTTTGATTTAAAATTTCTATTCTAAAATAACATAAAGCATTAATAAAGTCTTTTTTAAAAAAGTCCCCTTTGAAGGTGTCTTTTCCTTAATGTATTGTAGGTTAAAGGAGAAGCAAACACTTTACCACTCCTTTAAAAAAATTGCTTTAATTATTAAATTAAACTTATAAAACGCATTTAATAAAATTTAATTAAAAGAAAACAGTTTTATTTTGCCAAAAATTTAATAAGATATATTATTAAGAAAACACAATTATAGATATAAGTTTATAAATATGCTGAAGTTTAGTAAATTACAAGTAATAAGCTTATGACACGGTCTGAATAAATAATGACAAATTTATGAATGGAGAATTAATAAAAGTATGATTATTGTTGTCACTGTATCTCAAACAGAATAGTATTACATTCATTTATTTATATTATTAATAATATATTTGTAAATTAATTTATATATTGCATAAATAATGTCTATAAACAGTAACATTGTTATCTACTCCTATGGGTGTTTTTGATGTGTATTTATATAATTAGGCATAAGTAATAATCATAATTAGTAAAATTATTAATATACATAAGGTCGAAAATGAATTAATTGAGTTTTTTGCCTCATTATACTCGAGTTTTTTTAACTTTAATAAAGCATGAAGATATTTTATAGAGATGTGAACTTTTAAGATACATTTTAAAGATTTAAAGGTCTATTTATGGTTTACTCTCTACGAAAAAACCAATCTCTGTAGCTGTATCCATGTTAAATGATATTGCTCCAACCAGTTTCTCTGTAAGCAGACGAATCAATACAATCTTTATCGACAAACTGCACGAATGCGTGGCTTCGTGATTATCTGATATGGCAGGTGGTGCCCAACCAAACAGGAGTATTGCCCTAAGCAGATTACACCTGCAAAAATCTCTTTAATTAACGTATATGCAACAATTAATTCTTGCTGATAATTCTCATTAAAATTTAACGATAAATGTTGAATTTTTTTTTTCTTTCTTTCCTTTCACTACTCTTAAATTTTTATTTTTATTCTTAAGAGAATTAGCGGAATGTTTGATATTGCATACGTTCACGTTCTCCTAAACGATGCTTTGTTATTGATGTACGGAATAAATAAATAAATAAATAAATAAATAAGAGCTGATTAACTGGAATCGACTTAACAGAAATCCTGTAACGAATTTTGGAAGATTTTTAAGATTTAATTCTTATGTTTTTTAAGGATAACATCAAAAGAAATAAATTAAATTTTAGTAATCTATCTTTATTTTTTTATTTTTTCGTCCAACGAATTGTATTTTAACAGCTCTTTTTCTTTTCTTTTTTTGTATAAAAATTTGACTTTATTTAAATGCTTTACTTATATTTTCATCAATTTATTATGGAACGTTTGAATATCTTTACATAATTTATTTCTGTCGAAGAAAATTGAGCAATTTTTATGTTAAATTTCTAGATTATGAAGAATAGTTTTATGTAAAAGCATAAAATTTAACGCAATTGATTCATAAAATATGAAGATTTTCTATCAAGGTTAAATCCTCGTAACATTACTTTTTATTTTTGAAATAATTATACGATTTTTAAAATAAAAATACATATTTTTATACGCGACTCTTAAATAATATGAAAAAGATAACCGTAAATTTTCCAGGTTAAGACGGAGACAATCTCTTGATAACTTTATAATGTATTTTAATTTTATTAAAGCAAATTAATTATTAATTAATTATTTAAGAAATATGTTTAACATCATTAAGTCTCCTAAAATTACAAAGTTCAGCTTATCGAGCATCTTTTCAAATCAAATTTCCTACAAATCGAAGACAAAATATGAAACTTATTCTTAGAAAATATATTAATATATTTTAAAAAATACTATTTTTAAACATGAAAAATAGTATTTTTTTTAAGGAGAAAATCAACCAGAAGTGATAAGCGCTCTCCTTAGATCGAAAATAAAGTTGTAAATTCTAATCGGTAGCATAAATTCTCTCAATATTCACTATTAAAGCATACAACGAGAGTCATTATATACTATAACTATATTTAAACAAGTAAAAGTAACAAAGTTCACAAATTCCAATAATAATTCATTCGCTCAATTTCCCGATTTCATCTACGTTCAGGGAACGATAAAGGCTTGGTGTATTGAAGGTAGATTGTTATCGCTTGTTCAACAACCCCCTAGTGCAGTGGATTAAATATTGTTACTGCTTAGAACATCCGAACTAATGGGACTTGCAAGCCGTCGTAATATTATTAATCTTGTTTCCTCCGGGGAAAAGCTGGGCATTCATCACCGAGCTTGTGTTACAAGCACATTAAGAGATTCTACCAGATGCTCTAATATTCACAACAACTCCAATTTTTTTTTTATTTTCCCCTTTGCCAAGGTTTGATTAAAGCATCAACTATCAAAACATGCAAGAAATATATACATTTATCACTTAATTATGATAGCGCGAGTATATACATCCACTTGTTTTAAACTACACTGCATAAATTTAACTAAGGAAAACTATAGTTTTTTTTCCTGTTTAAGCTGATAAATTTAAGTGTAAATTAGTTATAAAATAAAATTTGAGAACTTGAAAGTTAGAGATTATAAGATACAAGATAAGAAGGAAAAAAAATCTGTAATCTTCGAAGGATAGAGGTTAATAAAGAGGATAATTATGATAATAAACGTTTATTTTATTATTATTTTAATAATAAACATGTTTATTTTATGTAATTCTTAAGTATCGTTTATGTTTATCAACATGGTTACAGCTAGATGTTACTTAAGATTATGTAAGATTTATCAGTCAAGTACTTGAAGAATTACGATTTCACAAGCTTTTGCTGATAATTTAAAATGTTTTTCTCTTTATCGAGGATAAATATATATGCTTTTTGGTAGATAAAATTGTTTTGGAAACGTTTCCATAATTGCAAAAACAAATTACTTTGAAATTTTAGGTCACACCTAGGTAAAACGAAAATTAGAATGATGTAAATTATTCTTAATGCAAATTGTAATTGATAAATTATTAAAAATTACATTTTTTATGTGTTTAGAAGAGAATTCTGCTTTGAAAATATATTAATTCATATTATATAACAACAAATTAAATATTCATGAAGAAAATAACGATAAAAATTCTGTTACAAAATGTCAAAGTGATACATATAATGATACAATGATATAACAAACCATAACCCTTCTGTAAGTAAAATTATATATATTTAAGAACATTTTTAACGTTTTAAAAGCCTTTCTGAAGGTTAAATTTATTTATTTTGAAGCAAAAGCTTTGATTTATTATGATTTATCACGATACACGTGATAAACTTATCGCTACCAAAGAAACTAGAGATGATTCAAATTTAATGATTAAAACACAGATTTATTTTACTAAAATAAATAAATTCAACGTCTTAAAATGATTATTAAATATACAATTTTATTTATAGAGGCTATATAAATTTGTTATATCACTTTCTCATTATATGTATCGCCATAAAGTGTCAAAGAGGTACATATAATGAAAGAGTATTATAATAATTTATAGACCTTTTATAGGTAAAATCATATATTTTAAAATCATTTTTAAGTTTTAAAAGCGTATTTAGAGTATTAATTTATTTATTTTGAAGCAAAAATCACTTTTTATTAGGAATTATCACGATATACGCGACAAACTTATCATCACTAGAGAAGCGAAATGTGATTTTAATTTAATGATTAAAATGGTATTTTCACTAAAATAAAATTTTTAGATGCGGAAAAACATTAACTAGTAGAATAAAAAAATTTGTTGACATGAACGAAACATATAAATCTTTAAAAATATATATAAAAAATTGAAGTTTGAAGCAAATACGAGGTGAAGAGGAGGATGAGATTAAAATTATATTGTCTTGTTATATCTATATAGAAACAAAAAGAAGAATTAAGTTTAGTTTAAGCTTGAAATAGGAAATTTTATGTTATTTCTCCTTTTTAAATTATTTATTTTATGCTTTTTTCACTATTAATTCTTAATAAAAAAAAGAGATTTTTATGGCAAATAAGCTCGCTTAAAGCATACGAAAAACATCAGAAAGCGTAGTTAAAGTTAAATAAATACATAGAGATATCATATAATGATTAAATTCTGATTTAACTGTACAAATATAGGATCGATTGCTAACACACCACGATAAATAAATATACTTATCAATGTATGCAGATAGGATCACGCATCGAATATTTGCTCTGCACTGCTTCTGTTTATATTAAAAAAAAAAACAATCGATACTATTAAAAAACAGCAAATTGTTAACATAGATACTGTTTTTCTTTTTTAAGTTTGAGCATTTGATTTAAACGAGCAATAAATAAATACAAATTCTATACAGTTGAATGCGTTTTTTCTTTAATTTAAACTGCATTTAGCCCTATTTTTCCTCCCTTCTTCGTTGAATATTTTCAAAAATAATCGAACTTTTATTTGTTATATAAATTTATTTATTTTTCTTCTTATATATTTTTAAAATTTAATTTTGGATAAATCAAGAAGAAGAAGAAAAAACGAAGTATTTTTGAACATATCTCGTTCGATGGTTTTTCGCTTGCTTATTTATGGGAAACATGCTTAAAAAATAGTAGAAAGGTTTGCTAGAATACCGAAAAAAAAATTCCACTAAATTTGGTATTTCTCATAGAAAAATAAAATGATACTTTAACAATTTATTCCTAGATTTTTTTTTAGCTATTGTTATTCTTTTAACCTGGAGAGAGAAAGGGAAAGAGAGAAAGGAAGTGAGACAATCTTTCTTTGTAAATGTGCGATTGCTTTGGTGTTGATCGTTTTCAGCTGCATTTTTGTAGCCACAGACTTAATGACCTACCTCACACCGTCTAATTTATCCTTAACTGGTACTATAGAGGATTTTTATAGCTTTTTCTCTTCACCGTTTACCATTTCTCCTTCCTTACTTCAATACAATGTTTGGAAAACATTCTATCCAAAAAATTACAGCATTTGATTCTTCGATATTGTCTCCAGAAGTTATTTTAAAGATTAAACTTTCATCGTTTTAAAAAAATATTAACAAAATCGACTTTGTTTTTTTCTATAACACCAATGTAATAAAGTTTTACGAAAATCGGTAAAGAAAATACATTTAAGAAGAGAATTTTTCGAAAATTTTGTTCAAAATAAATAAATTCCTTGATACTAAAAAGATATATTCAATTTTTACAACGTGTTAAATCATTTTTATTTATTTATTTATTTATTTATTTAGAAAAATATATTGGTTTAAAAGACATCGTTAATGTTGGCTTCGCTGCAATATTTCTTCGTATTGCAGGAAAGAGGAATTTACAGGCTATGACATTACAAAACAAAATCCCGTTAAAATCGATGTAAAAATAGTACTTTTTAAATATTTTATTAATTAAAAAGTATTAAAAAATAACATATTAACTATTTATAAATAATATAGTGTATAAAATATTAATTAATAATTTAATATTTCTTCAGATAGAAAGTAATATTTGAAAATGTTTGCGTTAAAACATTTAAAATGATTTAATTTACAAAAGTAAGCCATAAACTAGAAAGAGAAGATTAAAAATAAGAGAAATAAATCAAAATTTTCGACTTTATAAAAGTACTTTATTAGCTACAGAGCGGTAAAACTCAGTATATGTCATAGGATAATTTACTTCGAAGAAAATGCGATCATTTTTTAAAAATCTAACGTAATTTCCAGATAATAATAGCATTAATAAACCTTTCTACAATCACCTCAAATGATAAACATTCAGGTAAAGTACCCCAACTTCATATTCATGGCATACTTGATACGATTTCTAGAAAGCATTCTAATAAATCTAAGATAGCCGGATAAACATGAACATTAGAGCGATAAGAAAATGTCTAAAGGAGAAGGAGTACGCCTCGTCATAAATAAATGTCAGTAGATGGAGGCTTAGAGTGGAACGAAAGAGCAGAATTTATGATATGATAGCAAAGCAGATTTCTCTTTTCCCGAGTGCTCGGATTACAAATCTAATTCAGTCAAATACATCACTTGTTGTACGAAATGGAAGATTTTGAAACGTTAAACCAAATCACAATAATTCAGTTCTAAAAAGAACACGAAGAAGAAGACGAGAGAGAAGAAAGTAAGAGGAGGAGGGGGAAAAGAGGTGGAAGAAATAAATAAATGAATGGAGATTCTCTATAGATTCGCATCTTTAGATGAAACGAATTGATAGAATTTTAATGTAAAAATAATATCGGTAAACATACTTCAATAACTGAACTTAGATATATGTACTTATATGAATTTATATAAAATCAAATTTTTCACTTTACATAACATAAATATAAGTGATGTAAAAGGAAATTTATAATTTTTCTCCCTTTTCTGATAAAAAATATTGAAGAAATTTTCGAATTTTTCTTCTGTAGAGTCTATATATGTTTTATATAAGTCATGTGGAACAAAACATAAGTTGTAAATAAGATTAGAAATGTTTGACGAGATTAAGAAGTGGTAGACCTCTTGGCGATATGTTTAGGTTTTTTCTACGAATTGGCTTATGACATCTGACAATTTACAGTAAGGATAAAATTCGGTAATAGTCGCGTAACTCCTTCAAAGAAAAACTAAAAAAAAATAAATATATAAAGTTTTTTCTACTATAAAAATAAGATATTAAGTCTATTTACCAAAGGCCCATTTTTATATAAGACTCTATATAAGATAGAAGAAGAAAAATAAAAGAAAAAAAAAAGGAAAAAGACGGTAGAAGAAGTTGAAAAATGAGAGTGGTAGGTTGTAGTAGGGCAACAAGAACGTTACATCGAGTTGGAAACTATCTTTAAAAGAATTTAATCATCTTATCTACACTTTGGCATAGGTCCAATCTTTTTCTTCGAATCCATCTAATCTATAAACGATTTTTCACTTTTTCAACCTCAGGCTCTCGTTTTCGGTCACTTTTATTGCAAAACTTCTCAATATCATCACAGCTATTGTATATCCACTTATCGTGTTGGACTGCATCCAAAATTTATGAAGTCGAAAGAAAGTTGGTTGGTCGAGTCTGATACTAAGGGGGAGTTTCTGCTCTTTTTCTCCAATTCCCCCCGCCCAGTTTCGATCATGTAGTAAATGATACGGTACATCTAACCCTGTACTGTGACCTTGTCGACCAGGCCATGCGTGGTGTTAGCGGAAAACATAGATTAGTATAACGAAAACGACACGATCGACTCTCACGATATTAACTGAGGGTCATTTCCTGTCGTGTGGGGAACAGAACCACCTGCCATCCCCAATCTGTCATTAATAGGGTGAAAAGGGGTCGATAGGATGAATGTTCACCTGTCCTCTTGGTCAAGTTTTAGGTGAATTGGTTTCATCCGGCTTTTGTGGTGCTTATTGCTTCCATACTATGTCATTTTTTATTTTATAAATAATTAAGCAATTAATATAATTTTCCAATCATTTTTAATTGTAATATGTTAAATAAGCTTAATTTTAATTATGTAAGCTATCGAGATGCATTATTCATCAGCACATACGTTGATGCATATTACTCCTGCTAGCTTCTAAGAGGCAAGAGAAGGGAAAAACTTGAAGAAATAATGATCAAAATGATATAATTTTATAAATAAATGATTTTTTATGAATATCTACGCCATTTTTTAAAATTAAAAACATATAAAACCTTAATTTTCACAGAGATTGAATAGAAAACTCTTAGTTCTTGTATACAATTACACTTATAAAATATTTAGTAAATTATAAAAATAATTTATACATTATTATAATTAAGAATTTAATTACAATTTATAGAAATAGCAATTTAAAAACTTAAAATTTATAAACTAGTTTATGATTAATTTTTTCTATATTATTTTAAAAATAAATAAGTTTATAAATTCCTAATTAAAATTACATAAACTTGACACAGATTATAAATTTGTAATACAAAGATTAATTGCCTTTAAGCATTGTATTATAATAATCAAATTTTCATGTAACTGCAATTAAGAATTTAATTAAAATTTCAAAAATTTAAATTAATTAAAAACAATTAAAATTTTAAATTTTAATTCAGAACTTTATTTATTATAAAAATATAAAAATCTGATTTATTAAAATAAATTTATATCATTTAACAATATTTCTCTTTATAAAAAATTGTACGGAATTCAAAATAAATTGACATAAACAAATTACAGTTATTTAACAATTAGAATAATTTAATTAATTAAAATTTAAAACAGTTAATGATTACATTAATTGTAATATTATTATTATATTATATTTAAAAAAGAAAAAGAGAAAAAGCATCTTATTTAAAATATAAAATAGATATCATTAAAAATATACATATATATTAATTACAAGTTTTTAAATATATTTATTAAGATATAAATATGAAGAAATTTTAATTTTATTGATATAAATAGGTTTATTTACTTTTCCTTTTCCTTCTCCTCTTCTTACTCCTCCTCCTCTTCCTCTTCCTCATTTTGGATAAATAATTGTATGATGAAAGAGAGAAAGAAAAGTTTATTAAATAGACATTGAAAATTACTATTTATTATAATTAGAAGCATTATTGGACTTTATAGAGATTAGTAAGAAGCATCAAGTTTAATATCTAAATACCATAAATATTGTAAAGGTTTATTACATTGCATGTCAAGTGCTAATAATAGTCTCAATGCATAAAGTTCAATTAGTCATTTCTCCGTTTTCATCTTATTAATATTAAAATAGGGAGTTAAGACTCATCAAAGGTAATCACTATTCCATAAGCTTTGCTGTTGCATCAACATCTTTCTTACACAAGTCTAGACATTTTTATTTTCATACCTGAATTCTAAAAAAAAATATACTTTTAAAATGGGTTAGAAAACATATTTATGCATTTATTTATTAATATTTAATATTTATATCTATACATTTAATTTCAAAATTTAAATATAATTTTTGCTAAAGTTTATTCTAGAATCTTACTGTAAAAATGAAAGTTTGTTAAAAATAAACTTAAAGAAATAATTTTGTTTTTTTAGTTTATTAATTTATTGAAAGGAAATTCTGATCATCTGCAATAAGCTCCAGTAATGCTTAACTTCAATTTTAATGCAAATATTTATAATAAATAAATTATTTATTTAATTATTTATCTTACAATTTATTTATTTATTAATAGATAAATATATTTTAAAATATAGAAACTATAATTTTTCTTATTTATGTTATAAGAAATCAGAATCAGGTATTCAAATGATGTTGAATTAAACTAGTTTAGATTATCTTATATATAATTTACTTCCAATTATGATAAGTATAAATTTAAAATAATATTTTATTATTTCTTGTTCATTTTAGTATAAAATATTTATTTGAGTTGAGGAATTATAATTATTTTTAATATATAAACTCAATAATCTTTAACTCTTACTTTTAATATAAATAAATTAATCATTAACACTTAAATAATTTATTAGCATTTATTTTAAATATATTATTTCTTAGTTAAGTGAATATTACTCAGATTAGGATGAAGAAGATAATGAAATTACTTTAGATTATAAAAATGTGATTATCTTCGAATCAAATTTCATAAGCTCTTATATGCTTAACTTCAGCTTTAATATAAATATCAAATAAATAAATTATTTGTTATATATCTTAAAAAATTTATTTATAAATTAATAAATTGTATAAAACAATGATTACCTTTTACAACATTTAATTTCAATCTTCATAAATACAACAATTTTAAATGTAAATTTTTTTTATTGTTTTTGGGTTATTTAAGTATAAAAAAATTCATTTATGAATTCATTGTATCTTATAGAAGAGTGTTTTATCTTTAATTCAAACTCTATAAGCTCCTATTTATCTTAATTCCAATTATAATACAAATATGTATAGTAAATAAATGATTTATTTAAGTTTCTTAAAATATATTTATATATTAATTTTAAAAATAGTTTAAATTGTATAAAATATATAATATTTTATTTTTTTTTATTTTATGAGGATTAAAGTAAAGTTAATTTTTTTAATCTAAATTCTACTTTAACATCTTAAATTTTATTAGTTTTTTTATACATGAATTGGTTTAAGAATAAATTTATTAAATTATCAGCAATTTTTATTTAATATTTGAGATATATTTTACATTTTAAAATTGATTTTTTAAAAAAATTTAAATTAAATTTATAATAAAATAAAATTTAAAAAATATATATATATATAATATATACATGTATTTTTCTTATAATTTATTTATAAGAAATATTAAAAAAGATAATAAATTTTTGTTTCATAATTTTAATAAAGCTTCTTTTAAAGTATTTTTTTAAAATAAAAATACAATTTTATAGAGAATTTTTAAAATAATAAATATAAATTAAATAAGAAAAATATTCATTTAAAGAAATTCATTTATAAATTCAAAAAGTATACAATATTAAATTATATTATTAATATTTAATAATAAAATCAATTCAAAAAATAATTCCAAAATTGTCTTTTTTAGATATTAAAATTTTAACCTGGAAAAGATAAATGAAATAAAACTTTATTTTAATTAAATTAATTAGACAATAATTTAATTAATTAATAATAAATAATAATATATTTAATTATTATATGAAAAGTTTTTATCAATTATATTTTTATATTTTCTTCCATGAATATCAATTTATGGAAGAAAAATATTATACGGGGTGAACCAAAGGTAGATTTAATAGGGTAAAAATTGGACAATAGATTTAATAGAGTTTATATATATTATATTATATTATTATTATCAATCACTTTATTGTAGTAAGGTTACCTTGTTACAGGGGGATCTAGTAGTTATATATTATATAATATTATAACTATGGTGTTTGTGTTATATTTATGGTGTTTTATAATTTACTTATTACTGTACACATAAAAATTAAAAAGAAAACATTATCATTTACTGTCCACCTATTTTTGTTAAAATTCTTTTTCTTCATTTAATAATAATAATAATCAGAAAATAATTTATAACAATTCTAAACATTTTATAATGAAAGTAATTTTTGAAAAATAAAAATAAAAATAAAAATAAACTTTTTTGTGTGTCAAATAAGAAAAATGATAAAATATTGGACTGATTGTTGGATTATTTTACTTTATATCTTTAGATTATATTGTTGTATTTTTCTTAAAGAAGTTCACTGGTAAGAAATAAATTAAAGTTGACATTTCCTTGAATGTTAGAGGCAAAGATAAAGGGGAAAGGAAAAAAAAAAAATTTTTGTAAATTTATACTTGTGACAATTTTGATCATAATAATTATATTGACAAAGAAAGAGCCTCGAGAGAATAAGCGATGTAACTAACTGTTGTCATATTATTGTTTTTTCTTACTTAAAAAAAAATAGATAAATAATATTTAAATAACTTAAATCCGGAATGAAGAAGTTAAATTTGATATGTTTGTCTATATATACATACATATATATATACACACATATATATATATATGTATTTTTTTTATTCATTTATTTTCATAAATTCTTCTAAAATTAATACGATTTTAATAAAGATATTTTATAATTAAAAAAAAATGATTTGTATTTTTTTTTCTTTATGTAATTTTTCTCCTCCTTCATCTTCTTTTTCTTTCTTTCTCTGTAATTAAAAATTTAATTTAGATTTATTTACAATGTTTCTTTATAAATATACTGTTAAAAAAAATTCATGAGTAGTTACATGTTGAGAAAAAATATTAAAAAAATAATAAAACTAATTTAAAGAAAGTTAAATTTGTAAAAAAATGCATCTTTTATATGTTTGAGCAATTCTTTTTTTACATTTTTTAATTCAGTCCTGTGACATTTTATAAGGTTAAAGTTTATTAAAACCAGAACATTAATAAATGCAATTTTTTTTTTTTACTAAAATAAATTACATTTATTTAAATAAATAAAATGAATAAAAAGGTGTTTAATCATAAGAAAACATAAAAAAAAATAAAGTTTAATTTATTTTATTTCTCTTTCTCTCTTTTTCTTTCTTGTATGAAGAATTTTAACCTTTATAACTCGAATTTTTATTAAAATATAAAAATAAATAATGCCTTATTCAGAATGGAATATAAGTATATAAAAATGATATTAAATTTAAAGAATTTAATCATAAAAATGTCTTCTCTTTCATTTATTTATTTTATTATACAGACAACAAAATGTGTTGTGATATTTTTTATAATAAAAGAACATGAAAATATGTTTTTGAATAGTGAAAATTTAAAAGTATATTCACATTTCAGAATGTTTTTACTTTATTTTAAAATATTAGTTTATATAAAAATTGACTTTTTAATTAGAAAATGTAATAATTTTCCTATTTTTATCATTAATCAGTTTGTATGCAAATTAACTAAAAGATGCTATGGATGAGAGTGAATATGATAAGAAAATCTCATTTTATAATGTGTTTTATAGTGATTATTCACATAAAAATACCTTTATAAAGTTATGTATAATATAAAAATTTAGTTTTTAATGATATAATTTAACGATTTTCATTTTTATCTTTAATAATCTTTTATATAAATCATCTTAACGATACTATGGAGCAGGATAAATAAGCCAAGAAATTCTTATTTTACACTATTCTTTAAAGTATATATTACATAAAAATTGACGCTTTGTAAGAATTTTTAAACAATTTTCTAGTTTCTATCATTGACATTTTAAATATAAGTCAACTAAGTGATGTGGATGACGATAAATATAATAGAAAATTCTCATTTGATGACATATTTTAAAGTATTTATTTACATAAAAATACCTTTATAAATCTATGTAAAATGTAAAAGTATCAATTCTGATAACATAAATTGACAATGTTTACTTTTAACAATAATATTTTTTTATATATATCAATCAAATTACGCTATGAAAAAGGCTAAATATGATTTTAAAAAATTCTCATTCTGTAACATATTTTACAGTATTTTTCGTACAAAAATTGAGATTTGAATCAGAATTTCTTAACAATTTTCCGATTTTCGTCATTAACATTTTTTAAATAAATGAATTAAATAATGATGTCAGTAAGAATAAATATGATTAGAATTTAGAAATTCTCATTTGTTAATTTACTTTAAAATGCGTATTTACACAAAAATACCTTACTAAATGTATTTATTACGTTAAAAAAAAAGAATTATTTTAAATGCAAATTTCTACTTTCTCTCACTAATATTTTTCTATATGTATTATTCAGATGTCGTTTAACAGAATACACAAGACGAGAAATTCATTCTAATTTTGTGATGATAAAAGATCAACTTTATATAAAATAATAAAAGTAAAACACATTTAATTATATTTAAATCGATTTAAATTATTATATTTTGTAATAAAAGAATAATTTAATTATGACTCTTGCACTCAGACATCACTATCCATTTTGTTTTTTATACGTTTTTCGTTTCTATCTCACTGTTATCTAATTTCTAAACATCAGAAATTGGGTATCAACTTTCGTTATCTTTGTGTCATTGTAACTCTTTCAGTAAAAGACCACCAAAGGGGTTACATAATCCCCAACATACAGAGAGTGAATATCAAACAGATTAAATTAAAACTGAAGAATAATTCCCGAACGAATAGGGCGAGCTTTTTACTAAAGTAGGCTTTAGATGTATTTTTAACACAATTACGCTTGATTATCGTTATACAGCAAAAGTCATTGAGATAATGGAGCGATACTAGACTCGGAATATATTGAATATGTTTAACCTGTTTGAAATAATGGGAGGAGTAATAACCCACGCCTTCCTTCTCATTCACTCTCTTCTACTCTCCCTCTCACTGTATACCGCCTTTCAAAATGGCTACCATGCGACATGCAGTTTTATTATGATGATTTTAATAATTTATAATGAATTAAATTCATTTTTTAACTTCAATCATTACGAATTTTACTTTATAAAATCGTTTCGTAGCTTTTAAATTGTTATATATTTCTTATTAAGAGTAATGCTCTTCATTACGTTTGTCGTCAATATATTCTAGTTTTTTCCTCATTTATAGTAAGAAAACGTGTTTAGTTTTCTTAAATATATAATAAAAATGATTTATTTACGTGTTATACATTATAAAATTATTAATTTAGTTCATTTTAAAATGAAAATATGGAATCATTAACGAGAGGAGAAAAGTTATCCATTCAATCTATTTAAATTATATTTAAACATGAATTAATTAAAATATATAAATTTTATAATATTATGATGATTTGTAGAAGGTTTTTAAATAAAATATCAACCGTAATTGCATTGAAATAAAGGTATAATTATCCTGTAACATCATCATATGCTTAGTAAATACGCTTACTCTTTCTTACTTTTCTCTTCGAAAAATGTAACTTAAAACTAAACTGTATAATTTAAATGATTTATTTTTATGTTAATTACGATTTAACTATATAAATTGACAAGAATAATTACTTTATATGAAGCACTTTTTACATTAGACAATGCATTGGCTGAAACAAGGAAAATCACTTTTTAAAAAGAATTTAAATTATATTTAAACATTAACTTTATTAAAATTATATTTGTTACGTTTCATATACTATAATAGGGTATGAATTTCTTTAAAGAATTAATTTTTGTAAGACTCAAATAAAAAAAATCATTATTTCTTTAATTTTCCTTAAAGGCATTAAACAGGCACCGAATGTTATGGATAAAGACTTAAACCCGGTTTTAAATCTACTTTTAAAGTCTTAAATTTTAGACGTAGAGTTTTAGATCTTATTTAAAACTAAATTTAGAACTAAAATCTGACCATAAATCCGAAGATAAATTCTTAAAATAGACCAAAGATAACCGAAATATATCTTCATTTTTCGAAGTTATTTCTCTCCTCTCCAGCATCCCGTTTACTTAACATTAAATATTTTTACTTAATTCTGTTAAAATTCTTGTCCGAAATTTAGAATTTTAATCGTTCGAACAATTATCCGATTAAGATAATAAAATTTATAATAAAGTTAAGTGAGACAAATCCAATTTGCTTGAGATCTATTTATTTTAATGCAGTGTAATATGTAGGTTATTTTTTCTTTCTTCTTCTTGTTATCGCTTAAGAGATTATCGATATCGTCCGGATATAATAAGTTAAATTCGTTATAAATTATTAACGAAAAAAGGAGAAGTCTATTTCGATAATGAGTTATATACATCGCTATATTCTGATAATTATTTTCTAATTTTCTTTGTCAATTTTTGGTAAACCAATTACAAAAACTAATAATTCTGCCTAAGTCTGGAAAATTATGCTAGAAATCTACTTTAAAACGTTTTTTAAATAATATTTTCATTCAAAAATATGCATTTTATCAATAAATGATGCTTGAGAGGAGTGATGCAGAGAAGACATTCTATATTTGCAAATAGGATAAAACTGGAATTTGTAAGCAAATTTTTGAAAACATTTAATCAGTTTTCGGCTGTCGTAAATGATGATAAATAAAATTTAAATTGTTTTCTCAAAATATTGTTCTAGTGCTTAAATATCCATATAAAAATCTCTACGAGTTACCATTCTCTAATGTTCTTTATCAGTTATAAAAATTAAGAGTTATTTTCCTTATTTGCGTAAAATTATCTTTAAAAATCTATTTTTAAACTCTTTCTCTTAGCTTTTAATCCAAGAATTTATTTTAAATTACAGATGTTTGAGAGAAGTAACAAAATAAAGATATATATCTGTAAATAGGATAAAATTACCGAAGATCTGCTTACAAAATTCTAATCTGTAATATGTTTTCGACTGTCTTAAGTAATAATAAATACATTTAAATTGCAAAAAATCATCTTATTACTAAAATTTCCACATAAAAAATCTCTACAAGTTCAGCTTTTTAAGAACTCTACCCATATAAAATGCTTGCTTTTATAGTATAGCAGGCCTATGACATGTTAACGTGATAAAATGATTTTATCTAAACACTATATTTTTCTCTAAGAAATTTAATTCAAATTTTCAAATTTGTACTCGATATTTTAAATATATTCATTCTATTAAAGGCTTTCATCTTAAAGCTAGAAACGAGTAACGTGAGAACAATTTTCTATTTGATCAAGTTACCATTAAAGAATTTAGTCTACTTGAAGAAATTATTTAATTAATAATGGATAAATTTCATAGATCTATAGGTTATAAACTAAATTTGAGGTATATTTATTCACGAATAGCATTAAATTACTAGAATAAACAGCGTACAAATTCAGTAAGAAATAAATCTCAAACCAAAATGATGACTTTCTTAAGGATTGTTTAAGTTTTAAGTTTTTTTTTATATAAAAAAAATTAAATAAAAATATATGTATTACTAAATAAAATTAGATAAGTCCTAATTATATTTGTGATAAACAACTTAATAGAAAAGTTACACGTGTGTTTACAAATTAGTAACATTCGTAGAAAGTTAGAAAACGTGGTTTAATAAAATTAAAAACGTATTAACCGCTAAAAATAGTTAAAATAACAAAAATATAAACAGTTTATAGTGTGTAGTCTGGAAAAAATACACAGGCCTACGCAAAAAAACTTAAAAAACAATAGAATTTAACAGCGAACTTCGCAAGTTTCGCGCCTCCTTCGCACCACAAAATAAATCACCAGCGTTTGAAGGAGGGCGCCACATTGCCCGAGTGACCACGAATGGGTACAGAAACCATTATATCACACAAAACAAACTAGTAACAGGTGCAAACACGCACTAGCCCACTCACAAAATCACAAAAAGTAAGAGACGACTTCGTATCATCACTCAACGAGAACAAAGAGTAAAAAATATATACATACATATATACATATGTACAGTACATTGAAAGACACAGAGATAGAAAAAAAAAAGTAAAGCCTTACCTGATGGGGCAATGACGTCAGAAGGAGGTCAGGCCTAGGCCAAGTAGAAGGCCAAGTTTTCTCGTCCGTCTGCAGAGGAAAGCAAGCGTCATCTGTTCATCCCCAGCCGATGGGAGAGCAGGGTGTTTCCCGTTGTAGACAGCTTCATTCTCCGTCTACCAGTGAGTCCTTGGCCGGATAGGTAACTACAGGTGATGGAACGCGCTTTTCGGCAGTGAATAATTCATCAATAATGCCAGCAGTTAATGCGTAACCCGTTCTTTTATTATTTAAGAATGCGTAATCATTTATAAAAGCCTTAAATATATGATGATGCTACATACATTATAAATACAAGAAGAGCTATATTTTCAGCCCTCGACTCTTTGTTTGTGTTTGAAAAACTCCTATCTACAAGCCAGCTCTATACGTATACCCTTTGACTTTTCTTTTACTAACATGCAAAAATAAGTAGAAATTTTTTGAAAGCTTCTTTTAATTATCGGAAGTGATCGAAATATCGAGTTTTAGAATTTATTTTTATTTCATTTTAGATTTTTTTTTATCTTTTTAAACTTTTATTCTTTACTAAATAATAAAATATTCAACACCTTTCTACGCCTTTAATTCTCTTATTGAGTAATACATTTATATATTGATCTACTCATTTTTGCGAATTTTATATTAATAAATCGTTTCTGTTTATATACACCACTCCAGTTTTTAAAAATAAAAAGAAAGAGAAAGTTTTTAAAAAGTGTAAGTTTTTTATTATTATTATTTTTTCCCCCTATTTAAAAAGTGAAAGTTGTATGTTTCAAATGAAATGGATTGTTATTGTTTATTTTTATTTTTTAATACACATTTTTACTTTCACTTTTTTAAATTCATTGTTGCGAAATTGAAATCGAACGTGATAATCGAAATTTGTCTATTTCCATTTTATTTATGAATGAATGTGAAAAAAATGTAAATTTCAATAAAAAATGAAAATTTTAACGTACTTTCGCCTTTGTTTCCTATTGTAAATTTCGAAAAAAATCACTCTTTTACAATTTAGAAATTTACAAAAATTTTTAATCTTATTTTTTCCATTTTTCGAAAGTGAAAACCTTTCACTCTTATTTTTTCCCCTTCTTTCTTCTTCTTTTTACTTTCGCTTTCAACATAAATTTACAAAATTCTCTCGCTGTTATTTTTATCAGAAACTTTCATCAGTTTCGTATTACTTTGGTAGATTTACATTAAAAAAACATGTTTAGTCTCTTCACTTAAGAAGGAAAAAAAAAACTTTCCAATTACGCAAAGCTATCTTATTTCAGGATATAAAAAAAATAAATGATCTCCTTATGAATGATTTTATTCTGCAAAAATAATATGAAAAGTATAAAGATTTTATTAATATAAAGTTTTTGAAAGTACAAAATCAGAAACACGTCTAAAACTTTTTTCTCCTTACATTCCGTTCGTTACTATGACAAAGAATGTTAGCCGGATAGCATGACTGATAGTCTGGATCTATATAGGGTCCACCTGTCAAACGAAAGATGTCAGAGGACACAATCACGTGCTAGGTTGTCATGGTGATCACGTCAAACGTCATCCAGCGAAGACATGCATACTCCCCTGGGGAATAAGCGTCCGCATTGCAGATAGATGCAGTCAGAAGTGTCCTTGATCACTATTCCATAAGAATATAGTTAGCTAAATTAGAACTATGAACTTATATTTCAAGAGATAATATCCATAAAATTTACAATTTAGAATTATTTTATTAGTTTTTTTTTTGTATAAATTGTACGGAGTTAATCATCATGATTTTTCTTCTCATCCCATTTACATCATCACATAATGGGTGCGTTTAAGTTAATAACTTTAAAAAGGATTGAAGTAATGATACGAAATAAGATTAAAAAACAGAAAAATCTATCCTCAGTATCAATTTTAATTAAAATCTCTTCAATTTTTTAGATACTAGACTTATTTTTTTCATAAAGTAAATGCATCTAACAATATCTTTTTCATTTTTTTTTTTCTCTTGAATTTCATAGATTTATCTTTGAGAAAGAATGCTGAAAATCGAATTTAAAATTTTATAAGGATATTGATTTCATCTAAATTAATGAAATATTTACATAATAATATTAAATATATAAATATTATGATGTTTCATTAACGCCCACAATCATGTCGATAGTATCATATAGATTTCGTGCATGATTAACTTCTGTACTCGATCGATTTACATTCAAAAATCTATCATGAAGAACTTTTAAAAGGTTATAGCGAATGTCTATAATAATAATACTACAATAATTGGTATAATAGACAATGCCAAACAGGCAGGTGGTACACTGAGAATGGGGTGGAGCAATAAAAATCGATATTTGGCATGGCAGCTCGGCTTTTGGTGAGCAAGTTGCACTCACCTGGTCATTTCCATCATCTTTTCTTTCTTTTTACACATAAAAATGACTCATATAATATTATCCCTGAATTCTTATCTAACAATAATCCTTCTATTTTTAACAGAAAGAATTCAGAATTTTTTTTGAGGGGGGAAAACGTGGAAAAAATCTTTTCATATGAAGTCATTCTTTTCATCATTGGTTCCAACTGTTCAGTTCTCATAATAGATTTTTAAACAGATCACAAAAGGACCTTTTGAATTAAATAACTACAGGGCTTTTATATACGTTTGTAAGGATATTTTACAAAAAGAAATCTTTTTTGGAGTGATTTATTTGATAAACTGGGAGCAAAACCACATTAACCGCATTTTAGAAATGATAAATTTCGTTTATGGAATATTTATTGGGATTTTTAGACATATAAAAACATTATTTCTTAAAAAATAGCATGCAAAATACTTCCATTAATAATATTATTTTTTTAATATAATTTTTTTTTCTACAGCCAACTAAATTTTTTTTATATAAAAGAAGAACAAATGAAGCTTCATAAACATAAATAATTAATGTTCCTCAAACATAAAAAGTAAAAAAAGAAAAATAATAATTAACATATAAATAATTGTAATTAAACTGTATTTTGAAAAAGTAATTATTGTTTTAAATAACAAATAATTATAGTTTTGTTAACAAATTAATATAATATTATAAGAATATTTAAGATAATTAATTTTATTATAAATGTTCTTGTATAGTGATCTAATGGTTAAATCCCTGCTGAGATGTTTCTAAATGAATTCAAACTATTTTATTGGCAAAAGTCGTAAAATATTGAACGAGTTAAAGAACAAAAGACGTCAAATATTCTCAAAAGGTCTTCAATATTTGAAAAGATGACAATACTTTTTTTCCTCTTCCTTATCACTTTAATGTTTATAACTAGACTGTATACAATTTAGCTTATTCCTTGAGGAATAATTTTCTGGAGACGTTTACAAGATGTTGAAGATATATTAATGTTAAGGTGACCTCATATCTTGTTAGAAGGTTTGACAGACAAAATTGAGATGGTCTCCATATTAGATAGGAATGAAAATTTCCTTGCATGAACCTAGATTAAATTTAATATTTTCCTCAAATCTATTTTCTGATACACAAAAGAATTTTCTTGTCATCTTAATCTTTGCCCTCATATATTTATATATATTTTGCTAAGTTTTGATGATTTTTATTAATTTCCTTTATATAATTAGCTTTTATTAATAATCTCTCCAAGGATAAACGACAATCAAGAATATTATAACAAATTCTTCTTAATATAATGCTTGTAACTCAATATACAAAGATAGTTATTATGATTTAATATATATATATAAAATATAAAGAAAAAGAAATTTAAAAAATAGACTAAATAAATTTAATAAAATATTAATGATAATTAAATAAATTATTGATTTTATTTAAGTGAACTTTATAGTTTTTAAAGCATTAAATAATAATTTAAGTCATTTATCAGTGTTTTCCTTTGTTTAAATTTATTATTATATTTATTTTAAAGATATTTTATAGTTATACAATGTAATTGTATTAAATAAGTAGTTACTTATTTTTTAAAATAATTTATTAAGCGAAATATGCTTACTTGTATCAAGATTTCAAATAGGAGAGGAAGCTTTAAAAATTGTTTTAAAAATATTTAAAAATTTGAATTTATGAGACGTTTCTTTAGAAAACTTTGTGCAAAATTAAGCGTAAAATATTTTCAAAAAATCAATTTTTATACTTCATAAAAATACCGGAAATTACATCAAAAGTAAAGGTTGTGTTTTGAACGTTAAATAGTTATAATTCACTTACGAATTGAGTAAAAATACTGTTTAAAATTAAATTAGTTTATCCAAATTTTAATTTAAATAATATATGAATCTCTTTGTCATTTTAATGAGTTTTAATAGGGATTAATAATCTATGATTGACAGTGACAAAAGTAATTAAGCGAAATTTACTGTTGAAATAATATTTTCTGCAATTTTATTTCCGTTTCTGGTTATCATATTTATTTTTTCTATTGTTTCATAAGAAATTTTTTATATTTTAATTAAATATATTGTATTAATTCTACGTTTATCTTGAATAAAGACAACTCGCGTATCAATTTAGTACATTTAAACAGCACGGAAAAAAGCGAGAAAGAGACGTTTGTTTCAATATATTTTTACAAAAACTGATTACGATATAATTCGAAAGAATCAAATTATGTTCGTCAAGTGAATTTTTACAATAATTCTACGAAAAAACACAAATTTTTCAAATAATAAACATCGGTTACGTTTATGATATGTCGGCTTTCCCGCATGCCTCAGAAGTCGCTAGGAGAAGCCGACGATTAAAGTATATTTATTATAATCCACTATTTGTTAGTGAAATTACTTTTCGATAAATGCGATTTTATAATTTACGCATTAAAATAAAACAAAAGTATCAAAATAATTACACGTGCAATTTTTTTTAACAATAAATAAAAAGTCTATATACAATTTTTTTCTCCAGATAACTCTTTAAAGAAAAGAAAAATAAAGAAAAATAAGACGTTCCGTATGAAAATGGATAAGAGGATTTATTTATCCATCTTATTTAACAATAAACAAATAAAATTTACGTCATCTCCTATATATTTTTTTTACAATATTTGAAACGGTAATTTTGTAAAGTAACATAGCAGATAATTTATTAGATGAAATTTCTTAACTAAAGTTACTAGAAAAGTAGACATAATTGCCAAAACATAGTTTAAAAAGTTAGTAGAAAGAGGTTGCTTGTAGTTTTCTAGACACGTACATATAACACAAACCATTACAGCGAGGTACTTCAACATATACCCGATACTAATCTCCTTTAATGGCACATTACATTGGCTCGAGTCTGCCAGTCGACCATGTACAGGTAGAAGGTCACAAACGTTGCTGAATTACTGTTAGAAGCGTAATTTCTTCTCAGTACCGCCCACGTCGTAGCTCACATGGCATTCCCTAGCACAGTCTCCGCCCCGTTACTATGGCTACGAGTGTATAGGACTGCCCAGAAGATGTCGGTTATGTTCCTATTTTGTTTAATGTATTTTACAATATGTGTGTGTGGCTCCGTAGCCCAATCTTTTCCTTTAAATAATTGTAAATAATAATAATTATTATCTTTACTTTTGTTTTTAAATTTTAAAAAATTATTCTTTCTAAATTCTAAAGGATAATTACGATTTTGCTCCTTCTTATCGGAGATTACTTCTCCAAGGATGATGCGTTTTATTATCATAATTTTTAAATGATGATAAGCTTTTTCTAAGTATAATTTTATTATATTTTAACTTTAAATTATCTTTTTAATGATAAAATTATAATAAATAATAAAAATCACAGAAAATAAACTAAATTTAATCTATCAGGAACAACATTTGTAGAAGAAATAATTAAAATATTGCTAACTTTCTGCTTGTTTTCTAAGCTATTTCAAGTTATTAATTTTATTTTTCGTGATTTAATTCTTTCACTTTTCCTCCTTTTTAAAAGGTAAAATCGAACTTTTTATAAATGATTTTAATGTTTTTGGTAAATTTTTAATTAAAAATATAAAATTATAAGTAACATCTTTATATATATTTTGTGTTATATAATTTTAAAATATTCAAATTAGTCTTAGAAAAAGAATATTAAAATCTGTAACTTAATAGTGGATAATGAAAAAAAGTATCTTTTGTTAGTTTTGAGACGTTTCGAGATGAAATTTAACGAAAAGTTATAAATCTCTCTGGATTATCAGTTTAAAATTAATTTTAATAATTACTTTTTATAATAGAAATTTTATTTATAAAAAATGAAAGCAAAAATATTAATCATATTTTTAGAATAATTGAGAAAAATAGCTTTAAACTTTAGTTTTATTAAATATTGCCGTACATTAAAACCTCGTATTTTCACTTTCTAACATGAAGCTTTGAACGTGCTTATAATGTAATTTTTCCATTTTGTATAGCGTAATTTGTTAGAAAGGAAAGCTCTCTATATAATTTTTATTTAATTATAACAAAAAAGGAGCCTTATTGTGTTAGGACACACGTTTTGTAGCCCCTTAAAAAGCCCTTGGATTCTCCGTACAATGTCCAAAAACAGCCTAAATCATGCAGAAGAGATAAAGGTATCTTCGTGTCAAAAGGGAGGTTGGCGAGATATAAACACTTATTTTATAGTGCAAAAATAAACATTTCACCCCTGAACTTGAGTATTTTTTATATTCGAACGATCCTTGAATCGAAATATCATATAATATAGACTTTCACCCCTGTTTACTTATGCTGAACATATAGTATACCATCCTCTTCGGGCCTGTATCGATAGTATTTTTATTCCAGGTTGGCTTATAAGTATTCCAAAGGTTACCCACTTTTAAAGATTTTTTCCAGTTGTTTAAGAAGGGATTAAGAGATTGTTTAAGGCCTGGAAAGGCCGCAGTTGTGTTAAATTCACCTGGAAACATTGAAAAAGAACAGAGTAAGCTCTTCTACATCGTATAGAGGGAGATCCCAAATTGTTGAAGAGGCCGAATCAGACTGTTCGACACCAGACGTTCGAAATCCTGTTTCCGAAAGCCAAAGTGTCATTCCCAATCGTTTCTGGTGTTGAGTGACCTGTTGCCAGATTCTCTTCATCGGTAGCTGCGGCCTGACAATTGGCTTGTGTTCAGCCAACGTAATCCTATCGTCACACACGTTGCTTTTAATGGAGTGGATCGAAAACCTTGAATGAAAATCGATTTTTAATTTAGAAAAACAGGGGAATGGGCAGACATTCCCTCGGGGAGTGTTGAATAACACAGTCTTTCTATCAATGTTTGTTTTCCCTCCAGAGAACGTGGCTTGTCTTCCACCTGGCGTTTTCGTTTCCCAAGAGAGTAAAGTGCACGACCCCCTAACTGTTTTTGCCTTTTTGTATAGCTTTTGTTAGTTCTCTTGTAATCACTGTCTCTTGTGTGTGTGTGTGAAGAGACTTTGCCTCTAGCGGGATGAGTTGTTACAGACGGGTACTGTGAATATAAGGATACTATAAAGAGGATTAGTATCACTGAACAGATTAATGTTAAGCTAGCATTAATATAAACATTGATGTATACATCTGTAGTTTGTTATTAACGTTTCGAGTTCTCTGTAATGATACGAAATTGGAAAATAATGCAGGCGTTCTGCTTTACGTCTTGCTTGTATTTTTAAATATGCAGGCAAAAATTTAAGTGCTAATGTTAATATTAAAGGAAATCGCGTTTTTGTTAACTTTACTGATTGTTTTCAGCAATTAGAAATTATTATATCGAACAAAATTCGTTTAATTTTGATAAAAATGACAATTCTGAGATAAATGTTATTAAACATGCGATCATTTCTACTACATAATATTAAGTATATGTGTTCAGTTATACACTAACTGTTTACGAAGACAAATGATAATTTAAGTATGATTAATTGCATTAAAATTGATAATTTTAAATGAAAATTAAATGATCAATTGTAAACCTAATTAATTATTATAAATATGATAATTCGTGTTCATTTTTTAATACATAAAACTGAATATATTTGAATAAATGTGTTCAGTTAAACCTTAACTGGTTGTCAAGACTTTATAACAGACTATAATTTAAGCTAAAATAAATAAGTTAATTAACCCGATTGTCAATGTAACTGATAAAATGAGCTCATTTGTAGCAGACGAAACTAAAGATGTTTAATAAATTAAACGTATGTTCAGTTACACATTAACTGATTGTTAAGAGATTGAGTCTAAAATGTATTAAAAGTGATAATTCTGTGATAAAATTAATGTTCAATTGTAAGTATAACATTACTTTGTAACTCATTTTTGCACACAAACTTAAAATATATTTAATAGAATTACATTTATGCATTAACTAACAGTAGCAGGTGATTATTTAAGCAAAAATAAGTTAATTAATTACGTTTAAACTGATAATTTTGAGTTAAAATTAAAGTTTAAGTGTAAAAGTAACTTATGCTCTTATTTGCAGCACACAAAACTAGAAATGAATAAAATTAAATATATATTCAAATTACATGTAACTAATTCTTAACATATGATAACACGTGATAAATTTAAACTAAAAATCAATCAATCTCAATGAAAATGGCAATTATTTTGAATTTGAATATTTAAATTGTTGTAACTGATTTGTTTAAGGCATGCGAGTGATTTGGCGCCATTATTTTAAATCGTTACAGTTAAAAATAATTCAATTTCATCAACAATAAAAACGATTAATCGATTTCAATGAAAATGATTCATTTAAATTATTTTAAACTCGATCGCAAAAATTACAACGAGTGCCACCTATTTTCTATTCAACTAACAATTAAAAAGTCGAAATAAAAGTATAAAATTTCAAACTGAAAAAATATTTAATATAAAAAAAAATTAACTAAAAATAAATAAATAATAATTAATTTTGTATAATAAATTGAAAAAAATTGAAACATTTTTAAACATAATAAATTAAAGAAAGACTAAAAAAAATATTTATTTAAAAAGTTTCTATAATATAAATATTTAAAATTAATATAAAAATCGAAAGATTAGAATAAAAATAACAGAAAAATGGGTAGACGTATTGTAAATCTGTATATCTACAAGATGATACATCACCTAAATGAGAGTTGTTGGGGCTATTCATATACATTGCAGTAGAACTGTACTTCTGAGAAACACTCGTGACATTTATGATATCACGCGTGGCATGTCTTGATACTGTTCCTTCAATAAGAAAACTTTTACATTAAAGAAGCAATTATGTAAATGTACGTAAATTGCCTTATATAAATGACCTTAAAATCATTAATATAGTAGAATTAACCGTGTAAAACTTTCTTTATAAACATTATACTATTATGTTTTGAACTTTTAACTTTTTAATTAACTGTTCTAGAGGTGCGAATTTACAATTTTCAGCTGTATAATTGCATCATTTAAGTACTCTTTATCCAATATAGTGGCCTAGAAAACCGTAGGTCAAACGGTGATGCGAGTTATCCTACTGTCAGATATTCGAGTTTACAACAAAATTATGAACTTAATTCATAAATACAATCTATTTTCTATACATAAAATTTAATTTTTTATGTGTATAAGTGGTTAAAACTGGTAAACCTTCATTTTAAAGTTGCTCCTTGTATGCATTTGTTATCATCACAACGTGTTGACTTCGTCTCTCGTTTTTTCCAATCATTAGCTTGTTTTTTTTTTCTTTTTTGAATAATTAGTTAACGGTTATAAATTATTTAAACTGAATTGTGTTCGAGTACAAGTTGTAATTATAACTTAGTGTGCTATAATTATAGTAGTTAGAAATTTTGTTCTTAACACTTCTTTCGCCTCTTGTTTGATAGATAAAATGGATAAAAACGCTTTTTGAACTGGAAGAAAATCTAAGAGAATTATTTAAATTTATAAACGATTTTAAAAAGAAGAATTAGGAAATTAAATTACATTACTTTTTATGGAAATATAAATTTGATAAATTAATTAAAATTCATTTTTTTGCATAGAGAATTTCAAAAGAAAAACAAGAAAAAAGTTTTACCAAAACAAAAATTATATCTGGTTTATTCGTTAATAGAAAAAATAAAGATTTTTTTATATAAAAAATAAATATAAAAAGGTTTTTAATAAATTGAAATTTTTAAATCAAGAAATATCTGAATGTTAGACATAATTAAATAAAGCTTTAGCACAAAATTTTTTTATTATTTTAAATGAATTAATTATCATTAAATTGAAATTTTTATAATTATGTTTTTTAATTAAAATTAAGAAAAATTAATAGTTTGTTAATTATTTAAGAAATTACGAAATTTCATACATAAGAAATTCGCAAAAAATATAGCAAAAGTAAAGCGAAAGATAAATATGATAATTTAGTTTAAAATATAAAAGAAAAGGTAAAAATAACTTTAAATTTCCTAATTATAATTTAAAAATTTAAATTTTTTCCTCTAAAACTTATTTTTATAAACAAAGACGTAAAAATCTCGAGCTGATAAAAGGTTGTTCTGCCTCTTAAAACTCAAAATAAATTATTAGAATACGTTCTTGTTAACATATAAATGCGAAATTATTATGAAAAACTCTATACTTAAAAACAAAAAAATATATATAAAATACTTAAAATTTATTACTTATAATTTTAAAAAGCTCAAGAACTTTACATTTACATAAAAGCGCATTTATATAAAGACGGAGATAGGAAGCTCAAGAGTATCTTCTTGAAAGATGCTTTTAAACTTAAATAAATATATTTAGATGACGTTAAGAATAACTAAAAATTAAATTTGATATTAAAATATCAATTTTTTGTATAAATATCAGTTTTTCATACACATTTCGTTTATAAAAATAAAGAAAATTGTGCGGAAAACATGATATAGATTCGTATCTTTAACTGATGTTTACTAACGGATAACAAATTACGATATTCATAAAATACTATTATTTTATAAGTTTTTATCGAAGGGAAAAAAAACTGTTATAAACATTTTAATGTATCATGAATTCATTCCTATATTAAACTACGGTTATGTTGATTTAATAAAAACTGAGACGGACACACTGCAGACAAAAAAAATATGTGGAAAACCGTGTTTTATTGACAGAATTGTTCCAGTTTGTTTGACAGATGAAAAGTTTAGATGATGGTTTTTGAGCAACAATAATGCAATAGAGAAAACAAAGTTATCAACTATAGGTATTATATATATATATTTTTTTTTGTCCATTTTTTTTTTCTTGTTTTCGAATATTGACGCTGATTCTGTACAGGATTGAAAATTACAAACAAGCGTACTTCTCCGATGAGGAATATTTATCTTGGTTATGCATTTGTATATATATATATATATGTATATATATACACGTATACATTATATATATATGCATAAATTCTGTCTATATATAGATATATATATAATATATACATGTATAATTTGGCATGAGCAGTGCGAAGAAGCTTCGTGGCTGTTGCGCTTTTTTTCGTTTTAAAGGAAAACTAATAAAACAAACTCAAATCTTTTGGACAAATTTTTAAGATTTTATTGTATATTTTTAATTTTATAAGTTTTTATGAAGTAAGAGAGACGATAATTTCAGATTTAATCGAAAAAATTTGAATGTTTTTCTTCTGTTTAAAATCCGCTCTTTAATCCTAAAAGTTAAATTTTTAAAAGTTCGTACGCTGAAGAGACCTCTTTTAAGAGATGAAAATAGCATATTAAGTTTCTATGTTTTCTTATAAGAATTTATATTGGAAGTTTACACCATTATTGGGAAGATTTATAAGGAAAAAAAGGCCTCTAAAAGCTTTTCATCATCACACTTTTTGAAGTGATGTGAATCCCTTAAAGATAGGGATAAGTTCTGTTTATCTTTTTGTCCAATAGATTTTATCGTTTGTTATCACTTGAATTATGGTGCCAAAGTTAAGATGACTAACGACAATTTGGTGTGTTCTTTTCTTCTTACTGTTATATTATAAGGCGTATCAAAAATTAATAGTTAAGAGAGGCTAAAAGTTGAATGGAAATTACGGGATATCCCTGCCGTTTATTTAAATGTAAGGGTATTTTTTATTCGTTTCTGTAAGTGACAGGAACCTAAATTTGTTCCTAAAATCCCTAGATTGTTCCTGATGCTCTCTAAAAGATTAAATTGGTTGTATAATGGGTTTTGATACATTCTATCCACAAAAAGAAACTAAAAAGTTAATAAAATAAACTTAAAATTAGTTAGAAAGATTATCAAAGATGGGGAATTTCTTAATGAGATATGAAGATTTTGTTCGGTTTCTTTTTGTATCGATCTATAATTTCCGATGACTGAAACAAGAAGATATTAAAGGACAACACTTACTAGGCAACTCCGATCTTCTATATTCTTGTGATTACTGTGATGGACGATTCCCTTATAAAGATAAATTTAAAAGAAAGATAAAAAGAAACGAAAATCAAATATTTTTTGGCATGCAGAAAATGTAAAAGTGTTAAAATAAAAAAGGAAGGAAGCTTTGAAAATTTCAAAAAATCCGCGTTATTAACATTATTAATTGATTTTTTTCTTCTTAACCCATAAACTGTGGATTTTTTTTTTCTAAAAACTACAATTGTTTTTTGCTCTTCTTAATTTATCTTCAATTCATTCGGGATGGGTGTGAATGGTTATGATAGTCCCCATGCTGTATATATACATACACAACCGTGCACAGTCACTGTTAATGCTGTTGTGCAGAATACTTCATCCGTTTCTGCTTCTGTCTCTGATTACAAAACCAAACTCTCACCACATTCTTCTTTAAGTCAAGTTTCTCAGCAATGGCGGCGATCTTCTCTCCCGACGGCCGCGGTTGTACAGCAAAATAAGCTTCGAGTGACCTTTTTTCGGGTCCAGCAATGGATGTCCTCTTTCGTTTTTTTTCTCCTGTAGGCAATACGCATGGTGCATCCGGATCTCTTCTCTTGTTTCTGGCCTGCGATTCCGCAGCTTCCAGCCACGCTTGTAATATAGGCTTTAATGCTACCATGTTGTTATGGGAGAGAGTAAGAGATTCGAACCTACAGATAGTGCTCTGTGATAACGAACCGACTCCTGGAAGCTTCAGATTAGCTAGGGCTTTACCCACATCCGCTTGTGTCACCCCTAATTTGATCCTTCGTTGCTTAAACCTCTCAGCAAACGCTTCGAGTTCGCGTGGATCCGTATCGGCATCGTGCATGGTAACTGGATGATGCGTAGTTAATGAGTGATGTGACCCCATCATACTATTCATACTATGAGAATAGATAGGAGCGTGAAGTTGACCATGAGAATGAGAACTCACCGAATTCGATTCGGAAGGTATTGCCAGAGGTGGTAGTGACGACGGACAGATAGGATCCAACAAGTCCATTGTATCCATTCCAGGATGGCCCATTTGTGTATGATGTGGACGAGCGTTAGGATTTCCATGGCCCGTACCTACTCCGGGATGATGCGGATACATCATATCATGTTTAAGATGCAAACTTGGCCCACTTGGAGGTGAATGTTTGGTTATGTCAACTGCAGTCAGTCCATCGGCACGACCCATTAATCCATCATCCAGTCCAGCAAATAGATTGCTCTGAAAACAAAAATTAAACCCCATTACAAAATATACATAACCCTCATAGATAACCACTACCTTAAACATTGTTACGACATCAGAATTAATATTTTAGACCCGTTAAATAATTTAAAAATGCCAGCTGACTTGTATGAGATGTGTGTTTTTCTACAGATTGTAGAGAAAAGTATTCACATTATTGGCAAAAAATACATTTAACCAGTCGAAATAGAATCAATAAAGCTGTTTAGTAACATAAATCCGACAACTAAATTGAATTTTAGAGCTTAGTGATTTTTTTTTCTTCTTCTACTTTTATTCCACTTCTATACTTCATCTCGCTTCGCCCTATACTTAGTACTATCTTTTATACTTGTTTTACTTAGTCTAAGATTAAAACCATAATCATTTCTTAAATTTTATAAAGTTTTTATCGGATTAAAACTATATTTATTATATATAAACAAGTTTATTTTAGTTAAGAAACTAAATTATAGATGCTTCACAAAAGCCACTTCGCATACTTTTAACGTTAGTTTGGAAAAAAGAACTTAAACTTTTATAAATTTCTAATTAAATTAAAAATAATTATAATCATCAGTTTAATCGTGTTTTTAAAATTGTTTAAATGAATAATTTTTACACATTTTTCTGAATAAATTAATATAAAAATTTTAATTAAATCTTCACTATCATCAGCATTATCATCATCATGAAATTAAATGACATATAAAAATATAATTTAAAAAGTTTCTCTTTTAAAAAGAAATTTAATTTTTTTAAATTATATTATATTTATATATTAAATAAAAAATATATGTATATATTTTTTTATTTGCTATATATGCATTTATATTCAGGTAATAAAATTTAAAGTAATAATAAATAAAATAGGGGAAAAAATCAAAATAAAATAAAAATAATGCATTTAATATTAAAAATTTATTTCTATAAATTTTTTAATATTTAAAAGAGACTATTTTAATATAAATAAAAATATAAGTCAATAATATTTTTCTTAATATTTAATATAAAAATAAAATAAAATTAATAATTAATAATAATAAAAATTGTTTACAAATGAAAGATCTGATAAATTATTTATGAATTATTTAATTATTAAAAATTTTTTAAAATTCGATAAGAAAATGTACAAATCCTTTTTTTTATTTTGTTTTTCGTAATATTTAAAAAAATATATATAATTTTTAAAAACATGAATTTATGAAGAAAGGAGAGAGAAGAAAGAGGAAAAAATTATGTTATTGAGAAGATGAGTTTTGATTAAATTAACACCTTGTGCACCTTTATAAGTTATTCAAACATTCCGCAGACAAATTATTCATAACTTTAGCTTTCGCATGCCTACAATGTAGATTTATAAAGAGTCAAGTGATAATTTCTTTAAGTTAACTATATTATTATTGTAATAGCAAGTTTAAGTGTGTCGAGAGATAAAAATAAGTTATTTTCGTCTATAATTTTTACAAACAACTCGAACTTTTTATCATTTTTATATAGGTTATAAAGTTAGGTAAGTGTTTAATATGTTTGTGATTAAACAGGGTTGTAATTTTTGGTTTAAAACGATACGAAAGTGATACCTACCGTTGGGTTACCCATGCAGTGTCTTCTCATAGGATCTGTTGTTCTGTAATTTGGTGAGTAGCGACCGGGGAAACATGTTCCAGTTCCAGTGTTAATCGAAGGATGTAGAGACATGTGTTGTTTACTATTCATGACGAAACCATGCAATACTCGACTTTCCCCAGTCTCGATATCAGAGACGGGGTTAAACCGTTAAGCCTAATAAAAATGCACTAAGCCAACACTACCAACATGCTATTTCCGACTGTAACACCGTCGACCATGTGTGTGCACCTGTACGTTGATCTGCGCACCGTCGACACACCACACAGGCAGAGGGGAGGATTCTCTTTGGGGGATGATAACGGCTCGTCACGTGATGCCGGCGATTTATGTCGGAGCATGCGTGTAGCCTACCATGATGGCGGAAAGTTGTTAATGGTGTTTTGTTGTTAGTTTGAAACCGATGCCAGATACGCGACCCAGATTGAAAAACACAGATCTGCCCCTGATAAACTGTCTTTCCTGCTCGATTATTAATACTGCAGTGAAGACGGACAGCAGGAGCCATTCCGTTCCCAATCTCATAAACACCTTATTTTTATTAATATTTAGTATTTTACCTATAAAATCTTTATAATAATTTAATATTTACTAATTTATTTACCTAATTATGCAAATTATTATATAATTTTATAAAAATCTGTTAAGTTTTAAATGGTTTAAAAACATGGCTGAGTATATCAAGAATATTAATTAAATTTATTCTTAAAAAGATTTTTATAATAATCATGTTTCCTGATAAATTGTTATCTACATAAATTATTGATTCGTATGAGAATATATGGTAAATACATTGTTTACTTTGGTAATATTTTATTAGTGTCGTGAGTAATGCATTAACCAATTGTAATATTTATTACGTGTCTTACGTAAGGTTCAAAATGTTAATGTTCAAACGTCATGAAATCAAATTTTTATAATTGGATACTTTTAAGAATGATCTAACTATACTTTTATATTATTTATTTATTTTATTTTTTTAAATTTCTAAACAGAAGTTTAAAATTTAATAATAAAATTTGTAGTAAACTTTATTGTTATTTTAACACGAAAACTAAATTTTTAACGCGACAAATTTTGATAATTTCATGCTTATCTTTATCGTTTTACATTGGTTTTGATGTAATTCTTAGAATCTTAAACATCTTTTTTCCATGATTCGATTTTGGTACGTTGAGAAAAATTTGATCAAATTTGAACTTCTTTTATTTGAACAAAATTAAATTATTTTCGAATAATTGGAGTTATTTTTAGTTCTTTCTAAGCAAAATTTTTTCTTGTTACTTCGAATATTTTATAAATAAATAACGCAAGAAAACGTATATTAAAATACCTATAAAAAAGTTATAAATATCACATTAAGATATCACTACTTCAAATGACATAAGAGAAAAGTGGAAGTAACATGAAATAAATTTATTTGAAAAATAATTATTTAATGAAATAAATTTTAAAAATTAATATTAGAAAGAAAGAATATCGTAAGATTTAAACATAGTATAAAGTGAAATTTATTTTAAATGTAAAAAATTCTAAGAAATAAATACAAACAAATCGAACAAAACACAAATGGGTAGGTAGGTCTGTATTTTAATCGATGAATAGAGTTACTCTGATTGGTGGCTACGGTATCACGTGAAGAATACGTAATTTGTCAGTCTGCTTTACCATATTTGTTTACAGTAAAGTCATTGGATACCAAGCAAGGCGGTGCAATGCAGATCGTGGTACGTGAGAGTTTATCTGAAGGAACAATCATTATAAATAGTTGTCTACACAAGATATATGGGACTAAATTTATTAGTTAAAACTTAATGCTTTTATAAACTAGATTTTTGAAAGAAAAAAAAAAGAGAGAGATATTTAACAGATGATAATTTTCTTAGTTTTATTTTTAAACAATCGGGTTCTGTGATTATTATGCGTGAAATGAGGCCGCCTGTTCAACACGAAATAGTATAGAATAGTTGTAAATCTTATCTTCATAAGAATTTGTTTTGACATTTATGTTTGGGTTCTTGACATAGAATGTCGCGTTTCCATGGCTAAAAATTGTTTCTAGTTAGTATAAAACGAAACTGTAGTTAGTAAAATTAGTTTTTCCAGTTTTATCGTTTTAAACGCCTGTAAATTTATCTTATCCTTTCGCTTGCGTGTTATGCAGTGAAGCTTCAGATTGTATGATTAAAGATCGCCTACATCTTTTACCGAATATTTTTTCAAACTTTTTTACATTTTAAATACCTCTATTTATTATTTTACTATAAAATATCTACTCGGAGGTTAAAAGGCTATTTATTTATTTAACGCGACAAATTTAAAGCATATTTTAAATAATTTATTAGAGATAGAATTTAATAATATTTATACATAAAATTGCAATTTATATAATTAAAAATAGCTTATAAATTAATTTTAAATCGAGACAATTAAAAAATTACCTTTTAATATTGTTTATATACATTTAATTTATTTTTTGTTAATAAAAAAGATATCAAAATGATGTTTAAACTCATTAAAAAAACAATAGAAAATGGGTCAAGATCGGCGATAAAAGCGTCGAAACAAATTACAATTAATGTAATTTCCTCCTCCGTTTCGTTTTTAAAATATTCATTAAATAGTTAAAATATTTGGGCTGCCAGATATAATTCTATCGTCATTCCATCTAATGGTTTTGTTCATCGGACCACTAGAGACCAAGTTCATCAACTGAACTGGTAAATGGCAAAACTCTGTACACGCAAAGTTAACGTTAAAGCATGGAAGGGGGTGGCTTGATACAACCTCACCTCACGCCCTCCCCAATTCCGACTTTGCGTGGAAGTTAATTACGATCATTACTCTCAATATAAAGTCTCTCGCTCTTCAATGGGATGAGAGTTCCATCTGCTACTAAGCCCACTGTTGGGGGTAAAACACCACCTGCGGTGTATGTAACCCATAACATTGACGTTTGGTCTTGCTTCAGCGATTTTGTTTGGCTATATCGAGCATGCGTATTCGATTATAGGTCACAACAAACCCATAATGGATCTTTGTACTTAATAATAAATGTATATAATAAGAGACTTTAGATCTAGTATTTTAGTCCGCTGCTAAAATCGCTCATGCGTTATTTAGCTGTAAATAATTATCGTTTGGGGGTTTTAATATCTAACTACATCAATTTAATTTGTTCCAACAATGATTTTTTACTTATATCTGACAGATTAAATTGTATGTTGTAAGTAGTAAATGGTTTAATTTATATTATATATATAGGGCTATATCTATGAGTGATTTTTTCTTCTTCTTATTCGTCCGATCAGTTATGATCTGTTTTGACATCAGAATTAGTTTTATGAGGTGAAAACGGATTAAGAAGTACCGCGTGGAGGGAGGAAGCAGATCCGATTGTGCCCTTGGATGTGATTAAAGAACAGAGAATATTTTTGATGAACTGAGGTAGAATTTAATACTTTAACCAATCTTTATCCTGATATAATAATGATATTCGAAATTTTACTTCCTTTTACATTATTTTACATAGACTTACAGTTAAAATTAATTGAAAGAGGGGACTAGAAACAGTTTATAAATCACTGATAGGTGGAATGATGCTGATGCGAGGATGAAAGCGAAAATAATAAATGATGGAGAAGTTTTAAGTTTTCCGAAAAAAATAAAATAAAATAAAATTTAACGAGTAAGATGATTAAGATTTACATTGCAATTATTTTACAATATTCTTACACGATTTTATGTGGAGCTTAACTATATTCAATACAACGATATGGTAATGTTTTAAAATTATAACCGTTAATAAATTATTAAATTTAAATAAGTTTTTATATTTATAATCCAATATAACCAAATTTAAAATAGTTCATAAATATATTTAAATCGCATTATAAACTATTGTATTTAAAAAAAAACGCATTTAAATAATTCTAAACTCGGACGGAGAAGCGATTCTCTCTTTTATTTTTTTCTTTTTTATTTTACTGTCTTCCATTCTTTCCTTTCTCAAAATAGAGAAGATTAAAAATTAAATATAACAGTATCATATTTGAAAAATATACTTTTGGAAAATTTTTGCGAAAATGACATAGAAAAAGACTTATTGTCTTTCAAGGACGAAGCAATGTTAAACCATTCCTTATTCAGCATCCATCATGGCTTCCGATTTACAATTTTTGATGCACATCCAACGTCATTTGCGATTGGTAAATGATACGCCTGTCCTTTTTTCCAGTCATTTATAAACGTAATAGAAAGCCTCTTGAGACTGCGACTTGCATCTTTGGACTGAAGAATGGTACCATATCACGTATTCTTTCACATCATTTCTTAACTCTTGCAACTACGCTTGACATTATCTCCAGATAGACAGTTAAAATCTCAATAAAATATATTTTGTTATATATATTTTTTCGTATTTTAACTCAGTCAAAAACGAAGAAAATCTATTTAAAATTAAGACTATTTTTATTATTTTGTCTTCGTTTATTCTATGAAAACTTACACAAACACATAATTAACTCGAATTGTGGTTTTTCTATGAGGTTAAATAACTATTATTTTTAGTTTTATGTAGATATTAAAGCTTCCATAATAATTATACGGTTAATTTAATATGTATTTACGCTTTTCTTTAATACTTTTATGTTTCTACTTAAATGTTACTCAGATAAATGGATCTGAATAAAACTAATAATTTCTCTCTTCTATGTTTAGTGAGTGACTTATTGACTGACTCATAAATTCCCTATAAACACAAATCTTTGGCTTCTTTAATCATTCATCTACTCTTACGACTTGCCTCCTCATCAGACGGTTAATAAAAGTGATTCTAACCTTTCAATGACTGACTCACAGACTGACTCACAAAATTGACATATTTGCCAAACCAGAACATAAGTTTTATTCATCTTTTGAAAAAAATTTTTTCTGTTTCTATTATATTATATATACTAGACTTTTTTATATTTATCTTTTTTGTTTCCTGTTTAGTTTTGAAAAGGAACAAATAAAGGTTTTCCATACCAGTGTAATCTTCCACCAAAGAGACCACTACTACCCAAGAAACAATCCCAATCTTATGAATACTTAATGCTTTCCCCCTGGACACCCCAGAAAGTTAGAATGAGATTGCAATTGGCAACGGGAAGAGACTATCCGACTGATTTCACCTGCCAGGTATTCCATCACCTGTACCCACAGCTCACCTGGTTGTCCCTAGAGTTCTAGCAACGAAAGCAGAAATGCAGCTAATGGAGTGGAAGATAAGGTGGAGGGAAAAAAAATGGACCAATTCGATGACTGAATGTATTACGGCTGCGCTGTTATATATACTTCTACTATTTTTTCCCCTCTTCTTCTTCTGTTTTTTTAAGAGAAGAAAGGTCAAAATTGTGTAAAGTTTGTCACTGACAAAACTTCATTTCAAATATGAAAGCTTTATGAATTATTTAAATTTTATTATTTTTTAATTTTATTTTTTAGATTAAATTTGTTCGCTCTTTCTCTTTCTTGCTCTTTTTTTTAACCTGTTACAATTTTATGAGTAATGGTGAATCTCATCTTAAGTAAGAATGAAGGAGTTGACCTTTCGTAGATAATTCGTATAAAGCTATTAATGAGATGTTAATTATACGAACGATGGATAAAAATCTGTATAAAAAGAGCGCGGAGAGATAGTATAGAAGTCTATATAATGGGGAAAATTATTCGGAAGAAGCAGATGATGCGAGAAGCTGCAAGAATTGATGATGAAGATGCTGAAGAGCAGAAAAGGAAATGATGCAAATTTTTATACAAAAAATTAATTTATATAATTTTTTACATATTCTTACATTGTTATAAAATATATATTTTAACTAATTATTTTAAAAAATTTTGGATAAATTTATCAATAATTATTGAAATAATTATTAAGTTATTAATATAACATAATGAACTTAACAAATGGATAAAATAGCATCTTATATAAATAGATTTAAAATATATAAGAACTTAAATAGGTTTAAATTAAACTAGAGATGTCTAAAATTAAGAAAACGTGACAAAAATGTTAAAATTTACAAATTTATATTAAATTAATGAAAAAAAAACTGAAATAAAAGAAAAGATGTTCATGAAATTAAATTATTATGCAATTTAAATGTAGAAATTTATATAAATGTATATTTAGTAAATAAATTTATAATTTTATTAAAATAAAAATTTACATAGATTAATAAAGATTATTTGAAATCCTCGATAATATTACATGATCAATATTATTACAAATCTTTATTTAATGCATAATTTAATACTAAATTAATAGTCATTTTGTACTGTTAATAAGATCTTAAAGTGTAGAAAATTATATCTCACCTGAAAAAGACTAACGCTATAGAGGGTGGCCCATAACTCTATTAGAATACTGTAAATTATTTATTGAACATCAAACTAAAACAGTTTCGGGCCACCCCGTGAATTAATTAGAGTTGTCTGCAAACGATTCTAAACAGTAAATGAATTAAATTGGTGAAAATATTGTTATTATTATTATTATTATTCAATTAATTTTAATAAAGAAAAGATAGGATTTATTAGTAAATGATGCTCCTATACAGTAATTATCATTGTATAGGATGGCTTTGATTATCTTCCAGCTTTAAACCGGAATGAATTAAGGTAGAAGGTAGATGGAAAAGTAATCTGTAAAGCCAAAATTCGCATAACAAATTTGATTTGATTTTCAATCCATCTAATGTGCAGCATTAAAACTTACTCAGCAGTCCATCCAATCTTCGACTGAAATTCAATAAAAGTGTTGAATATAAAATTTTTTTTCTTTCTTTCTTCTTCTTTGGTTAGTACAGTACAGTCGGTGACCATCCAGTCATTTGGGAATATAATAACAGAAATGCTGCACCATCAACCAATGTCTAGCTGTCACAATAATTGGACGTGATGCGATTAACTTGACGGACGACTTGTCTTAATTCACTTGACTTTGCGAATCTAACGCAGCTGGTTGTCAAGAGAATCCCAGCGATACCCATCTGGCCTTTATACAATAACATCTTCATCTCTTCGACATTGAGCCCACAACACGTGTACTCAGATGGTGTTTGATAAGGTGGCGCGTGGTGTGCGGTCGACGGTCACGTGTCCGACCTGGGGTGACACACGACCAAAAATATTGGAATTTACTGACTCGATAATGTGGGATGATGTCTACGACTGATGTATAGAGTGGGGTGAATTAATGACAACCGTGCCGAAGTGCTAATTTGGGGATAGTTGAGATGAGATCTCTAAATTTTCTAAGGATTATCGCCTGATTTCTGCTTGATATCTTAACCTTAACGTTGGAGATTGATCCTGAATAATACAAGATAAGAATTAAACAGAAAAATTAACTTTAATTAGGTCGGAGGATGAGGATGGAGATTTATTACATATTTAAGATACATCCTTGCAAAAATCAAACAAAATTCTTACAAATTCAAAAAAATCCTTACTGAATTAACTAAAGTTTAAGTGCGTAAATCTACGCGCTTAAATTATTATATATTAATACAGCGCATCTATAATACAGTATACACTTCACAGTTACTTATTATTAAATATGTCTGATTTCCTTCTTAATATTGGATTATCGTGGGATTTTTTTATGTTATAGAGCCTTGTATAAGTTATAAATTTAACAAGACCCCATAACTTAACATTGTATGTTTGACATACAGAATATGTAGAAAAAATAATAGAACTGTACTTATAAGATGAGGATTTTCTTATGAGAATAGAAAGATAAATTGAAAGCATATTGTAAATCATAAACTGGAAAAGTTATTTTCGTAAAGTAGAGAAATTACATGCTGTACAGAGCTGTAGAATTACTTCGAAACGCATTAAACTCTCACTTTACGAGTTTAACATGTGTGCAAGTTAGAAAGTTTTTCGTAAAACTTTCCAATTACAGAATGGACGGTCACTCCTATATAATAATTAAAGAAAACTTATAATTTACGTAATAAATTCGAACCCCGAGAAGAGAATAGTATATGTATATATCCGACATTACACGAGATCGCATCTCATCCTAGTGGGTGTGACCCGGTCGTCATCACGCATCCAACTTTTCACCATCGTTCTCTCATCGCTCATATCGTCTCGACCACCTGCCAGGTGTGCCGGGGGGTTGATAGTAAGAGAGTGAAAGAGGGAGAGAGCGAGAGAGAGAGAGTCACACAGAGAGTCATCCTGGCACCAGTCGTTAGAGACGAACCGCAATCCAATTTAGCTTGATTAAATGTACTCAGTCGGACAACTTAATACAATTAATAGACGTAAGGTCTCCTGCATTTTCGACGCCCTTTAACAGTAGGGATAACACGAGTCTGAGGGGGGTTCAAACGGGTGGTGACTTCTCGAAAACACACTAGGTAAATAACTGTGACGCCCTGTGTCACGCACGGACGCGTGACGTAAGAGAGCGAGCGTGGAGACTAGACCCTAGGGAATGGCAGCCAATCCAGGTAGCCGTCATTTTATTAATACTGCGCGTTCATTTCGACGTACTAATGGCCATCTCTGGGACCGATTACAACCAAGTCCATTTCATTAGTGGCCACACCTCTTCCCTTTAGATTGGGTTAATGGGTCATCTAAATGCAAAACGGTAATCGTCAAGTTAGGAAAATTTGCCCTCTGGCTGATTGCTAAGTTTGTCAATTCTCGCTTATATTACCTTTTAATATACATATTTTCATACTTTCTCGCTCTTAACTAAATCGCTTCGTTTTTCTTATATTTTAATCAATTTTCTTCGTTTATTTACTGATTGGATTTAATATGGTGTTAAAACGATTAGTATGAATTGTTAATTTGTAAAAACTATATTGTAAGAGTGCAAAGTTTTCCAACTTGTCCACGAGTTTTGAAATTTATACAGCGATTGGGGTGTTAGAAATTTATATTTATTTATTTATTTTTATGTTTTCAGTAAAGCAAAGCTTTGAGGGAATCTTACAACCGAATCTTTGTAAGTAAATCTGTGCAAATATCATAAAAACTTCTCATTTAACACAATATTTGTGCAAATGATTCTATTATTTTTCTTGTTCTTTATTCAAATTTTTATAATTCTAGCTAAATGTATTCCGTTTTTTCAGCATTTAATGTACTCGATGTGCTTCCTTCAACTATTTTCTTGGATGATGAGTTTTTCTTATTTACTTTAAACTAACTTTTGTACTTGGTTTTCTGTTTATATTTATAATTAATTCTTGTAATTAGAATAGAATCAAAATGTTATTTTTTCATTGTTTTAAATTGATAACATTAAAATGTTATCGATTTGAAACAATAATCATAAATACATCTAACATTGATAATGTAGATCTATCTTTGACTGACAAATAATTCCTTTCAAACTCTGTGAGCGAATCACACTTTAATTGTTGCAACTGATTACTTTTTACTCTGAGCGAATTCATTTAAATTATTGCAACTGAAACTATTATTATCTTTTCAATAAATATCTACTTGCTACTAATTGCTACTCGTATACACTTATTTTAATACATAAATATATTTAAAAGCACTTTTCTCCATTTAAAAGCATACGTGTAAAGCTTTAAAATTTCTTTAAAAATCTTCAGAATGTAGAGTTTCATTCACAGAAATCACAGATTTAAACGTAAAATTTAACATTAAATAAAGCAATTAAATAGATATTTTGCAACCCGTCTTTTAATACAAATGAAAACATATTTCTATGATTTTTTTTCTTAAAAGCACTTAAATTTATTTGTCCAATAAATCAAAATATACAAAAAGCAGAGAACAATAGTAAATCGCACAACAAGAATCCCGTCCAATAATATAACGACACGTCATTAGAGGAATAATTAAATATTCATTCTCTGTATTATTGAGTAATATTTTGGTTGAAAACCAGTCACGTGGTAGATTTGTATTTACTATGCACGTCATACGTCGTATATCGTATACGTTTACACGAATAGCATTGTTTATTGGTTATAATACTATTTAAAATATTAATAGAAAAGTATATCGTAGTAAAACAACCTTAATTATCGTTACGTCTACATATTTCTCATAATTACATAAATTATAATTTATCACACACCCTATACAATAACGAAACGTATTATTCTACACTATAAAAGACACGAATTATGCACTTTTTTTATACTTTAATATTAAAAAAAACCTTTAAAAATCCACTTTAATCTCTAGAAATTAATAAAATGAATAAAAAAAGTAGTTCTAAATTTAGTTTTTTTTAAAGTTTAATTTGTTTATTAGATCTTCTTTACTTATTTAAAAAAGGATCAATCAATTCTGATTTTTTATTGCCGTTCCTACCCTTTTTTAATTTTTATTTCTTCTTTTTTTTTACTATTTTTCTTGTTAAGACGAAGTTGAAAAGGTTCCAAGATATAATCAAGTTCTTTAATTTAAATGGCAAAAAAGTTAGTTTAAAGAAAGATGGAGAGAAAAATTGAGAAAATTCTTTTATTCTTTATCTGTAGGATGTCTTTCAAACTAAAAACTTAACATAATTTTCTTATCCGTGAGTTTATACGATAGAATAATGATTAGCGTAATGCGATTTGGGAGTTAATAATAAAAATCTAAGTTTATATATATGATAATTATATCAGTTTGTGTTTATATGAGAAAATTGAAATCTTCTTGATATATATTTTATTTTTTTAAAGCAATTTTTTAAATCTACAAAATAAGCTCTTAATATAAAATAACTTATCTTAAATCGATGAATCTCAGCTATTTTTTAAATTACAAAAGAAAATTAGGAAGGATAATTGTAAAAGAATTTATGTAAAATAATTACATAGATATAATATTTACATAAGAAAATTTGAATGTTCTTCTTGATATTCTACATTATGTTTTATTTTTTGACAATTTTTCTGAATATAGAAAGACTTTATAGTATGGAATCGTCTATCTCGAAGCAATCGAGTCTTACCCATCTTAGAAGAAAATTAGAAAGGTAATTGTTAAAAAAAAAGTAAAGAAACTTTTGACATAAATCTTTTCTTTCTCTATATATCTCTTTTGAATATAATTCCGAATAGAAAGCCCGTTTTTATAAAGAAAAACTCGATATGTTCCCATGCGTATGGATGATTACTTCATCATCTAAATCTGTTTATCCGATTTAAGGATTACTTTAGCTATTCAGAATCTTTTGAAGTATAACTTATGGCAAATAGATCAAGATTTCTTCTATTTCGGTGATCTCTTTGGCATTCTCTATAAGGTTATGATACTTCTCAGAGAGTTTCTCTACTATAAAAGCGTTTATTCCGCTTGAAGAAATATCTCGATGCTGAATGAAGATAACTTCTTCAAAAGTTATGAAATTTGCGTATCTCTTTCCAATGTCAATTTTCAACATATAAATTTTTACTAAATTATATAAGAAGTTTTTAATTCGTAAAAATTACGTCTTTTAATCTGAACTTAATACGTAAATATACGTCATTACGAGCCTCATAAGTCAATAATTTCAGTTTATGGTAATGTCTCAAGTGATTAAAAAATACATTAAATGAATTCTTTATATGAATATAGTAAAAAAGAAAAATGCATCAAAGTTAATAGTTCTACTCAATATAGGTTATTGCTATTAAGCCTTCAATATAATATTCTTTCTTCACGTAAAGTTTAATATTTGACCCTTTTTTGTAAGAAACAATTGCTTTCTCAGAAAAAAATCTATTAATATACTAATTAGATAACTCTATAACACGAGTTTTGATCCAAAATTAAACTTAAAGACTAACTTTTTTGTGGAAAACTGTTATAAAAACCCACAAAATTACAAGAATCTTATATATTTTACTATTAAAACCATTAAAACATCATACTAAAGCAGTAAGATGAACTGACGTGACCTTTTTTTTTTTTATAAAAAGGACTCTATTAATAGGCCTATACTAGTAACAAATCTCAATCACACGAGTTTGGACCTAAAATTATGCTTATAGACTCATATTTCCTGTATAAAAGTACCTTAAAACGAATATAGAAACTGATTAATTCCAAAAAATTTTATATATTTTAACTTAAAACTCCTACAATCTCCTACCAAATCAGTAGAACGAACTGAAGAACCACACGACATCATCAATCACCACCAAAAAACAGAAATAAAAAACAGAAAAATAGATACCACACCAGACTTTCAACCACGTTATTACTGATCGAATACTAAAATTAAATTAAGAAAACTCGACGCAAAAAATTAAATTTATAAGGAAGATTTTTAATAAAATCTCCCGACATAAATAATTCAAAATGGCAGAAAGAAGGAAACAAGAAAAAAAAAATAAATAAATAAATAAAAGGAAAAAATTCTAAAGAAAGGTAAGTACTATTAATTATATTTAAACATCAATTAATTCATTTTTTAATGGTGATTTTTTTTAAAAATTTATATCTATATATCTATCTATCTATATATATTTATGTGTCAATCCATAGGGATTTTTCCTTTTTCATTGTTTGTGTCAAAGATCGCTGTGTAGGTCGAGAGTTTGAAACCCGCAACTTACTCCTAAGCATCTGTTCATTTCTCAAACCATCTTTAACAATGCATGAGCCGGGCCTTCCTCATCTCATTGGATGAAATTTCTACTGCACGCTACGTACAACTATCCAATAGCAGTAAAGCACGTGCTGTGACTTACTTTCTCCCCCTCTTACTTTTTTTTAATTTTTATTTTATTTTACTTACTTATTTTTTATTATTATTTTTTTATATATATTTTTTCTCCCCTTCGACATAAAAATATATTTTTCTTAACAAGTTTCATTAATTATTATTTAAACTATATTAAATAATAAAATAAATAATAACGAATTAACGTGTTAACGAGGAATCATTAAAAGTTAATCTTGTGTTTATGCATTTTTAAAAAATTTATTTTAATTTTTTCTTTTTTTAAATGTTAATTCTTTATATTCTCTCGTTCCTTTTCTTTCTCTTTTCTCTTGTTTAATGTAAATGAAGTTTAATTTTCTAATTTATTTTTATTTTATTTTTTAAATTTCTTTCTACTTTTGTTTTCGATTAATTGAATGAAATAAATGTTTGATAAGTTAATTAAGTTGCAATTTTCTTTTATACTTACTTAAATGGATATATCGTTAACTTGTTGAAAATTTTTTCTGTTTGACTTCTCTTATTTAATATAATATATAAATAAATTTTCATAATAATGATAAATAAATAAACCTACAAGCATACGATTTTCTTAAAAGTAAGCATTAGAATTAATTTTTATTGAATAAAAAGTAATTAAATTGGTTAAATGTATTTAACGTAATTTGGCTTTGTTTGGATGTAAATAATTATTAAAATGGCATTTTATAATCTTCGTATTAACTAAATATTATAAGTTTATCGAGGAGAAAAGTGATTTTAATAAGGAAATTTAGCTTTCATACAGAGAAGCGATGATGATAATCTGGAGCAGAAGAGTTAATGAATTGGCCTACGAGGGTAAAGAACTGTTTCATTATTCTAAAAGTGCATGCATGTGACACATTGTCAGAAAGGTCGATGGAGGGAAATCGGGAGGTTAATTGGTTCCAAAAACACACCTGGACCTTTCACAAAAGTCCAGGTGCTATTCGTCTACAGGAGATATTCATATTTATCGATAGAATTAAACCCGATTCTTTCCTAATTTGATGGAAGAGTATAATAAATATAAAGATCTAAGTGATTAGTATTGATTGAATATCACATTGTTTGAATGCAAATGAATCTCTTAAAGCCACTTAACTCTCGTTATACGCTGGATGATTCCAATAATGAAATACTAAGTGGAAAATAATCAAAGTCTATGCATTAACCGAGATTCGTCACGTTCTCTCATACACTTTTATGATTTTTCATAATATTAGAAAATATTATGTGTTCTTCTGCGAAGTAAATTTATATTCTGTATATGTTAAAGAAACGTTCTATAATTTTTCTTTAATTTTAAATGCTTCAGATTTATTATCATTTACAAAAAATAATCCTTAATTAATGGTCTTACGCAGCGTATAAATAGACTACAGTTTTTTTAATTTATAAAAATTTTACTGGTATTTAGAGCATTTTTAAATTAAAATTTGACTTTTTAAAACGGTGAAATTAAACAAAATAAATTATTTTTAATACAAATCTCTCGTTTATCCTTATGAAAAATGTAAATAATCACACCTCATCATATGCAATTTACCGAATTAATACTATTATTTTAATTACAGAAATTGTTTTAATGATTAGCGTGTAGTCTACGAAAATACTCTATCACCTTAATTAATCCTCTAAGCATAATTATTTTCCTAAATTTCACGCTTAAAAGCTTTCTTTCGTACAACAATTTATAAAACTGTTCGAGTCGTTTCTCATGCCATTAACGAATTCTCTTTTCCTCCTGTTTATCTCATCTGCCAATAAACAACTTTCGTCTTCCTATCGACAAATTTCATCATATATAATCCTATATAAGCAGTTCACCTTCGGAATACGCTTATACCGCAGATGTAAAAATGCATTTACGCAATGGTCCAATTCTAGCATCTATATCACGTAACTGACAAACGGTTACGATTTAATTCCTCTTCTCCTTGATATCTTTACGTAACATAAAATAAACCAGCATAAGAAAGTTATGTTAAATAATTAAACGCTACCAAAAATAATAAAAGTATGTGCTTTTTTTTCTAAAATCGAATAATCTTATCTTAGAGATGAAAACAATTCTGCACATGTAAATTTATATTTGAATTATGATGATACTAAAGAATTTTCATAATTCTTTAGTATCATCATAATTCAAAAGAATTTTCATACTTCAAGAATTTTCAAAATCGCGGTTTACATCGTTAACTTCATTATAAGTTGATGATGGAGGATTTCAAGCTGAATAAACGTTAGAGGCGTTCAGAAATTTTCAATCTTTCTAACTATTTTCTTAAAAAATTCGGTGTATAAGTACAGAAAAATGGTAAAGCAACACGTTAATCGCATTTATATACATTTTAATTTTATTATTTAATAAAATGTATCGAGTTTATCTCAATCGACAAGATGGCACCTACACCATTTATTTTCAACAATAACAATCGGAAAGTTATTTTATAAAGTAACAACTTGATTATGTTTAGTTCATTTCGTGCATTTTACGGTGTATAAAACTCGATAAGAGTGAAGTCGAATATAAATTTTAAACAAATATTAAAATATTTATCAATAACATATTTACTTAATACTAATAAGTATTTGTATGAAAAGTAACTAAAATATTTATACAAACGTTAGCAATCTGTAAACAAAACACGAACTGGGAGAGGGGAAAAAAACGCTTTTGGCAAATGTACTTTGTTTAAAGATTTTTAGTTATAATTTTCTAGTTTTTTAATTTCTTTTTTTAGGTTGACTCTTTTTGACTTAGTTTAGTTATTATAACTGATCAGTTGCCACGACACCGGCCTGCAATTGTCACGGGGTTCGTCACGTTTTGTCACGCAAAGTCCACCTTACTACTGAACTGTCACGGGATCTGAACAAGAGTCACGAATAAATTTACACGTGCGTGACCCTCCATCATTTCCAATGCTATCATATCTAAAATCACTATATACATGAACAGTACTGATTTATATAAGTAGAATAATTTTATTATAATATAAATAAATTTAATGTAAAAATAGAATCTATTAATCTTATTAAATAAATTTTAAAGGTATTTAAAAATTACTTTTTTAAAAAGAAATATCGTCTCTTTCTATTGTGCTACCATCTTGTGATAAGTAAAGTAATTAATGTTTATCCTTACATTGTATTTTTTTTTCATACAAATAAAAGTATAACTTAACATTTTTAACAGGAAAATATCTAAAATGTGTATAATTTTTAACTTTTATGTAATAATTTTATATTTTAAGCTTCTTTTTCTGATGATAACTATCTATAAAAGATGCGAATCAATGTGCTACCATCTGATGGCTAAAATTTGAATTATACTTGAACCGTTTTTACTTACTATAATTATTTATTTTAAAATTTATAATTTTAAATATAACGTAAAACAAAATAAACTTTTTAAAATTTTTTTACTAAAAATTATTTATAATATTTATTAAACTGTACTGTTTTAGAAAGAGAGATGGCACTACAAGTCTGATTAGGTTCTCATTACAGCTTTTTTTTTTTTTTTTTGACAAATTAATTTAATTTATATTTTAATAATATAATCCATTTCAAAAACTAATTTTAAAATTAAACGTATTTAATAAGTTTAGAAAATAAAAGTAGCAAAATTTAATTAAATATTTAAATAATATTTTTATTTAAAATATGATAACAGATGGAGCTAGAATAACACACTCACGGAAAGAAATTTTTTTTTTTATTAAACTTAAGAATTTTCATAGATTATTTATATAAAAATGTAAAAATTAATAAATTCGATATTTATTTCTTGAAATATTTAATATTTTTAATATATTAAAAAAAAAATTCAATCATTTTAAAATAACAGCGAGTGCACTAAATAACTATCGTCTGATTTGTTAAAATTTAAAACAAAATTCATAAAATTTCTATACCAAAAAATGCTAGAAGACTAAAAGACAGCGAATTAGGAAAATCGATATAAAATTATAAAATTAATTAAGTATTACGAAATGCGATTTATTTTCTCAGTCACGCGATTTTTGAATCTTTCTCGAGAACCGGAAATTACGTTATTCGTTCTAAATACGTCACGCTTCATTATTTTCCGTTTTTCGTGCATCATTATTTATTTATTTATTTATTTATTTATTTTACGTTCTAAACAGAAGCGATTCGTATTAATTAATAATTTTTTTTTCTTTTTACCTTCGATTAATTTTCATTTATCATTTACTTTTCTACGAAACTTTAGCGAGAATCTTCAGTTCAGTTTTCGAAGCGCGTGACAGACAGATCGGTATTTAATTATGTAGAATGATATTATCACGTGATTTACTGTAGTTATTCTCAAAAAGTATGAAAAAATTTAATCATTTATTGTATTAAAACCGCAAGAACAGAAAAATCTATAAAAGAATTTCAACATGTGATACTATACATGAAGATCCTTGATATACTATAAAATTTTCAATTAATTTCTTATTTTTCGTAGATAGTTTGGCGCTGTTCTCTCGATTTCTCTCCTTATATCAAGTACTTAAAATATCAGTTTTCTCTAATTAATTAATTAGAAAATTTTCTCTCAATCACACAAAACTTTCACTTTATTTAGAAGATCAAAGCAGCTCCGTAACTAGCCTTTAATGCGCCCGGTGAGAGCTTCTGTAACTATGCCCCAAAACTCGGTCCAGGCCATTTCTACGCCCCCCCCCGGGTCTGAGCCCTGTACCTGGGCACCGCTGGCACCGCCCTAGTTATGGCACTGGATCAAAGTATCTAAGAGGTTTCGGTTATGTCTAGAAGATAAAATTATTGATCAGTACTTGTTTTAGGAAAAAAATACTCAAAATACATGGATGATGATGATGTAAAAATGGTTAGTTTTATTAAGAAGTCACTGGTATTTCCAAAAATTTGGGAACTAAATTCCAAAGTCGACTCATTACGTAAGTGTGATAGCTATGGAGAGATTGAGTATTGGTTCGTGTTTATGAACTAAAAAATGAAATATTGAAAATGTTTAATTAAGAAGAATGTGTGAAATTCTGTGATCTATTGCGAAACATTTTTTGATGTAAAAAGTTGGCTATGCCTAGCTGAACTTTTGAACTTTTAACCACTACTTACCTGCGATTAGACGAGAAAACTTTTGACAGTGGCGTGTTATAGATTCATAGAGCCCCGCCAAATTTAAATTTAGATATTCTTAGTACAGTAATGAGTCTATAAAAGTTTGTTAGTGGGGCTCTAGGCAATTGCCTTTTTTTGCCCTTAGGATAACTTATGCCATGCCCAAAACTCCTTGTAATGTTCAAGACAGGGAATCGGTGCGTGTTTTTAGTGATTACGATTAAAATTTATATTTTTATCTGACAGAGTTAAAGAGTATCGAATATTCAAACTAGAACTTATTTAACGTAGTTCTTACACAAAACAAATCTGCAACCTTTTTCTTAGTTACAAACAAGTTACCTTTTAACTATAGATTTACATATCTTTCTATTCGATTTGTAAGCGAATATTTTTACAAGGCACAAATTTAACACATTCCTGACGATTGAATGTAATTTTCAAACATTTCTTTGCTCAAAAATTATTTAATAAATTTTACATAAATTCCTTACACTTTTTCTTTGTGCTTTCAACAAAGCTTCTTCCCCAGTTTTCATGAATGCATTTTATCACACAAAACTGTATATTAAATTTCTGGGATCTAATGTATTCTTTACTGCTTTTAGAAACGATTTGCAGAGTAAAATTAACGTTTCTCTAAGTAAAATAATAGAGGAAACTTATCACAGCCGAATATATTTATAGATAAACTATATATAAATATAAACGACTGCGTAACGTTATAGGCATAATGATAAATAATTTATACTTGTCTTTTTACTTGTAAGTGACAAAATAAACTGTATACTTTATTATATGCTAAAATTTATGGTGAGAACATCATCTCGTAATTTCGCTGGTTGATTTTGAAACTCAAAAAACTGGTCCTGAATATTGTTTATATACGCCACCGCAGGAAACAACACTGCAGGTATAAGTGGAAGGAAAACCATTGTTCCGGAAGGAGGATATGGAAAACTTTTAATAAGAACATGTTAGAAGAAAGAATTGGATTAGCAGACATACGCCTATCCATTCTATGCAACACATTCCATAAACAATAAATTGTTTGAATAAATAATTATATTGACTATTAATGAATAAATAAAGCCTGTATAGCAAAAAATTCTGCGATACAATTTATAACTGCTTTTCTAAATAATAAAAAAAAGGCTTAATTTTGAGGGTAGAGATGAGTTGCATAAAAATTGCAACTGGTAATAACGAGTAAAATCTTCATGAAATTTGACCTCATTCGAGATATGACACACGATCCTATCTATCGCTCCACCTCTGACCTTTAACCTCCAAAATTTAATAGCTCTAATCTCCTAATACATAAAACTCTCTGAAAAATTTCAAAAATTTTCGACTAAAGGCGCAGGAGTTATTAAACTTCAAACAGGGTGAACAAAATCGTGCCACCCTTCAAACAGACTAACATCCATATATATAGAAAAAATCCAAATTTTTTGCATTTCTCGATCCACAACACCAAAAAATGTAAAAATCTTCGATGGCTCGATGTTATGTATAACAGTCGGGATAGCAAAATAAGTTTTTGCCGATAACTCTTAGCGAAATAATTGTTTTTGATGTATCGATAATTAAATTTAATCACTTTCCGGTTCATAAAATATCTGAAATTGTTATACATAAACTTATTTGATAATCTTATATATAAAATTCTCGTGTCACAATGTTAGTTACCGTACTCCTCCGAAACGGCTTTACCGATTTTTACCAAATTTTATATGCATATTCAGTAGGTCTGAGAATCGGCTACTATCTATTTTTCATACCCCTACACCATTTCCCCCTTTCAAAAATATATTTATATATGGATTAAGGCTTTTATGTCCAACAGATGGCGCTAACTTCCGACGACCTAAGTTTGCTTTTCTGTGAGGCATTCTGCTTTCTGTGAGAATGGACTGAAGCAGATCATTTTCTATCTATCTATATAAATAAAATATAACGTTCGTTTGTTCCTACCGATTCCTTTGAAATTTTGACACAACGTTGCATTCGAATACGCACGTGTTTTTATATAATATACATGTCGAAATCCCCCCCAGTGGGGGGAGATGGACGGGATTAAGGCTTACCGTGAAGAACTCGGCTTCTATTATACTATTTTACATGCGGTTTTTTGCGTTTTTAATTGCGTTTTAATAGGTTACGTCAACAGAATATACACTAAAAAGAGATTTTTCGATATTCCCCAGCGGGAAAAATGACGGGATTAAGACTTACTGTGAAGAACTCGGCTTTTATTATACTATTTTAGATGCGTTTTTGATTGCGTTTTAATAGGGTACGTCAAGAGAATGTACACTAAGAAGGGATTTTTTGAAATTCTCCCCACGGGGGAAGTGTGATACATTTATAATAGATACATTTTGAGCCACAACAACGCGTGGCCGGGTCAGCTAGTACATATATAATAAATACAAATAATTAATATTTTGTTGTTTCAAATTAATGTTTTAGTTTTAAAAATGACCAATAAACCGAAAAGGCAATTCATCAGTTTACATTCTAAGCGTTGTGCAAATTAATTGAATAATATTGTCAAATAAAATAGCTTCTAAACAATGTAAATATTACAAAAATTCTACCTTTATTTATCTTTTTACTTTGTTTATTATACAGTCAATTATTTTCATAACCAAAACAATAAAAAGTAAATTTATTAATGCAGTTTATAGTTAATCAGTGATTTTGACATTGCTTACAGTGAGTTTGTCATACATCGGTATGTCGTCGTCTATTACTCGAGCGTGTCCACAATCGGTGCGTCTTTATCCTTTAGTCACAATTGGTATGTCCATAATCGTTGTGTCATTATACGTTAGTCAATTCATAGGCATCACTCAAATTGGTGAAAATACATTTGGTGCGTCCAGTATCATAATGGCAGTCCAGTATATATAAGTGACAATCGGTGTCAGAAGCGTCATAAGTTGGATTTTTTAAAATGATGATTGCCGAAATACAGAATTTTATAAATTTTGAAATAATCACGAATACATTTTTAAAAAACGAATGAAAACGATAAACAACAAACACAAACAGAAAACAACAACGATGACGATGAATATGTACAGATGAAAACGATGATGATGATATTTACAATGAACTATGTACAGCAGATCGAGTCTGCAAATTCGAACTTCTCCACGGGGACGGAGTTCTGTCATGGAATTGCAACAATTAATTAATTTCGGAATAATTGGTAAAGATACATTACAATAAATAAGCTAAAGATACATACCAAAAGAAGAATCTGAACAGTTTCTTCAATCTAGGGAATTTTCCCCTCTTTGGTGCATGTTCCTTCGATTGACTGGCATGCACATCGGATGTCATATCCTCGGCTACTCTGTTGTATCAAAATGAAAAATTCAAATTAATCGAAAACTATTAAAATATTAATTTTGATAATAAGTAATAATCTTTGTTTTTCTGTAATATACTATTAAAAGTATTTCATTTCTATAATATAGAAACAACACAGAAAATGATATAAAAATACGTATTAAATAAACATAAAAATCTTACCTGTCGAGACAATGGCTAACCGCTTCCAGCTCGACTTTCTGACGATGATTCTCGCATTCGCTTTCATCCACTCGTTGCCAATGAGAATCGCCATAGCCGAAACAATCCTCGGAAAGATCGAGAACAATATCCGAATAGTTTGTTTCTTGGTAGCTTTCCAAGTCATCCGGATCATCATTATCAGGATCAAACTGCTCCTCACTCGACAGCTCTGGCTTTCTATAAACAATACAGAAAATGAGATAAAAATATTACCTCTTACCTATTAAATACGTATTAAATGAATATAAGAGTCTTACCTGTCGAGACAATCGCCATAGCCGAAACAATCCTCGGAAAGATCGAGAACAATTTCCCAATAATTAGTTTCTTGGTAATTTTCCAAGTCAAAACTGAAGAAATCATCCTCATAATCCAGCTTTCCATCCACAAATCTCTCCATATCGAAATCTGAAAAACACAACTCGTCAATTATTTGTGTCCTGTGTATCCGATCATCGCCATCTCTCATCGTCGATGATCGGTTTCATCGAAGGTTCCATCTTCGCCTCGCTGATGATCACGCGATATAAAATCAAATTAATCGAGCGTATATTTTCATAGATTTATATATTATTATTTATTATTAATTAATTAATCAACCTCGTCCATGTTGGCACCGAGATAAAATATATTCTATTCCAAATCAGTTTAAGATATGGAAATTTATCTCGAAATTAATTTCTTATTCTAGTTCTTTGCTCTTAATTAAGATTAAGTACCTTACGATTACCTAATGACAAATTTCGGGATCGGTAATTCTATTTTTATAAAGATGTAGTCTGTCAAAATATTACTCACTTTTATATTCAACGCAATTAAGCTCCATAAATAACCCCGAAAATGCCCAAAACGTCTTTCGCATTGGAAAATCGCCCACTTTCGCAACAAAGAAAGTGAAAAGTATTGTTGCCCACATTCTTGCGTTTCGGCGTGACGTCAAAGCCGATGTATAAAAATACAAGAGATTTTTAATATCCGATGCATATTTATTTATTTCTCTTTTAACGATCCTTATTACGAATGAGTCTTCTTCTTCCTCTTCTCTCTGGCCCTCATAGTCCTTGAAGGACCTTTGCCTCATCCAGGATTTTCACCCATTCTTAATACCCAGTACTCATTACGAATGAGTACTGTACATTAACTGCTGTGCTTTTTAAACATTTTTAAAAAATCTTTGAAAATCTTCAAATTCGATCGTGGTGTTCCTCAAAGCCTTTTGTACCCAAAGGACATAATTCGTCAAGTCTTGCACAATGCCGGCCAATCGAGAATTTCTTTGGATATTTAGCACAAACAGTATGAAGGAAAGGTTGGAGAGCGAGAAATATCACACAACTGAACAACAATGTAAATCACCCTCAGCAGAACAATTCAAAATACATCAGACCTTTTTGTCTGTTGAGATTCGTTGAATTTCGGCGAACGTTTTCAACCTATTAAATAGGCCACCTTCAAAGGCCATTTTGCTTGAAACATCTTTACCGTTAAATATCGTTCCAAAATAGAATACGAGAATAACAACGTTTAAATATTTGAATATAAAGCAAAAATGAAGAAAAATAATGAATAACAGTAAAATACAAAATAAATAACTAAAAAAATATACAAAATTATATATATATATATTAGAAAATGAGGTAATTAGGAGTTTCTAACAAACTTATTTTGTACAATGTATTTTCTTGCTGCTGCTGAAGCTGTCCGCATCTCTGAAAATGGTCTATTTTATAAGATAAAACGTTTGCGAAAATTAAACCAATCTCAGCAATCAAAAAGGTGTTTAGTGATATATTTTAAATTGTTCTGCTAAGACTGATTTATATTATTGATTAATATGGCGGAACATTATAAGAAGTGTAGAAAGTTAACAGTGAAGTTCGTAAAGAAAACATGCAAATTGGAGTTTTTACAGGATCGCATGAATATCAAGGTATTTCCCATGTCGATATATAGAATAGCGTTTCAAAATAATGCGCTTCAATGATGTGAAGGATACGCATGACGTACCTACATAAATCGGTTAGAAACAAAAACAAGAAGTTTGGAATTTTACAAGATATTCAAAACTTAGAGAATGTGACGTATAGAGAAGACCCTAAGCTGTTAAAGGAAATAAATAGAAAAGTAGTCACGCTAACGGATACAATACGTGCAAGTTTTAAGAAAAGATACGCCAAGAAAATGAAATGGACCAAGTGGAAGTTCCGAATAAAGTGAGGGAGTTCCTCAAAAAAGGCCCGAACTTTGTTTAACTAATGCAGTGTTGTAGCAAACCTTAATTCTATAACTTGAGAGAGGAATTTAGAAAGCAGTTATATAAGACCAAACAAAGAAGACAAAGAAAAGCAAAGCATTAGCAACAAAGACATAAAATAAACGCGAGAATGGTTGAGAGAGAATGACTTGGTCTTAACAAGAGCAGACAAAAGCAAACAATTGTTTTTTTTATGAAAAAAGAAACTTGCAACAAAGTTTGGTGGATTATATTGAACGAACAGAATGAGAACAGATTAATATAAAAATTATTAAACATATCGATAGAAGAGAGAAACCGAATAGGCAATTCTTCTGTTTACATTGTAAGCGTTGTGTAAATTAATTGAATAATATTGTCAAACAAAATACAGTAGTACCTTGGTTTTCGTTGACTTCGGTTATTGTCGATTTCGGTTTTCGTCGATTTTCTTTGCGAAAAATTTCTCACAGATTTCGTCGGCGTGCTCAAGTGACCTCGCTGCTAATTTTACGAAAACAAAGGCGACCCACGCGTTTTCTGACTCAGTGTGGCGTTATTTCTCATTGTATAAACATCACCCCGCGACGGCCCACCATTGATCAAAGGTTCCGTTCCCCGAACACTGGGAGTTCGGTCGTGGGTTCGCACTTCGCCAGGGCGGGCTGGCCACGTGAAGTTTTCTGAATTTTCTCCACGTCCGAATAGGGGCCAGTTACCCTTAAACGGATTTCTCGGAGGGCATTATTCCCCTCGATATGGCCATCATAAACACATACAACTACTATTACATGACAATTACGTCACACTTTACCACGGGGCGATATAGGCTAGAAGCTCGTGTCCAACTAGCTTCTACAAGACAAGACATTACTCCGCGTGACTAGCTGAACAATTCCGTTGCTTTCATCTTAATGCTAATTATTTTATCTTTAATCTTAATGCTTTTATTTTTATGCTAATTAGTCTTTTATGTTAATTTCTTATTGCTTTTAGTATTTAACGCTATATTAATTCTCTATAAAATGTGTTTTTTGGTATGTATTTTGGAGCGTCTAGAACGAATTAATTGGATTTACATTGATTCATATGAAAATAATTGCCTCGGTTTTCGTCGGTTTCGGATTTCTCCGATTGTTTTCGGACCTATTATCGACGATAACCTAGGTATCACTGTAGGTTCTAAACAATGAAGAGACAATGTAAATATTATAAAAATTCTACCTTTATTTATCTTTTTGTTTTGTTCAGCAGCAGCAAGAAAATACATTGTACAAAATAAGTTTGTTAGAAACTCCTAATTACCTCATTTTCTAATATATATATATATAATTTTGTATATTTTTTTAGTTATTTATTTTGTATTTTACTGTTATTCATTATTTTTCTTCATTTTTGCTTTATATTCAAATATTTAAACGTTGTTATTCTCGTATTCTATTTTGGAACGATATTTAACGGTAAAGATGTTTCAAGCAAAATGGCCTTTGAAGGTGGCCTATTTAATAGGTTGAAAACGTTCGCCGAAATTCAACGAATCTCAACAGACAAAAAGGTCTGATGTATTTTGAATTGTTCTGCTGAGGGTGATTTACATTGTTGTTCAGTTGTGTGATATTTCTCGCTCTCCAACCTTTCCTTCATACTGTTTGTGCTAAATATCCAAAGAAATTCTCGATTGGCCGGCATTGTGCAAGACTTGACGAATTATGTCCTTTGGGTACAAAAGGCTTTGAGGAACACCACGATCGAATTTGAAGATTTTCAAAGATTTTTTAAAAATGTTTAAAAAGCACAGCAGTTAATGTACAGTACTCATTCGTAATGAGTACTGGGTATTAAGAATGGGTGAAAATCCTGGATGAGGCAAAGGTCCTTCAAGGACTATGAGGGCCAGAGAGAAGAGGAAGAAGAAGACTCATTCGTAATAAGGATCGTTAAAAGAGAAATAAATAAATATGCATCGGATATTAAAAATCTCTTGTATTTTTATACATCGGCTTTGACGTCACGCCGAAACGCAAGAATGTGGGCAACAATACTTTTCACTTTCTTTGTTGCGAAAGTGGGCGATTTTCCAATGCGAAAGACGTTTTGGGCATTTTCGGGGTTATTTATGGAGCTTAATTGCGTTGAATATAAAAGTGAGTAATATTTTGACAGACTACATCTTTATAAAAATAGAATTACCGATCCCGAAATTTGTCATTAGGTAATCGTAAGGTACTTAATCTTAATTAAGAGCAAAGAACTAGAATAAGAAATTAATTTCGAGATAAATTTCCATATCTTAAACTGATTTGGAATAGAATATATTTTATCTCGGTGCCAACATGGACGAGGTTGATTAATTAATTAATAATAAATAATAATATATAAATCTATGAAAATATACGCTCGATTAATTTGATTTTATATCGCGTGATCATCAGCGAGGCGAAGATGGAACCTTCGATGAAACCGATCATCGACGATGAGAGATGGCGATGATCGGATACACAGGACACAAATAATTGACGAGTTGTGTTTTTCAGATTTCGATATGGAGAGATTTGTGGATGGAAAGCTGGATTATGAGGATGATTTCTTCAGTTTTGACTTGGAAAATTACCAAGAAACTAATTATTGGGAAATTGTTCTCGATCTTTCCGAGGATTGTTTCGGCTATGGCGATTGTCTCGACAGGTAAGACTCTTATATTCATTTAATACGTATTTAATAGGTAAGAGGTAATATTTTTATCTCATTTTCTGTATTGTTTATAGAAAGCCAGAGCTGTCGAGTGAGGAGCAGTTTGATCCTGATAATGATGATCCGGATGACTTGGAAAGCTACCAAGAAACAAACTATTCGGATATTGTTCTCGATCTTTCCGAGGATTGTTTCGGCTATGGCGATTCTCATTGGCAACGAGTGGATGAAAGCGAATGCGAGAATCATCGTCAGAAAGTCGAGCTGGAAGCGGTTAGCCATTGTCTCGACAGGTAAGATTTTTATGTTTATTTAATACGTATTTTTATATCATTTTCTGTGTTGTTTCTATATTATAGAAATGAAATACTTTTAATAGTATATTACAGAAAAACAAAGATTATTACTTATTATCAAAATTAATATTTTAATAGTTTTCGATTAATTTGAATTTTTCATTTTGATACAACAGAGTAGCCGAGGATATGACATCCGATGTGCATGCCAGTCAATCGAAGGAACATGCACCAAAGAGGGGAAAATTCCCTAGATTGAAGAAACTGTTCAGATTCTTCTTTTGGTATGTATCTTTAGCTTATTTATTGTAATGTATCTTTACCAATTATTCCGAAATTAATTAATTGTTGCAATTCCATGACAGAACTCCGTCCCCGTGGAGAAGTTCGAATTTGCAGACTCGATCTGCTGTACATAGTTCATTGTAAATATCATCATCATCGTTTTCATCTGTACATATTCATCGTCATCGTTGTTGTTTTCTGTTTGTGTTTGTTGTTTATCGTTTTCATTCGTTTTTTAAAAATGTATTCGTGATTATTTCAAAATTTATAAAATTCTGTATTTCGGCAATCATCATTTTAAAAAATCCAACTTATGACGCTTCTGACACCGATTGTCACTTATATATACTGGACTGCCATTATGATACTGGACGCACCAAATGTATTTTCACCAATTTGAGTGATGCCTATGAATTGACTAACGTATAATGACACAACGATTATGGACATACCAATTGTGACTAAAGGATAAAGACGCACCGATTGTGGACACGCTCGAGTAATAGACGACGACATACCGATGTATGACAAACTCACTGTAAGCAATGTCAAAATCACTGATTAACTATAAACTGCATTAATAAATTTACTTTTTATTGTTTTGGTTATGAAAATAATTGACTGTATAATAAACAAAGTAAAAAGATAAATAAAGGTAGAATTTTTGTAATATTTACATTGTTTAGAAGCTATTTTATTTGACAATATTATTCAATTAATTTATACAAAGTTCATAATGTAAATAGGTGAATTGATTTATAAATTAAATCGTACAAACAATTAATTGTTAGGTAAAAATATATTTGCATTCTCAATTACTTTTTCTGAAGCTATAGGAAGATTTTAAAAGTGAATGTATTTAGACAAAAGTTATTTAATTTTAATAAAAATTTTACGTTATTTATAAATAAGAAAAGAATCAATATTTCTATTTTTGCGTGGTTTACTTGTTTTATATAGGTTTACTGAATTAATAATCAAAGTCATGATGACACGCATTATGAGAAATTGAAAATATGTAATTACATGAAACATTAGCTTCGTAAATTAATGAATTTTTTTCAAGTCATTTAAGATTGGAATAAGCGAATAAATAAAAATTCTATAATACAGTGAGAAAAGTATTACATAAACAAATGTTTTAATATATATTTGTACAGCAGAACCTTTGATAATTGCTATCTTCCGAGAATAGTCATCTGTATAAGGCGGCAGTTCCTTCGAAAAACGATCATACTTAAAACAGTCCGGTTACTAAACATACATTTAAATTATCTTCAATATGCATTTAGACAAAGAATGTCCTTTTTAATTGGTTTTTTAATATAAATGCATCATTTATACAATACTAGTGACTGCACATGACAATTTTACAATTAAAATTATACAATACATAACACATAATTATTGAGCAATTATTTATTGTGACATCGTCTTAATGCCGGGCTGCAATTTTTAATTATGTTTTTAATTTATTTAATTTAAAATATATTCTCTCCACCTCAAAGTAGTGTCTTGCCTCTATACATCATACTTTTTCGTTAGCAATAGAGTCGTGTCGGTCATCTATTAACTACTTTCAGAGGAAAGTTTTGGATTGAAATAACCTGACTTCCGTTCTAAACGTAAAGTTCTTATAAAGTTAATCGGGAACCGCCTGCTCCTACGGTTTGCATCTCTCTCTCGGAATTTATCTATCTAACTACGATCTCGAGATTAAGGAAAGACAGCCAGACGGACTACAAACGTACAGACAGCAACAGTGACAATTTATAGGTCTAAAATTTTTTCAAATTGCAGCCCAATAACCACTCTAAAAGTAATGTACACTTAAGCATTATAAAAGTGACAAAACTGCCTTAATATTTTGCCGTTAATATTGGCAAGTATTATAAACTCACAAATTTGCGTTGTAAATTTCTTCGTAGCTTGAAGCCACTTTAATATTTATGTTTCCGATTAGTCTTCGCTATAGTCTACCGTTCTGCACTATTATACAATACATATCTATCGTACAATAGATATCACACATACAACATATAGGGAAAATGTTCCCTGTCTGCTTAATAGTAGATCTATAAGTCTGTGTAATGATATAATTAACCAACATAACTAATGGCATTAAATGTTTTATTTGGTTACCACAGATGCATGATCATATCTTATTTTGTAGAGTTTTTTTTCTGGAATAATTCGACAAAGCAGTGGAGGGGACACACGTCCCGTAACTTTTCAACTTTTATACCTTTACAGATAATGTCTGTATATTCGTTGATTAATCCACTAAAGCCAGCCTCAGTTGAGTTCCGAAAAACTGGTATGCTTTTGAAATAGAAATTTTCAAAGTTATGTTCAAACAATCAATACCAGGAACTGAAGTAATGACTGTTTTACTTTTGGACAATCAGAACGAATGAACAAAGGCAGCTTGATAAGCATGATTATGCCTTTGTTGAATAGAAAGAATGTATTGTGTATTTTCATTACTGGTTAGTTAAGTAATTTTGAATCTTATATAAATTAATTCTAATTAAAGGTAAAATTCGGGTGAGTTAACCCGCATTGTACATGATTTGTGTACTGAGCTGCTGTTCTCAGCCCCACCTGTCGTAGTTTGAGAACAAGTTAAAAGCAAAATGTGGAGTTAGTGAGGTATTAGATAAAAAAGACCCCGGTATAACGACGTTCGAATACATTCACGAAACACGTCGTTTATCTGCGTCGTTATTTTACGACATCAGAAGTGTCGTTATTCACCATTTCAAGATGCCGGACGAAATTTATTCAGTCATTGAAGAGGATAAATATTCACGTGAAATCTAACGGTTATTCCCGTCAATGATAATGTAGTTTTTACACTTATTAAATATTTACTGGTTATCAAAAATAGTAATTTTTGATTTAATTAAAGAGCACCAATTCTGTATATAAACTCTATGAGTAAGAGAAAACACACTATTCCAATAGATATTAGATTAGCAGGAGCATCCAGCATTTTTATGTTTAGAAAGGTCAGAACATTGAGGCCAGAAACTGTTTGCCGTTTTTGCATTGGAGGAGGACATTATCAAGTTTTTTGGAATTTGGTATGGAAACAACGTCAAGAATTTTAAAAAAGTATCTATTTTAGCCATAGTCATTTCATATACCTAATTAATTTTCTATATCGCTACTATATTCCTATGTACTGTACAGTACCAGTATCATGGCGATGATTTTTAATAAATTATTTTTTAAAATCTTATTAAAAACATACGCTAATAATATTCATTTATTCTATAATTGATCTCTGCTTTTGTTATCGTAATCAGCTTAATCCGCATTCCTAAAAAAAAACAAAAACGTCAAAAAATTCTGAAAAAATCAATAACATAATTCGTTAATATGAAAATTAAGCCAACGATTTTGTTTTTTCAAGAACGCATTAACTGGTTTTTTAATCATTAAAGATGTTTCATAAATTTCGAAAAATTATTGCTGAAGTATCCGCACGTTGCAATACGCTATAAACGATTGATTCGGTTAATAATTTTGTTTAATATCTCAGATAATTAAGCAACGAAAAGATATATGATCGTTCTATTGTTACGAACTTCGAAATATCCAGCAAAAAATAAAACTTTCTAAATTACAGATCAATGAAGGCTACTTTATGACGTAAGTGGGTGGTTTTGTATATATGCCAATAGCGCATTAAATTCGTCCAAAATGTTTTTTCCGAACAAAAATGGACATGATGTATTAACTATTTCTATCGAATTTCGAGCATTTCGCAAAAATTTTTAACGTTTCGTGATATATCGAGTCACGAAATGCTAATTAAGTAAGTTAACCGAGTAAAATTGAATAGTTCTACTTTAAAATTTTCATTATAAAAATCTTTAAAATCGAATCGAAAATTATGGGAGACAAATTACGTCTAAAGCTTCTAAGTACGTTCTACGTATTACCAGACAGACGGTTATAGCGATAACGAACACGCTTTAAAAAAAGTATTCGTGCAACGATCCATTATTGATAAAATCTCGTATTAATATGTAACCATACCCAAGAGAATACAGATATATATTTTTCTGAAGCTAGACGTGCATTTAAATGACGATTTATTGTCATAATTCAACACTTACGTCATCTTCATGTTTGATTTACTGTTTAAAGAAAGTCACGCCTCCTCTAACTAAACAAAATGGCCATTTATTTACAACTTGCGTGCCCCGTGTGTTACTAGAGCGATCGTCATTGATTTTCGTGTCGAATGTTAACAATTTTATTAAGATTTTTAAAAAATTGATAGTTCAGTGAACTTAATCATGATTAAATAATCAATTATCATTAAGTTTTAAACCCATTTTGCTTACTTAAAAAAACGGTTCTCTTATAATTATATTTTTTTAATATGCAAATTAGTTTGTGTGTGTGTGTGAATTATTATTCAGATAAGATCAAGGGTATTTTTGCTTTTTTAAAATGTTTGTCACGAATACTTTTTACGAATCTCGTCTTATTGGCTTTAAGATCCACGATTTCGAAATTGGGTGTCGCGACACTTCGGTGTATTGTTCCAGTACCAAAGGGGTGTCGCCACTCAATTAACGACATTATATACCAGATAACATAGTCAGAGTTTTAAAATTAGTAAATATCGAAAGAAAATAACTATCTGAATCTTCTTTTTATGAAAGTAGTTCACGTCGAGTTAATAAATTTCGAATCCTAATGATCCTAATGGTCCTATTGAGCCATTAAGGTCATATTTAGTCTACATTTGCTGAATCGTTCTTGCTAGAAGATATTTTACATAATAATTTTTGACTCATAATACTCAAAATAAAGTGTGAATCATAGATATACGTACTTAACACCTTACACTTGCCGAGAAAAATATATTTATTTGCAACAAACACGCAAACGTTTTCAGCCTGATTCACAGGCCATCTTCAGGCTTGGAATACATTTGAAATTAAAATTCCATCCATGGAATACAAAAATTCAAATTCAAAATTAAATAAGGTACAATCAAAATAAAATATTGAATAACTAACATAAAGCAAAAATAACAAAAAATATATAAAAATGTAACAAATGAATACGTAAGCATTAATAAATGCAAATTTCTAAGACATACAATAAAACCACTATATTGATTGGTTAGAGCCCTTATTAAACTTCTTAACCATAAACTTCCATGCAGAGGGAAGACTATCTGCGTCCCTCGCATTAAGACAGCCTTCTTGTAATCTACTTCTAAAAATCTGCAACTTTTCCGCTGTCAAGGCTAATGATGGAGACGATAAAGGATTTATGATGGCCGCCTCATTCCATTTGACCGTAGCTCCTGGCGCTTGCGCCATTTGGGACAAAACTGTTGCATTAGACCCCTTTCTCTATCATTAGCCTTGACAGCGGAAAAGTTGCAGATTTTTAGAAGTAGATTACAAGAAGGCTGTCTTAATGCGAGGGACGCAGATAGTCTTCCCTCTGCATGGAAGTTTATGGTTAAGAAGTTTAATAAGGGCTCTAACCAATCAATATAGTGGTTTTATTGTATGTCTTAGAAATTTGCATTTATTAATGCTTACGTATTCATTTGTTACATTTTTATATATTTTTTGTTATTTTTTGCTTTATGTTAGTTATTCAATATTTTATTTTGATTGTACCTTATTTAATTTTGAATTTGAATTTTTGTATTCCATGGATGGAATTTTAATTTCAAATGTATTCCAAGCCTGAAGATGGCCTGTGAATCAGGCTGAAAACGTTTGCGTGTTTGTTGCAAATAAATATATTTTTTCTCGGCAAGTGTAAGGTGTTAAGTACGTAGATATTTTACATAATAATTTTTGACTCATAATACTCAAAATAAAGTGTGAATCATCAAAATATTCAGAATCGTCCATGCTGCTAGAAAGGTGAAGCAGTTGAATGAAGATCGTTCCATATCTTTCCCTAAGTTTAGATTCATTTCGAAGTGAAATTTCCTTGTAAAAATTTATTATACATATATATTTTACTAAAAAAACATTATTTTTTAAAATAAAAACTCTATTTTTATTTTATTATAAATTTATATTATATTTGTAAATATTTATTTATATTTTAGTATCACTTATCACGATTGTTTTAGGATAATTTGGTACAAGATTACATAAAACACTCTTTTTAAACATGACCTTATCAAACGATAAATTAATTATTTTAAAAAAATTAAATAATAGTTATAGTAAAGCTTTCTAGCTAACACATAGCTACTCTCGTTATTTATACGATTTATTGTAAGTATAATAATGAACAACTCTTTCCAGTAGTGCTTTTCAGCAATACTATAGAACATTGCTAGAAAGTACCCCTGAGACGAGCTTTATACTTGTTTTTTTGCATTTAAAAATTGTTGTAATTATTGCAGAAAATAATGCTTTCCAGCAATACTCGTAAAAATATTTCCAGCAGTAAAAATGTCCATTTCAATAATGCTTTTAAAAACTTGCTTATTTCGCAATTTAAAATAAAATAATTAATTACAAACATTGTTACGTCATAACATTATCAATTTTAATTGGTTCTTTTCGTAGTTATATATAAATATACGTTCGTTTTCAGTAAATTGAACATTTTTTCTTTCAGGCGCGAATGGAACAGAATGTGCACATAAAAATTCACAAAACGAACATATTTTTACGTATTTAACTAGATAAAAAAATGCAATTTTCTAACACGTAATTGCCAGAGTTAGCCAAGTAGGTGATTCAAATGGGTGTATTAGCTAGTCTACAATAATTACGATTTTATCAGTAGCATACAAATCTACTTATTTAAGTTAATATAAACATCTTTATATATTTTATTTGTTAATGCATAATAAGCATTTTTATTAGAATTAGTAGTTATATAAGGCAAACACGACCGAATTTGAGATCGAGTAACGATAGCGTGCAGTATATAACATTTAATCTCCACCCAAACATTGAACAGCAGTTAAGATCTGTATAAAAATCGATAAATGTTTTTCACAGAATAGATGTCAAAGTAAAATACTCTAGCTGGATTGGTCGCTACCGGCGTGAGACTTCGTAAAGGTATTACTCTCTTACAAAATGGCCGCTCCTTAGATAAGTCACGTGTTTCGAACCGATGTCGGGTGTGTCCGAACATCTGTTCGGTTTCGCAAAGAAGTTCGGTTAATCGAACAGTGTTCGAAGATCCGTCATGGCTTCCAGGTCTCCTAGACGCCCTCTGACCAGATATGCTGTTGAAGATGCAGCTAAGGATCCCTTCCCTTCTCAGATGAGCTCTCCTACCAAAACTTCTACTGGTTCACCCACAAAAAGAAGTTATGATGGTTCTCCTAAGAAGGAAGTTAAATCTCAAGAAGAGTTAGAACAAAAACTGATCATCTGCTGCAGGAAAGGTGAATGGCCAGCTGTTGATTCTATCCTAAAACATATGAACGGCATCAATCCGGAATTGGTTGATGAGGTGAGTTGTCAATCCTTTCATTGTCTAAAACTTCGAACGAGAAATATATATCGCTTTTTAAACGTGATAAACTTGAATTTCCAGCTTCTAGAGGCGCTATTTAGCGTATGAAAATTCGTGTTACAACTATTGATAACGATAGATTTTCACCATGTGCTTGTTATAGGATTAGAAGGGTTAATGATTGAAAAACTTTTACATTACTAGTGATTATTTTCATAACTCACAAAAATTTCTAATCGTAAATAGTTGTAGCAAGTAATTTTTAAATTTTTTAGTCATTTTCACGACTATTTTTAAACTCGTGACCCTGTAAAAGTGGCTTCTCTGCATAGCAAATTCTTAATATATTGCACTAGTTAAACTAAATATTGTTATTTTATCGTCAGAAAAAATGATTATGTAAATACATATCGTAGAAAAGAATAGAAAAATCGATATTTAGAATGTATTTTTTTTTTTTTAGAAATGTCACGATAATTTTTCTAACCTTTACAAACAGAATTAACAACGTAGATAAATACATTCGGTACTCTTCGGATATTTCTCTCCGAAAAGTGAAGAAATCTGAGTAAAAAAAAAGCAAAATTATGAATATATGGTTACGAAACTCTTATTTTAATAGTTAACAATTGATAGATGAGCAGGAAATGGATATTTTAACATTGATTATCAATTGGCATAGTTCTTTCTATATAAAAAATTAGAAATACATCGTAGTTTCTATAAAAATTTAGTGTAAATTCTTGTTTAAATATATTAATTCTGAAAATTAAATACTTAAATTAATTAATTAATACGTTTTAAATTCATAAATCTCGTAATAATGTTAATTAAAAATTAAGTTCATTTTTGATCCTTCTCTAGCGTTTTATATACATATTTTTTGTTTAAATATTATTTAATTTAATTTGAAGGGAATAAATTTTTAATTTAGCATTTATAATAGTGTAAAATAAATAAAATTTTAACAATAAATAACAAAAAACCTATGATAACTATCAGTTATTAATATCCAAAAGTAACCTGCCTCTAACAATCCGCATCTTTTTTGAGAAGATCTAGATTGTTAGAGGATGTTTAAGTAATTATAAATCATTTTAAAAAAAAAATATTTTAACATTTTTCTTTTTAATTAGTAGAATTTACAGAATTATAATGATTTTAAATATATTTATTGCGATTATCCAGAAACGAACAGCGGAAAGGAAGCAATTAATAAAGAAAATAGCTTACTTATAAACAATTTTTATTAGTTTATACTTTTTTAATTACATTTCATGAAATTTAATCACTAGAAATACTTTTTAGGAAAAATATTTTACATTTAATCCTATCTAAATTATAATTTGAAGGGTCTTTTCTTCTTTTTCCAAAGGCAAATTTTTTAATCTAAAATATTATATAGAAAATCCTATACAAATCGTTTTATACATTAAATTTTCCAAAGATCCTTCTAAAAAATTACGAAATTCTTCATAAATTTTATTCTCTATTTAGAAAATCAAGAATATTTAGGTCAGACTTCAATTAGTAATGCGAAAAAATATCCATTTAACGTAGGTATTTTACATAAAAACTGAAAATGATCGAAGAACATAAGTCAAAATTTGTAGTTATAAGATTGATTCTATGATCGAATATTTCCGTTGAGAAATTAGCTTATGAAGAGAACTCCGACCTCCCTTTATAGAAAACATTATCGAGTTTCGAAAATTGAATTTATTCTCAGAAATTATGCCAGATTTAATGATCCCGATAAGATAAAATCTCAGATAATGAGACAATTACTATAATTAGAGAGAAAATAATGCTAATTCTAGTTACTGTGCGTAGATTAACGATAATTTTTATATTTTTGCGAGTTGTAAACGCGATAGAACTACAAAAATGCGTATTTTTCTTCTCTTAATGATTACATTTTTTATAATTTTGATTATTTTTTATATAGAAAGGGCTGTTTATAAATGATGACCCACACTGGAAGGGTGGAAGGGGTTTAGGACGAGTCGAACAAGGGGAAGGAAGGGGTTGAGCTTCAGTAAACGTTCGTTTTATTTCACTAAATTTTATACATTGTATTATATTTATTTAAAAATTGATTCTGTTTCGTTTCTACTTATGGCATCCATCATTCAGAAAGTGATAAAGGTTTAAGGGGGATCGAGTTTTGTTGGAGTTACGGAAACTTGGACAAACTGGGACAATAAGAGGAGGAGGAGTAAAAGTTTCAAGAAAAATGTAGACGTAATTTATGGACAGCCCCATTTAATATTTAAGGCTGCTTTATCTTAAGCATAAAGCAGCTTTAAACATCGTTAAAGCTTTAAACAGCTTTATAAAACGTGTTTCTCTGAAAAACATAATGTTAGAAACGTTTTTAAATTTTAAAGATGTAATTTATATAGCTAAGCTTACGCTTTTAAACATAAATGAATTAATTCGTGATTAACTCCTCTCCTCTTTAATATAAACAATTGCATGGTTTAGACTCAAAAGAGCTTCTAATATATTATCCTTCATCTTTAAAGTTAAAAAATATATAATTCTTATAAAAATTTATCATTTTTATACGTAAATTATTGATATTAAAGTTAATATTATGTATATTCAGAGTGAAACTTTTAAACTAGAGCTCTATTGTTCTGTGATATCTGGTGAAAATTATATATGTGACTAGGCTGTGGATGCGAAGAAAAGGCTGCAAACTTCACATCAATAACCTAGATATATATAATTTATATTGACAAATAAAGCTATAATTTCAATAAACTAGATGTAAACAGAGTTTAGCTATTACTGTATTATAAACTCATTTATCTGGCATAAATTTTATATGTAACTGAACTACTGATGCATCCATCTCGTGGCATCAATACACTGGACAGTAAGGCACGTTACTTTAACTACATTATTGATAAAATAAATAAATTTTAGTATTAAAATATATCATTTTAACGTAAATTTCTTAAATTATCTTGCAGACGAACGGCTACACTCCTCTTATGTACGCAATAAAAGACGGAAAGGTGGCCAAAGCGGATAAATTTATCAAATTAGGAATCAAAGTCAACATTAAAGCAAAAGTAAGTACAAAAATTTAACATATATAAACAAATAAAACGTATATAAAATCGATAAACATGTGTATTCTACGAATAAATTAAGCAATTTCTTATTAACTTTAAAAAAAAGGATAAAAAATACACTTTGTATAAACTAGTTTAAACCGAGTTAAGGAACGAGAACGTGGAGGAATCACGTGACAAAGATATATTTTTCGTTATCAAAGATGACTTTATCCCTTTAAGTAACACGCAATCAAAATGTTTTCATTAGTACACTAAAGCTGTCACGATTTATTTGTTTGAAAAACGTTGAAATCGATCTTTTGTCGTGATCGAGTCACGTGTTCCACCGTATCCATTTTTCTCTCTTTCTATACAGAAATTAGCATTATATTCTGTAAAATACCACTGATTAATGATACTTTAGTAGACTGGGTGTGTCCAGGAAGCATTTTAGTTATAAATATACGTGCCGCAATTTTATTATTATTATTTTTTTCTCCTCTATGCTTTGTTTCGTGACAAACGTTACCCAGTTTCTAAGAAAAACGTGACAGCTGGAATATAATCCCATTGGGGCGTTTCGTAAATTTATTATTATTATTTTGTTAAATTAACCGTTTCGTAACTCGTTATTAATTAAGTCTTTTTCTGGTTTTTTCTTTGATCTGGAATTTTACAGAGAAAATTGTTTTCTGCACCCAATTGATCAATATGAGGACTTAATTGTGTATCTTTCGTGTGAAGAATTATAAATTATTTATCAGAATTTAAGAAAATTTGATGGTTAAGTTAATAATTTACATTATTATAACCAAAATTTAACAAGATATTATCATATAGGCACAAAATATAACCCCAAAAGTCATCCACTACGTACAAGTTACTCGTGTTTAATACTGTTTAAACTGAAAAAACAAAAAATTATGTTTATTGTTAACATCAATTAAATTTTATAATAATTTATGCTTTATTTTCGTATCTCTGGGATGCGTGCAACAGCTTTTTAATAACGTAAAATAAAAAAAATAACACTGTTGTACTGTAAAAACAACTGTTACATCGTTAACTACAAACAACATACTTTCAACTTATAATTAAAATATTCATAAATAAAAATTTAAACTATTCGTGACAACAATAAAGAACAAATTCAAACTCAGTACCGTACAGGAGCATTAATAAGTAATTCTCGATAATGACTAACTCTCAAGTTATGCCAGAAATAACAGTTACAACACGAATGTATTGAGTGTCACGTGGTTCAAATTCGTTCAGTCATTAAACGAGTTTGTGACACGTGACACGCTGAACACTTGAGACTGCACCCTAGATGTATAACCGGATACTTAATAATATTTAGCTGTGTAACACACATACACACATATATAAGTACACGCATGAGACAGTTAGATATAGTTTTAGATGGTATATTTAGTTTATAACTGTATACATAAGTATAGTACATGAGTGTGTACTTAATTATAAACACAACATTATATGTACACTTGCGCATACAGGATTATATATACCGCTGTACTTCATTAAGTACACAATTAAGCATCCAAAACTATATAATATCCAGCTTTGAATGCATAAGGATGTACAGCAGTTTATATACTTGTTTGTACAGTACATAAGATTGTATACGTAACTGTAAACAACCCTGTACAGTAATTTTTTGTGTTATATCAAATAGAAAATTATTTAATTAGAAAATAAATAAATTAATTAAAAAATTAATTTGAGAAATGAGACAATATGCCCATGATCTAACGAATTAGTTGTTCAATTCAAACGAGAGCTGTTTTATTTTGCTATGATAATATGTACTTTTACGTCAATTTTACGTCATTTCTACATATCTGTTATGAGAAAAGTCGGGGAATGACATCATATTGACGTAAAAATAATATATTATATTGACGAAAGGAACATGTGTAATATAAATTGTATTTTTCGATTCCTATAAAGGATAAACATACAGACAAACCAAGATTTAGCGGTCTCTGAAATCGGCACTATATCGAGTATGACGCTAAAGCGAAGTAACACAAACAACGAGAATTACATGTACACACACGAGTTTAAGTTTGAGAGTTTGAAAGTTGCGTTATTTGACAATAACACTACAAAATTACTTACTTCATAATTCACAGATGTTGAAAGGTTCTCTGTATTTATCAGGAAGATTCGTTCGTGCTTTGCGAGGACTCTATACCGAGGTTTGATTGTATTTAAATATTCTAATTTCTTATAGATTGCTCTTTCAATTACACATTTAAGATGTAAGATTTTAAGTTTTTAAAACCAATTTTTAACATTATACGATGATAAGACTTCATACACGTGATTTATATTAAAAACAAGCACGTGTTCTTGTGCGGAACACATTCGTCTTTACTGCCAAACACGTAAACGCGAGAGTGCTGCTTCACTTGGTAGTTAATAAAACTAATCAAACGTTTTCGAAATTTATTGAAATTAAACAAATATCTCGTTTCGATACAACAAAAATATCAAATATGATAAATTTCAATTTTCTTCAATACATTTTGAATATTTAAAGGCATAAGACACGCGATAATAGTGCTTCATAAGGTGCCAGAATAGTGTATATTAGGGCAGTTCTATCTACACAGGTAAGGGCATCAGCTATTTTGTACTAAATTGTGACGACGATTGTCATACGATACTGTTGCTGTGTATTGTACGAGTAATTGCTACGATCCACGCCGTGAATAGTTTAAGCCGTAATCACAATAAATAGGTTTTATTGGACAGACACATTAAAACTATATCATGAACAAACAGCACAGATCACATATTATTCCTCATCATGAGGAAACACGGCAAGAAGTGATTAGCAGCCAGATTTTAGAGATCACACGACCTTACTTTAAGGCAGTAGTGCACTTATCTGTTTTTATCCTGTGTGTCCTATTAGAGAGCATTAGAAATTTTGGAGCCAGGGTGTTCGCATCTTTTCAACTAGGCCTCCTCTTGTATTTCTGAGAAGGAGTAAAAATATAATGTGATTGGTAAATGAACTGTATTTACTGATTATTCGATAAAATGATAAAATTGATATTATAAGAATAGAATAAAACAGTAAAAGTATTGTTTCCAAATATGTTATAAGTCATCTAGAGTGCCTAAGGCAAGAAGGGATAGAGAGATTCGAATACCATGAACAATCCCTATTATTTCAGATAAGGAAGCACGATGCAGTAATCTAATGGATGGTTACTAGAACGTACTCGACTGTATATTATATAATTGACGTAAGAAATAAACCATATAAAGTAATGCTTAATATGTTTAAACCCGATTCCTGCACATTTGTTATTTGTCGGGGAAAGTATTTATACAGTTAAGAACTCTTGTTTTAGTGTCAGCAGTTTGTGTATAAAAAGAAAAGTTGTTGCATTTGCTTTTAAGAAAAACAAGACTTTAAACTAAACTGTGCTAACCGTCCTGGCTATATCATCACTTGTTAGCTTTTACAAAATGTGATATTATATTTACAACTTTTTTTCTTATGATAGCTCTATTTTTTAATGGGATAACATTTATTACATTTTAAGCAATATGTTGTACAGATTCCAATTAACATCAGTTTGTTTTATAAATATGACAGATGTAAAACTTGTAGTTATATAAAAATATTAAAACCGATCTGTTTTCAATTATTTTATTCCTTATACAGTTACCTGTTAGCTATAATACAAAGATATTACAAATAACATTCTAAGCTTGTGTTCTTACGTAGCTTTTTATCTCTTTTTGGAAAAATAAGCAAAATATAATGACATTTCTCAATAAAAATAGACATAATAAAGTGTATGTAGAAACACAGAAATTATAAAAATAAATAAATAAAAGCTTCAAATATCTATAGTTAATGTTTTTAATGTCGTAAGAACCCTCATAATTGCATGCTTATTGGTTCTTATACGTTGGATTTAAGCAGGTAACGAACGCTGTAATGCAAAATGGTGAATGAGCCTACTCTTCTATACATATTTGCCGTAGTGTATATTATTACGTCAATTTTACATCATTTTATACTTCCCATTATCAAAAAAATATAACTATTCTGAAGAAAATGAATGCACCTTTAAATACACACAAAATTATATAATAAAACGTATTTTGCTGATCGAATTAGACATTATAAACGTAAAAAATTACTAGCAAATAAATAAGAATTATCTACATTTTCCAAGTTTATATTTTAAATATTTATTTAAGTGTTATATAATTCAAATAAATTTCATAATTAAAATATTTAATTCTTAAATTTTTTCCTTTTCAATATATTTTAGTGGCGCCATCTGTCGAATGTTTTAACTACTAATTTTTATTATTGTTTGTAATAAATTATTTATATAGTCTTAAAGTCTTTAAAAATAATTTTCGTTATTAAAAAATAAATTAAATAAAATAATTCTATTTCTCATATACGACTTATAATTGACGATATTTTATAATTATCCTTGCTTTGATATCTCACGACTCATTAAAATATTGAAAAAAATCACGCAAATTGTACGATTAAATCTGTTAGACTCACGATTAATTTTATTTAACAAATGTTTTTGATTATAAAAGTTGATTTAACTGAAATTAAATTCCTATGTCTTTAATCATTTTTATCATGAAATGCTTCTTAAGTTTTCAGGATTTATTGAAATTTTTTGCAAATTAAAGTTTATAGTGAAATATGTTCCAGTTAATTTCGATTAAATAAAAGTAATTATAATAAATAATAATAAATATTAAAAGTTTTTGATTAATTTCATTTACTACCGAGCGGGGGTAGCACATTCGCGTTTACGTCATAAATGCTAGCGTGCTGCCCCGCTTGGCAGCAAATGGAACTAATCGAATTTAAAAAAAAAATTATTTTTTATGTTAACCTTTATCAATATCTTATAGATGCATTTTTTAAATTGTATATATGAAAAATAATATTAACTAGGCGGAAAATCTGCTTCGTGTAACATTCCCTCGATATAAACTATCGTATAAACGTCTTTTACACAAATTATTATATTGTTACTTTTAGCTGCCAAAATGATTTTCCTTTTTACGTGTCTTTTTTTTTTAATGTAATTATCTGGTTTTTGGGGCTTATTTGTTGTGTCTTCTTTATAGTTGTCTGGTTTTTACGCGCTTTTATATGCTGTTTTTATAGGTGTCTGGGTTTTATGTGTTTTTTTTACAGTTGACAGGTTTTTGTTAAACAGGAGGCAGAGATTTACAGACAGCCGACATTTCCTACTTTTGTTGTAATAAAAAAATATGTTTCTATACGAGAAACAATTACACTTTTTAAAAATGTTTTATTTAATAGTGACGTAGAAAGTTATTTTGGAAATTAAGTACCATTAAAAGTTGTTAATTATAAAATCATCTGACAAGCTATATCTTAGAGCCTCACATTATGAGGTAGCCTACATCTTTTTAGATCCTCGTGCTTTTAAATATCTTATTATTTAGCGGAAGGGAAGGGCTTGTATGTTACAGCTTAGGGTCATAACAAATTAAATCCGACTCTAGTTTTAGCTAAAAATCATTTGAATTTTCATTATATGCCGATAATTGTATTTCCTCGATCTACCTCATCTTAACACTGCTGGCACAACCTGTAATGGGATAATCAGATATTTTATTGTGTCTGTTAATGCTAAGGGGCCCATTAGTGGCCGAGCGGTTTTCATACCCTAAACACTAGGAGTTCGGACGGGTTGGCCACGTGGAGTTTTCTGGATTTTCTTCACGTCTGTAACGCCTAAATAGGGACCAGTTTCCCTTAAAAAGACCTCCCGGAAAGCGTTCTTCCCTAGGCAGATCGCCAAGTGTTGCGTTGCCATAACTTAACGAACAAACTGTTAATGCTAAGTCTACAGATTCACTATTCTGAGTCAGTGTAAAACAGAAACAAAATTTCTGTTCTGCTTTAATTCGATTTACAAAAGGCACGTTGATTTATATATTTTGTTGAGAAAGGTTTAAATTTTTCCCAGTTCTCGTCTTCTACAGTTATGCCCTATCATTCGGTCCGGGTCTCTTGAGAGACCCTATCTGTAGCCTAATAACTTGTAAGTCCAGAAAGAGAAGAGTAAACAGAACTTGGTTCTGAGATATGGAGAAACCTCAAACTGTAGGATTAGAAATCAAAACTATTTACTCGAATTTTCTTTTTTATGGTTCTAAATATTATTATCTCTTGGCTCGCAACTGTGGCCAGATAGAGGAGGAAGCGAATAGAGTCATTTGACTTGACCTGAAGGACAAGGATTAGTAGTGAAAACTCTATTTTTATTTGTTTTACTGATTTTACTAATTATTGTATACAGTACAATAGGTTTATTCATTGTTTGAAATACTGTAATTCAGTTTAGCGTCATGCTCGATCTAATGCCAGTTTCAGAGGCGAACAAATAAGTTAGTGACGTTAAGTCGAAGTTTGAATGTGTCTTACTTATGAAATAACATTTCTAAATTCCTTCTTTCGATTTCACACCTAAAATAATTTATATTGAGAAGAACCTCAATTTATATTGATAAAGAGCCTAATGAAACTTATATAAATAAATAAAACTCTTTAAATAATGGAAAATCTTTATAAATAGGACAAAAATAAAGGACAACTTTTTATCCTTTTTGCATCGCCAGCCATTGACAGTTTTAAGCGTAGACCAGCGTTTCTCAACCTGGGGGTCGCGGTGATATTAAAGGGGGATCGCGAAACAATAATGAAATAATTTTATGAGAAAAATTATTTATTATAAACTTATAAACATTTTACTTACAATAAGTACACATGCAAAGAAAAGAAATTAATGTGATGGTTGCATCTGTTTTTCATTTAAAATTTTCTCCATACGTGGATCTACGTTAGAAACACGCAAAACTAAATTGTTTTCTTAATTGGTCATTATTCCTTTTGGAGGGGGGTCGCGAAATATTACTTTTATTTATATTTACTATTTGGGGGTCGCGAAGCTAAGAAGGTTGAGAATCGCTAGCGTAGAGAAGTTAGGACCTTGAGCTTCTAAAGGCCTCGGATACACACAAAAATATACTTCCCATTTTTCATTTTTGGTCTAACAATATCCACATATATTACATAATAGGCCTATCGACATCACATTAGGCCTATATTAAAATTTGGAAAATACTTCCAAATCAGTTTCTCTATTCATTAACAAAATAAAAAAAAGCAAAAAAGTTTTATGAAGCAGGTCTATCACTTAACATAATTTAATTTCCTAAAAATTCTTCCATTGTTGTAGCCACCTGCACATGTTAATCCAAGCCTAGGTTAGTCCAAGTTTAACATTGACGAAATTTTGTAGTCCATGCATGCATCGACTACAGTATATCATCAACGCTAAACAACAAATATATTAGATTATATTAGATTTAACAAAAAATATTAGTTTTCTGTCACAATTTCGGACTCAATATCTTCTAATATCTCGTTTATCGTTTCCAACTCTACTTTTGGAAGCATGTTCCGTAGGAATAAAATTAGTATTGTCGTTATCATATTACAGTATTACTAAAATTATTTTCAAATAAATTACTAGCGTCGACTTTTCTAATCGGTCAGCTCTTTCTTGTTCCTCACATTTTTTAGTAGACCGGTTTCTACTCACATTTCATCAGTTATTTAAAATTAAATTCTGGTTGCATAAAAATATAGTCCCACCTAACTGACCATAATAGAAAACTGTAACAGCAAGCCACAATTAACTCGATTTATTGTTTACATAACCTCATATTTCTATTCGAGAAATAAAGCTGTTTTAAATTCAAAACTTGCTCGTAGATGACAGAGTAATATCAACAAAACAGGAAGTTAGAAATGTGTGCAATAATCTCAATGAACTCGGAAAAGTTTCCAACACTGTTGAGATTGCTTTCTCATAAAAATTTTAATTATTAATACAGATTTACATAATATACAAAATAGCCTATATAACTTATCTTACACAGATTGATTAATATGCCTAGTATTAGTATGCGATGTGGATGCACCTTATGCAATCAAACTTCTGAAGAATGGCCGTTGTTGAAGGTTCGATGTATTGTACAATGCAAACCTAAGTAGTTACAGAGCTCTGTAATGTGATAGGTAACTACTTATGCCTTTAGACTTATAATACGAGTTTATTCATAAGTGAATGGCCGAGTGGATAAAACTCCACGTGGCCCGAACCCACGACCAACTATTAGTGTCTGAACACTGCTAGTTGGTCGTGGGTTCGAGTTACGCGGAGTTTTCTGGGTATTCTTAACGTTTGTAACACATAAATAGGGACCAGTTTCCCATAGAAAGTCCTCTCGAGAAGCATCCCCCTCCGCGACTCGCGTTACCGTATGTAAACAAACAATTCATAAGTAAAAGAGTAATTTAATCTATTTTAATATTGTTAAATTATTTGTAATTGTGTACTTTGAATTCATAATTATTTTAATATATATATTACTATGCTTATTCTAGTAATGCTGAATCGTAAATTCAATATTATTGACATATCAACTGTTGTGTTATTGTATCAACACACTAGAATTATTGTATCGAGTGTGTTTCAATACAATCGTATGAAGATATGAGTATTGTTACGTCATTTGGATGTATTAAGCGGATTTTCTTAGACTAGTTGATTACATGTTGTACAGAAGGCACACGTTCTTTATTATTACTGCACGTCATTAATATAGGCATTACTCATTATGTATCGTATTAAAATTAACTCTTTATATATAAATATTGTACATAACTTTACAATATTGAATTATACAAATTTTATTTCAATAGCTTATAAATATTATTTTTCTCTAATGATAATTATGTTTAGATAATTCATAAAAATTTCATATTCTACTTTGTACAGGACGGCATCACAGCATTACATCTCGCAGCGGCTCACGCTAGAGAAGACATGATAAAGATGCTGATGAGTCAGAAGGCAGACCCCACTGTGGCAGGAGGGGTGAGAGAATTATAAAGGACAAAAGTAATGATTTTTTAAATCTATAATTAATATAAAAAAATGTTTTTCTTTAGCCCAAAGGTCAGTTGCCAATTCACATCTTGTGTAGTCGAGCGACGGGATCCGCCCCACAAGCGCTTCATCACCTTTTGAGGGCTACTAATAAAGATATACGATTAGCAACCGACAGGGTAAGCTTTAAAAAAGAGTATTTTTAACGAATAATACGACTTAATTCAAATTGCACCAATTAAATCCGAATACGGTTTGAAATATACAGATTTATAATTTCATTGGTTATACGATTCACTTGAGAATTACGTCAAAATAAGAATTTAAATTTAAAAAGTTTGGCAATTAATTGTTGCCAGATTTCAATAGAATCGTATTTTATTAATTTATTTTTTAATTTTAGGATGGAAATATTCCACTTTTTATGGCGGTGGAGACAGGAAGCCACGGAGTTTGTAGAGAATTATTAGTCTCTCACGGAAAGGAACAAGTAACTGCCAAAAGACCCGGAACGGGTGATACCGTGATACACATGGCCACAAGGAGGAAGGATTTGGAAATTTTGAAATGGGCCGTGCAGCACGGTGGTAATGTTAATGCACAAAATGTAAATTTATATTCGTAAAAAGTATAATCGTGTTATTAATTACACATTAAATCAATTTTATTTATTAATTTTAGAATGAAGGTCTCACTCCTCTTCACTTGGCAGTGATCGAAGGAGATGAACTTTTATTAAGATTTTTTCATAGCAACAACGCTAAACCAGATATAATAGACAATCACGAAAGAACCCCTCTACATATCGCAGCCGAAAAAGGACATAGCCATCTTGTGGAAATTTTAACTGATAAATTCAAAGCTTCCATTTTTCAAAGAACGAAGGTAAATCTATATTTGCATATAGTTTAAAGGCTACTATCGCTAATATTAAAACGTTATTTTAATTTATGTCGACCATACATAGGAATTATTACATCATTTTTATTCAAAATATACACGTACTGTACATCACTTACTATTCAAAATTCAAAACAGTCACCAATCTACTGCCACGAAGGATCCAAGTTTGAATTCGATCCATATCTTAAACCTATCATGAGCAGTTCAAGTCGGGATGTAATTTCTCCTCCTCTTCTATATTATCGCCTTTAACCAGATAATTGTGCTTGACCGTGTAGTCTTCATGTAAACCTGTGAAGGATTCTTCGCAGGTTCGTACGAACTAGGTTGGAACCTAGTTCAATCCCCTTAATATATCACGATTGTTCCCCATACGACGTCCATGATGATCGACTCTATTGAAAGTTAAACTCGCTGGTAAATGGGGAAATTGTACAGTACATCCATATTGCATTTATATACTGGTATCAGCCTACTGGTTAGGCTACAGGTCGGGGCGTCTCTCATCAAATTTGTCAGTACCATCAGAGCATAATTGTAATCGGCTACCCGAAACTCCAACACGCTTAACTAATCAATCAATACAGCAATAAATCGCATCTCAAAACTATAATTTAGTAATAATTATTTTCTAAGAATTTGAATATTTATAAAAGTGCAATAATTTTTTAAAAGTCTATTAACATAGAAATTTTTAAAATTTTTTAATAAAATTAATTTTAAAAATATATATAGGGCCTATATAAATATTTATTCTAAGAAGGAAATCGTGAGATTACTGCGACATAAATTTCAGATGACCCAAAAACATTCATTTTAAATTTACGCACGATTTTTTGATTAAAAATTTAAAAAAATAAAATAAAATAACTGTATTTTTATTTTTTAAAATTTAAGTTTTAAATTTAAACCATTTGCAAATAATTTTTCAAATGATCTTCATCCACTGATACACCACTATTATTAAGAGTAAAATTAATAAGTATTTATATTTATGCAACGATTTAGCTTTAATCGATAGTTAATTAAATATTAATGAATTAATTATTATATTTAATTAAATATAGAATATATGAACTCATATTTTTTCAAATTAAATTTCTATTTATTTAAATGTAACATTAAGATTAGAAAAAATTAATATATAATTATAGCCTATATATTTTACTCTTTCTGTGCTACGGGCACTAAAAGGGCCATTTTTCAAGGCTCGTCGTGGGTTTGGCCAGGCCCACAATGGAGCGGGACGAGGTCCGAAATATTCGAGACGGATCCACCTTCAAAAATTCCCGGCGTTTTTTCGACCCGTTCTTGAAACAATATCAATAACATCCGTTGTGTGTCTTTACCTTTACATAAAACAAATTGTTTGGGTTAGTTAATTTAAAGGAAAATGAAAGTCCCACTTAGTCTACTTTTTTTAGCAATAGGAAAAATACTTTTCGCGTTTTCACTAATTGTGCGATAGTTAGCTGGATGTTTCTTATTTACTTTTATATATTATATTATAGATTACTGTATTCCAATACTCGGGTATAAATTAAGCCAGAAAAACTATATTTAACCATTCTAACAGAATAAACTCAGCTCTCTGGAATAAATATTTAACAAATTCTAGAAGCATTCCATCAATTTCAGGCGCTATTTTAGGTTTTAATTGACATAATACTAAGTCTAATTCTTTTATATTAAAATGTTTATTTAATAAATAATAATTATTTTCCAAATAAAGACGAATAAAGTCATTTCTATCGAACTGTCTTCCCGATTTATTATCTGGCATACAGCTACACATTGTATTATAAATTGTTGCCCCTAGCATTTATTCTATTATCTTGTGATGATCTACAACAATTTCTCGATTTCTTCCGCGCTCTGCGAATAGCTCTAATATTTATTAAAATTAGGGCCTCTAGTTTTTTATTTTCCATTATCCACCAATAATCAATAGTGTCAGGAATTTATTCGACTTAATATTTTTCACATTTATACCTTATGTATTTATTGAATAAACAGATAACAGAAAGCCACCGCTCTCTTTAATATATGTATTCAACGTACTGGTAGTAGGGCCTATTTACGTTTAGATTTAAAAAACTAAATAAATGGTAAATTTAAAAATTTTTATGACAGCAGGATTAATCGAAAATATTTAGAGTTAGCCATTTTTTTTCTTTTACCAAATAAAGTTTCTCATTTCTTGGAAGCTACTGTATTACGATTTCAATTTTCTCGTCTTCTGTAGTTAATTCCTGAGAGAAATATGCTTTCAACTAGGACAAAAGATCCGTATAAACAAACAGAAAATCGAATCTCTCTGCGTTACGTAATAAATATAAGTTAATATTAACTCTAATTCAAATTTGCGTGCGATCTTACTTAAATTTAATCATTATTAAATCATTTTAAAGCTCCTCTTTAATAAAATTATTATTATTTTTAACTCGTTTATATTGGTTTGAATAGAAATAAATTGCTCATTTAGCCTTTGAAAATCATATTCCATTAAATTATAAAGAAATATAGTATAATTACCACTTTGTACGTCCCTCTATTCTCATCCCACACTATCTTAAACAGGTTGAGATGATCTTGTAATGGACCGGAATGAGTTTCTATACCAGAACAAATCATTAATATTTGGGCAATCATTATTAGAACTGTTAAACTATCAATAAATATGTATAACAATGACTTATATCGGCGATACTTCTCGTAAAAAAGGAAAGTTTATCCGGCATCACCGAGTTTAAAAGCGCATCTATAACATTAAATATATTAAAAATTAATATATGAAAGCCTTATTTTAAATTTTTAAAGCATTTTTTTTAAATATTTAATAAACAAATTTATCTTAACTTTTAAGAAAATTAAGTGTAAAATTTTTATTTTTAGTTTTATTTTTTTTTGCAATTATCTGATGTTATAAACCTTAAAAGCTAACGTTTACGAGTCTTGTTTGTGAATATTTTAAAGAATTTTGAAATTTATATCTAAGAAAATTAAGCTTTTTCTTAGAAAAAATGAATTTTTATTGTATTTTTTGCAATTATATAACATTTAAAATCTTACAAAATGAATTTATAAAAGCCTTATTTTAAATCTTTAAAAGCAATTTTCTAAATTCGTAATAAGCAGTTTTACTTTTATCTTTCGGAAAAATTTCCTTAAATTTTTACAATAAATTTAAAAATTAATTTATAAAAAGAAAAAAAAGAATTGAATATAAACATTCATCGTGTTGTAGAAACGGAATTATTTATTTTATTATTATTTTTTTCCTTAAGTGAGCAATATCATAAACCCATTCTTACGAACACTTTTAAAAAGTTATATTGTTTCGTTAAATTGCGTGCATTAAATTTCTACACATCGAAAAGTACTTTAGTTGTACACGTACATAAACACGATTCTAAAAGCCCCAACACCGATTGGGCATTATAAATAATAAAGAAGTAAATGCCTCCTCCTCCCCTGTATAATAAAATTGCTAGGTAGTTACTAAAGGATATGCTATGGATACATTTGGTTATAAGCGTTAATTTTTGCAATGTTCACTGCAATATTTTACTTTACTGATTTAATATATAGTGATTTTTTAACATGTCTAACATACCTAAACCTCGTCAACTTCAACCTTTGTCTAGAGCAAGTCAACGATACCCATTGAGAAATACAAATTCGAATGTAAGTTCGAAATTAATTTTGATTATTTAATACATTTTTTTTATGTGAAAAATTACTTATAAATTTAGAAAAATATTCATATATATATAATAACTATCTTAAACTAGTTTTTCAGATTTAATCCGTTTAATTGGGTGTTATCCGTGTATAATGCGCACCAAATTTAGAGAGAAATTATTAAGTTTTTAGTGTAGTTTTATTTATAAATTTAGAAAAATATAGCAATTTTAAATAATTTATTTATATGGTTCCTATATTAACTTAAAATTTTTGTTTAATTTGCGTTTTTTTTTTTGTATATAATGCGCGTTAAGTTTTGAGAGGAGAAAAATTAATTTTTTTAAATTTTTAATTGAGAAAAAATTGATGTTAATTATAGAAAAATTAATGTTATATTAAATAAAACGGTGATTTTTCTTGAATTTCCCTAAATTTATTTTTAGAAATAACATTGATTTCACTTTAAATTTCTTTAAAAATTAATAGCCTTTCCCTAAGTTTTCCTAAAAAAAAAAAACACATTAATTTTCTAAATTCGTTTAAAAATCGCATTAACTTTTCTCTAATTTTTCATGTTTTTAACGAATTTAATAATTATAAAATTAAAAAAATAATAATAAATAGTTTCTTTATTAAATTAATTTTATTAATATAAATAATGAATGCGAAAAGGTTGTTAAATTTAATATATAAATATATAAATCGATCAAAAATTGCAGACATTCACGCAATTATCGAATCGATAGAAATTTCGCTTTAAAATTTGACAAAGAAAATACTTCTAAATACTTTATTCGCCAGTAATTTTCTTGTTAATTATTAATATATTAACTTAGGTATTAATTTATTAAGACGGGAAATATATAAATAATTATTAAAATTAATAAAGAAAGAATTAAATCAGATATTCGCCTTAATATCGAAATAAAATCTAATTTATATTAATTAATTTTATATATTTTAAACTGTGCTAGCTTACAAATTAAATATATATTTTTATTAAAATAATTATAAGTACTGGACTAGACATAGATAAAGTGAGGCCAAAGAAATCGTTTGACAGGGTCCCAAACACAAAGAGGCACTAAAATTTAGTATTTGATGTCAAAAAAGCATGATAAGAACCTCATCAGGTGATGAAATTTTTTTTAAATTGATTTTATTCGCGTATATTTTTATGTATCTAAGTCCATTCTAGTGAAACTTTTGAATTGAAATCACGTGCTTTCCGGTCTAGACCGGAAATTCGTATATACTTAATGGAGACCTCCGATCCCTAAACTTTCCGTTCCTGTTCTCGATTTTCATCCGTGTAACTCCGTTCTCGAGATTGACGAATAACGGACGGACAGACGGACGATACTGGGAATCTATAAGTCTACAATTAGAAAATTGCAATCCAATTAATGAAGACAAATAAATTATTCTGTTCTGGAATTAGATTTTTCTTAGAAAGATAAGAAGGATAAATTGAAGAGGATAACGATGAGTTAACAGTTTAATAGCATCAGAAATTATTTCTCAGTTACATATGGAAGTGAATTAATGTATAGAGTATATTTATATTAATAAATTTTTTATCTTAAATTCCATTTTACATTTTTTTAATATAAAAATGAACATAAATATTTTAGTCCATTGAAATCCGCTCTTATTTTTTTTATACATTATATTCTTTGATTTTTGTTATAAATCTTTAAATTTAAACTTGATTTTTATGATTTACATAAATAATAATTTTTTTTCTGTATTTAAATAAATATTGATATTGTATATTTAGCAAACGATAAATTAACATTATTTTTACATAAAAATCTTATTTCTTCAAGCGCGTCGAATGGAATGTAAACTAAAAAGAAATCAATTGTAATAAAAATTTTTGAGCCATTAAAGCCAGATTTTAACTACAGTCGAAAGTCGTGCAGTTTCAATTACAATGTAGATTCTACGTTAACATTTTGATCTGGAGTTTTTGTTTACATTGTCTTAATTAATTATAGTCTTATAGAAACTTGTTATATCATTAAAAATTCAGATTATAATTAGTCTTAACCAGTCTTTATATTGGTTAGTAGATAATTCGAAGTTGAGTAAATAGTATAATAAAGCAACGGCAACCTCTAATCTCGCTGTTTTTGCCAAAGATGCTGTTGCATTTGTACAGTACTTTCAAAGGTTTCTATTTGGTTCCTATTGCTTTGTTACTGTTGTAGACTAGAATATTTTTGTTACTCTTACAGTCAAAGACGTTTTTCTTATTGATATTGCTATTATATTTCCGCTATATTTCATTATTCTGAGAACATTCTTGTTCTCAGAATGAATGTAGAATAAATATAATTTTCCTAGCTCAATTATTATTTCTGATAGAGAAACATCAACCTCTTAAATCTGTTAACATTAAGTAAAAACAACCAAATTTTCTTATTGTGCTGCAATTTGAAAAAAATTGTAGACCTGTAAAATCCCACTGTCGTCCGTCTGTCCGTCTTTTCTTAATCTCAAGTACAGAGTTAGATAAAAGATGAAACCAGATAAGGAAACATTAGGGGCAGGAAGCCCCGATTAACTATACAGGAACTTCCGATATAAACCGGAAGTCGGGTTATTTCAATTCAAAATTTCCCCTGAAAGCAGTTAATAAATGACCGGCACGACTCAGTTGCTAACAGGAAAAGTATGACGTACAGGGGCAAAACACTACTAACTTTAGGTAGATAGAATATATTTTAAATGAAATTAATTGAAAATATGATTAAAAATTGCAGCCCGGCATTGTGACCATGCCACAATAAATAATTGCCGGTTTTAAAATTTAAAAAAATCACGTCTGAAATAATCGTTTTAAAATGAATTTTATTAATATTTTATACTTAATTCTTCGATGAAATAAATTTGCATAGATCAATGAAAGATTTAACATAATTTTAATCTAAATGTATCTATTAATTTAAATCTTAATAAATCATTTTTTAAAATAAAGTTTAAAAAAGAATTTGTACAAAAATTAATTGGATTAATATTAAAATTTTTGCATAGAAACGGATTCCTACAATGAATTGATTTTAGTGAAGGGCGGTTCCTTCTTTTTAATTTAACATTCGTAGTATTTGATAGGAACAAAGAAAATTTAATGTTATCTTTACATCTAAAACTATTTGAATTCATAAAAAGGAGGATTTATAATAAAATTTTCAAATCAAATTCATTTAAACTTACAGGGTGGCACAAAAGTCATTTATCCGTGCGTTTCTTTATAAAGTTGTAATTACAGATTCAATTGAACCAGTATTTAGCTACAAAATAAGACATCAAATTAGTAGTTACGATGGTTAACTATTTTGGGCCACCCTTTATACGCGCGCTTAGTTATAGCTTCTTTACGTCAAGATTATAACTTTAAAATATCACAAAATATATAAATTATTCAGTATAAAAGTAATTTTTACGTGTAATTTTCACTTATAATTTATTTATTTGCATGTAAAATATTTTCTATTTTTTTATAAAATGAAAGCCGTGGTTTTTGATAAATATTACTTGAATTTTAAGCATATTTTCTTCCTGTTTCATTAAATATATATATAATGTATTAACTAGGTTACAGTCACGATATAAAAACGTTAAAATACGTGACGGTATTTATTCATTATACAACTATAAACAATATCATATGAATATTCCACGTTCCAACCCCCTCCACCACTGCAACATCCGGAGGAAACGGTTAAAAATCTATAAATTTATAAAATTATCACCTGCCGGAAAACATTATGAATATATTATAATAAACCATTTAGTGGTATTTTAAAATTCACTCGACTCTTTACTCGTTGCTCAAGTTCTTCACTCATAGAACTTCAAGTTCTTCTACTTGTAAGCTCAAGTTTAGAACAATTTCGCTCCTTAAAAACGTTCATAAATGTAATTAATATTCAAATAACTTGCATAAAATTTAATTTATGTATAATTAATTGTGTTTAAGTTTATATGTTTAACATTATTTAGTGATAGAAACATGAAAAAGAAGGATTATTTGAGGCTTGATAAGCCGGTAAGATATGATGTTTGTGCTATAATTAAGTATAATTAAGCGATAGAATGTAATTATCTTTAATAAATTTAATGTTATCTTATGTTTTTTTTTTTTTTTTTAAATTATAATAATTTTGAAATTGTATAGGATGGCAGTACTTTAATGCATCTGGCTTCAGAATCAGGGCATCCTGATACAGCTATGGTCTTCCTGAAGAAAGGAGTACCTTTACAGATGCCAAACAAAGTAAACACGTTAAAAGATTTCTACATTTTTTAAATTATTCTATCAAGTATATTTAATTTTTCGTATAATTTAGACTGGAGCCAAAGGCATTCATATGGCCGCAGCACACGGGTATGTAGAAGTAATTAAGAATTTAATACATAGAGGAGAGCAAGTCGATTCAAAAACAAATGTGAGAATTCTTAATAATGTTTTTCTTTAATTTAAAAACAAAAATATTTCTTAATTTTATTCAACTTTTGTGTTTTTTTTAAAGGACAATTTGACAGCTCTACATGCAGCTGCTATGAATAACCAGGCAGAGGTGTTAGAAATTCTGCTAGGTTTTGGTGCTCAAGTGCATCTTAAGGGCGGAAAGGTATGTTTTCACACGAATTTATTAACGTTAGTGAATATAAAAATGTTAATTTATAACTTAAATATTGATGAATTTTTATATGTAGGATGGAGAAACACCATTGCATATCTCTTGTAGAACAGAAAACGGTCAGAAGTGTGCAGAATTACTCATAAAATGTGGATCTGACGTGAATGCTCTCACAGAAGTAGTAAGACAGATCCTTTTTAAACACTTTAAAATTATATAAAAAAGCTCGAAAGATAGTAAATATGGTGATATTTTTAGGGGTTGAAGACACCTCTGCACATAGTTGCCCATTACGGTTTCATTCCAACTGCAAAATTGTTACTCGAAGAAGAAGAAATCGAACTCGGAATCACATCTGAGGTAAATGTTACTTGTTGCTGATTATATTTAAATATCAAATATTATATATATTTGCATAAATTTTTAACTTACAGGATGGCGAAAGTGCCTTACACATTGCTGTCAGTCGATGCCATTACGGCATCGTAAAATTAATTTTAGAATATTGGAAAAAGAAAAATCCCGAAGATACAGTATGTCTCTTAGTAAATCAACAAAATGAGGTAAATTCTCTATAAATATCAAATACAGGGTGACCTGACAAGTTTAATTAAAACTGAACGACGAGGTATATAAATCTTACTCAAATCAGCATATGGAGCCATTTTTATTGTATTGTGTTCAATATGTTTGTCCTCAACCTCAGTCTCGATCTTCCCCAATCTTCTCCCAAAATTTGATGTCACACTTTAAAAACATTTCTCAAAACAGAGAATATTTACACTCGAGAATAGATAAAGAGTTCAGAGCGTTGGATGCGGTACCCTTTATGAAAAGAAGCTTCGAGGACAGTTCTGGAGAATATGCAGATGATTCAGTACCTCCAAAGTCATTGTATTGATTTAATGCACTTACTCTCGAGTTATCTTCATGAAAAGAAGTCTCATCGATTCATAACCGGAGAGTATGCAGGCCAAAGGGGTGCGCACGAGTAGTGTCAGTAGTCCATGGTATCACTGGCATTACTCGTACGTACGCCTTTGTTTAGGCTAATCATTCATTTCCATGATGCTTTCCACGATCGTTTTAGTTATATTGAACGCATTATAATGGGCTTTAAATGATGATTTAACTAAGATTCGTATACTTCATCATTCAGTTGTGATAAAGAATTAAACTTAGTAGATATATTTGGGCCACTCTTTAAATACACATATGAATTAACCACGATATTTATATTCTAATTTTATTTAAAGGCAGGAGAAACACCTCTTCATTATGCAGCTTCGTTGACTAAAGAAATGAATCATACACCATCAGAAGATCGCGATATTGCTAGAGTTTTATTGGAATATGGCGCTAATGTAACACTTGTCACTAATAATGTGAGAAAACTTTTTAAAATATTTTTGTAGCATAAAATTTTGTTTACGTGACTTTTATCCGTTTGAATTTTTATGAGAACTAAATATGATTTTTTCCTACTGTTTCATTGGAACACTTTCATTAAAGGTCTTTCGCATTCTGCACGCAACTGTTCTAATTCTGTGTGTATGAAAAGGGAGTGAAAGCTTTCTAAAATGCTTCCTGCCACGTCTATAATCTTGTTATTAAAATGTGCAAATTAGATATATTAATAAAATTATATTTGCTTTTTTTATTTTAATGATTCTTGACCGATTTCTAAGAGTTATTTGATTTTTATTTCGATTTTAAATGTATTTAATCTTACACTTACAGCACTTAAAACAGAAACAAAGTTTGTAATTTTAAACTTTTTAATAAGGGGAAATTTTAACTTTTAATACGTAGTAATTATAAATTTTGTTTTCCTAACAGAAACGAAATTTATGAATTTCTGTTGTTAACAATTAAAATTTCCCTATTATAAGGATTTTTTTTATTTAGAAGAAAATGAAATTTATAAATTTCCCAGATTTAAAGTCAAAATATTTTCTTTAAATAAGGGAAATTTTATGTAGCCTAATTGTTGTTATTGTGAGATAAAGTAATGCAACACGAGAGCGACCTGTCAAGGAGGAGTGCCTCCCGGGTGGACTTCTCTATAGACGGTGCTAGACACTCAAAGAGAATTTTATGAATATTTTATTTTTTCTATCTGCCACAATTTATTATATTTTTTTTTATTAATATGTAATCAATAAATAGCAGAGAAAATGAAATAAAATAATAATTATAATAAAGAAAATATTAAATAAATAAATACTAATTAGATTAAAACAATGTAATTATAATTTATATATTATTATTATTATTATGTTGGGTTAAGTGAGATATACTCGGTTAACACCGGTGGCTGTGTACTATGCCGGACCAAAGTCGAGGCATAGTAACTAAAACAAAAATTAAAGTGTACCAGTGTGTGTGTCTGTATTCAGGAATTTCCTCACAATATGACATGTATTCAATATAGTAGCCTTCTGTAGTGTGATGTATGTGTTTCTATTCAATTGTAGTGTGCGTGGTATGACACCTGTAGAGGAGAGAACGACAGGTTCAATAAGCGCCCTATCCATCCTCCACAGATGCCTTATTTCCTGGGCGAGTTCTGTGTACTTGCTGACTTTTTCAGTGCACGTGTTTTGTACATTGTGAGGGTTTGGAATGAATATGTCTATAATGTATGTGATTTTATTATGTTTGTCAATGAGTGTGTTGTCTGGTCTGTTGTGGTAAATTGTTTTATCTGGGATTATTATTATTATTATTATTATTATTACTTTGCATTTTTATCGGTTTGAAAACATGTAAAGTAACAATTTTTCCTTTAAATAGTATTCAAACAAAGATATTAGGTTTACCATTTTTAAAAAGTTAACGAATCAAATGCGTTATTTATTTATTTTATAACTATGTTTAAACGAACAGTTATTTATTTGAGTCGGCAATACACCTTAGCACGGTAGTTGCCATTTACCTTATCACGCATCGTTCGTAAAACTGACATTTCATTCAATGATAAAAATAAAATATTTATATATTATAAATTTATTAGTAAACAGTTGTAAACAATTATATATATATATAATTTTCAATAAAATAATAATACAAAATAAAACATTAGAATCTGGTGGTCTCGTTCTTTCTCTGTCAGTTGTATAAATTTATGCAAAAGGTGCCCCTAAGCAAGCAAAAAATATTTTCCTTCCTTAAGGGCTCATTGTACCAAGAAGTTGGAAAATGCTAATATAATATACCGTAGAACATTATTTAAAATAGTGTGTTACACATTATAAATAACACATGTAATAAAATATTCAAAAATAACAGAATTACAGAATTAATAAGATAACATGCAGAACATGAGCTAGATCCAGTAGATCCCTTTAGATTAGACCTTGCCACAAAGGGGCCCCAAAATTCTGTATTATATATATATATAATAAATATATATATATAATATATATATATATTATAAACTTAAATTATTATTTATAAAACATAAAACCAGCTTTTTCACTACTTTTATTTGTTTTATTGATTTTTTATTCATTAATCTTTATGGTTTTCGTAGAGGTATCTCAACTCTCTCAGGCCCTAATAGTAACAGTAATTGTTAACAATAAATTTATAAATTAACAAGAAACGTGCTTCGAAAATAATAATAATAACACGAGTCGATTTCTCTAACAAAAATAATAAAATTTTAGATATATTGCATAGTTAATAGAACCAAATTAATGATAATTAAATATAAGTGCAGTTTTAGATCGTAATTTAAATTAATTTTAATATAATTACAGACTAGCGAAACGCCTCTTCATTATTGCAGTCGATCAGGGAATGTAAATATAATGGAAGAATTGGTATCAGGAATGAGTCCAAACGAAATGCAAACGCTTTGCAACAAACAAGCAAAAGTAAATGTCTCATATAAACTAATTTTTAAAATATAAATTTATATAAATTATTAACTGTAATACGTTAACTATATCTATATAGGATGGTTGGTCCCCATTATTATTTGCTTGCCAAGCTGGTACCTTAGCAATTGTGGACTTTCTTTTGAAGCATGGAGCAAGAGTGGATGTTTTTGACGAGGCAAGCATTATTTCTTTTAAAATTTCTTTAAAAATTAATTCGTAAATCAATTTTTTTACGTTATAGAATGGTAAAGCTGCATTACATTTAGCTGCCGAAAAGGGACATAACGACGTTATCGAATTATTACTTAAGTATAAAGCTTTTATAAATGTCAGATCCAAAAAAGGAATGACACCTCTTCATATGGCTGCGAAGAACGGGTATGGAAATATTGTTCGTCAGATGGTAACTCAGCATGGAGCAATGTTAGACGCCTTGACTTTAGTAAGTATCTCAATATTTTAGTAAATCAAATGTTTAAATTTATGAATGGGATACAAGTAGTGGGAATTTTAGCAATAAGAACTAGGACAACGTAGAGGAAGATTATGAAAAACAGTGGCACGAAAGATTAGTATGAAGCCGCAGTCTATAGGTACCATAAGTATAAAAAATATAAGGCCCATATGTGATAAGCTGATGAAACAAACGACTGGGAATCTCAAGTAGTCCAATAGCGTTAGAAAGTTCTTTTTGTGATTACTTAACATTTCGTAACTAAAATTGTTTCAGGTATTCATAGAAAGAGCTGAATTGATATCTTAGAAAATTCATATCTACACCAATTTTTCCTCCTCATCTAATCCTTCCTCCATGGAGAAGTGCGCTTTTCTTCTTCTTCTTCTTCTTCTTTTTATACAAATTGCTCGCTTCAAGAAACTCAAAATATTTGAATATAGAATATAGTTCAAATAATAATAATTGAAGTAAATAATAAAAAGTTTTATTTCGAAATAACAGAATAAAGAAACGCCTCTACACCTGGCTGCCGAACAAGGACAGCTACAAGTGTGCAATATTTTATTAGAATTAAAATCAGATGCTAATGCTCTTGATAATGTAAGTAACGCATTCTTTCTTTTAATTTAATTCACGTTTAATATATAAAAATCTTCAATTTTAATTAATTTTTTTTTAAAAATATGTTTTTAGCATGGACAAACTCCATTACTGCTAGCAGCACAAAACGACCATTCTGAAATTGTAAAACTTTTTCTACGGCACAAACCAGAACTTGTTTCACTCGCTAACAAGGTAAAAACTTTTTTTTATGTATATTTATTAAATTATAAAATATTTTATAGATTTAACTCTTGGGCATTTTCCAAAATTTTTATTTGCGTGTAGCAGCAGAAAAAATTATAATAAATTACCTTTCCGTATCGATTTACATCAGTATATTAATGTATATTAAAAAATTAATTTCTTAAAAGTTTTCAGTTATATAAATATAAAATTAACTTCAGAAGATTCTTAAAATGTAATTTTATCATATTTAAATTCTTTATAATTATAATTATTATTATAAACAAAGAAAAATAAATGTTTTCTTAAGGATCTTTAATGCATTTTCTAGGTATAAAGTACATAATATTATATGTGCTATAAATTTATTTTTTAATAAAAACATTTGTTTATATTTAATTATATTTGAAATATTTTAGGAGGGTTACAATTGTGCCCATATTGCTGCAATGAAAGGAAGTGTTGGTGTAATAAAAGAATTGATGAAGTTTAATAAAACTCTGATTACTTCAGCGAAAACCAAGGTTAGATATTTCAATTTCTTTAATACATAATATATAAAATAAGAAGATGTTTTATATATAATAAGAATTAAACCTTTATATATCTATTTTATTATTTATTTATGAATTATCTTTCCAGAGTGGATGCACTCCTTTACATCTTGCTGCAGAAGGTGGTCATGGTGATGTTGTCCTAGTATTGCTACAAGCAGGAGCTTCAGCATCGGAGGAAAATGCTGTATGATTTTACTTATTTCATATGTTTTATTTATTTATGATAATATTTTGATTATTTATAAACAAAAGTATCATAGAGAAGTAGAAGATTTTGAATCAGGAATATAATAATAAAATTTAGAAATGTTGAAAGATTTATATAGGCTAATCAAAACAGGGAAATAGTGCAACATCAGATCCATTTTATAATAAAAAAAAAATCGATAATATTAATTTGATTTTCCCCTCACTCTTTCTTTATATAAACACTAAGGAGAATGATTTGAATACTTTAGAACATACATGAAGTACTAAACTGCAAAAAATCTAATGCTTTTTTCATGCTATTGATAGATAAACTACGGTACAAAACAGACTATCTGAAGCTATGTAGGCTACTACTGATTGTACAGTACGCGCCATAATATCGGAAGTAGGCATTGTAAGGAATTGTTAGGCCTAAATGCATGTTAACTACACGCATTTAGGCCTAAAAGCATACTTTCAGTTATGCTACCAATTTAGGTCATATTCTATGACTGATACGTGAACCCTTTGTTTATGTAGGAGACTTTTGAATCGCCCTGTATTGTTTCGGTAATTATACCAAATGCCCTAATGTAGTGAATGTATTTTTTACGTTAAAAAGTTTACAGTACGTTTAATAAAAAGCTTTCCTTTATCATTATTTGTCTAAACATTAGTTTTATATAAAACAAAATTGTCAATCATGTTATAGTTCTAATTTCATGTTGTCATATCCCTTAATTAACTGCTCCGAGCAGTACTTGTTTAAACTTAATTTTACGTAATTGGTAAACCATATTTTATAACCTGCAGAAAATTGCTAGAATGAAAATTAAATTAAACCTTGCTATAAACTCATCGCATACATCGCGCTTGTATAACAATCGTTACTCTATTGGTGCGAGTTTAGTAATTGCAATTTAAAGTCAGCCTATAACCAAAAGTCGCACTCCATTTTGTCTTCTAAAAAGATAACCCATTGGAAATTTCTATATTAAATTCTAGAGGGAGAAAGTTTTAGTATTAGAAATAATGCCAAATAAATTAGAATTTTTTGAATATTAATTTTTAAATTTAACTTTATAACAGAAATAAGGATTTTTTTTTAAAATTAAGTGTATTAACTAAGTATATTTAATAATTAATTATATATTTTATTGTAATAAAAATAAATAAACTAGAAGACATTTTATTAAAGTTGAGCAAATAAGGAAAGAATAATTAATTAAGGAAAATATTTTATGCAAATATAATCCCTGTTTATTATTATACAATCATTGTTACAAGCTGCCATTAAAAATGTAAATATATCTCTATTATCAGGCCCAGATAGTGGCCGTGTCCCAGACTTAGAAGGGCCACAAAATTTAGTCTCTGACATAAAAACGTGATACGAAAATGATATAGAATAACGTTTCTCTTAATAAGCCGTAAAAACTTTGTTTTTATTTGTCTCACTGTAATTCCTACTTTTTAATGACTTTCGGAGAAAGGCAGGGCATCATATTTCTGATAGAGTAGTGAGAGAGGACCAGGCTCACATAATCTATGTTTAAATGTTTATTAAACATATCACATACAATAAAACATAATATAAAGTAGGCCTTTCTCTATTGTTTAGTTGTAAATTACGAGTGGCATACATAGTTAACAAATCTATATTATTGTTACTGTAAATATATTTTGCTCAAAGTGATTTTAATCTTATTATATCAAAAATAGGTTTATTAACAGAGGCATTAAATAGTTTCTTTCGTGATTAAGTGCAGCTTTTGATAAGTGGAATTTATAACTGAAATCAATATCAAAAATAAAATTTTATTACAAAACAATAATAATCGAATATAAAATAAATTCTTATATTTAATTAAAGCATTTCTTTTAAATTATTTAATTTTTATGAAGTCAAAAGTAAGATTTCTTATGTTTTTTCCCTCTTCTAAGCCTAAAGGAGTTACAATGCTGAAACACGAAACAGATACAGGCACATATTTAGTCTATTGTTGAGTATTTATCGTAGCAGTGGATCATGAAATCGAAGCTTTGATGAATTTTCTTAAACTCTGTGCGAGCATTAAGAGGGCCATTTTTGCATATTCATCATGAATTTGATCAAGTTCACAGCAAATAAACTTGGCCAAATCCATGTTGGATATGCGAGGTTCAAATTTTTATGGGGATTAACCCATCCCCAAAAATTGATAATGTGATAGCCTGCTATCCACCAGAAACACTGTCTGATACATCCATCCTCTTGCGACGAACACTCTCTTTAAGTTCCATCATAATGGTAACTAGCTGCATTGGATGTTGCTCCGCAAGGAGTGAAATGTACCAAAAGGATTCTGTGTATTATGTATAGTCTAAAAAATTCATTTCATCACTTCTCCAAGACTTGACGCGATCTATGTAAACGAACAACATTGCCATCTAGTGAGGATATAAGCTACTAACACAAGAGTCATCGCACTTTGTCCATTAAAATAGAGACTTTCTGACGGTATCAACACACGTAGTTATAAATTATTAAGCATCTTCTATATTGTTTAACATCAATTAAGCTTACAAAATTCATAAATTTCTAAAATCGTAAAATATTTTCAGCAGATTTTATTTCGTTAATAAATTACTTAATTTAATTTATCATTGATGTAAATATGTATATAATGAGGCACAGTGCAAACAATACAAAAGAGAAATATATGTGCATATTTAGTTTAAATTCTTTATGTTAATTTACATAAAAAACTAGTTTAACGATGCAAAAATATTCCAACAGTTTTAATTTTCATATTAAATTAAAAAATAAAAATATTAAAGGATAAATGCGACAAACTTTCACTATATTTTATAGATACTGCGGGATACAATACGTCAGTAGTTCTCAATCCGTGGTCCGCGAAAAAACAAATATACAATTAAAAATTATTGCAAAAGAACGATGTAAAATAATTTTTGTATGGGAATGTAATTAGAAAACACCAATGTCGTCATCTACTAGACCGAGTGCGCTTGATTTCAAAAAGGTTTGTCACCTCTGCTTTAAAGTTGATGTATTGTAAGTGTTCCGCGGAAAACAATGCGAAAGTTTAGTGTTTCCCGACTTCAAAAAGATTGAGAACCACTGCAGTACGTTACTTACCCATTATATTCGCTTCTCCGCTGACATTATGTTCTGCACAGAGAAGCTGCAAAACTAAGACTTTGTAAAATTGAATTAATCGCGTTTCGATAGGAAATTATTAATATTTTAACAAAAAAATATGTAATAAGTGATACTGTTTCTATTGGGAAACTTTTCTAATGGAAAAATTTAGAATGACTTCAGCTTATTTTGTAATTAATTTAAATAGCGAGAATATAAGTTAAAAGAATGTCACAGTGTAAAAAAGCTGCTTATTTGATACGATATGCTTAATTTGAAGCTAATCTCTATATATAAATGAGAATGTTTGTTTGTTTGCTTGCTGTGCATAACAAGGTCGTTCGACCAATTGCTACGAAACTCGGCAGTTACGTTCACATACTTCTAACTTACATAATGCCGGTCGTACATTCCACCCCAAAATATTGATTGGGTTTTTATTTATCAATTAAATTCTGCCTACATTCGATTTGTTGGCTTTATACGTAGCGCTATCTATTGGCAAAAATTTAAGAAAATAATAAACTAAACATAATTCTTACAAAAAAGATATAATTTTTTAAAAAATATATATTGTATTCACTTAATTACTGCGACAATAATATAGCTCAAAATAGACGCGCTATATCATTACTGCGACAGGTAGCATATAACACTTGTCTGCGTGGAATAGAAAGTTTTTCCCTTTGAAAAATCTATAAGCGTTTAATTTTCTACATCTAACGACTCTGGTGTTTTCGTTTCTGAACGGAACTTTCTTAATTCTAACGAGCAATTATTTATTGTGATTTCGTCACAATGCTGGGCTGCAAGTTTTCGTCACAATGTTTCTCAAGTGTATTAGTAGTGTTTTGCCCCTATACATCATACTTTTCCCCATTAGCAACACAGTCGTGCCCATTATGTATCCAACTCCGTTCGGGGGGAAAACTTTTGAATTGAAATAACGTGACTTGTGGTACAAATCGGAAGTTCGTATCATCTTTCTCTTACCCTTTCCATATCTGGTCTCCACTTTCATCTATCTAACTCCATTCTCGAGATTAAAGAAGGACAGAGATGGATGGATGACAGTGGGAACTTATAGGTCTACAATTTTTCAAATTGCAGCCCAATAAGTATCCTCCAGTAACCGAGTGGATAAAATCATCGAACAACGGTATGTTTCGATGAATTAACGAACAACGTGGGTTTGCGCATGGCCAACAGACTGGCCACGTGGAGTTTTCTGGGTTTCTTCGCGTTAGTAACACTTAAATCGGGGCCAGCTTTACATAAGTCTTCCCGGGATGCATCCTCCTTGACAGATGGCTCACGTTGCCTTGACCGAATAAACCAAACTAATTCTAATAATTTTTCTATAAACGCGATATTTACGAGGACATACTTAACTACCACAAAACTTAGACACACCACTCCCTCCCCTGATTTTATTTCCTCTTTTTAACTCATAAACCCATTGCCCAAAACTTCTTCACTGATACTGCTTAAAGATGTTCTAACGTTCAGCCAAATTAATGTACAGTACCTGCAACGATTTTAAGGCACAAAGTTGATCTCGAAGTCTTTTTCTGTGCCGATATTTATTTTTCCTATTTATTATCATGGCGACATTGCTTCATCCGAAACCTCCTGTATTTGTAGTCTGTGTAATGTGCACTTTATTCACATGTTGAGTCTTACTCTCAAATCTGCTTCTGCTATTCTTATCCCACAACGTTCAAAAGTTTTGTTTACTTACAGGTTAGATGTTTTTGCTGAGCTTTACTTTTTCAACCTAGTTACACCAGTTTTCTTTGAGATCACACAAAAGCAATTATTCTCGTATTTTTACAAGATTTTCGATTTAAAAAAGTCTTTTATGAGCAACTTCGATCACATGCGAGGCATCACAACCCATCCAACACGGAGCACTTTTCAAATATTAATAGTAGACTAATAATAATTAGTAGTCGTTGACCATCCGCTCTTCCGGAAGGACAGCGGATGGTCAACGACTACTTTTAGTCGAATTACTTTAACCCCCTTCCGCAACAATCCCTTTCCATTCCCAGAGGTACGGTGGCATTCGAATAGGAAAATTACATAATGCAGAGTTACCGGAGAGCACAAAATATGTTTTAAGTGGTTTTCGATGGTGCCGAGTTTAAATATTTGGTCCGTTTTTCGCCAAATTTGATTGGTTAGCAGATTACTAATTGATATTCGTTGTGAATGGAACAGTTCGTTAGAGCTAACAACTGTCTACTTGACCAATAAAATTGTGCCATTTTGTACCACCCGAGTATCGCGATAAACGTGATGATGGTAGGCTGAAATAACCAAACTTTTTATATAGTTTTCGTTTTAATATTTGTTATATCATATTATTTGATTTATATAATTACAAACGTTATCTTACGTAAGGGTTTACCAATCTAACACATTTTAAAAATTCATTATTCCTCTACTGTACACAATTTAAAGAATTTTTAAAATCTGTTAGATTGGTCACTTGGTATGATAAACCCTTACGTAAAACAACCTTTGTAGTTATATAAATCAAATACTATAATACGATATAATAGAAAGGTTAGACGTACGAAGTAACCTAATAATCTTAATGTCTGATCTTATTTTTTGCCTGGGCAACGCCAGGCTTACCTGCTAGTACAGACATTTATGTATAATAATAGATTAATAATCATTTAATAACAGTTTACTTTTATATTTTGGCATAGGAGACGCCCATTAATTACATGTATAGTACAGTACTGAACAGTTGAGGGAGAAAGATGGTCGCAAAAAGTACGTAACTGTACACGATGGGGAAGAGAGTGGGTCCAGGCATTGCCTATGTGAACTTTTTTAAATGGTATTAGGAGCATATAAATTTGACCTTACGAGCCTACTTACTTTTCGTGTGAATAAATAACTAGTTAGAAAATATTTCAGAATTTTAAGCCATTTCTTGAATGCATGAAGTATTGTAAACGTAATTAAAGGGAGTTTGCCAACAGTACACTACTGTACTGTACACAACAGAGAAGAAGGGGATCGAAAATGACTTAAAAACTGTGTACGTAATTAATGTATGGCTGGTATATTATTTTTGTTCACTGTTTTACTAATGAATCAAGTGATTTTTACGACTTATATCTATTTTTGTAATAAATAGATGAAGAACATTTATTTTTTTCAAATTAGTTTCCCGAATGTGAGGTGAAGTCGTTTGCTCTCTGTTTACGCTGAAGTAGTTTGAACAGATTTATAAACCTCGATTATTATGATAATAAATATCTTATAAAGGCATGCAATATAACAAAAATGTAATTACGAGTAAAAGCAATATTTCTCATAGCACATGCCTCAGTCTGTAAGGAAGATTTGTCCATTCATCTCAAGATCTATGCTCGTGTCATACGTTTACCAAAAAAAAAAAAAAATTTTCAGTTCTTTATCGTTTCAAAAATTGCAATAATTGCAAAATACATAATTATTAGCAAGGTTTAGAAAACGTGCCTCCCCACTATTTCCTCGCTTCTGTATGCTGGAGTCAGAGACGAGCCGCCATTTTGTATACCTAGGGTAACATTAACCTATACGGTAGGCAAGTACTATGCATTTTAGATAATAAACTAGTGCAGTAACAGTATTTAAGTTGTGCTAGATTGTACACAAGTGTGGACTTACAAAGTGTAGACATTAAAATAAACTGTATTAATTTTTTAAAGAAAAGCTAAAAATATATACAAAATAAAAATATTCTAATTTTTACCATTTTGAATATATTTTATTTGGTTATTGATTTTAAAAAAATTATGCAGTTTTTTCATGATTAGTTTATTGCAATAAATTGAATTTATGAATTTTTAAATTTAATTAATTTTTGTTTTATATGAAATTAGAAATTATTTTTCACAATGAAATATATATGCATATATTTTAAATTATTACATGTTTGTAATTGCTGATATCTAAAGTTATAAATTTTTATCATGACTTTTGGTTTATTAGAACTATAAACTGATAACATTATATCACATACATTTTAAAGTTTTTTTAGTTTTGTAGTTTTAACATATTTTAATATTTAAAATTTTTAAATGAATTATATTAAGGAGTTATAAAGTATAACATTAATAATCACAAATATTATCATGTATATAAATAATTTAATTTATAGGATTGCTACACTCCAATTTATCTTGCAACTATTCATAATCATGCTGATGATCATGGGTCATAATCATCCTATTTATAACTCCTTTTAACACCTTAATATAGGAGTTAGAAGGTTCTATAAATAATATATAATATGCTGTTATGGTTAATTCAAAAAAATTATTAAATAAGTCTGCATTTTAACATTATTGCTAATTACTGTATTTAGTATTCCCCCAATCATATAAATAGAGTATTTTTTTCTGTTACAATCAAAATATATTACTCATAATTTACTCTTTGTTACATTTATGATTTAAAGCATTTAATTGAGTAAAAATTATTTTAATTAAATTTTATAGGATGGCTACACTCCAATTCATCTTGCAGCTATTCATGGTCACGTTACTGTCTTACAAGCTCTAAATAATGCTGTTTCGTGGAGGATAGTGAGCAAAAAGGTATAGCCGAAAATTTATATTTTAAACAATAAACAATTATTGTTTTATACTTATAGTTTAGGATGTATATTTTAAGATATATGGCTTACAATTTAATTTATAGTTAGGTATTACGGCATTACATATAGCCGCCGGTAAAGGGAGGTCTGATTTTGTTCGTGAGATGTTAACCCAAGTTCCAGCCACACTTCTTACAGAACAAAGATCAGAAAATAAAACAGAAGATGTAAGAATATTTTAAATATGATTTAAAATAAAAATTTGAAAGAGTAACGTTACAGAAATGATTTTGTGTTTAGTACGGATTTACTCCTCTTCATATCGCAGCTGAACACGGACACGAAGATGTAGTTAGATTACTCCTCAATAGTGCCGGAGTACAAATTGATGCTAAAACACAAATAGAGGTAAGTAAAAAACATTATATAAAAAATAGTTCGTTGATCATAATTGAAAATCTATAATATAAAACTATATGTTTTTCCAATAGGGTTTGTACCCCATTCATCTAGCAGCACGTGGAGGGCACATGGCTGTCGTAGGAATAATTATCAGCCGTGCCACGGAACAAATTCAAGCGAAAGATAAAGAAGGTAGAACCGCTCTCCATCTGGCAGCCGCACATGGGCATAAAAATTTAGTAGGGCTCCTTTTAGGTCAAGGAGCAGATATCAATGCTAGTGATAATGTAAGAATGTTTTTTTAAAAATTATATAATGCTTTTAATGTTGAACTTAATATATTACATTTTAAAAAAATAAGGATCAAATTATATTTTTTCTCACACCTTCTGAATAATACTGGTTAGAGTAAAAGGAACTATAAAAAGGAAGAATTAATTTTGTTTAATAATCAAACCCAACTCTTTCAAGTAGAAATTTACAATTTTATGTGAAGTTTTTAAAAATTTGTTGTAATTTAATTGCATGTCAATAAAGAAGTTACTATCAGTATTTTAAAATAAGAAATAGTTTTTATCTACATTTATTTTCTGTTATCATTAATGTTTCTATAGTTTATGCTGCATATATTTGAACTCCATTATGAAACTTATTATTGTTTTGTATCAAAATCCACAGTATTTCTGTGTACAAAAAGAATGCACACTTTACATCATCATCAAATGTGATATGGAAATATTCTGATTCAAATTGGATTTTGTTGTTCTTTTACCAAGTTATTTTCTTTAGTAATCTGAAATTAGAAAGTAGGTTGGCATACTGCAAAGAATTAAGGATTTCACAGGCAGTAAGCCTGTTGCTTACATTAAAAACAATCAACGTTTACCTTTAAAATCATAAATGCAAACTTAAGAGATGACAAGAGCATAAATACGATCAAGTAAAATTCATTATAATTACAATACTGCTGATCAAATGCATCAATCAAGATAACCTGTATAAAATCAACTTCAAAAAAATTTAATTTTAAGCAATTATTGCTTATGGATATTATAGAACTTCACTAATCATGCTTAGAAATGACTCCATACTAAGAAAGGGTAGATTTAATATATTTTAAAAACTTATTTTATTATGTATACATTTTAATTGCTTATAATTGCAGTATTCCATTTAATCTCTAATTTTTTAAAATGAATCCTCCTATAGTTAGATAATATGAAAAAACTACTTGATTATATTTACATACTGTATCAGTGTTTCCCAGCCTTTTTGGATTAGCAACACACTTTGAATTTAATTAAATTCCTGTGACACACCATAATTTTTAAAATAAAATTGACCAAAATTCTTTTCTACTTAAAAACTTGTTCATTTTATTATCTGTTTAAAATTTAAAATAAATTACTATTGATTTAAACAATTTTTGATAATATGGCAGTTAAATTTACCAAGACAGAACCTCACAATTTTACAAATATACTATTTGAATCAATGCATGTAGAGCCAGTATTGGTCTTTAAGCTGGTTAGCTGCTTTCTATGAACATTGCATTCATAGAAGCTCCAAAGAATTGGTATGCCAACATATGCATGGATGAATGTAACTTTTATGAAGGGGTATGGTGATGCCACAAATTTAGAGACAGTTAGCATTTTAGTGAATATCTTCTTCCATCGGCTGGCAGTAAAAAGATGAAAGATAAATAAAATTTTAAAAAAGAGCTTATTCAAAATTCTAAAAAATATTTAATAATTCTGCAACACATCTGAGGCATTCTTACAAGTGTGTCACAGCTTACAGGTTGGGAAACACTGCTGTACATTATAGCACAAATTCTTTTTTTTTTTTTTTTTTTTTTTTTTTTTTTACCAGATTTATTAATTTCTAGTAAGAGAGAACATTAAAAAGTTCTTTTTAATGAAATTATAAAATGCATTTTGAACATTTCTTGTTTAATTTGGTAAACAAATAATCTGTGTATGAATGTGTATATATATCAGGGGTGCCTGTATATTGGGGTACAAGACACCCTTTCCTAATCACCAAAGGGGCCCCAAATTCCATTATTAACAAACAACAGAAAATTCAACCTCTAGTTTATTCTGCAAATATAAAAGAAACTAATGAACGATATTTGTCCATTTTCCTATGCAATTTTGTCATATGTTGACCAAAACTTGGCCTTGAAAATAAGAAACATTCCTTGTTTTCAAGGCCACATTATCCCCAATTTCAATCTGACTAATTTGACATTAAATCATAATCATATTTTTATTTTTTAACAAAAAAGAATTAAGAAGAAATTGTAAGTTTAAAGTAAAAAAATATAATAGAAAAGTATAGTAAATATAGTTAAAAATGCATTTTATTGAAATGAAATATTTAAAGAACAGCAGTAAAATGAAATTGAATGATTAATAATTGTAGGAAACATTGGTACATCTTTAATGGATAAACCAATGAAGAAATTTAAAAAAAAAAAAATCATATATTAACATCCTCAAATAAGTATTCTAATTGCAATTAATCTCTCATAAACCTTTAACCGGTGTGAAGTACAAATAACTGTCTGAGTAAATGTTTTTGGATCCCTCCTGGGTCCTTCTTCAAGCTACGAATCGTTTGTAATGATTAATCGGAACGCAGACCGGCCATTTGGAATGATATTTCAAATTGCAAAATTCGAAAACCCAGGAGGGATTTGAAAACGTTTGCTCAGACAGTTATTTGTACTTCACGCCGGTTAAAGGTTTATGAGAGATTAATTGCATCTTACTCCAGTGTGGGATGATTCTTTATTAAGTATTCTAATTATTATCAATGATATTATTGATATCAGTGCAATTATTTTAATTTAAAACAAACTTTTTACTAAATAAAATTTAACTATACTTGAATTTTAATTAGAATAAATCTGACAGATTCTTTAAAAAAATAATTAAATAAGATCTGCAAAAGTCTTAAAATATATGCTTTAATATGATAATATGTAATACTATTGACTATATATTATTATTTATAATAAAATAATAATAAAATTTCTTTAAAAATTTCTCATTTAATTGTATTAAATATTTTAAATATTTATTTATCAAACAATGGATGTTTTCATTGATTCTTTTGAATAATAAATTTTTAATTTTTGTTGCAAGAATATTATTAATTTTTAACTGTTTTACATTTTATGCAGCAATATAAATTACTATATTATACCCCGATCTATCTACAAAGGAAATTGGACAGGTTATATAATTCTTCTTCTTCTTTGGGTTTGCATATTAATTTATTCAAGTCAAAAATAATAATTTTTAGACATGGTGGAAGGTTGAAGTAAGCTGATAAATTTTTCTTAAATGGAAGAGGAATCAGTATTGTTAATGAAGTTATATATTTGGGGATTCATTTCTCAGCTACTGGCTCATTCCAAAATTACATTTCTTATGTGAAAAGCAAAGTATTTTCTAAAATAAATGTTGTAATAGATATTTTGAGACGGGTTAAGAACAGTCACATGGTTTTGTGTAAGAAACTTGCTGCTTCTCTATTTACTTTGAGTTAGTCTTACGGTCTGCCCTTTTGGGGGCCTTTTTGTTTTGAAGACATCGACTCTATAGAACTGATGTTCTTTTGTCATCTTTTTGGCCTTGAGAGGTCGATCCCATCGTATGCAATTAATCTGAATTGGGCCTTGACTTTCCCCGGAAACGTTTTGTTAAATTAACCTTAAATTATCTGAGAAACATAATCTCTGACCCATCATCTTTAGAATGTGAGGCTTATTTTACCTTGAAGAAATTTTCATCGACCAGATCACTGAAATATTGTTGGTATACTAAACTGGAGGATCTATTTAATAGAATAGGTATTTCACTCTCTTTAATAGATTCTTCCCCAGGTGTTTTGAAATATTATACAAATACAATTTTATAAGAGTTTGACAATCTTTTCTTGACAGAAAGTGACAGGGTCCTTAAGGCTAAGTACCATCCATGGTACCAGAAATATTAGACAACAATCAGTGTTTTTACATTTATTATAAGCAGTTACCGTTTATTATTAAAAAAAACAATCATGCAGATTCTCCTAAATAAGTTTTGTTTAACATGGAAACACTTGTGTATTGACGTTCACCAGATATGTGTCCATATTGTAAGAAAGGAAATGCGACCTTAAATCACTACATGTTTAATAGTGAGGATCTTGAATATTTGCATTTATCAACACTTTCTAATAATGTTCTTTGTACTGATAATGTTATTTGTAAAGATCTAGCAGATAGAATTCATGGACTATTCTCCATCAACGACTCAGTCGAGTCCATTTAGTGTAAATATAATTTATTAACTAAAGTAATTAATGTAATCCCTCCTCCTAAAAATTAATTTTATGTATGGCGTTTTCAAATAATTAAAATAATTAAATAAATTACTATATTACTAAAGCATAATCTGTAATAATAGTTTTTAAATCTAATTTTTTCTTGAATAATAATATCTTTACAATTATATATTAAACTATTAAGCTTTTTTCTTTTAAAAGTACATAAGAAGATTCCATTATAATAAACTTTATCTTTTAAAAAATTTACAAAAAGAAAACCTTATAATTATAAAAGTTGCATTACACAACCATATAATTACCACAATACTAAGAACACTTTAAAAAAAACCTAAAGGGAAATTGACTTTTATTTAGAGGCCTTCTTAATTATGTTTAAAATAGCTACAGGTGGTTAAGAAGTCCCTGAAGAAAGCTCAAGATCACCTTAATGTATTTTTATTAGTTAAATTACTGTAATTTAAGATTCACTAATTAAATTTTTATACTTTTCATACACACCTATAACTATTCGACCCTTCTCTAAAGGCTTCTTAACCATCTTAATGATGGTTAAGAAGTCTTTAGAGAAGGGTCAAAGAATGATCAAGATCACCATAATGCTTCTTGTATGTTTTTTAGCAGTACATAATCACTTAACTACCAAAACTAATATGGTTTTTACATTTATAAAATTCTTTTCTTTTTTTTTCATTCTTTTAATGAAATTTGTCTAAAAGGAGAAACTGTTTTGATAAAATTTTTATTTATAAAGGAATAAAACTTTTCTTATTGACTTGTTTTTTTTTTTTAATTATTTAAATTATGAAATTCAAATTTATATAGTTTATAATTAGATTTTAATATTTTAAGGTTTAAATTTTAAATTAAAATAAGCTTTTCCTCTAAAAGTTTTTCTCTGTAAAAGTGATTTTCCTTTTTTAAAGGAAATTTATTCCTATAAATTGTTGTTATGTATATGAAAAGCTTCATCAAAGTTTAATTAAAATATTTTTAGATTTGAAATATAAGATTTAATGCATATAAAATGTATCATAAATATTTATAAGTGATAAGTAATATTATACCAATTCTACTACATTTACCTTATGCTAGAGAAATTTGTTACTATGACAACCTAGGTTAAAAAACCACTGCATATGTATTGTATAATACTTACATTATTGAAAATGGTTGCTATGCTAAAAAACATGAAAAAATTTTTGACAACGAAAAAACATATTAAATTAACTACATTAACAGGTAACTATTTTAAAAGTAAAAACTATTACTTTAGTTTAGAACTGTTTTTTTTAATTTATAAAAAAAAAAATATTGTGATAAGAAAGCTAAAAACATAACGATAATTATGAATCATTTATTTACTTTATAATGATTACTATGGATTGGTGCCATCCTTACACATATTAGAAGTTATCCATATATTCTCCTTCATTCTCTACACAAATTTTAATTTCCCTGTGTTGTTCTGAATATCCTCTTCCGTATTAAAACAGTCCCTGATAGGTTTTAGCTTTTTAATCATTGTCAGATAAAGTTGAGAATTTTTTTTCTTTTATGATTTCTTAAATTTAAGCAATTGTAAAAGCTGAATACAAATAATCAGTCTTTCTTCTATTGTATACCTATTGGTGTTCACCATACAGAAGCCCTACCAAAACATAAAACAAATTATTAACTAAGCACATCATATCATGTGTAAGCACTTTGTGACTGCTGTAAGATAATCTATTCATGTGAGCATAAATATATTAAACTGACATAACGTAAAATATAATTGAAGGTTGTGAAGTAACCAAGAAATGTTTAGCAAGTTATTTTAAAATTAAATTATTTTTAAAAGCTAAAATTATAAAAGTGTTTATTTATGAAGACAAATGAAAATGATATTGCTTATAATTTAAAAAAATATAAACTATAAATTTTAAGTCTTTTTTAACATCATATTTGAATGACAATATTGTACTAAATGATGAATTTTCAACGTTTCAAAAATTCTTTCAAATATAGAATGTCCAAGAAAGACCTTTATTATTATTATAAATTTATAACACAAAACAAAGTGGTCTATTAAAATGTGGTTTGTGATAAAAGAAAGAATAACTCAATGCATTTTATCAGTTTGATAAACTTCTGAATTCCTTGGATTCCTACATAGAATGCTTCTCAAACCTGAACCTGTTCCACAGATTCATCTGTTGTCAATGGGAGACCATAATCTTTCAAGTGCTATACAAAGCTGAATATTATCGGGCTAGAAAATACTAATAATTTAATAGACAATTTGGCATTAGAGGTAGGTGTTAGGTGCCATCTCATGATAAATTTAATACTTATAAGCTTTTGTATAGCTTATAATTATTAAATTTGTGAGTTATTAAAAAGTTGTGAAAAATTAATAATTGTATAGCTTTTAACGTATTAATGTTTAAGTTAATGTTTATGGATGTAGTTTATCTTTTAATAGAAAGCGGAGCACAACCAACATGCCAAACAAAAGTAAGATAAATAAGTTAAATAGTTTTATAATGTAATGGGTATAGTAAGAACATTTGATTATTTCAAGTGCTGACACTTCTCAACCCTTCTAATTCTCCTAGTGTCATTAAATTTCTCCATTCAAACATTAATTGAAAGAACACTTGGTGACATCTTTCCATACTTCCTATGGCACTTTCTTTGCACAGTTATAGTAATTTTGTTTCAACTAACCACAATACACATTGCATTTTTTCTTGTATTTGTCACCTTGTTTAATTCTGCTAGTTATTTGTACCATATATTGAGCACCATTATAAACATCTGTTCCAAATCTTTTTGAGTTATTTCTTTTCTATAAATTGCATTTCAATAGACAGTTTCATTTTTGTGCTATGAATTTATATAATAATAAAGATCTTTTATGGCTATCCTCTGTATTAAATCTGACTTCCTAATTTAAAATTCTGAACCAATTCCCTGGTTAAAGAAGTCCTAATTACTCATTTTCAATCTAATTTGGGATATATTTAAGATTTCTATAACCAAGAGATTATTTGGATTTGTAAATTAACAAGAAGTTGAAAGAAAACAATTCAGTTTTTGAATTCTTAATTTAAACAATCTTTGAGTGATTTTTATAACAATGTTAAACCTGTTGAAGATGTATACTATATAGTCAACTTTGTGCTATACTATATAAATATGGTATTGTAAGATGGTCTATGCCTATAGCTATATAAATATGAATGAAACTCAAAACCAGACATGGAAAACTTAAAGGCAAGAGGCCCTGAGTAACTATATATGAACTTCTGGTATAGAGCAGAAGTCCCATGATTTTAATTCAAAAGTTTTCTCTAGAACATTTATATAGATGATTGGCAAGACACTATTATTGTCAGGAAAAGTATGATGTACAGGGGCAAGATACTAATCATTTGAGATCCAGATCATATATTTTAAATTAAATAAAGTAACAATATGATTAAAAATTGCAGCTCATCATTGTGATAATGTTACAATAAGTTTTATTTGTGTTACTATGAAGAATGGTTATATTTTGATATGAAGTTTGCTAATCTTTAGATGACATAAATGTCTAATACCTGTATGATTTATACATGATACACTCTCCCCGAGCAGGCTCTTCTCAAGAGCTTAGACATCCTTAAACATATCTGTAAGAGCCCATCTTCAAAAATTACCAGTAATTAATAAAATGGTTATATTTAAAACTTTCTAAATAATACTTAATAATATATAGACATTTACTTTATATATAGAGTTAAGATAATTAAGAGTTATCCTACATATAGTAGAAAATTTAATGAAATAACTATTGAATATATTTTAAAATAAATGTATATTTTAATTTTAACAGTATACTGAACAAATTACAAAGTATTGCATGAACAAAATTCTATATTTCTTTTCCAGAATGGAAACTGCCCTGTCCATTTCGCATCTCGCGAAGGATTTATGGATGTAGTTTATCTTTTAATAGAAAGCGGAGCACAACCAACATGTCAAACAAAAGTAAGATAAATAAGTTAAATAGTTTTATAATGTAAATATTTGTTCAACTACTCACACTGGGTGTATGTAAATAAACATTGCATATATCAACAATATTCAGTGTTTTTTATAAATATTTAATTAATTTTTGTTATATTTTATATTTAATATATTGAATAATTACTGGAAATTCTCATTAATTTTAACTCAGATAGTTTGAAATCTCATTAGTTCATAACTATACTATTTGTCCCAGCCAGGGTTATAGAGATTTACATGATAAGGAATTTAGTTAGTTCAAAATATGGCTACTTCGAAATTCAAAGTGAAAATTCTGTCCGAACAGTGATATGTGTGTGTTAACTAGTTCGTTTAGATCAATGTACCTCCATACTGTAAGAGAACAATAGACCAAGAACAACTCTAATGTGGTCAACATGGCTTTGCTTTTACAGTAACACATTTTTGGGTTTCACCTTACCCATGAGATACCCTTTTTTCTCATATCTCATAAAATATGACTGGATTTTGGGATTTCAAGATTAGGCTACAAATATCAGATTGATATATTTGTAGGGCTCTAGATTACTAGATTTGGTTGACTTACTGCTTTCTGGACCACTTTAAAAATAATTTGAGCTACATTTTAAGGAATTCTGTTTTACTTTTTATGAAAGCTATCTGACAACCTGTGAGGTTCTCACCAGATCTAAACACAGTTTATTTATATATTAATAATTAATATATGAATAAACTGCAGGTGATAATTATTAATTAACAAAAACAGCATTCTGTATATGTAACCATATTCTGTTTGCTTAATAAATTCCATCAGTTACAAGGCATTTGGCATACTGTACAGAAATATGTAAATCTCAGATAATTTGAATTGCAATTATTTCATCCCTTAAATTTCGAAATAATGAAGATTTCCTGTATTATGATTAGGTTCTGTTCTTGAATTGACTAAAATCTTTGAAGTTGTTTTATAAAGTGCTAATCAGACTTAAAACTTAATAAAATGTTTTAATTTTAAATTAAAATTTAAAATGTTATCCTAAATAATTTTTCCATTGGTAATGTACAGGATGAATCAAAAATCTCCAAACAAAGATGAAGGACTCCCTTTATTATGTAGTCACTTGTAAATAAAGGGGTCATTGTCAAAACGTGACAAAAAATTTTTTTGTCAAAATGGATATGAGGTAGGTGACACTTAGTGCATGTATGAAGACCCAAAAATGCTTCCAAAATTTGACTTACTTTGGCAAATAATATTGACAGTTATGACATTCACAGAAAAATGTGGTTTCTCTACCTTTCATCTTACCAATAGGTGACATATCAATGGACATAAGCGATACTGGATTTATCTGATTATGCAGTTTTCAAGATTGGATACGGAATGTTCTGTACCTTTGTAACAATGACACATGCTTAAGTTTATGAAATTATTAGTGTCTACTAGGCATGTTCTAGTTAATCAACAACTGAAATCTTAATTTGAGTAATGAAACAAAAATAAAACAAACCACTTAATAAGTTCAACAAATACATTGAGTGCTTTCCCAGTTTTCTTTTGTATCAATCAAATCCTAAAAGTCTAGAATTTTCTGTAAGCAGAAAATATGATGCTGAGCAGGTGTAGTCTCTCTTTCAAATATATTCTATGTTTCAGCTAAATCGAATGATACATCTGTGTAAAAACAGTTGCAATGATTGTTTCAGTGCAGGGAAAAGCATAATTTTTACAACATAGTACAGCAAATGTAAAATAATATTGCATTTAATTGCAAGTACTCCAGTGACAAAAACAAAAACACTGTACATCTTATGAAGATTAAGTTTATAGTAATTTGTTGTTCCATTCATTTTATCTTCTTATCTTCTCATTGAAGATGATAGCTAAGCATTTCAGAATAGTGCTGATCCACTACTATTCAACAGTGGTTATTCTTTTATTCACTGCTTCCCTTGCATTTTCTAAAATATAAATACAATACTGTGTACATTTTTATATTTTAATGTACTTTGAATTACTTAAAATTAATATTTTATTATAACCGCATTATGTATCTTATAACAAATTTCTATATTACATGTGAAAAAAAACATTGCTATTGTATATTCGAATATAAATTTGTATATGCATATTCCCATTGGAAGCACTGTATTATTGAATATGGGATAGCTTTCCCGGCAAAAATATTTGAATCATGTAAAGCAGCCAGATTATATGCATTTGCACATGCACTTTACAGAGCACCAACCTCACACAGTTTAGCTCGTGGATGCTACACACTAAAATATCATATAACACTTCCAATGATTCTATCCAGGGCAGCACAGCTTCCCTATCATCAAATGTCACCACCCCTGGTTGAAAAGGACCTTTGCAATATCAAGACTATCATCAGTCCTGAAGAGTACATCACAGTTCTTTTGAAACATGGTTCATAAGCTTGTGTTATCTTTCCCAGTTATGCTTCCAAGCAGCTCCACCTCAAATGACAAATTTTTTGCAATGAAAGATTTCAAGAAAGCAACCAATAAAGCACTGAAAAACAAACAGGACTTCAAAATGGGTTTGGGTCATAATCCTGAAAGACACAATCCCGAATGCTGTAATCCCAAGTGTCGAAATCCCAAAAGATCAAAACCTTGAAAGGCTAAAATTTCGAAAATCAAAATCCCGAAATGCCTAAAACCCTAATTCCCAATGAGAAATTTGTGGTCTGTATATGAGTGTATGTAGAATGGATTTCTGCCTACTCAAAATAACCTAGAAGCATGGCACAGAAGTTGAGAAAGTTTAGTAAGGAATGCTCAGTTCATGTATATTGAATCATTGAAGAATTTTAAAAAGTGCAATGCCATGTAGAAAATGAATATGAGCATATTTTCTGAAAAGAGCCATGCCCTAAAAGAAAAAAAAAGCAGATATTTGTTGCAAAGCAAGATTTCAAAATATATCTTTAGATAATGATTGTGAAAGTTGGCCAGCTCTTATGGATTACTTCCATGCAATTGTTTATAATCTTCCATGTAATATGCTTTTTCACATGTTGATGTTTTTATTTTCTTCCACATTATTTAAAATTTTCAGCATTGATTTTTATAATTTGTAATTCTATATATTTGATTTTAACTACTACGTATTAATGTAATAATAGTCAATATATGTGTACGAACAGTTCATACATATCGACTATTACTGTTATTAAATATTTTACTGCATAAAAGGGGCTGTGAAGTGTTCTGTTATGTGTTTATATGCTTCTCAAATAAATTTCATTTAAAAATGTGTAAATAAATATCTTTTAAAGATTTATTATTATTATTTTTTTTTCCTAGGATTATATTTTGAAGATTTTAATATTTTCAGATTGTGATTTTCAGGATTTCTACATTTGGGATTACAGTACAGTAGACCACCTTATAACATGGTAGATATATTCCATGTTATATGAATCTGTGTTGTACGAGTCACTTAAATACATGAGCCAATCACAGCCCGGCACATGTGCAGTTTAGGGGCTATGGCTGTTTGAAAGGTTTTCTTCCATAAAATTAATCGATTCTAGACTAATTTGACTCGAACATTTCCAAAGCACGTATAATTTTTTGGGAATAATCCATATAAACTATGCTATTAACAAAAAACTGTAGGATTACTTACCGAGTATGCACCGTTCGAAGACGCCATTGCCTAAGATTGTTTTCATTGTGGAACAGCGGGCACGTGTTTCCTGATAAGTTATTCTTTCTGTGAAGAATTCGCTGAACTTTGGAGACATCATTAATAGAAATATATTGGGTTGTTCGGAAAGTAATTTCGTTTTTTCCATAGAAAAATAAACGCAATATTCTTATAATAAATAAATATTTTATTGAATTATATATTGACCATTTTGGTCTAATACCTGTTGTCATTGTTTCTGGTAGTAGCATGATTTCACATTCATAAAAATTTTGATCGTTGTTTACAAAAAACTGATCCAAGTGATTTTTGACATTGTCATTTCAAGTAAATGTCTTACAGTTAAAAAAAAATTTGTATAGACCGGAACAAGTAATAATCTGAGTGTGCCCAATCCGGCAAATATGGTTGGTGTGATAACACATCCCATCTAAGCTATAACAGTTTCTGACGAGTTACCAACCTTGTGTGAAATTTGGTATTATCATGTATCATGGTAAAACACTACACTTTGTTTGTTGATCAATTCTGGCCTTTTCTGTTTGATGATATTACTCAATTTGTTTACTTGATGGCAGTACACTTTCGAATCAATTGTTAAATTGTCTGGTAAAAGCTCAAAAACAAATTTCTTTAAAATTCAATCATAGAGAGCATCTCTTTAATAACATGTGAGACCCATATATCGAGCTTTGAAACGAAACCAATTCGTTTTAGATAATAATAAACGGTTCAATTTAACAGATTTAATCTCTTGGTGATTTCACGTGTTGTCATACGGCAGATTGCTTCAATCGGTACCTTTATTTTGTTTTCATTGGCTTCAAATGGCCATCCAGAATGTGGTGTATCTTCGATATTAAAATTGCCAAAACGCAATTTTATAAACCAGTTTTGGCACTGTCTTTCTCTCAACACATCTTCTCCAAACATGTACCACAATTTTTTTCTTGTTTGAACAGCATTTTGATTTTTAGTTATAAAAAGCAAAATATGCTGAAAATGATGCTTTCGATTTTCCAAATTTGATAGGTCACCAAAAAAACAATTGTACAGAATCAAACAAAATTTTTTAGAAATAAACCTTAAAATGTCGGCTGTCAAATTATATAATGAAAATGTGGTTTAAAATAAACTTGGCTGGTAAAAATACATCTAATTCTTCTAGTAATAAAAAAACGAAATTACTTTCTGAACAACCCAATAATTTTTATAGCCGTTGAATAATACTGTAAATGTTTTTTTCACAAGAACTGTATAAAAATTTATCAATACTTTCCCTCCTAAACTCTCTATATATACACCTGGTGCTGGACGGCGGCAAGTAGTTCGGCTGCTCGTCCACTATTGGTCCAGATTCGACCAATCCTGTCTTGACACGAGTCGGCAATGACATTTTACCATGTTATATGAGTCTCTTTTAGCGTGTTATACGAACAAAATCGCAATTTTTTCGCCGTGTTATATGAATCCGTGTTATATGAACCCGCGTTATAGGGGGTCTACTGTATTTGGGATTGTGTCTTTTGAAATTACGATCGGCACTGCTTCAAAATCTCTAAGATGTGGGTGAATAAGATCATAGACTAAGACATTGACTGTAAGGCAACATATATGTGAAAGTTGTGCATGCATTCAATATTCAACAAACAGATAAAGATCCAGACTACAGATCACAGCCACAGAACAATCCTATCACATGCCACACATGCCACATGCCACAGAACAATCCTATCACAAAACTGAAAGCCAGTGACATTAGGAAACTTCTGATTTTTCCTGGGTATCATGCAGAACCAGACTTCTATAGAGATGCACCAAAAGACATCGAAAAAGAGGAGGGAAAAGGAAATTAATATATAAGACTAATACTACTGCAGTTTATTGTAAATAAACTTACAGAACAATAAAAACAAGAAAAGCCTATTTTTATTCAGAAAGATATTATTGATATCATGACTGTCTTCATACAATACTACCAATAATACTGCTACTTTTTATGATGTTACTATTATATCTATCATGCTTTATTCACAGAAAAATGACAGCAAGTTATCATCATTGAAACTTTGTGTTTCCTAGGAGACTCCATTATTTACTACTGTCTTACTGCTGATTCACACAATCTTTGTATTTCTTGCATACATAGTCGTGCTTATGTGTTCACTTCTCTATAGTCAAAAATTAATAGTGAAAAGAAGTGGCAGATAGTAAAAATGTATCAAACATAAGCACAATGAAAAATTGTAAAATAGTAATTATTTTACTGGTAGTTTTTTGCTTAGTTTCTCTCCTATTATCATCAAGTTAGTAAGAAAAACCATCAAATAGTGCATATTGGAAATTTCCAAAATGAGATATATCTGAATAAAAACAAAGTATTTTATTGGCAAAATTTATAACACAGATACCATATTGAATTGTCTAATTCTTTTATTTTATTCCAAGTCAACTAGCCTAACCAAAAATTAGTTAATGGTTAGAGAAGAATAAATTTATATAAAAATATTGATTTTTCTTGAAACAATTTTAAATTGCACAAGTCACATTTTGGCACTGATCCCTTCAAATTACAAAGTGTGAATACATTTAGTTAAATACTACCTATTTAACTAAATGTGTAAACAAATACATTCTTTGCATTCATAGCACATCTAGCATTATCCAGGAACAGGTATCACAAATTTGTTGTCAGATGGTCTGTATTTTATACAAAGACCTTTAGCTCACCTTTACTTTATTATATAAGTAACACTTCCCTAATTTCAAAACCAATTACTTGATTGATTTTGTGTTAAGAATTAAAAACTAATTCTTAATAATGAAACTTAATAATAAAACTAAATAATATTATTTGTTTAAATTTACAGTTAAAAACTTTAAGCTAGGTGAACCAAATAATTTACAATCCAACAGGGGACACATTTCAGAATTAGTGAAAATGGGATCTAAAACTGAACTCTGATTATTTTTTAAAATATTTTATTTATTGATCTACAAATTGGTGATATTATATTGATGTGTTAATAAAATTGTTCTATTCAAAGATTAATTCTACAATCAAATATTAAAAACTGGCAAAAATGAAGATGGTCCTTAGAAATCAGAGACATCGGTCACCCTATCTAAGCATTAGAATTTTTACCATTGTCTGCCCAAAAGAAAATGTTTATCATTGAAAAAATATAAAGCAATTGATAAACGTATAAAATTTTTAATTTGTCAAAACAAAATTATTAAATAAATCTAATAAAATTTAATCAAAATATTAACAAACTTTTTCTTTAATACATGAGGGTAATCCCAAAAGTAAGGTCTCCTATTTTTTTAAATACACAGAAACGTTTATATAAAAATAAAGTTCATATCATTTTAAAGCTTGAACATTTATCTATTTTTCTACATAATCACTATTTTGATCGATGCATTTTTGTAGGCGCTGTAGCAGTTTTTGTATGCCCATGTCATACCTGCTTGCAGCCACTTCGCAGGTCCCATCTTGTGCACACCTTCCAATATTGCAACTTTTCCATTAAAATCCTATGAATTGTGCTTAGGAAAAGCCCAATAACCAAAATGCAGAGATCATCTAGAGTGATTCGCCAATCTTCACGCATGGTTTGCTCAACCTTTGCAACCGTCTCGTCGGAAATTGACGGTCTCCCGCTTCTTTCTTCGTCGTGAATTTCAGTACGATCGGCTGCAAACTCTCTATACCACATGAAAATGTTTTTGACGTCTATTCACGACTTGCCACACACTTCCGTCAATTGGCAATGAATTTCAATCAGTTTAACATGACATAGCAGTGAGCTTGTATGACATGGGCATAGAAAAATTGCCACAGCGCATACAAAAATGCTCATCTTTGACTGCGTGACTTATCAATACCAAGAAGGTCGTTAAACACGATCGAAAACGTTAGTTAGATTCTTTTAAACAAGGCTGCTTATATAAGGTGGTACGAGTTGGTATTGATACAAAAATACATTGACCGAAATGATGATTATGTAGAAAAATAGATAAATGTTCAAGCTTTAAAATGATATGAACTTTATTTTTGTACAAACGTTTCTTTGTATTTAAAAAAATTAGGAAACTTTACTTTTGGGATTATCTTCGTATATATTATTGATTAATGAAAAATTTTGTAGATCACATCTTATGAGGCAAGTTCTTCCTAATTTCATGAAGCAATTCCAAAAAAATTTGTTGATCAGATCATGCATTGAATTTGATTTAATTAATAAATGCATTACAGAAGACTCAAAAGAAAGTTTGCAAATGTTCAGAATATAATATTTCAGTTGATTTAAATTATTTTAATTGTTTAACTTAATGCTGAAATGAGCAAACTAGTTAATTTGATATTAAAATCTAATATTTAATACACATTTACACATTCTTTTATTGCTAATTTTAGAAGTACACTAAATCCTTGCTGATCTAGCCATTCTTTGCACAGAGAGGTGCCAGATTAGTGAAAGTGCTGAATTGTTGAGGGTTTATAGATCTAAAGGCAATGAATTTTGTGACCTTGTCACGCTTGTAACGTTTCTTGTCACGTTTTGGAGCTGTACTGTGTTTGTTATTATGAAATTATGAGTGATACAACAATTATAAATTTAATTCTTTATTAGAAGAAATTAAGCAGCAACAAGGCAAAGCTTTTGCTTTGCCTTGTTGCTGTAAACAATGCTCTCTGTCCACTGCAGTCCTTTTTAATTCATAATAATTTTGAAATCCCATAGAAGTATTGACCTCTTTCAGATACTTTTTCCTTGGTTTTCCTCTTCCTTTCTTTCTGAGAATTTACCCTCCAAGGATAGTTTTAGGAAATTATTGTGCATAATAATATGATCTATAAATTTAATTTTCCTTTTCCCTATTTCCTGTATTAATTTCCTTTGTTCTGCCACTTCCTTCAGAATTGTTTCATTTGTTTTCCATTCAGTCCACTTTGTTTTGTTTAATCTCCTCCATATCCACATTTTTGCTACCTTCAGACAGGTTGTCTCCTGTTTACCTAGTGTCCAACACTCACTTCCATACAGTAAAATGTTCCAGAGAAATGTCTTAGTAAATGTTTTCTTTGCTTCAATACTTAAATGTTTTGATGTTAGCAGATTTCTTTTGCTTTGGAAAGCTTGTTTCATGATTTCTATTTTTTTTTTTTTTATCTCCTTTACACATCTGTTATTTTTTGTGATTTCACTCCCTAAATAGGTAATTTCTTATTTGTTTCACTTCCTTTTTTGTCAGTCCTGATGTTAGCTTTTGTCTTCCCAGTGTTCTTTTCTACTACCATCACTTTTGTTTTCTTAATGTTTATCTTTAAACACCATTAATGTACGTTCTTGTATAGTAAACTAAGCATATGATTCACTTCTCTTTCTGAATTACTCATTGTTGCTATATCATCAGCAAATCTGATGCAGTGTATCTTTTTCCCATTTATCATTATACCTTTTGTCTTACTCTTCAGTTTTTGTATAATCTCTTCAATGTATGTACTGTACATATTAAACAGGTAAGGAGAAAGTGGGCAACCCTATCTTACACCCTTCTTTATCTTTGCTCCTTTCTTCACCCCATTGATATGTATGCTGACTCTTGTATAACTGGTAAATTATCCTTTTATCCCTCCAATCTAAGTTTACCTTCCTCATAGTTTTAAACAGCAGATCCCAATTCACTGTATCAAATTCCTTATCTAGATCTATGAATGTGAGATATACTTTTCTGTTCATTTCTAAGCTTTCTAGAAATTTACAAATTTACTTTGTACATTTAAAAAACATGAATTAGAGGCAAACATATTACAATGATAAAAAACTTGATCAATGCTTACTGTACTATTTCATTTACACCAATAAAATTATCTTTTCATATCAGTACAGTACATAGTAAAATAAATATATAAATATAATACAGCACAGATGAAATCTTGAATTTTCTACTCGGTATAGTGACTTTAAAAACATATGGATCTTTGTCTGCTTTAATGAAGATGCTCATCAATGTCACTCTTTGTTATATAATTGCTTTACTAGCATTATGCCAATACTGTACAGTCTGGTTATTTGATTATGTACTAGAGGAAGATATTGGCAGCACCAGAAGTTTGAGAAATCTTCATTCTCTCTTCTTCCGAGGTATCTTCTTCCTCATCACTTGCATCTTTTCCTTCCTGCACACTTTTGATGATTTCTTCATCTGTTAAAGCATAATCTACTCCATAATTTTCATCATTCAACTATTTAGTAAAGTTCTCTTCATCAACTTCTCCTGGAAGCTTGTGGAACATGTCAATGACTATGTCATCTGGAATTAATTGGCTCATCACTATCATTCATTGATGACTCAAACTCATTGTCAATCAAAGATTACACCTTTATTCTAACACTTCAGTATGGTAGTGCTCTCCACAATATATCATGCTTCTATTGTTTGAAAAACATTATCATGCATATTGATCATTCTCCATGCCTTCAAAATAGTCTTGATGGAATTATTTTCACATTCATTGAACAGGGAGGTAGGAATCACATGTTGATAGTGGCACTTAATCAGTTCCAAAATTCCCTGATCTACAGGTTGAATCCGACTGTCACATTGGGTGAAATAAAGGAAGCTCATATATCACCTGACTTTAGAGACAAGGTGGAGAGATGATTGAGAACATTTATTAATTAGGATGATGGCTTTTAATGAAAATTTATTCATCTAAGTTCTTCCTTCACAGCTAGTACAAATTTATCATGGAACCATGGAAAATTTTTTAGTCTATTTGTTTTCTTTTCAGCATGATCTTCTGGTAGTGTACTCATCTCACTGTGTCAAATGGGCTGTCTTAATTACCAAAAGAAGTTTATTACTCCTGTAGACATTCTTTTTGTTGTTTTCATTCTTGGCAGCAAGCATTTTGACAAAGAGACTGGTTTTATATTTGATCAGGAGTTATTTCTTCTTCCTTTATCACCTTTTCCAACTTCTTTTCAAACTCTTTCACAACTTTTTTATTTTGCTAAGTGACTTTTATCAGTTATTGTTGTGGCTTTATGCCATAATTTATAGATGTTGTTATTAATTTTTCTTTCCCCTTATTTATTTTTTCATTTTCTTCTACTATCTTGAAGTTGTCTTCCTTCTTTGCTGATGGGGGGTCTGCTCCAATTCTGCCCCTTTTTGTCCAAATAAGAACTGGTCTAACTGGTTTTGTGGTTGCCTTTAAAAAGGAGAGAAGGAACCTTGAAGGAGATTTGGATGGGAGCTAAAGAGTGAGGATGTTTGACTCAGTGTAGCAGGAAGGTGATGATTGTAAGGAGAGAGAACTTTGCAACTGGAGAAGCTGAGAAAACTGAACCCTAAGTAGGACATTTGTGGATATTTGGAGGTTTTTTTAAGAGATGTCCATTCAGTTTTTTTGATAGAAGAAACAATTTCAGAACACATGCTCCCATTTTTTGTTTGAAAAGAACTTGGGTACCCCTTTGTTCTCTTTCACTTGTCATTCTATCCCTAACTTTTGCACTCTATTGGTAAAAACCCTCTTACTTATTAGAATTAAGATTAGAACTATTGTTACTTATTAGAATTAAGATTAGAACTATGTTTCTTGTTTAATTTTATTATATTGCAAGCTTGAATGCTTGTCAATAGTCAGTTGAAGGGTTGACATCACGGGTTGTGTGTTAGTTCCTTGTAAAGATTTTGTTGTCAGTGTTAGTAAAATTTTTTTTGTACAGATTTTATTGTGACACAACCCATTAATAAAAAATCTTTTACATCTCACATTGTCACTGTCTTACACTGTATTCGTCTAGCAAATTGTAAATTGTTTACTGCCTCCCACTCTTTTGTTAAATGCCACTGTTTTTCCTTTGATTATTGAGCCACTGACAAGTAGTTGTTTTACTGCATTTCTATATGAACCATGTGTAAATGGCTGCATTAAGTTGATCATTCTCATTTTTTGCATAACTTTCATTTTTCCAATTCTTTGACAGTATACAAGCCAAATGGAAAAATTTTGAAAATTTTCTCATTTGACTTATATTCTGTCAAAGTTCATTCTTTTTCATCTTTGTCATGAACAGTAACAAATCCAATGTGGTTGTTTACATCCAATGTTATATTCAATGCAACAATGGCTTTTTGGGAAGAACTTTAACTTCTCTGAGATTTCCAATTTCTGTGTCAATACTAATGTGACATATTTTCATCTTGAAGCCATAATTGATACTTTCATTCTTTTATTTTAGTACTGCCTGAGGTTGCTATAATTTAAATGCTACTACCTGTAGCCTATGTAATATATGTATGAATTACTATATAAGCAATTTATACCCAATTTTTTGATTAGAGTCAGATGTAATTCAGAGATTGTCTGTATCATCTATAAAAATCCTGAAAAACAGTTCATGAATGATATATATATGTTACAGTAAAAACCCGTTTTTAGTGAAAACGCGTTTTAACTAGTTGAAAACTAGTTTTTACTGGATGTCATTGTTAAAACTAGAATTTACTGCTAGTAAAAAATGAATTTGAGTTAAAACTAGTTTTAACTAGACAAAACGGGTTTTAACAAAATGGCTTAGTAAAAACTGTTTTGACCAAGGTCATTCAGCTAACACGTTCCTATAGTGTATGATGAATTTCATATCACTTTAACCCTTTTCCCCCGACATCTTGTTTACGTTTATTTTGCAATCCCTCCTAAGGCAATATAGATCAGTCAGGCGATATTATTTTAAAAGTTCACCAAAAATCAAATTATCATTATATCTATATGAAAAAAATCACTTACATTTATTAATATCTTTAGTTTTAAATACGATATTTTTCAATGCATTTTATTAGAAAAATTTATAAGAAAAAAATAATATATATCAGAACTGACACATAAACTTGATAATTTGTAACATTTTGTGAAAATTAACATTGTCTAGTTACATAGTTGTTTGCTGGCACTGAGCCAGAAAGACGTAGAATATTGTTTTGTACAATTCGATATAACACTTATGCATGTATGTTTATTCGTTGTGAAATTATCGCACATTATATCAAACATTTGTTTGAAATCAAAATTTTATACTGCTATCAACTAATATAATGAATTATTATACTTTATTCACTTCATATCGAACGAGATTATATCTGTTGTTAATAAATTTTACAAAAATCGATATTTACCAAAGTAACGATGAATCGGTACCCTCGAAGTTTTGCTTAAAAAGCCAGGGTACCGATCGATCGGTGCCTTCAGGGACAAAGGGTTAATTAATGTTAATAACACAGATGTGTGACCAATATTTTCAATAAATATCGTATTAAATAATACAAATGTTTTAATCCCAATCATCACTTTATTTATTTCCCCCAAACATATTTATGTAGCTAAAATTAGTTTTAACTAATGTTAAAAGTTAAAAAGTTAATGTTTGATTTTAGTTTTATCTAAAATCAAAACATGTACAGCAGTAAATTCTAGTTTTAACTAGACAAAACGGGTTATAACAATGACATCCAGTAAAAACTAGTTTCAACTAGTTAAAACGCGTTTTCACTAAAAACGGGTTTTAACTGTAACATATATATTTTTTATGCATTTTTCACAATTTAGACAACCATATCACACACTTTCATTTATACAATTCACTTGCAATTTTTATTACAGTACACACATTTTTGTACACTCATAAAAATTTATGAGTGTTGTTATGTTTGGTTTCAGTTTCAATTTTCTGTATTCCTTTGGGGTTGTAATGCAACCTCCACATGGCCAATGATGAGTCACAATCCTTGTGGTTTATACAGATCTCCAAGATTCAAATTATCATTACTTTTTTGATTTCCCCTAGTATTTGAATTAAAAAGGTTTAACTGTATTTTACTCTGAATATTTTCTAACTTTCTTCTGAGATTTTCTTAATGAATGTTTTAATTAAATCAATATTAAGTCAATGGCATATTCAACATGCCATCTGACCCACAAATTTTCCAAAATTGCTTTATTGAATGATACATATAAGGTAGGTACTAAGTGATAGTCTAGTTTCATTAATTTTGATTCAGTATGAAAATACAATCTATAAGCATTAATGACTAATTGAACTGTTAAAAGCAAACCTATTCTGTCTCTGTGTGTGTACACGAATGCACTCAACATTTTTTACAATCTTTATAACTAACATAAACTAAGTCTTTTATAAATATATTTCTTCATATTATTCCCTGTAAAATAATTTATTAGTAATTATTTAGAATATTAGAATTATCATTAAAAACAGTATCTTGTTTATCCTTTAAAGATTGAAATTCAGAAAAATATTTTAATTTATATGGAAGAAATTTGTTAAGATATTAATAGCACAAAACAAAATTAGCAAAATAATTTTTGCTGCAGCATATTTTTATTAAAAATTAACCCATTGTTCATCATTGATATGAATACATATATATTTTATTTTTTGTCATTTAGAATATTAGTGTATGTAAAAATAAACACTTTTTCGTGAATGTTTATGCTTTTCTAAAAAGTCTTAAAATATTGCTCTTAATTGTTATATCTTTGATTAAACACTTTACCGTGTGGATACTGAGTCTTTTTCCCCTTCCTCTTCATGGGTTTGGGTCATGCCTACAATGGAGATGGCTGAATGGTTAAGGATGGGCCACAACCTATCCAGATCAAACTATAAATAAAAATTTGATCTTGATATGAACTCAGGTCTGCTATAATGACAGGCTAACTCTTTTACTACCTCATTCAGCCAGTATCTGTGATTACAGTAAGCATTTTAATTCTTTTCACCATATGGACGTAAAGATGTACCTTTTCCATACCTATTCAGTCAGGATTATAATGGAAGTGGCAAGATAATGAAGAATGACCTGGGCCAATGAGAGGGAAGGGAAGCTAGAACCATATAGTCTTGGAATCCAGACCTCTATGAGGGCCTGGACTGGAATGTGTACTGTAAAATTTTACTGTAATTTTGTGCAGATAACTTGTAAATTATCTGCATTTGAAAATTGATTTAAAAGCAGGTGCAGGTTATATGATAGCAGGTTACATCGTGATTTTGAATTAAAATTATGAACTCATCAAACAATGCTCAACCTTACCGTGAGTATCTTTAGAAACTGTGAGAAATTCTGTGTGTACTCTAGACATATTCATTGCATTTTTTCAAAACTACCAAGTATACAGCATTTTGCTTTAAGTTCTCTCCTGTTCATGCTCTGTATGCTTAATCTACTATTTTATTGATTACACTACATTATTACATCATAATTGATATTGTTAGACACTCCTACTTGATTTGTTTCTTGAAAGCTAATAACTTTCTGGTAATTATTCTATTTCCCATCTACATAATGATATCATTTCAGAGAACTTTATTAAAACACAAGATGTGATAATTATAATCCTAATAAGTTACAAACACATTGCTATAAAGTGAATTCTGACAACCAAAAATAATTATATACTTTTAACAATAGTGTAACCTGAATATGCAATGTTTTATTTTGTTTACATATAATAGCATTACTTTCTGCAATTTTTAATATTATATCAAAATGAAAGATATTGTCATTTAAAGTTTGATTTATTTGCTTCATTTTTTAAACTCTAATATAAATTGAAATTTCTGTACAATAAAGTGACATTTGTATATATCATAATTAAGGTTGGTTTTTTATACTTTTATCAAAAGAAAATCTGCTTTTTTTCTCCTATAAACTAGGAAACTAGTAAACTGAAAATCAACAAAATTTTATTGTTTAACTTTTTCATTTTTGTTATATACATCACACCAGGTTACAAATGATCTGTAGCATCATTTTCTTCATTCCTTAGTACACACAAGCTGATTAAATGCCATTCTCAGGTGCACATCCATAGTAATGCTCTGTCATTGACATTCTTGAAGGGTCAATATTTTTTATTGATGAAAAGCTTCTTTAAACGTCAGCACTAGTTGCAGGAACAGTCAGAGCAGTACGAACCAATGTGCTCAAAATTGGCATTTCTTTAGACCATTTCTGCCAAAAGCTGAAGTCATCCTCAGAACTACTGTGTTCTTGTACAGCAGCTTTATATTTTGCAATCTCCCAAACAGAAACAGGTTACATTGAAAACTGTTGCAACTCAGTGCTTTTACAGAATTCCAGCTACCTTCTAACATCTACAGTGTTAGGGTTTAAATTCTTCACCTGCTTCTAGAACAAAATGCAAGGATGCTTTTTCCATCAAGATATGTTGTCAGTTTTTTATATGGAATGTTACAATTCTCAAGAAGAACTTGCACAGTTTTCATCAGCATCTAAACACAAATTGTTGACATAGTAATGCTCTGTAACTCTTTTATGTAATTTGGAAGAGTTTCTGCAGCTGGAAAAACTCTTCTGAGTTGAATAAGTAAATTTTCAGAATTAATTAACTCCCTTAACTCTACTGTACAAGCACAATTTTCTTCCTCTGATGTAATCCAGTTTTCTCTTTATTTATGTTTTCAGCGTGGTATGATGCTGCCTGGAGCTGTGTCCCCCAGCAGGTAACCACACAAACAGGAAGTGCAGCAGTTGATTTTCCTGGCTCCTTTAAGGATTAACCTGAAAAATTCAGCTTCTACTGTACTATTTTAGATGTGGGAAATTGAACATATTTTTAGACCCATCTAAAAATTCTGTAATTAGTCTTGGAAGAGGGGGGACCTAATTCTTGCACCCATTAAAAATGGGTAAGATCGGCTACAATCTAATAATCTTAATCTTCTCTATCGTTACTTTTTGCTCAAATGACACCAGGCTCATCTGCTAATTTATTAATAATAATGATGAAAAATAATGATTTTAAAATTGTTTTAATTGTTTGTTTCTATGGGTGGTAGATACACAGAAACTTCAGATTAAGTAAGAATTTATTTTACATTACCAGATACAGATGTAACAGTAAATTATTATACAACAATTTCCTTTTATTTAAGCATGATAAATGTACTTACAACTAAAATTGTATGATTGTACAAGTGATGGTAAATAAATAAGAATAAGAGAATATTAAGATGGTGGGCTAGTCTAAAGCAGTGAAAAATACCTTCATCCAAAATATCTTCCTAAGCCTTTACGTTTTCGGTACCCAAGACGAAAATTAATAACCAACTAACGTTTTCGAAAAAGGCTTAGGAAGATATTTTGGATTTTATATGTACCGGTATGAGGATTGTTTTCGAAAAATACCTTTCTATGTAGATGATCTACAATAAATAATGTCTCCTTTCTTACTTTTGAGATTGCGCTTTACTTCTCTGAATACCACAATCATTTCTTCTATTCACTTTCTTCACATCTCTCTCTTAATGAAACTTTGCTGCAGCAAGAAATTATTATTTTTAATATTTTTTGTTTTGTGATATTTATTTCTATTTATCTTTAAAGGATGGAGCAATACCATTAGCATGTGCCGCAAGTACAGGTCATTATAATATTTTAAAATATTTATTAACTAAAGAACATGACTCAATGGCTTTAATAGAAACTAGAAAGGTAATCAAAGAATCATTTATTTAGTAGTATTTTTCTTAATAATTTTTAAAATATTTTAAAATTCTTTTTTTTTCTTTTTATGTAGTTTCTAGTAGATATAATGGCCTGTGGAAAACAGTATGAAAATATGCCAATTTTGGAATTTATAATAGCATCACCTGCACCAGTAGATACAGCTGTAAAAATGGCTCGAAGCTACCAATTGCTTGCTTTTAGAGAAAAAGAACGATCACGTGATTTAGAAAGGGCAGCATTGTTTTGTCAAAATATGGCTTTTGATTTGCTTTCTGTTATTTCAAGTAGCGAAAATGTTGGAACTGTTTTGCGTGCATTGGATTCTCGAAGTATGCCATTTTTGGATGTTCTGATCGAACTTCAATTAAAAGAAGTAGTAGCACACCCTGCTGTACAAAGCTATCTGTCCGAACAGTGGATGGGTAATTTAACTTGGGCCACATGGAAGATTTTATTATTGTTTTTACTTTTTCTTGTGTGCCCACTCACATGGCTTGCATTTACCTTTCCACTTAATCATAAATATGCTGATACTCCAATCATGAAATTTATGTCCTATCTAGTATCTCATATATTTTTCATACTTATTGTTTGCTTTACAGTAATTAATCCTTGGTTTCCCATATGGACATCCACCACTCTTTATCCCCATCCACATGAATGTGCATTAGTAATATGGCTCGCTGGACTCCTGGTAGCAAATTTTACAAATCCAAGAGATCGTGAAGGTCTTGGTTGGATCAAAGCAGCCATGTTAATATTAGGAATGTGTGCTATTGCTGTACACTTATTTGGATTTTTATTTTCTGACGAGAAAACTAGACAAATTATTATATACATTAGAAATCAATTCTTGGCATTTTTGCTGTTACTTGGATTTTTAGAATTTCTAAATTTCCTCACATTTCATCATTTGTTTGGACCATGGGCGGTCATCATTCAAGATTTAATGAAAGATTTACTTCGGTTTTTGGCCATTTTGACAATATTTTTAACAGGTTTTTCACTTCATTTATGTGCTGTCTATCAACCAGTTTTTCCACCCGAAGAAGGAATAACATTGCCCACATATGGTCAAGAATTTCAATCACCCATTAACACATTTGAAATGTTGTTTTTTGCATTATTTGGTTTAGTAGAACCTGACTACATGCCACCTCAGCATTTAAGTCCAGGATTTGCTAAAGTTATTTTAAAAATAGTATTTGGAGTATACATGATGGTCACTGTAGTCGTATTAATCAACTTACTTATAGCTATGATGTCTAACACATATCAAAGAATTGAAGCTCAGTCAGATACGGAGTGGAAATTTGGAAGAGCAAAACTAATAAGAGATATAATAAAATGCTTCCATCACCATCACCAATGAACATTATTGCAGTGTTCCCTTATATGTTTAAAAAATTAGTTGAAAAATGCAAAGGTAATTAATCTGTCTTTGAAATCAATATATATGTATAAGTCTACATTTAAAATTTATATTTTTCTATTTTATTCAGGAAAAAAACAATCATTGTATAGTAAAGGTATAGATTTACCTGGAGGAAAGGGACCACGACTCTGGTTTCGGAAAAAGGCATCAAGACAGCAAGTAGTACCTGTGGGTATGTTTGTATATTCAATTTTATCATCCTCAACTAAATCTAATAATTTTCTTCTAAGTTTATAATAAAATATATAATTTTTTAATAAATTATCATTATAATTTAAACAATTTTAGTCATGAGCATCTATCAGTTTTTTTAACATTAATTTAAATATGAATATGAATTTAAAGAGGAATAGTAAAAGGTTCAAATTAATCAGATTTTAGTGTATAATTATACAATTTAATAGGAAATATAGCAGTTATCTAGTTTTCAATATTCAACAAAAAGTTAAATACTAATGTTAATTGAGTGAATTTTCAAAATTGTACAAACTGTGATAATGGTTGTCCTCAGGACTGTTGAGAAAAGGAAACTGGGAATTTTTTCCATGCTCAGAAAAAACTTAGGAGCCCATAACGGTTACCTACCCCTATAAATTAATGTTATTTTTACTAACAAGAATAAAGATTGTATTTTATTAATGAAGAAACATTCTACATTTTTCATTTGTTCAAAAAAAGAGGCAAATGATTATAATAATGTAAAAGAAACAGTAAGAAAGTGCAGCTGTATTGTCTCCAATTTAAGTTATTAGGATAAAGTGACCTGATGTCCCACATTGTCATGTTCATCTTGCCAAGATGCCTAAATGTCCCACTTTCCACTAAGAGAATAAAAATATAAGGCAAAAGCCTTGTATTTTTATTCTCTGAGTGGGAAATGATGATGAGCTCAACAAGTAGACCTCATCATCATTGAAATGTCCATCTATAATGTACACTTACATTTACAGCAGGCTATGTGTTGTAGTGGAAGTACGTGCTGAAGTATTAATATATGGCCATGTCACAAGGGCTTCTATTGGCAGATTTCCAGTATTGTTTGTTTTCATGCTGGGTGAGTACCCTGTGGATGAGGAACTTAAAACTAAAGGTGTGTTCAGAGAACAGCGTGCAGGGATATTTTAAATTTAATGCATAGGCATTCCTGACATTCATCGGGGCCTCAAAATGATATACAGTAAAAGCCAGTTAAGACATTCCCATATAAGTTGTTCAAATTCTGTGGTTCTGTTATTTTGCCCATAAGACACACACGACATGTTACAAAATTCAGTTCTGTGAAGCAATTTTTATCTCTTAAGATGTTCACATTGGTGACCAATAGTATTCTCAGAAGCTGCATGAACTGTCATTTCAAAAGAAGGGTAGTGTAACTTTTCATTTTACTGAAATAGGGAATTAATACTGAAATTTATGAAGTTAATTAGTTTAACAGCCCAATGCTAATGGATTTTGAAATTAAAATTTTGAAAATTTAGATTACAAATGAAATTTGTTAAATTTGATTCCAGTATCAACAGTTAAACAATTTCGAACGATTTTCCTGCATTTCTAACATTTAAATTAATTAATCACGTACTCCAAACTGATTACAGTGTGCAGATAAAGAAGACAACGAAAACAAATGTTTTCAAACTCCTTCTGAGTTCTTTATCAGGTTTTGTAATGATTACCCAATGGTTCTTTGTAACAGCTTTTGGAATAAAATTCAAACAAGCATTCGAACATAAGTTTGAAAAAATTATTAAAACTATATTGCACCTACGCAAAGAGTCTCCCTACCAGGACTCAACAAATGGCTAAATCATGTTGTCAATCAACTCTTGCCAGGCCATTGACAAAACCATTTCCTCTTTATAATTTATGCATGTTGATGTAAACTTGGATTTAAAAATGTGCATAGCCTCCAACCATCTGAGATGTTCCATGGGAGGCAAAGCAATGAGCTTGGCCCGGTTAAAGTCCACTACAATGTCTGGATCTGTTGCATATGTAGAGAGGGCCATGGTGGTTCTTGCATGACATATATTGGCAAGATGTTAATATTAATTACAAATACTACTTACTTCAAATAAACACGTACCTGAACCAGTTACCAGTGTTGGAGAAAAGATGAATAAATATCATAAACGTTTTCAAACCTTAATAGTTCTTCAGACAAGAAGCAATGGAATGCAGAACAAAAATAGAATATCAATATTTAAACAGAAATCGCACCCACATCTCGTTTAAAATTGTTGGATTGGACATGCGCGTTCGATGTGGGTAGATGGTAATTAAAGGTCCGTGTCGATGAGGGCCTGCCAGGTGACAGACAAATTGAGTTCTTCTTTATAATTTATGCATGTGGTGGCGTGGCTAGATTTGTAAATGGAGATAGCCTCCGACCACCTCAGGCGCTCAAGGTGAGATGAAGAGATGATGAGCCTCATTTGGTTGAAGGCTGCCTTGATGTCAGGATCAGCCATGTAAACCGCAAGAGCCGTAGAGCCGAAACTCAAAAAATAATTATTGTGTTTTTTATATATTCAACATTGATTCATTAAATTGAGGGATTTTGTCACTCATCCATTCCTTCCATTTTTTATCTTTCTCATATTCCAAGATTTCAGAGCTTGGCTCTAATAGACATTAGAGTTCTCTGTCTTCTGCAGATTTCCTCAACTTCTTCCAGCTCTCCTAGTTCTTCAGCCATTCTAATGTTAAGCCTAAGCTCTTTTTCTATCTTCAGATCTTTTAAGCCTTCCAGATTTAGTTACTTTTATATCAGCTTCTTATTAATCCTTTTCAACCTCAGTTTCATTTTTGAGATCACTGGGTAAAGGCAACGGGGAACCACTCTAGTTGTAACTTCCCCAGGATACACCTTGGCGCCTTAACTAACGACTTATTAACCTGCGCCAGGTGCTCACTGATGTCAGGATTTCTGATATGGCATGCAGAAAGAGAGGGTTGTGGTCACTAGCTGCATCAGCTCCGGGCTAGGTTTTCACGCTCTTCACACTACTTTGGACATGTTGATTAATTAAGATATAGTCTATTTGATTTTTTACGATTCTGCCTTCATCCTGTGGTGATGTCTACATATACAGTCTTCTCTTGAGGAGTTTAGACCAAGTATTAGTAACCTTTAATTCATTTTCCTGGTAGAATTGTACCAAGCGATCACTTCTCTCATTCCATAAGCCTAGTCCATAGTCTCCAACCACATCCTTAACCCTACCTTCTCCCACCTTAGTATTAAAATCTCCCATAATGATGTTTATTTCATGCATCTTGATAAGATGAAGGAGACCCTCTAGTTGTTCATAGAACTGATTAATCTCATCGTCATTCTTATCAGCTGTAGATATGTAAACTTGCACAATGTTGATGTTAATCAGCTGACCTTTAAGCTGAAGCATAATCAGTCTCTCTGAATAATGTATAATGTTCAAAATGCTTTAGCAATCCTTTTATGAAGTACTATATCTACTCCCTTCTAGTGGATACCATCATCTGGTCCTGAGTAATATAAATACCATTCTCCTATTCAGTTTGGCATTCTCCTGATCCTGGCCATCTTGTTTTGCTAATAACAAGAATGTCTATATCAATTCTCTTAATCTCTTCAGTCACATTCCTCAACTTTCCTGCTTCAAACAGTGTTTTAACATTCCAAGTACCAACTGTAATGGGCTCACTGGAAAGTCAATATATTATTTAAACTTTTACTTAATTTGTAATTGTTTTTTAAAAAATAAAATTTAGATTAAAATCAAATTAGATCAAAAATTTAGATTTTACTGAACTAATTTCAAATTAATTTCTAAACAAATTAAAATTAATTATTAAAATAATTATTATTAAAATAAATTAAATTAAATTGCTTCTTGGAGTTTTTAATATTGGTGTTCCAGTGCTTTTAAGCATGTGTTACTTATCTTCAGGAATGTTGCATAATAAGATCGCATGTTCATGAGGATATAACCATCACTTGCTCAAAGTTGTTAAGATCTTAAAATTTTTTAAACTCCAATAAAGTGGTTATACATTAATTTAATTATATTTTTGGAGGTTTAATATGCTGTTATAAACAAAATTTTCAAATTAGATAAAAAAAATTATCTTTTAATTAAAATTGTTATTTCTAATTAGTAATTTTAGCAAAATTGAGTGAATTTAATTACTTTTTATAATAAATTCTTAATAGATATTGATTTAATTAATTTTTTAAACATTGAATGACAAATGCAATTTTTGCCAGAAGTTCCTGTAAACATACCTGAAATGATCAATTCAGCTAAGCATATTTCCAAAGTAGTGGATTGGAAGGCTATAGTACATAAATATTTAGAAGTGCAAGGAATAACTGTAGCAGCTTGTGATATTCCAGAAGAAAGGGGTAATGAATAAGACTTTCAACTGAACTTCCACCATAGAACAAAACAAAAATTACTCTTAGCTAAAGAAATTCTGAAATGAAAAGATTCCGAAAGTAGAGAGACTATGAAGTTTGAAATGAAAAAAATAATTACATTTAGAAATACAATAAATATAATTCAGCATTATATAATATTCAGAATAATAGTTTATTCTTGGATAGTAAAATGCTAAAAGAGAATATAAAAATATCTTACCAAGTAGCTGCATAGCCATGATAAATCTCAATATAGCATCATGTGATATTCTTGAAGATAATAGAAGTGAATACTATTTTAAAGAAGAGATCCTTCCGTAGAGCCAAAGTAATTTTGATGGCAGATAAAATGTGAAAGGAAATATTTTGTGCCATTATCTGAGGCTTCCTTAGAACATCATTTAGGATTCGACATATTAGAATTTGTGTAAATGTAGTCTACTTTCTACAGACTTAGCTTGTGAAACAAGATACAATATATAGACTAGCAGAAAGTTATGAAATCTTTCCTATCTTTTGTGACTTCAACCATGGACTGATTTCATATATATCATCATCAATATTTCATGTGACAAAATTCTATAATAATATAATAATGTGGGTGTTTAAAAAGCAATAAATGTACATAATTCAATTATATAATTTGATATTTAAAATTAAAAAGAAAATATTTGTAAATAATTCCAATGTAATATTGACAAGAGATTTTAGCATTTTTTGAAAAAAATGCAGAGAAAAATGAAAAATTACTTTTATTTTGATAAGATACAATTCTCTTATGAAAGAAAGAAAAAAATTTTAAATGATTGTAAATATGAAATGTATCAAAATGAAATTTTGTGTTGATGATGATGTGAAGTCAATTTAATAGATAAATAAATTGAAAATATTTTATAGTGATGTATGGTTTGATTTTTCTTACCAAATTTAAAATTATTATAGTTCATTCACAATAATATTTATTAATAAACAAAATACCAAAAATAAATATTTTTTTTTTCCATCATCTTATTCCATGTCCATGCAGTCATTTTTTTTAATAAGCCTCCTCCCAGTTGTCCTATCATTCATCCACTTCTCTTTTAACTTTTCTCCAATGTCCACTTTTATCTTCTTTTTGGTCTTCCTCTTCTCTGTCTTCTGAAAACTTCTAACATCATAACCCACCTATCAATACCTTGCGCTCTTAAGACCAGGTAGTTTAGTTCATTGTTGACCTTTTATCTATCCAAATAGGCTTGTTGCAGTTGGGAAAATTGTGCTCTAGAATCTAAACCCCTAGGGCTTGATGACATTAAAGGAATCTGGATCTAGAAACCTTGTGCAGACCTATAGGACAGAAAAGGCACATTTTGCTTGGCAAATGAGAAGAAAAGACATGGTAAGTAGATCCCAAAGAGTGGCAATGTGATTTTTTCCCTCTTTGTTCTCAGGTTGTGCATGTCACAAACAGCAGGTGTAGGAAAGAGGAGGGGAATTAAGGTATATATTGTGATAGTTGTGAGACTTGAAATGAACTTAAGGACATTGAAATAAACTTTTGGTTCTTTCATTGGGGTTATAGAGCCTGTTTACTTTATTGGAAATGTTTTCCTTTGTACCTGTACAGGGAACTCCCTAAGCTATAGAAAACTCCCTACAACCTATTTTTTCATTTCTAATAACATATCTAAAGATCATAGTCTAGCCATGTATCTTTCCTTTTAATCTTTTGTCAGGTGCAATCTGAATTTTAAAACGAGCAGGTGCAACTTGTCCTGGGGACAGGCAGTTTTTTCTTTCAGATTAAATAATATTTACCATAGTTTTTCTATATTATCGTACGTTATAATTGTTTATTTGAAAAAATAATATATATGTTATGGACAAAGTGATTAATTGGGCATTATTCATAATGCCTGGTCATTATGAATAATGACCAAAAAGGGCGGGCAGTGTAATAAATATTGATTAATTTATCAAATTGACTGGTCATTATGAATACTGCTATCACCCAGTCGGGCAAAGTGATGATAATAAGTTGAGGAATGATCATCCAACATACGCTAGCTAATCGGCACTCAGTTGCGTGTGCGTATCGAGTTTAGTACCGAATTTAAAATTTGATTCAAAAACCTCCACTTATTTCATTTAGAAATATTTAATTTTTGTGAATTATTTCAAAGTATTTTAAAAAGAACACGTAATCTTTTACAGGACATTTTACATTTACATTTACATTTACTTTTACATTTAATTAACTATATTAATTAAACGGCAAAATTTTATGTATGTGCCCCATCTTGGCGGTGGTCGTGACTGTTTGTGCTCTCGACGGATTTCTCCCAGAGGGGAGCCGCCAGCAGGCCGTCAATTGTTTAACGTTACTAGATATTGATACGTGTGTTCAAGAACTACCGTGAATAAATAACTAGTGACGTTAAACAATCGGCGGCCTACCAGCGGCTCCCCTCCAGGAGGGATCTGTCGAGAGCACAGACAGTTGCGACTGCTGCCAAATTTGGTACTAAACGCAATACGCACGTGCAACTGAGTGCCGATTGGCTAGCGTATGTCGTATGATCACTCCTAAACTTATTATTATCACTTTGCCCGACTAGGTGATAGCAGTATTCATAATGACCAGTCAATTTGATAAATTATTGAAATTTATTACAATGCACAGTTTTGTTGGTCATTATTCATAATGCCCGTATTAATCACTTTGTCCATAACACATACATAAAAAAACAATACAAAGCAATAAGAAAAATGGGGAAAAATATAATATAATATATCACTACTTTGTGCACTATATGAACCACACATTGAGATTCACTTTCATTTTGTTTAGTAGTTTTCACATTCTGCTTCTCTTCTTCCAAATGGTATTAAAGAATGTGAGGGATATCTTGTAGTCGGATAAACCTATAAAAATATCATACTTGCAACTAAAAGTAAATGTTGTACAAACCAGTAAAAAAATGAACCGATTAAGTTCTATAGTAAAAAATATAAAAACACAAACATAACATAACAGTTGTAACTTATAATTTATCAATTATTTATAATAGTAAATAAATGTTTGCTTTTATTCAGAAATAAATATTTTTAAAATTCTTAATGTTTACTAACAAAAGTAAGATAAGAAAGGTAAAAATAGCATGAAAAAATGAAAGAATTACATCTTTTTCACACATCCATTGTAACACAAGCAGGTGCAATACGTAATGAGGAAGTGCCATATGTATTTCTTCTGAAAGAAGCAACTGTCTTCCTTACTCCTGTATTGTTTAGTGTACTCATCAATTTGGAAATACACCTACCCTTCAGGATGATTAAATGCAATTGGAATCAGTGGTGTACATAAGAAAAAAAATACTGTCCTGAGGATGGGGTCACATCTGACAAAAGGTTAAGTTCAAAATCCTTATTACTCCTGTTATATTTAATTCTGTCCTTTTTCATAACACACATATATGTTAGCATCTTAATCTTTGTATATTGAGAAAATATTCTATTGATGATATTTTAAAACTATCATTTTATCAGAATTGTAAAATGGTAGTTTGAAACTAGACAGTACTGCCTCAATGATAACTTGCATCTGAGAGAGAACTGATTTTTGCTGTTTATTTTCAGATTACTTGCTAATAGAGACCACTTTTAGTACTGGTACTTTACTATGAACTATTTATAAACAACTTTAAAGTAACTTTACAGCTTATTATTATTATTTTTATTTTTTCTCCTTTTAAATATTTTTGACTGTTCATTCTGCCACTTATAACAACCATCATTATGCCATGCATCAAACCGATTCTGAGTGGCTATTTTGATCTATTAAAAGAAATCTATCAAAGAAATTTATTATTGGGTTATTTAGAAAGTAATTTTGTTTTTTTACCACCAAAGGGATTAATTGTATTTTTACCTGCCAACTTCATTTTAAACCATATTGTCATTATATATTTTGACAGTTGACATTTCAAGGCTTATTTGTAAAAAATTTTGTTTGATTCTGTGCCATTGTTTTTTTTTTTGGTGTTCCATCAAATATGGAAAATCGAAAACAGAATTTTCGGCATATTTTGTTTTTTTATTACCAAAAAGGTAAAAATGCTGTTCAAGCAAGAAAAAAATTGTGTTATATATATGGAGAAGATGTGTTGACAGAGTGACAGTACCAAAACTGGTTCATAGAATTTCATTCCAGCAATTTTGATATTGAAGATGCACCACGTTCTGGAAGGCCAGTTGAAGCTGATGAAGACAAAATAAAGGTATTGATTGAAGCAAACCACCAAATAACAACACGAGAAATTGCTAAGAGATTAAATTTGTCAAATTCAACCGTCTATGATCACATGAAATGACTTCGTTTCATTTCAAAGCTTGATGTTTAGTTTCCACATGTTCTTAAAGAAAGAGATTTGCTCTGTTGCATTGACATCTGTGATTTGCTTCTCTAGTGTCAAGAAAATGATCCATTTTTGAAGTGAATCATAACTGGCGACAAAAAATGGATTGTTTGTAACAATGTCAAATGCAAGCAATCATGGAGTAGAAGAGACGAGCTGGCTCAAAGCACTTCGAAAGTCAATATTCATAAAAAAAAAAAAGAATGGTGCTCTCTGTTTGGTGGGATTTTAAGGAAATTGTTTTTTTTTTTTTTTTTTTTTTTTGAGCTTTTACCAAACAATTCCACAACTGATTTGAAAGTGTACTGCCATCAACTGGACAAATTGAGTGATACCATCAAACAGAAAAGACCAGAATTGATCAACAGAAAAGGTGTAGTGTTTCAACATGATAATGCCAGACCTCACAACAGTAAAACATTTACTTCAAATAAGGATGTCAAAAATCACTTGGCAGTGGTGTAGCGTAGTGGGGGCGGCACTTTTAGGGGGCGGCATTTTTTCACAATAAATAATAATAATATCTTGTAAAAATTTGAACCATTTCATTTCATATTTTTATCGCACCTAAATTTGGACCGATTGAAATGAGCACAGAAGTTTTCATTACTTATTCTGTGATGAAACTGGGGGAATCCCCTTTCTTTAAATGAATGTATAATAATGACATCTTGCTCATAGTAGCGACTGACAACATCATCTGTACTGACTTGTAGGGATTTCCTGTATTTTATTTAAGCAGGGGGGTGTAATTTTAAGAGGGTGGCGAAGTTTTCCTCTGCCCTGGGCAGCTGACACCCACGCTACGCCACTGTCACTTGGATCAGTTTTTTGTAAGCAAAGATCAAAACTTTTATGAATATGGAATCATTCTCCTACCAGAAAGATGGAAACAAGTATTGGACTAAAACAGTCAATATATAATTTAATAAAATATTTATATATTATAAGGAAATTGTTTTTTTTTTCACAAAAAAACGAAATTACTTTTCAAACAACCCAATAGATAATTGTAGTCTTATTTTGTGAGTTATATTCTGTCAAATTTTTCTTACTAAATTTTATATGCTTTCAGAAACTACATTATATTCTCAACACTGGAATTCATGTTGTTCATAAATAATGCTACAGATAATCATCAATTTTCCAACTTGCTTTATTCCAAATCTTTGTGACATAAACAGTTTTGTCAGACCAATCAAAATCACAAATAACTCTATAGTACAGTACATGCTGTATCACTAATTAAATTCTCCTTGTGTCTTTAAAGTATTACAAACAGCTAGAAACTCAAATTAAGTATATTAAATGTGGAATTGGTATTTATGGTCAATATCACTGATATTTTGGCTAGGGTTAAATGCAAGTAAAATGTGCTAAAGACTGCACAGAATAAAGGAATTGCCTGCAACTGCCTTATAGATAATCAAAGTCAGTGCATACTACACTGAATACCTTCTGTGGCCATTTAGTAAACAAATATGATGATCACAGGAATTTTAAATGCTGTCTTGTAATTCTGTCCAGATTAAAAGAAGTGTGAGAAAATAGTCAGTAATCCTGTACTGAACATGAAAATTAATATTTTCATATTCAGTACAGGATTACTGACAAACAAAACACCACCAAAAGCTGAAAAATAATATAACTCACAGACATCTTTATTAGTTTATCATGCATTCTATGAATTGAATGCGTTAATCAAAGTTCCAAAATAGAACGTTCTATATATAATGTGATGATGTTAGAAATTTAAATGTAGAGACAAGCATAACAAAATAAAAATAAATGTAAAATCTGTACAGAACTATCAATATTACAATGGGAAATAGGCTAGAAGAATTACATGTTATAACATACCGATTAATAAATAAAGACGGTGGAAACAATTTACACAAATCTGTCTACAGTAGAAGGTTACAGATCATTGATTGCCATGCTTGTGATAGGTTAACATGTTCTTTGTTATTAATGCAATCTCTCAAGTGTTGCTTTATAAACTTTAATGGTTTCTATTATTTTAAGCTTACGTATATCAAAGGTAATGTGTAGAAGCTTAGCATTCTCCCAACATAGGGACATCTCAGGCTCATTTGCAAATTGGGCCACAGCAGTGTTATAATTCTTTTTTGAGATGTCATAAGCATACTCGTATTCTAGTTATTAGGAATTTCTGGTCTTGGGTTATATTGTGTGTCTGTGCATGTACTGTTCATTATATTGTGTTGTATATTTCTAGTTAAGTTGGTGATGAACTTTCCACAGTAGCCATTTTTTTCCTCAGACCCTACTCTACTACTAGTCAAACCAGGTCTTCCTGAAAAGGGAGCCCAACCCCAGAAACAAACAGGAGTAGAGGTAGTCCAAAAGCAGGAGTAAAGGGTAAAAGGACAGAAAAGATTGAAAAAAGCACACTATATTCTAAATGTTAAAATAAAATAGGACATATAGCCAGCGGTGATATTCAGCGGGTTCGCACAGGTTCAGCCGAACCTGTTGTTAAAATTTTCAGTTTTCCAAACCTTGTTAAACACACGGAACATTTCTCAGTGGTTTTGTTTTTTTTTTTTTAAATATATTAAAATATACGTAT